>NC_059158.1:137670081-138870081 GCF_019923935.1 Bubalus bubalis
GAGTTTATTTGTTTCTGAAGTATAATTGACCTACAATACTATGTTAGTTCCTGATGTACAACATAGTAATTCAATATTTCTATGCATTTCGAAATTGATCACTACAAGAAGTCTAATTACCAATCCATCACCATATAAAGACATTATGGTATTTTTGATTATATTCCCCACACTGTACATTTAATACCTGTGACTCATTCATTTTGTGACTGGAAGTTTGTACCTCATAATCTCATTCACCTACTTCTCTCATCCTTGTACCCCACCTGCCTTCTGGCAACTACTTGTTTGTTCTCTGTATTTGTGGTTCTGTGTTTTGTTGTGTTTGTTCATTTGTTCTGTTTTTTTAGATTCCATATAAGTGAAATCATACAGTAGTTGTCTTTCTCTGATTTATTTCACATAAGCTCATACCTTCTGGGTCCACCTATGTTGTTGCAAATGGCAAGGTTTCATTTTTTATGGTTGAATAATATTCCATCATATATACACATACACATGTGTGTGCGTGTGTGTATCACAACTTCTTTATCCACTCATCTATTGATGGGAACTTGGGTTGTGTCCATATTTTGGCTATTATGAATAATGCTGCAATGATCACAGAGGTACATATATCTTTCTGAATTAGTATTTTTGTTTTCTTCAGATAAGTACACAGAAGTAGAATTGCCAGGTCACGCATGCATGCTAAATCATTTCAGTCATGTCCAACTCTTTGCCACCTTATGAACCATAGCCCACCAGGCTCCTCTGTCCATGGGGATTCTCCAGGCAAGCATACTGGAGTGGGTTGCCATTTCCTTCTCCAGGGGATCTTCCCAACCCAGGGATCAAACCTGCAATTTATGTCTCCTGCATTGGCAGGCAGGTTCTTTACCACTAGTGCCACCTGGGCCAGGTCATAGGGTAGTTCAATTTAAAATTTTTTGAGGAACCTACTGTTTTTCATAGTGGTTACACCAATTCAAATTTCTACCAACACCTCTACCTCACTAACATTTGTTATTTGTTGTCTTTTTTATAACAGCCATTCTAAGAGGTGAGAGGTGATTTTTCATTGTGGTTTTGACTTGCATTAGCTCTTATTAAAATAAAAAGACAAATCTTCCCTGCAACTATTGCCTGTAACTCTCATCTTTTCATCTCAGTTAGGATTTTTAAAGGTATGACTTTTTAAATTTGTGTGTGCGTGCTAAGTTGCTTCAGTCCATCTGACTCTTTGTGATCCTATGGACTGTAGCCCGCCAGGCTTCTCTGTCCATGGGATTCTCCAGGCAAGAATACTGGAATGGGTTGCACTTAAATTAATGCAAATTTCATAAAGGAAATGACCAGATTATAATCATTTGACAATCACCGCTCAACTGAAATATTTACTAAATTCATTAATATGTCAGTTTTCTTAGGAACCAGAGATCAAATTGCCAACATCCACTGGATCATAGAAAAAGCAAGAGAGTTCCAGAAAAAAAAATCTATTTCTGCTTTACTAACTATGCCAAAGCCTTTGACTGTGTGGATCACAACAAACTGTGGAAAATTCTTAAAGAGATGGAAATACCACACCACCTTACCTGCCTCCTGAGAAATCTGTATGCAGATCAAGAAATAACAGTTAGACCTGGACACGGGAAAACAAACTGGTTCCAAATAGGAATAGGAGTACATCAAGGCTGTGTATTGTTACGCTGCTTATTTAACTTGCCTAGAGAAGGAAATGACAACCCACTCCAGTATCCTTGCCTGGAAAATTCCATGGATGGAGGAGCCTGGCAGGCTATATATAGTTCATGGACTCGCAAAGAGTCAGACATGACTGAGTTACTTCACTTTCCTTTCATTTTCATGTGAAATGCTGGGCTGGATGAAGCACAAGCTGGAATCAAAATTGCTGTGAGAAATATCAATAACCTCAGATACGCAAATGACACCACCATTATGGTGGAAAGTGAAGAAGAACTAAAGAGCCTCTTGACGAAAGTGAAAGAGGAGAGTGAAAACGCTGGCTTAAAACTCAACATTCAGAAAATGAAGATCATGGCATCCGGTCCCATCACTTCATGGGAAATAGATGGGGAAACAGTGGAAACAGTGTCAGACTTTATTTTTTGGGGCTCCAAAATCACTGCAGATGGTGATTGCAGCCATGAAATTAAAAGATGCTTGCTCCTTGAAAGAAAACCTATGTCCAACCAAGACAGCATATTAAAAAGCAGAGACATTACTTTGCCGACAAAGGTGTGTCTAGTCAAAGCTATGGTTTTTCCAGTAACCATTATGGATGTGATAGTTGGACCATAAAGAAAGCTGAGCGCCGAAGAATTGATGCTTTTGAACTGTGGTGTTGGAGAAGATTCTTGAGAGTCCCTTGGGCTGCAAGGAGATCCAAGCAATCAATCCTAAAGGAAATCAGTCCTGAATATTCATTGGAAGAACTGATGGTGAAGCTCAAGTTCCAATAGTTTGGCCACGTAATGCAAAGAACTGACTCATTTGAAAAGACCCTGATGCTGGGAAAGACTGAAGGCAGGAAGAGAAGGCGACAATAGAGGATGAGATGGTTGGATGGCATCACTGACTTGATGGACATGAGCTTGAGCAAGCTCTGGGAGTTGGTGATGGACAGGGAAGGATTGCAAGCTACAGTTCATGGAGTCGCAAAGAGTCGGACAAGACTGAGCAAATGAACTAAACTTTCTTAGGAAACCTTTTAGGCTTGCTTAAGGGCAATGGCACCCCACTCCAGTACTCTTGCCTGGGAAATCCCATGGACGGAGGAGCCTCGGAGGCTACAGTCCATGGGGTCGCTAAGAGTCAGACATGACTGAGCGGCTTCACTTTCACTTCTCACTTTCATGCATTGGAGAAGGAAATGGCAACCCACTCCAGTGTTCTTGCCTGGAGAATCCCAGGGACAGAGGAGCCTAGTGGGCTTCCGTCTATGGGGTCGCACAGAGTCAGACATGACTGAAGAGACTTAGCAGCAGCAGCAGCAGCAGCAAGCTCCCCTTAGTTTTTGTCTATTTTATTTACTGGATGCAAAAACTATCCTGTCAACGCATGGTAATCACCCTCATATTACCTGATTTGGAATATAGGAAAAAAGAATGGTGCTGTTTGGTGTGGGAATCTATTTGCTTCCTAATATAATTCAATAAATTATACTGATATCAAAGTACTACACTCATGTGACAGGTTTTTAAATAAGCTTTATTTCCTTTGTTTCTTTATACATACACATACATACACACACATACATATATATATATATATATGTACTAGATTGGCTCTTAGAAACTAAAATTTATTCTACTCAATTTGTTTAAAGCTTTTTCTCAAACTTGTTAGTATTTACCTCCTAGTACCTTATATGCACAGCTTCCCCAGTGGCTCAGCAATAAAGAATCCACCTGCAAAGCAGGAGACATGGGTTTGATCCCTGGGTGGGGAAGTCCCCCTGGAGGAGGAGATGGCAACCCACTGTAATATTCTTGCCTGGAAAATCCCACAGACAGAGGAGCCTGGCGAGCTGCAGTCCATGTGGTCGCAACAAGTCAGACGTAACTGTGCAGCTGAGCACCTTTTATGTAACAGGCATTCAATAACATTTGTTTTTAATTTACTTGAAAATAAATCAGATTCTACAAATTACAGTCGTAAAGCCTCACCTTTTTCTCTGATGTTTCAAAGCTTGAAAAGAAAACATAATGCCAGCAACTCTGTGGCTGCTAGCTCTGTTTCCAAGGAAACAGAGAATAAATCATCAAAAACAAAATAAGGATTTTCAACCTGATTACCCTTTTCTCACCAGTTCAGTCTCCATTGCTGCAAAATGAAAGGCAACATAACCTCAGCCCTGCAATCCAGATTTTCAATTCTATTTGTGCTGTCTCTCACTATTAAAACCAGGAGAAAAATTTAATCTCTTGGGTTATATGTTGGTTTTCTCCTAGAGTTAAACTCATTCACAAGGATGAAGAATACCTTTTGAATATAAAATACCATGTACATTTGCTGAATAAGTTAATATGTTTTAACATCAAAACTGTCAAATGTTTAAATTATTGAATCTCAGATTTAACATTTCTTGGGAATAATATAAGTAATGAGAATTTCTAAGAAAAGGATAAAGAGTTCTAGGATGAAATGTTTTATTTAAAGAAATAAAGAGGAGAGGATGAAAAACTGATAGGAATCAAGCGGGAAATAATTGCATTTTCATTTCACAGAGCAAAATACCATTATAACATTGTTCTTTTTTCTGCAGATTTGTATCTACTGTGATAAAAATCATGATCTGGAACAATATAGGTAGCTATAGATAACAAAACTTTGATTTATCATTGTCATATTACCTAGTGGTGCTATGTGTTTTATAAAGGCAGTGTTCCTTTCAAATCAACACATTTTACATCTTAAATTTACAAAATGTTATGTGTTAGTTATATCTCAGTAAAGCTGGGGGAGTAAAAAGCAGTATTCCTCTATTTAAAAAATGTAGTTAAAACCAGAAGATTCTCTTTGGGGTAAAGTGCACAATAGAAATTTGCTTTAATGAAAGTGCAGTTCAGGAGGGTCTAGGTGGCATATTAATATTTTTTAGATAATGAATACTGAAATTCAGATAATAGTGCTAATGGGAAAGAATGATTCATATCACCATTGTTTGGGGACTTCCTTACATCAGTTTTCCACTTATATACCTACTCCCCCCAAAGGATTCCAGCTTTTTAAAGGCCTGGCCTACACGAGGGTGTTGGTCATTTTTAATACATACACTCAGTATTTAGTAATTGGAGGTATTCTTCCATGTTTTTGAATATATATATTCAATTTTGAATATATATTTCTTTAATAATACCCTATACTTTACATGAAGGTTTAGCTATATCTGGCCTTTTACTATGAAAGGCAAAATTTGTGGTATTCAAACACATTTTAATTATAAACACTTAAAAAAGACTTGGAGAATAAAATATTAATCTTGAAATTTAGCTAACATAAAAACCTTAATGTTAAGAGAGAATATATAGTACCAACATGTGAAACACACACGCACTTACCTTGAGAACAGTAAGACATATAGGAAAAAAATGGTGAGTTCTGGCTAAAGGACATGTTCATATATTTAAGCAAAGTATGGAACATGATAAGACCTATGGAAATATTAGCAAGGGATCTGGAAATGTATCCTCATTTGTATACTGAGGAAGTTGCACTAAATCAGAAGTCACCAAACTTTCTATAAAGGGCCAGATAATATTTTCAGCCTTGTGGGCCGTAAAGTCTCTGTCACAATTACTCAACTCCTGTTGTAACATGAATGGACCTGCAGATAATAGGTAAATAAATATGATTGTGTTCTAATAAAACTTTATTTACAAAAACAGGCAGTGGGCCAAATTTGGCCTCTTGGCCATAGTTTGTTGATCCCTGGGCTAGAAAATTCTCCCAATATTCCAGATTCAATATTCTATACCTGTGAATATTAACGTTAGCCAATGCCACTTTTCTGATTTTCCAACTCATTAGACATTGGTCAAGAAGTGCAACTAACGATGAAAGAGCATAAAACTTAGCTTTTAAGTGTTTTTCAAACTTTAGCTAAATGTACATCAATTTAACCAGAGTTCTATTTAATATCACTGTGCATATGCATAAAATATTGTGACATTGCTTGATATAGTATTATGACTAATTTTATTAATAGATCTATTTAAATTAACTACCTAATATATTTTATGAAGCATATTCATATATATATAGATATAAGAAATCTCTCTAAGAAACTTTAAGGCAAAATAATCACCACTAATTTTTTTGTTGTATTTGCACCATTATTTTTTATGAATCTTAAGTTTCCTTTTAGGGGGCTAGGGGCCAAAGTAATAATCACTCATATGTTAGGTCAGAAAGCTAAGCCTACACAAAGTTCTACAGTTGCCTTTCTTATCATATGAGTGTCTCATCTACAAAATTCTTAATGCATGCCTCCCCTGATCCTGGTGATAGACCACAGAGAAAAAAAATCACGTGTAAATATTTTTTTATGCTAAAAGCATTTTATACTTCCCTGGTGGCTCAGACAGTAAAGCGTCTGTCTACAATGTGGGAGATCCGGGTTCGATCCCTGGGTGGGGAAGATCCCCTACGGAAGGAAATGGCAACCCGCTCCAGTACTATTGCCTGGAAAATTCCATGGATGGAGGAGCCTGGTAGGCTACATACAGTCCATGGGGTCACAAAGAGTCAGACATGACTGAGTGACTTCATTTCACTTCAAAAGCAGGGTAAGTAGAAGGTTTCTATGGAACTTGAGGGACAAACTCCTGTTTAAGATAATCTCGGTAAAAATGAGATGATGGTGGAAGCAAACTGACATTTCTAGGAAGAATTGCTATGGGTGGATTTCCCTGGTGGCCCAGTGGTTAAAAATCCACCTGCCAATGCAGGAGACTCTGGAAAGAGTCCACATGCCATGGAGCAACTAAGCTCACGCGCTGCATGCGCATGCCTAGAGCCCATGCCTAAAGCCCATGCTCCATAAGAAGAAAGGCCCAGCAATGAGAAGCCCTGCACATCACAATGAAGAGTAGCCCCGGCTCGCTGCAACTAGACAAAGCCTGCACAGAGCAACAAAGACCCAGCACAGCCAAAAATAAGTAAGTAAAAATTTTAAAACAAAATTGTTATGGGTATCTCATTTTCCTTGATTAGTTAGCCTTTTAACGCTAAATTACTTATGACCTGGTAAGAAGCAGAGGGAGTTTCCAAGGAGTCCAAACTTCAAAATGAACTTTTGTCAGCTAAGAGTTTAATGTAAGGAGGCCTGGTTCAGGTTTTATCTTTGACCCACAATTTTTAATGATTTGGGAAATTAATTATCTTGAGCCTCAGTTTCCTCATCTGAAAAACAGGAAGAATAATTCTACTCTGGGGATTGCTGGGAAGATTACAAATACCTGTGTAAAGTGTGATACGGTAAAATAACTGTGATATGTATTAGAAACACAAAAAATGTAACTAGTATTACTGTGAGCTTCATAGCACTTGGCTACTTAGAAGAGCTAGTAGTAGACTCAGTAAACTCAAAAATACTTTCCTGGTACCAGAATGAAAAATAAAAAAGAAAGACTAGTGGTTCACAAGTAACAGAACATAAGGACCACCATCTTTTTAATCTGTCAAAGAGGCTAACAAGATATATGGCACCAATTCAGAAATACCGATTAAATTAAAAAAGGTGCAAAGTCCTTTAAAGGAGAGATGAATACACATTATTAACAGGCAGCAGAAAGATGCACGATCTTTTAGTATTTTTAGAAGCTGGGTAGTTTCCCCAAGGGAAGCACATTTCAGTGAAAGCACAGAGCTTCTGTGGACAGTTGATTTCGGACCCCTGTCACACCTATGGTCCAGGGCAGCGTCCAGCATGTGTCTGTTTCTCTGTTTTAGTGGCTCTTCTTAAAGCTGTGTGACACTTTTCCCCTCTGTATTGCAAGGCTTACTGCAAACACACAGCTGCTATTATGCTTCTTAAGCCCTTTCTGCTGGGCAGTTGCCAGCTGCTAAAACCCTGCTTCAAAGACCCCAAGAAATGAAACATATGGGAAGATTCCAGGCTCACTTGCTGGATGTTGTGGAGGCCAATGCCAAGATAAGCACAATAAGGGTCCCTGGCTCCACTGTTCTGAAAACCCTCAATTCAGTGAGTCACATTATAAAGCTCTAGAACTCCCCTCCAATAGGTTCTGCATGACTAATACCCATTTGGTTCTTTGGGCAGAGACAGAGCCAGTAGGCAGAGTCTGTCTGGGAGGGGTTAGCCTGATTTTCAACTTGTTATATCTTTTCCTGTGTCTTGTGGGTGAGTCACATGCCGTGAGTTTTAAGCAGACAGGTATGTACTGGCACCCATGTCTGCTCAGTCTAGCCTAACAATTCCTACTCCAGTGCTCCTGACTTACCCTGATGGCTATGTGGATGGAAGATAACGAGTCCTCCTTTCTCCTAACTGGTGCCAAGATGGGTCCCTCCAAGCAGTCTGTTAAAAGAATCCAAAAAAGTAAGGGTAAGACTGAGGTCAGAAACTGAGGAGGTGACAAGTTGCCAAAGTGTAAAGAAGCCGTTGTTGGTGCTATTGAGTCATCAGTCATGTCTGACTCTGCAACCTGATGGACTGCAGCACGCCAGACCTCGCTGTCCCTATCTCCCAGAGTTTGCTCAAACTCATGTGCATTGAGTCAGTGATGCCATCCAACCATCTCATCCTCTGTCGTCCCCTTCCCCTCCTGCCCTCAATCTTTAAAGCAGAGTGAAAAGCAGAACAAAGTCAAGGTTTCAAGACAACAACCAGTGGCTTCAAGTCTGAATACAAGAAAAGGCAAGAACCAGAGTCTAAGGAGCAAAATGAAGATGATTGCTGGGGGGGTGCCATCAGAGTTAGACAAGAGCAAGGGAACTCAAAAAATATCATAGTTAATGTATCATAGTTAAATAGAGCATACTTCTATGGTCAGATGCCAACATGCCCTGGAGGCCCCAGATATGCTTCTATGGACCTCCCTGTTTCCTATCATCCATATCTACCTCTCCATGCTAAACATAAGCATCATGGATTAATGGTACTAATATTGTGTGAAACTGGTAATGGTCCTTCCTCATCAGATATTTGGACACCCATGTTCATAGAAGCATTATGTGTTCATGACAAAATGTAGAAGCTACCCAAGAGTCCATATATAAATGAATAGATAAACAAAATATGGTGTGTGTGTACACAATATATGTGTTTATACAACAGAATATTATTCAGCCTTAAAGAGTAAGGGAATTCTGACACCTGCTACAACATAGATGAATCTTGAGGACATTATGCAAAATGAAACAAGCCAGTCACAAAAAAGATAAATACCATATGATTCCACCTATATGAGGTTCCAAGAGCAGTCAAATTCATAGAAATAGAAAGTAGAACATGGTTATCAGGGGCTGGGAGGGGCAAGAGTACAGAATTTCAGTTTTGCAAGAAGCCTGGAGATGAAAGGTGGTGATGGTTGTATAACAATGTAAATGCACGTAAGACTACTGAATTGTACACTAAAAAATGGTTAAGATAGTAAACCTTATGTTTTATGTATTTTACCACAATTTTTTCAAGGGGTGATTGCCTTGGAGGATTATCACTTTTCATAGCAGTGGTGACTGGTGTGAATCATACATGAATACTGTCCTCAATGCATTTTCAGTTTAGCGAGAAATCCAATGATTCTTGTTCTTAGGAAAGAGAAAATATCAAAAGATATTTTTAGGAATTTTTAGTCTCACTCACAAATAGAAGTGTCTTCCTTTTGGCACCACCAAGAAGCAAATATTTTGCTGCCAAGATGTTAAGTTTCCTGGGGAGTAATTAATAGCCCATCCTACTATGAGAGAAAGCAGGGGAGGAAAAGGAGGCAGATTAGGATAAAGTGTTATGTGGAATGCAATGTGCTCAAGAAAAATCAGAAAAAAAGAGGAAAGGATGGGAAATGAAGATAACAGAAGTGAAAAGTAGAAAGAAACATAAAATCTGAAGAAAAAGAAAAAAATGTAGCGGTGCTCTGCTTAGTCACTCAGTCACGTCCGACTGTTTGCAACCACATGGACTATAGCCCACCATGTTCCTCTGTCCATGGGATTCTCCAGGCCAGAATACTGGAGTGGGCTGCCATGCCCTCCTCCAGGGGATCTTCCCATCTCAGGGATCGAACACAGGTTTCCCACATTGCAGGTGGATTCTTTACCAACTGAGCCACCAGAGAAGCCCTCTACTAAAGTCTGTGAACCCCTAGCAGTGAGCATGACAACAAGTGCCTTGGAACTTTAAGGCACAATAATCTGTCAGCAGAAGAGCTCAACAGTAAAGACATTGTGGAACACATGGGAGAACAAGAGAAGACTCTACACATGGACATCACCAGATGATCAAAACCGAAATCAGACTGATTATATTCTTTGCAGCCAAAGATGGAGAAGCTCTATACAGTCAGCAAAAATAAGACCCGGAGCTGACTGTGCCTCAGATCATGAACTCCTTATTGCCAAATTCAGACTTAAATTGAAGAAAGTAGGGAGAGAGAAACTGAGTATGGACCTCAGCTCCGCTCAACCTGTGAGCTGTTGTAACCCTCTGTAGGAGAAGGGAAGCCTAAACAACATCTATAGGCTTTCTCTAGAACAGTGCTCCTACAACTTTTGTAGCAACAGAATCCTTTTGAAGGCTTATTAAAACAGAGATCGCTATGCTGACACCCAGAGATTCTTCTTTAGTAGATCTTGGTTGGGAACTGAAAATTTGCATTTCTAACAACTTCCCAGGTGATGCAGGATGCTATTCATTTGGGGACCACACTGTAAGAACCACAACTCTAGAATTAAAGAGGTATAGAATATTGCATCAGTTTTTGTTTTTTTTTATTGCTTAAAAAGGAAGGCCCAAAGCAATAATTGTAGTAAGAGACTGTACTAAAAACGTTTAAATCCAGGTAAACCTAGTCCATTCAATATCACAGTAATCCAAGTCTATGCCCTGACCAGTAATGATGAAGAAACTGAAGTCGAACGGGTCTATGAAGACCTACAAGACCTTCTAGAACTAATACCCAAAAAAGATGTCCTTTTCATTATAGGGGACTGGAATGCAAAAGTAGGAAGTCAAGAAACAACTGCAGTAACAGGCAAATTTGGCCTTGGAGTACAGAATGAAGCAGGCCAAAGGCTAATAGAGTTTTGCCAAGAGAATGCACTGGTCATAGCAAACACCCTCTTCCAACAACACAAGAGGAGACTCTATACATGGACATCACCAGATGTTCAACACTGAAAACAAACTGTTTACATTCTTTGAGCCAAAGATGGAGAAGCTCTGTACAGTCAGCAAAAATAAGACCGGGAGCTGACTGTGGCTCAGATCATGAACTCCTTATTGCCAAATCAAGACTTAAATTGAAAAAAATAGGGAAAACCCCTAGGCCATTCAGGTAAGACCTAAATCAAATCCCTTATGATTATACAGTGGAAGTGACAAGTAGATTCAAGGGACTAGATCTGATAGACAGAGTGCCTGATGAACTATGGGCGGAGGTTAGTGACATTGTACAGGAGACAGGGATCAAGACCATCCCCAAGAAAAAGAAATGCAGAAAAGCAAAATGGCTGTCTGGGGAGGCCTTACAAATAGCTGTGAAAAGAGGAGAAGCAAAAAGCAAAGGAGAAAAGGAAAGATATACCCACTTGAATGCAGGGTTCCAAAGAATAGCAAGGAGAGATAAGAAAGCCTTCCTCAGTGATCAATGCAAAGAAATATAGGAAAACTATAGAATGGGAAAGACTAGAGATCTCTTCAAGAAAATTAGAGATACTAAGGGAATGTTTCATGCAAAGATGGGCTCAATAAAGGACAGGAGTGCTATGGACCTGACAGAAGCAGAAGATATTAAGAAGAGGTGGCAAGAATATGCAGAAGAACTGTACAAAAAAGATCTTCACAACCCAGATAATCACAATGGTGTGATCACTCACCTAGGGCCAGACATCCTGGAATGTGAAGTCAAGTGAGCCATAGGAAGCATAACTATGAGCAAAGCTACTGGAGGTGATGGAATTCCAGTTGAGCTATTTCAAATCCTGAAAGATGATGCTGTGAAAGTGTTGCACTCAATATGCCAGCAAATTTGGAAAACTCAGCAGTGGCCACAGGCCTGGAAAAGGTCAGTTTTCATTCCAATCCCAAAGAAAGGCAACACCAAAGAATGTTCAAACTACCGCACAATTGCACTCATCTCACATGCTAGTAAAGTAATGCTCAAAATTCTCCAAGCCAGGCTTCAACAATATGTGAACCATGAACTTCCAGATGTTCAAGCTGGTTTTAGAAAAGGCAGAGGAACCAGAGATCAAATTGCCAACATCCACTGGATCATGGAAAAAGCAAAAGAGTTCCAGAAAAACATCTATTTCTTCTTTATGCCAAAGCCTTTGACTGTGTGGATCACAAGAAACGGTGGAAAATTCTGAAAGAAATGGGAATATGAGACCACTTGACCTGCCTCTTGAGAAATCTGTATGCAGGTCAGGAAGCAACAGTTAGAACTGGACATGGAACAACAGACTGGTTCCAAATAGGAAAAGGAGTATGTCAAGGCTGTATATTGTCACCCTGCTTATTTAACTTACATGCAGAGTACATCATGAGAAATGCTGGGCTGATTGAAGCACAAGCTGGAATCAAGTTTGCTGCAAGAAACATCAATAACCTCAGATATGCAGATGACACCACCCTTATGGCAGAAAGCGAAGAAATAAAGAGCCTCTTGATGAAAGTGAAAGAGGAGAGTGAAAAAGTTGGCTTAAAGCTCAAAATTCAGAAAATGCAGATCATGGTATCTGGTCCCATCACTTCATGGCAAACAGATGGGGAAACAGTGGAAACAGTGGCTGACTTTATTTTTTTGGTCTCCAAAATCACTGCACATGGTGATTGCAGCCATGAAATTAAAAGATACCTACTCCTTGGAAGGAAAGTTATGGCCAACCTAGATAGCATATTAAAAAGCAGAGACATTACTCTGCCAACAAAGGTCTGTCTAGTTAAGGCTATGGTTTTCCCAGTAGTCATGTATGGATGTGAGAGTTGGTCTATAAAGAAAGCTGAGTGCCAAAGAATCGATGCTTTTGAACTGTGGTGTTGGAGAAGACTCTTGAGAGTCCCTTGGACTGCAAGGAGATCCAACCAGTCCATCCTAAAGGAGATAAGTCCTGACTATTCATTGGAAGGACTGATGTTGAAGGTGAAACTCCAATACTTGGGCTTCCTGATGCGAAGAACCGACCCATTTGAAAAGACCGTGTTGTTGGGAAAGATTGAAGGCAGGAGAAGGGGCAACAGAGAATGAGATGGTTGGATGGCATCACTGACTCAATGGACATGAGTTTGAGTAGACTCCTGGAGTTGGTGATGGACAGGGAGGCCTGGCTTGCTGCAGTCCATGGGGTCACAAGGAGTCGGACATGACTGAGCTTCTGAACTGAACTAAAACCTTGTCCACCATTTGGTCTCTTCATGCAGTGGTTAAGAATGTGAATGCTCAGTCAGACAGATTGGACTGTGTCACTTTCTATCAGTGTGGCTTTGGGCAAATTTGTTAACCTTTACAACCCCCTATTTTTCTCATCTTTAAAATTAGAATAATATAGCACCAAATTAATGAGGTTGTGCAAAGAAAAAATTGTTGATGCATGTACAAGGACTTAGCACGGTACCATGGCACGTGGTAAAATTAGCAGGCATCTGTTTGAGGCAATCCTGCATCTATCTGTGCTACTTTTGCACCAGTCCCAATCACCTCTCCCATTATGTATAGCTTTTTAAAATCTGAATCTTAGGAACAAAGCCAAAATAATAACCTGCCACACTGATCTTCTCAGTTTACCATGAAAACCATTTCACTCTGTGGCAGGTAATTTATAGGTAAACATATAAGGCTATATATTGTCTTTATGGAAATGTTTAATCTTTGAGTATTCCCTCTAGTGTTTACTAGAGAAGGAGAACAATAACTCCAGAAGTTTCCGGAGTCAATTAATTATTTTCATTTACAATATTTTTTATTATCTTGTATTCATAGTAGTGTGCCAGAAGTGTTCAAGGGAAGCAAGGAGTGTCTATTAATTAATTTGTGATGAAAAGCTGAAACTAGCTGATACTATGAAATGCAACTTAAAAAATTATCTGCAAACTCAGTAGAGATTTTTAATTTGGGAAGAGAATAGTTTTAATTGCAATAAAACAAATGACTAATTTTAGTTCTCTTCTGTTCGAGGATGTGAACAGAAATGACCAGGTTAATCATTTCTCTTGGATATACGGCCATCTCTCAGTATACACAGGAACTGGCTCCAGGATGCTCTGCAGATATCAATATCTGTGATGCTCAAGTTGCTTACAATCAGCAAGACTGGTTGAATCCAAGGATGTGGAACCCACAGATAAGGAGGATTGATGTATCACGAGGGAGCATTCTGGGCTGTGGCTTCAAGGCAAGTTTATATGCTATAACCTCTTAGAGGAATGCATACCTTTACCCCCTACACCGTAAGAAAACAAGAACTGGACTTCCCTTGTGGTTCGGTGCTTAAAAATTCACCTGCCAATGCAGCATACATGGGTTCAATTCCTGGTCTAGGAAGATCCCACATGCTGCAGGGCAACTAAGTCCATGCCCCACAACTACTGAAGCCTGCACCTAGAGCCCATGCTCCACAACAAGAGAAGCCACCACAACCAGAAGCCCTCACACCCCAACTAGGGAGTGGCCCCCCTTACTGCAACTAGAGAAAGCCCGCATGCAGCAACAAAGACCCAGCACAGCAATAAATAAATGAATAAATATTTTAAAAAGAATTAGCAACCAAATAGACTTTAAAAAGAGAAAACAAACACTGATATGGTTCTATTATGTAAGAGCACTTCCCAGGGACACACAAGCAGGATATATGCTCTAAGGGCTGAAGATTGTTGGGGATTATTTTTGCTTTTTTAAAAAACGGCTCCTCTTTTCATTATGCGTTTTGGATGACTTCATGTAGCAGATAGCTTTAGTTGCTACCTGTAATCTTCTGCTTCTTCCCTTGGGAGCCATCCTTTCTCTTCCACATAACCCAGTCCTTCAGGGAGGCCAGTCCCAGATCCAGCTCTGTGAGGGGAGGGGAACGGGTGGTACTTCTTATTTTAGACTGGCATGTGACAAGGGTTTATGAAACAATTCTGGCTATGATGAGATGAGGGGAAGTCTGCTGGGGACACTTCCTCACTCTTAAAAAAGGGCACATGAAAATGAGGTGAGATCTTCTGCTGGGCTTGTTTATGTCTGCATCGGAACTGAGATAAGGGGCTGCTGCTGCTAAGTCGTTTCAGTCATGACGTCCAACTCTGTGTGACCCCATAGATGGCAGCCCACCAGGCTCCCCTGTCTCTGGGATTCTCCAGGTAGGAACACTGGAGTGGGTTGCCATTTCCTTCTCCAATGCATGAAAGTGAAAAGTGAAAGTGAAGTCGCTCAGTCGTGTCCGACTCTTCGCGACCCCATGGACTACAGCCTACCAGGCTCCTCCGTCTATGGAATTTTCCAGGCAAGAGATAAGGGGCAGCCATCTTGTAATTAGGAAGGGAGCTAGCCTTAAGATGAAAATCCCAAGAGCTTGGTGATTTCACTGAGAGGCTGAGTTCAGTAGCCCTAGAGGCATCTTTTCTAAGGACTCTTTGTTAAGTAAGATAGTAAAATTTCTCTATTGCTTGACCCATTTTTATCTTAACAGTCATCTCAGTTCAGTTCAGTTCAGTTGCTCAGTTGAGTCCGACTCTTTGTGACCCCATGAACTGCAGCACGCCAGGCCTCCCTGTCCATCATCAACTCCCAGAGCTCCCTCAAACTCACATCCATCGAGTCAGTGATGCCATCCAGCCATCTCATCCTCTGTCGTCCCCTTCTCCTCCTGCCCCCAGTCCCTCCCAGCATCAGGGTCTTTTCCAATGAGTCAACTCTTTGCATGAGGTGACCAAAGTATTGGAGTTTCATCTTTAGCATCAGTCCTTCCAAAGAACACCCAGGACTGATCTTCTTTAGAATGGACTGGTTGAATCTCCTTGCAGTCCGGGGGACTCTCAAGAGTCTTCTCCGACACCACAGTTCAAAAGCATCAATACTTCGGTGCTCAGCTTTCTTCCCAGTCCAACTCTCATATCCATACATGACTACTGGAAAAACCATAGTCTTGACTAGATGGACCTTTGTTGGCAAAGTAATGTCTCTGCTTTTGAATATGCTATCTAGGTTGGTCATAACTTTCCTTCCAAGGAGCAAGCGTCTTTTAATTTCATGGCTGCAGTCACCATCTGCAGTGATTTTGGAGCCCCCCAAAAATAAAGTCTGACACTGTTTCCACTGTTTCCCCATGTATTTCCCATGAAGTGATGGGACCAGATGCCATGATCTTCGTTTTCTGAATGTTGAGCTTTAAGCCAACTTTTTCACTCTCCTCTTTCACTTTCATCAAGAGATTCTTTAGTTCTTCCTTGTTTTCTGCCATAAGGGCGGTGTCATCTGCATATCTGAGGTTATTGATATTTCTCCCGGCAATCTTGATTCCAGCTTGTGCTTCTTCCATCCCAGCGTTTCTCATGATGTACTCCGCATATAAGTTAAATAAGCAGGGTGACAATATACAGCCTTTCCTATTTGGAACCAGAATGGAGTATTGAGTGAAAAACTGAATATGGAGACATGAGTGTACCTGGAGACATGAAATAGGAGGAAGAGACAAATGTAGAGAGAAATGAAGAACCAAAGCACAGGAAATTCAGTCTGAAATTAGATTTTCCTCATTTTAATATTCTTTTCCAAATCACTGTCCAATGTCAATATATCTTCAATGCCTCTTCCTTGAATATTGTTTTCTAATTGTTTTTCTTCAGAGTATCACTGAGGAAAGGCATAGTAGGTGGTGTTCACAGGGGCAGGTATACAAGAACCTTGCTTTTCTTATATGAGTTTTGATGTGGTAGGCATGGAATAAGATAGATGGAGATTGACAAGTCATTTTGATTACTGATAAAGCAGATATTGGAGAATGTGGTTTATGTCTGTGAGTTATATGGAACCCCAGAATTAGATACACCCCACCCAGGTATGGACCCCCACTCCATAGGGGCTACTCCTGTAACAATGTGGCTTGGACACACAGATGCTTCCTGTGGTCACCAGCCTCCAAGAGGAGGGGAGGAGGAACAGTGGTGTTCTGATTGCCCAGTTCTGGCTCCCCAATTCATGGGCAGATCACTTCTTTTCCTAGGGCAGAGTGTAGGGATGGAGAGAATTGCACTAACTGATATCCCTTCACTGGAAGAAAACACCAAGATGGGGAATAAATTTTCCTGCTAAAGATAACCATTTTATAGTTAAAGCAAAGTCAGTTAACCCCACAATGGTATAATTATTTTTACAGGGAAGGGTAGCCAGCATGTAGAGTAATTTTTATAGTAACAGTAGATTACTTGAGGTTTACTGGCACCATAACCAAGCAGGTTCAAGTTCAGCAGAACAGAGAAAGACACCAGAATTTAAAGAAACAGTATCTATTCACTTGCACTCTAGAGAAACATTCTAAATATGTAATTTGGCAGTTATTTCTACTATTTTTAAGCTAAAATAAATCTTATTCGGAGAATAATTATCACATGCATGAGGTCCATAATGCATGTTTATAATGTGTGTATGGTGAAAGTGTTTGCCCTACCCTGGCAATTACTTTTGAAGATGATTTTTCTAATTATATATCATCAAATGTGTATTTCATTTCACTTGCCCTTTCCTCCTGATGTTATGAAAATAAAGTCCTCAGTTTATAAATGAACTTTGGGAGCAAAATTTGCTCACAAGCCCTTTTGAATTCAGACTGCATGATAAATTTCTAGTTTCTTAAGGAGGCTCACTAGCTTTTAATTACCACTCAAATGCAGCACACAAAATAGTATAAAATCTAACGTATTCAATCACATAGTTTCTATGCTAAATTGTGCTCATAATTCTAACCTGGACTATCAGAAATATATCTAATTCCCTGCCATTTAGCCCTAGTCCCAAATCCCAGGAGAGAGCATTCCTCTTCACCCTCAACCTCTAGGCTGAAACTGTCATGGAAGTGGAAACAAAAACGTGTCTATGGTGGTAGATGGGGTAGTGATGGAACTGGGGAGGGCAAGAGCATTCACCATGGGAATTCACCTGCTGACTGGGGACCGGGCAACTGGACCACAGTGGCACTGATGGCAACTTAGTCACTGGAGGGCACAGCTCTGGGGTCTCACATTGTCCGGAGCATAGGGTCAGAGGTGGCAACAACTATTGGGCACAAAAGTATCTTAAACTTATAGAAACAACTGAAAAAAATGGCAACCTGTTTACTCACATACAAGTGGTACCATAAAACTTGAAAATGACATACATTTCATTTTTTTCTATCTTATTTCAAAGAAATATGAATATTCTTTTACAGTATGATTCAAAACCAACTCAGCATCATGATACATAACAAACATTTTGGCTAGGAAAACCAGAGTAGAGATATTTACAGTCTCCTACTCCAGAAATTCAGAGAAGGCAAATGGCACCCCACTCCAGTACTCTTGCCTGGAAAATCCCATGGACGGAGGAGCCTGGTGGGCTGCAGTCCATGGGATTGCTAGGAGTTGGACACGACTGAGCGACTTCACTTTCACTTTTCACTTTCATGCATTGGAGAAGGAAATGGCAACCCACTCCAGTGTTCTTGCCTGGAGAATCCCAGGGACGGGGGAGCCTGGTGGGCTGTCGCCTATGGGGTTGCACAGAGTCAGACACGACTGAAGCGACTTAGCAGCAGCAGCAGCAAGTCCAGAAATTGAGATAGCAACTGTCAAGTAATTAAGCCAAAACATTATCTTTTCTCTCTCACTCTACTGACCAGATACGTTAGGGCAATGCTTAGAGGGGAGTCAGACCATCTTATGGGATGAAGCAGACGTTGGACTGAGGAAGGTTCACAGAGTGATATAAAGAAGGAAGTAGTAAATTTATCTGAAGCTGGGGGTCAGAGCTGGAGAGAAGAGGGCACTTAAGATAGGTGCAATTATCCTTCAATTAAAAAATAAATAAATTTTTTAAAAAGATAGGCTTCAGTGATTGTGATACTTGAAAGGAGACTATCTCCTATGTTCGCCCATCATGTACATAGCAAAGGAATGAAGGTTAAATAACCTGTGGTACCAGGGAACTGCAATTATGTGGGGGCTTTGCTGGACTTCCCTGGTGGCTCAGACGGTAAAGCGTTTGTCTACAATGCGGGAGACCCTGGTTCGATTCCTGGGTTGGGAAGATCCCCTGGAGAAGGAAATGGCAATCCACTCCAGTACTATTGCCTGGAAAATCCCATGTACAGAGGAGCCTGGTAGGCTACAGTCCATGGGGTCGCAAAGAGTCAGACATGACTGAGCTTTCGACACCACTTTCGACTTCACTTGCTGGTATAAGGGATGTGACAAGAAGTAAGTCTGAAGGCTCCAGACTATTCAGGATGTAGATGCTACTGCCTTGTATTTGAGCCCATCCTCACAATCTTTGGCTTCCCTCATGCTCAGTTGGTAAAGAATCCACCTGCAATGTGGGAGACCCCAGCTCAATTCCTGGGTCGGGAAAATCCGCTGGAGAAGAGACAGGCTACCCATTCAAGTATTCTTGGTTTTCCCTTGTGGCTCAGCTGGTAAAGAATCCACCTGCGATGTGGGAGACCTGGGTTCAATCCCTGGTTGGGAAGATACCCTGGAGGAGGGAAAGGCTACACACTCCAGTATTCTGGCCTGGAGAATTCCATGGACTATATAGTCCATGGGGTTGCAAAGAGTTGGACACGACTGAGCGACTTTCAGTATCACTCACAGAATCTTCTGGAAACCTTTTCAAAAAATGAGTTATTATTACTCCTATTGCTATTAAAAAAAAAAAAACCTTTACAAACCTTGTTCATAATTCAAACAGAAGGTTATATATATATGGTAAAAAGCCAAAGTTGCTCTCTCTACTTCCATACCTACTCACTTAGTCCTTTTCATCTTGGAATTTTTTCAGTCACAGACTATATTACAAGAATATTTCAGCAATACATATAGGTGTCAACTATTTCTTTAAAATTTATTTGAGATTTGTAAAATCAGAAACAGATCTGTCACATCCTCAGGAACCTGGTATTTTTTTCCCCTAGTGTGCACATATTTATAAATAAACATACATATAACACACCTAAGTCACTTATCAGTAATGGAATCTTGCATTTTAAAAAAATTTTATGTAACTTTTTCAAACCTATATACAAGCAGAGAAAATAATATAGTGAACTTTTATATTTTCTATACTCTAATCATCCTGCTACAACAATTCATAATATTTGCCTTTCTTAATTTACACTCCACTTTCCCTTTTCTGCTGGTGTTTTAAACAAATGTTGACTGTATATTATTTCACTAATAAATACTTCTATTCATACCTTTCACAGGTAAATATTTTGATATATTCACAATACCATTATCACACAAAGGAAAGTTAACACTTATAATCACATAGCATTTATTCCACATGCAGTTTTTCTCCATTATCTCAAAAATGTCTTTTACCTTGATTTGTTTGGATTGGAATCCAAGTAAGATCTACATGTTGCATTGACTTGAGACCAAACTAGTATCATTTCTTAAATTTCGGTTTTCACTTGCATCTATTTCTGGGTTTCCTTACAATTTCCATGGCATTTCTAATCATGTACCAATATAACACTGTTTCAATTATGCAGATTCTTAATATATATATTTTAATATTTGGTAGTACTTTATCCCTCCTTGATTCTTTTCTTACAGCTTTCTGATTCTACTTGGTGTTTGTACTTTCAGTTATATTTTGTAATCAACTCATCTAGGAGAAGTGGGTCAGCCATGGCCTGCTGCAGGGTTAGGGGCACTGAGTGCAGCATGGGACCTTTTGAAGGAGGTCGCCATTATCTTCATTACCTCCACCATAGTTTGGCCTCAGGTCAAATAACAGGGAGGGAACACAGCCCCACCCATCAACAGAAAATTGGATTAAAGATTTACTGAGCTAGGCCCCGCCCATCAGAACAAGATCCAGTTTCCTCCTCATTCAGTCTCTCCCATCAGGAAGCTTCCATAAGCCTCTAATCCTTCTCCATCAGAGGGCAGACAGAATGAAAACCACAATCACAGAAAATTAACCAATCTGATCACATGAACCACAGCCTTGTTTAACTCAATGAAACTATAGAGCCATGCCCTGTAAGGCCACCCAAAACAGACAGGTCTTGGTGGAGAGTTCTAACAAAACGTGGTCCACTGGAGAAGGGAATGGCAAACCTCTTCAGTATTCTTGCCTTGAGAACGCCATGAACAGTATGAAAAGGCAAAAAGATAGGACACTGAAAGATGAACTTCCCAGGTCTATAGGTGCCCATATGCTACTGGAGATCAGTGGAGAAATAACTCCAGAAAGAATGAGGAGATGGCGCCAAAGCAAAAACAATACCCAGTTGTGGATGTGACTGGTAATGGAAGTAAACTCTGATGTCATGAAGAGCAATATTGCATAGGAACCTGGAATGTAAAGTCCATGAATCAAGGCAAATTGGAAGTGGTCAAAGAGAAGATGGCAAGAGTGAACGTTGATATTTTAGGAACCAGTGAACTAAAATGGACTGGAATAGGTGAATTTAACTCAGATAACCATTGTATCTGCTACAGTGGGCAAGAATCCCTTGCCCACAGAGAAATGGAGTAGCCAACAAAGTCAACAAGAGAGTCCAAATGTAGTACTTGTATGCAATCTCAAAAATGACAGAATGATCTCTGTTCATTCCCAAAGCAAACCATTCAATATCATGGTAATCCAAGTCAATGTCCCAACCAGTAATGCTGAAGAAGCTGAAGTTGAATGGTTCTAGGAAGACCTACAAGACCTTCTAGAACTAACACACAAAAGAGATGTCCTTTTCATTATAGGGGACTGGAATGCAAAAGTAGGAAGTCAAGAAATACCTGGAGTAACAGGCAAATTTATCCTTGGATTATAGAATGAATGAAGCAGGCAAGGCTAAAAGAGTTTTGCCAAAAGAACACAATGGTCATAGCAAACACCCTCTTCCAACAACACAAGAGAAGACTCTACACATGGACATAACCATATGGTCAACACCAAAATCAGATTGTTTACATTCTTTGCAGCCAAAGATGGAGAAGCTCTATACAGTCAGCAAAAACAAGACCGGGAGCTGACTGTGGCTCAGATCATGAACTCATTATTGCCAATTTCAGACTTAATTGACGAAAGTAGGGAAAACCACTAGACCATTCAGTTATGACCTAAATCAAATCCCTTATGATTATACAGTGGAAGAGACAAAAAGATTCAAGGATTGGATCTGATAGAGTGCCTAAAGAACTATGAACGGAAGTTCATGACATTGTACAGGAGGGAGTGATCAAGACCATCCCCAAGATAAAGAAATGCAAAAAGGCAAAATGGTTGTCTGAGGAGGCCTTACAAATAGCTGAGAAAAGAAGAGACGCTAAAGGCAAAGGAGAAAAGGAAAGATATACACATCTGACTGCAGAGTTCCAAAGAATAGCAAGGAGAGATAAGAAAGCCTTCCCCAGTGATCAGTGCAAAGAAATAGAGGAAAACAATAGAATGGGAAAGACTAGAGATCTCTTCAAGAAAATTAGAGATACCAAGGGAACATTTCATGCAAAGATGGGCTCAATAAAGGACAGAAATGGTATGGACCTAACAGAAGCAGAAGATATTAAGGTGGCAAGAAAACACAGAAGAATTATACAAAAAAGATCTTCACGACCCAGATAATCACGATGGTGTGATCACTGACCTACAGCCAGACATCCTGGAATGTGAAGTCAAGTGGGCCTTAGAAAGCATCACTACAAACAAAGCTAGTGAAGGTGATGGAATTCCAGTTGAGCTATTTAAAATCCTGAAACATGATGCTGTGAAAGTGCTGCACTCAATATGCCAGCAAATGTGGAAAACTCAGCAGTGGCCACAGGACTGGAAACAGTCAGTTTTCATTCCAATCCCAAAGAAAGGCAATGCCAAAGAATGCTCAAACTACTGCACATTGCACTCATTTCACACGCTAGTAAAGAAATGCTCAAAATTCTCCAAGCCAGGCTTCAACAATATGTGAACCGTGAACTTCCAGATGTTCAAGCTGGATTTAGCAAAGGCAAAGGAACTAGAGATCAAATTGCCAACATCCACTGGATCATCAAAAAAGCAAGAAAGTTCTAGAAAAACATCTACTTCTGCTTTATTGACTATGCCAAAGCCTTTGACTGTGTGGATCACAACAAACTGTGGGAAATTCTTCAAGCGATGGGAATACCAGACCACCTGACCTGCCTCTTGAGAAATCTGTATGCAGGTCAAGAAGCAACAGTTAGAACTGGACATGGAACAACAGACTGGCTCCAAATAGGAAAAGGAGTACATCAAGGCTGTATATTGTTACCCTGCTTATTTAACTTATATGCAGAGTACATCATGAGAAAGCTGGACTGGATGAAGCACAAGCTGGAATCAAGATTGCCGGGAGAAATATCAATAACCTCAGATATGCAGATGACACCACCCTTATGGCAGAAAATGAAGAACTAAAGAACATCTTGATGAAAGTGAAAGAGGAGAGTGAAAAAGTTGGCTTAAAGCTCAGCATTCAGAAAATGAGGATCATGGCATTTGGTCCCATCACTTCATGGCAAATAGATGGGGAAATAATGGAAACAGTGACAGACTTTATTTTTTGGTGTTCCAAAATCACTGCAAATGGTGACTGCAGCCATGAAATTAAAAGACGCTTACTCGTTGGAAGGAAAGTTATGACCAACCTAGACAGCATATAAAAAGCAGAGACATTACTTTGCCAACAAAGGTCCATCTAGTCAAAGCTATGGTTTTTCAGTGGTCATGTATGGATATGAGAGTTAGAATATAAAGAAAGCTGAGCACTGAAGTATTGATGCTTTTGAACTGTCGTGTTGGAGAAGACTCTTGAGAGTCCCCTGGACTGCAAGGAAATCCAACCAGTCCATCCTAAAGGAAATCAGTCCTGACTATTCATTGGAAGGACTGATGTTGAAGCTGAAATGCCAATACTTTGGCCACCTGATGCGAAGAACTGACTCATTTGAAAAGACCCTGATGCTGGGAAAGATTGAAGGCGGGAGGAGAAGGGGATGACAGAAGATGAGATGGTTGGATGGCATCACTGACTCAATGAACATGAGTTTGGGTAAGCTCTGGGAGTTGGTGATGGACAGGGAATTCTGGCATGCTGCAGTCCATGGGGTCGTAAAGAGTCGGACATGACTGAGTGTCTGAACTGAGCTGAAGATTCATGTAGATTCAGAAAAAAACTGATGATAATGACTTAGAGAGAATTCACATCTTTACAACATGTCTTCCTGTCCAAGAATGTATCTTTTTATTTTTTTTTAATCTATATTTTTGTTATCAGGAGTATCTCACAGTTTTTCTTATATAGAGTTTACCCATTTTAAAACTAATTTTGTTTCAGTATTATACTTCTGTTCTTCTAAATACAGTCTATTCCAATCCTACATATACAGGGCAGAAAATAAACACAGATGTAAAAACAGTCTTTTGGACTCTGTGGGAGAAGATGAGGGTGGGATGATTTGACAGAATAGCACTGAAACATATATATTACCATATGTTAAACAGATGACCAATGCAAGTTCGATGCCTGAAGCAGGACACCCAAAGCCAGTGCTCTGGGACAACCCAGAGAGGTAGGGTGGGGAGAGAGGTGGGAGGGGATTTCAGGATGGGGGCACACATGTATACCTGTGGCTGATTCGTGTTGATGTATGGCAAAAACCATCACAATATTTTAAAGTAATTATCCTCTAATTAAAATAAATAATTACAAAAATAAATACAGTCTATTCTTCCATTATTTCTTTTATCTGCTTATTGTTTATATGAAGCTATTGACTTTATATTAATTTTATATCCTATGTCTTTACTAAATTGTCTTACTATAATTTCTATTAATTTTTCCATGTAGTTTTTGTTTTCTAGTTAATCATGTTATCTGCAAAGAGAGTTTTTCATCTTCCTTTCAATTATTATGTAATTAAATGCTTTCTCTTGTCTAATTGTATTGGCTAATACTTCTGCTTCCAATGTTAAATAGTAAATGGACATAGTGGTCGTCTTTGTCTTTTCCTACTTTTAGTAATGTTTTTCCTTTAAAGAAGGAGCTGGCTTATGGGCTAAACTATCCTTCAATTCCTTTTAATTGAGTATTTTCAACTTGAATGGATGTTGAATTTTATCAAATGCTTTTCTGAAGGCAATGATCTGACTTTTCTCATTAGTTTTATTATGTTGATTAATCATATTAATTGATGTCCTACTATGGAAAAACTCTTTTATTCTTGGAATACACTTTATAAATATATATTATTTTAAAATACACTGTTGGTTCTCTTTGCTAATATTTAAGATTTTTTTTGGATCTCATAGTGGGGTTGGTTTTCTTTCTTTTTCTGTGCTCTGGACTGGATAAAATAGCATTGAGATGATATCATCGTCTGTCATTTATTTATCATGAAAGTCGCTCAGTCATGTCCGACTCGGTGAACCATGGACTATACAGTCCAGGGAATTCTCTAGGCCAGAATACTGGGGTGGTAGCCCTTCCCTTCTCCAAGGGATCTTTCCAACCCAGGGATTGAACTCAGGTCTCCCTCATTGCAGGTGGATTCTTTACCAGCTGAGCTACAAGGGAAGCCCCTCATCTTCTATGATTTGACAGAATTCCCCTGGGAATTTATCCTTTTTTGTTTCTAATGAAAATTCCTTACCTCTATGCTAGTTCTACAGAGTGTGGGGTCCAGGAAAAAAAAAAAACTGAAAGCACTGCTCTCCTACCCTTACTCCCGGAGATACTCACCCATAGAATTCACATTCTGGAACCACCAAAGAGGACACTATATTTTTTTTAAAGAAACAGGTATAATATTAATACCAAACAATACAAAATCACATACAAAGAAATTTATAGAACAATCTCATTTATTCTGTGAACATACTAAAAACCACCAAATTTTATATACTATAAATGATCAATTTTATCTCAATAAAGCTGTTTTTAAAAGAAAGATCACTATAGCATGATTTCTTGATATTTCAGAGGGCTGAATGAATGGTGTCAGTTACTAATATTGGGAGTGAATACAGACAAACAGGTTTGGAAGAAAAGTTACTGAATTCAGCTTCAGTCAGGCCATAAAAACTATCTGAAGCTACAGAAGGGGATAAAATTACATAAGATGGAGACAAGCACATAAAGTCGCAGAATCAAGGGCATATTCACTCTCCAGTATATTTCTTAAAATTCTATATGGAAATAAATTGAGCTTCCAAGTTGTTAAAAACAAGCAGGAATTTCCTTGAAATTTTATTGTCTAAAAGATATATGATTATCATCACCAATATTCAGTGGAATGTTCATTTGAACTCAGTATCATGGTCATTATCAGATGCTAAAACAATAACAAAGTTTAACTTTCATAAACCTTTGTCTGAAAATTAATGTTAAAAAAGAGTCACCTCTGACAATAATGAGAAGAAATGACATCGCCTCTATGACTGACTTTCCTCTGAAGATTTATAAAAATATCACTTATTTGTAGGAGAATGGCTGTGATAATATAGGCTATACATTAGTTAAGGTGAATGAGTGTAAAATTAAGTCAGGTTAGAATCCCAGCCTCACAATAAATGAGACAAACAATGGAGGATAACTTTTCTCATGGAGCTATAGCATTTGTCATTTTTTTTGGTTAAGGCTTCAAATTGACTTCTCACAAGGAGTCTACAAGCAGATTCTCTAGCAAATTGGCATCCTGGGGAGAGTCAGGTACTTTGAAAATTTCTAATTAGGAGAAGTTAAAGGTTATATAAGCCCAACTGCCAAATTGATTGCCTAGCCTTAAAAGCTAAACAGAATACACCTTCCCTTCCTTTCTTCTCCTTATCTAAGGACTTGGTCTAGATACAAATTTTAAAATACAAACACAAAGTTCTGTGATAAATCAGATCTGAGAACTATTAGAAGGGAGCCTGTTTAACAAGTTTAACAGACTCTGGTGACTATTCAGTCTTTATATCTGAGCACTCATAGTCCTAAGTAGTCCCACAATTGGCGTCAGTTTTGACTAATCAAGAGACAGGACAAGCTATATTGTTCCGTTCAGCAAGCTGTATTCTTTCCATGCAACTTTTGTCCCTTAGGCATATTCTTGAAAGCAGAATAAATTCAGTCTGAAGTTACAGATACTACTGCCTATAGAAAAATCTAATCAAAGACCACTACCACACAGACACTGCTCAATTTTATAAATGATGTTATTCTTGGGGGAAAAAAGCCTGAATATCATCTATTTAATACAAATTGTTCTAGCAATTGTGGTTTAGAAAATATTCCTAGCCCAATTTTCATATGTCTTTACTAGCCTATAGATTAAAATGTGGTCACACTATAGCTATGCATAAATTATAATGGATCCAAATTCCATCCTCTTTAAACAGGAGCTGTTTCTCCCATCCCCCGCCAAATGATTCTCATGATTTCTGAGAGTCCCCAAACAAGTGCCTTCTCCATATACAAAAATCCATCTTTAAGTTTTCATCACTGCATT
Organism: Bubalus bubalis; assembly: GCF_019923935.1. Taxonomy (NCBI): domain Eukaryota; kingdom Metazoa; phylum Chordata; class Mammalia; order Artiodactyla; family Bovidae; genus Bubalus; species Bubalus bubalis. The sequence goes on from NC_059158.1 coordinate 137,697,461, forward strand.
CATTCAATTACTATATATTGGGCTCCTACTGTATGTGAGGGGACAGTAGCAGAATTGTATAGGCATCTCTGTCCTGCTCTTGGGGCATCCATAGTATTGTTCCTGGTCTGCTCCAGTTCTCCTTTGTTAAACATCATTGCTGGCAAGCAGCTGAAAGAAAAATTTATCACTGCCTCTGCTGAGGAAGTTCACTTTGAAACACTTGGCCAAGAATGCGCCAAGAATGCTGTCTCCCAGTATTTCCAATGCCTCCAATCTTATGTGCCAGAATGATGCTGGATACCATGAGGAGGTGGACAAAGCGGATCTTCTAAATTTGGTGTCACTCTTTGACATCTGGGTTCCAAAGCAGGGTGCTTCTTCATGAAGAAAACTGTAGCTCTAGAGGCTCAAAACCAGTCCAAAGCACTCACTGTCATAGTTTCATCTATATAATCCTATCATCCCTCTTTCCTGCCCCAACCTCAGTCACCAAACTAAAGTACCCAGACATGTCAACAAGAGCAAACACTTACTGGGTGTTGACGATTGCGTTTGTATTAGGAATCTCTGGACCCAGCTGCAATGGTCTATTACATATGCAGCATACTTCAAAATCTTGGCTAGCAATCTAGCATATAAACTGCAACCACTTGAGGATTTTGCCCAGAGCCATGACAAAAAAAGCACACTGAAAAGGCAATGGCACCCCACTCCATTACTCCTGCCTGGAAAATCCCATGGACAGAGGAGCCTGGTAGGCTGCAGTCCATGGGGTCGCTGAGGGTTGGACACGACTGAGTGACTTCACTTTCACTTTTCACTTTCATGCATTGGAGAAGGAAATGGCAACCCACTCCAGTGTTCTTGCCTGGAGAATCCCAGGGATGGAGGAGCCTGGTGGGCTGTCGTCTATGGGGTCGCACAGAGTCGGACACGACTAAAGTGACTTAGCAGCAGCAGTGAACTTTATCCATTCTTTTTTCCCCTTTACTTTTGGCCATGCCATGCAGCATGCAGGATGAGGGATCTTAGTCCAACCATGGATCAAATCCATGTCCCCTGCATTGGAAGCAGGAAGTCTTAACTACTAGATTGCTAGGGAAGTCCTAACTTTGTTCATTCTTCAGCCTACCCAAATTGAAGCTGACAGGACCAGAGTTTGGTGTCAATTGCTTTAATTATTTGGAGGTAAATATGAATGGTAGGGTCCTTTAAGTCATCAGAGCTCGGTATGTTGGGTTGAAAGTGGCAACTAACTTTTATGGGAACTGAAAAGAACTTGACGTGATTACCTTTGGAAAATCCAAAGCAAAATGGAAAATGTGATCAGGAAAAGGATTCAATCCTAAATTACTGAGAAATCATATTGTCAGGGAGAATATGTGGCAATTTCTAAGGGCAAAAAACCAGAACAAACAAAAGCCAGATACCAGACCAATAAGAAACTGTAACTGAGAGGTTTGCTGAGAAGATTGAGTATAAACTAAAATGAATCCAACCATCACCAAATCTTGCCTATCACATGAATATCCACTGTCACCATGCATATGTTAAACATTGTCTAATTCAAAAGTTTCTAAACTGTTGTCAAAATAATCCAACACAGGGCTATGATGTCTATAAAACATGACATCAGAAACTATTTATTAATGGAGTGCAGATCAGGTAGCTCAAATTTTGAAACAAGTGGAATTCTGCTCAATGTTGTTCCTTCCATCATTCAAATTATCTCAAAAGGAAATATTTTTGTAAATAAAACCTTTCTAAGACCCAAGAGTAGGTAAATTCTCAATCTAGGATTTGAAAATGTAGCAATTAACTATTGCTTTTCCTTTTAAAATGTTTATTTAAAAGGTAATACATGTTTGCTGTAAATAATTTTTTAGATAGAGGAGTAAATACACAATATTATAAAGACATCTTCCACCCCTACTCTAATCCCCAATTCCCAGAAATAGCCACTGTTAAACTTGCAGAATACCCTTCTTGTCTTTCTCCTATGCATACACATCTTCTTTTCAGAATATGGAGTCATACTGTGCAAACTGTTCTAAAATTTGGCTTTCATCACTAAATAATTTAAACTGGATATCTTTGCATGTCAGTAAATAAAGGGCTATATCCTTTTTAAAAAGTCCTGTATCATATTTTGCTGTATTGATGCAACATTATTTATTTATCCAATTATTTATTATTTACTTATTCCCTACTGATGGACATTTGGATTATTTCCAGTATTTGATTATTACAAACAGTGCTTCAATTAACATTCTTATACATTCATATCTATGCACTTATGCAAGTAATCTGGGAAATAAACCCCTGGAAATGGAATTGCTTGGTCAGATGGTATATGTATTTAGAATTTTGATGATAATCCTAAAATTACCTCTAAAATGTTTGCACCAATTTACACTCCCAGCAATAATGTCTAAGAGTACCTGTTTCTCAACCTGCTCCCCACACTGTGTACTTAGGCCCTGACTTGTGAAATTAGGGAATGTGTCTCTTCAAAAAGACATGGTCATGAGAGCCTTATCTCATGCTTTTATTTTCTCTTTACTTTTCATAACTGAGTTTTAGTCCTAAGAAAGGAAAAAAAGGAATATGCTTCTTTAGTTTTCAGGCTATTCCTCAGAGATATAGGCATTCTCCAAGTTATGAACACCTATCTTATAAGCATTTACACCTTACAGATAAACTGCTCATCTAGATTAAAATATAACCTCCCTGAGGCAGAAACATGCTCCCTTACTGATTCCAGAGATGGAAAAAATACTTTTCCTATGTCTCCTATGACTATCATTCATGCACTCATGCTTGAACAAGTTATGCATTAGTTCCTGCTTATATTCATTCATTCACCCAACATTTACTCTAAGTCTGAATTCTGGGTACCATGCTAATCATTGTGGCTATATGGATTAAATACATTCTCTGCCTTCTAAGAAGCTCACAGTGTAGTCTATAGGAAAAGACAGAAAAGAAAACCAACAGTTACAACACAGTGGGAAAATGTGTTAGTGCTGCTAACAAGCAGAGTGTTGCTTGTGTGTTAGTACAGGGTACCCCAGGTAATGGAGTGGGGTGACTGCACATCCCAGGGTGAGAGCTGCAGAGAAGACCAGGGATATGGTTCTGGGAGGACCTGCAAAACTATCACATCTCACTTGGGCAGGAAGTGAGAAAAAGGCCACGGACTTGGTACTCTGCAGGACAATCTTTGGTAGGAAATTCATATCACCAGTGCCGGGGTCCAGCCCCGGCTGATCCAGGGTATTCGAAGGAGAGACGGCTTAGGCGACCTATTCAAATGTTAATTAGAGATATAAAGAGTAATAGAAAGAGGATAGTTCAGTAGGAAAATTCAGTGGAGAAAAGAAGCTGAGTGGCTTGGTTTATGCGGAAAATCAATATAACCCGTGACACCAGGTTAGCTTTGACAACGGAGGCCGCAGGCACCCTCTCGAATAGCGGAAGGTGCCCCACCTTAGACACCTTCTCAAGTGGGTCTTAGAAGCCCAGGCAAATAAATGGTTGCAGAGGATATCTGCGCTCCAGATGGACACTCAGCTGAAAATTGAGGGGAAGAATGACATGGGGAGACCAAGCGTTGGTGAGCAAGGCCCATAGCTTTATTTTCAACAGGGGCTTATATACCCTAAGTTACACATAGAGGATAATAGGGGATGCAAAGTCAGCAGTCTTTGATCCTTACCAAAAACCAGGGTTTCTTTCCTGCAAATTTATCTTATACAAATGGTTTAGGTGATTTACATCATCTTCTGGCCAGAAGGCCTATTAACATTTTATGACTCTTGACAAAGACTTATCAACCATAAGACTTATTTTCTCTAAGAGTAATTATTTTAAGGTTTGGCGCCATCTTCCGAAGATAAAATTACATTCCTATAGGGCGGATGTGTAATGGGTTTACAACAAAGGAAAGAATTTATTACCTTAAGGGTCTAAAGTTACTAGCACCAAGGCCACTACTTATCTTTTCTACATACCAACTATTAATTAATACATATTCAAGGATACAATTCAGGGGATGTGGAAACTTGGCAACAAACATTGGCTCATCAATGAAATCTTTTACTAGTTTTATTCTGACAGTTTCTAACTCTCTGAGAGGCTCTAAGCTATTTGAATATCTTAAGCTTCCCGTGCCTCTCGAGGCTGGGAGACTGTAAACAATCGTATGCATAGCTGTAGGTGTCCAGGTAAACTTGTCAGGCGAGTTAGAGAGCCATCTGAGTGGTTTGGATTTAAACACTCCTAATTGCCCAGGAACTTTATTAATTGGAGCTGTAAGTTAACTCTTTGACAGACAGAGCGAGATGGTGGTGGGGGACAGCCCCTAGTAAAGTCAGAGGTGAGAGCACAAAGCAATAAAGTAGGCAGACTCTGGTTTTTGGGGTAGATGCTCGAGAATATCCGGGGGGACTCCCAAGGCTCGATCCCGCCTTTGCGTATGCCGAGCCTCCTTCCTCATGACCTTTGTCACAAGTGGAATGTCTCTCGCTGGCTCCCGGCACACCAGAAAATTACATTTTGTAAATATAGTTTTATCTTTTTTTTAGTTTTTTAGTGAAAATTCTTGAGCCAAAAAAATCCCCTCAGCCTTGCCTTTGGTGAATCAAGGAGGAATATAAAAGATAAAGGGATTATTATCCTATCTATTAAAACTGGCAAGAGGCTCAGTGCCTCTGTCCTTTTGGGTAGTCAGCATTCACCTTGTCGACCTTACATGAATGCCATGGGTGAGTATAGGAAGGCGAGAAGGTGAGAGAGTCAGCTCCGGGATTAACAGTAATCCCATTTCATGGTATTTATCCTAAGAATGAAATTTATCCTAGGTCAGAGCAGTGGGCAAATATGTCAATTGGTAACTTACCACAAACCAACTCGGAAACAACCTACATGTCTGCCCATGGGAGATATATTAAATAATACCTGGTGGTAAGTCCATGAAATGGAATAATATACAGTCATTATTGTACCTGTCTATATTGTATCTTCTTATACTAAAATTTAATTTCAAAAACTATATGATAGGAGGGAAATTTTATAATAAATATTAAGTCTAAGAAGGAATACACAAAATATGGAAATATTCTGGCAGCCCAGTGTTTGGGATCCCATGCTTTCACTGCCATGGGCCATATATATATATATATATATATATATATATATATATACACACACACACACACACAGAGTATGAACACATCTTCATAGTAACTATGAATTTTATGTATTTGTGTATATTTTTTTCTCTGCACATGCATACACACACACCCATACAGTTACATTTTCATACATATACACACAGATATCTATCTCTTTTGTCAGTTGCTAAGTCACTTCAGTCGTGTCCGACTCTGTGCAACCCCATAGACGGTAGCTCACCAGGCTCCCCTGTCCCTGGGATTCTCCAGGCAAGAACACTGGAGTGGGTTGCCATTTTCTTCTCCAATGCATGAAAGTGAAAAGTCAAAGTGAAGTCGCTCAGTCGTGTCTGACTCTTAGCGACCCCATGGATTGCAGCCTAACAGGCGCCTCCATCCATGGGATTTTCCAATCAAGAGTTACTGGAGTCGGGTGCCATTGCCTTCTCCGTTTTGTCAGTTAGGATAAGCTAATTTATGCTTCAGCAACAACCTGAAAATCTCCATTGCTCACATCAGTTAATAAAACAAAGTTTAGTTCTTCCTCATGCTGCCTGTCTGTTCCAAGTCACCAAGACTGCTATATTCTTCACAGACACTCTGGAACCCAAGAAGATGATAGAGGCTCCATCCTGAGACAAGCTTCCATGATTGCAATGGCATGAATAAACACTTAAACCTTCTGCCCAGAAGTGACACACATGATTTCTGCTCATATTTCACTGGCTGAAGGAATATGGCTTCATCAGACATCAGTAAGACAGGGAAAGTCACCAAGTGTTTGTGAATCATATTATAGCCTACCACATCTGTGCATCGAAATAGTAAGGGAGGGCAAAGGGCTGGGAAGGAAATTCATCAAATGAAGTGGTTCACACAGGGTGGTGAGACTATAAAGAACTTGATTTTTTCAATGTGATTTTCAATATTCTCTGATTTTATAAACAAACATATTACATCTATTTTTAAATTTTATTTAGGTAAGCAATACATGAATGTATTCTGTAAATAACTCAAACAGTCTAGAAGCGTATCAACTATAGATCACCTCCCTCTAACCCCTAACCCTCCCAGCCCACTGTCAGAAGTAATCACTATTTACAGTTTTGTGCCTATCCTCCAAGATTGTCCTCACATATACATTCACAAACATAAACATTAATGCTTTTATGAATTAAAAAAAATTAGACAGCATATAAATTAAATATGCTTACTGTTTAGATATATTATTTTCCTATAGAAAATACATAATTCATCCATATCAGTTCAGTGTCCTTAACCTCTCCCTCCCAACTTGTGAACTTATCTGCAAGGCCATTCATACTGTCTACTTCCTTCTAGTTTTTTCAGCTTTCTCCCTCTGTCCTTCACTGCTCACCTGTCCTCCACAGCTGACTTTTCACGCCGGAGCTTCTGTGCATTCCACATTTTTACTTACCTGGCTCCCTCACCCTGACTGGGGGCAATGATCTCAGCTCCCCTATTTTCTTGTTGGCCTACAGTTTCCAGCCAGCACTGCCTGCTCAGAGCCTTGGTTTCAATGTCACCAGCCCAGCAGCTCACCTACCTGAGAGAAGTATATAGGGAGGTTTTTGAACTTAACTGATAAGACTGCCAACTATTTGAAAAATGCTCAAGGAAATGGAATATTGACTCTCATCGTGGGGTGTTGGAATTTAGTGGTTTGAAAAAGCATATTCAGTACTATGATTTTAATTTGGAAAACAATAAATAAACCCATTGTTTTTACATTAGAAACTTTAAAAATAAGGATTATGAACAAGAGTAACACGGTGGTGTGAACAACAGGGAAAGCTGGATGTGAGATTGACAGGAACTCTCTGTAACTCCTGCAAGTTTTCTGTAGGTTTAAAACTATTCTAAAATTTAAAGTTTATTTTTTAAAAAAAATCCTAAAGCTTAAAAAATATTATTGACTGGTGGCGGATAATCTTAAGTCACAGAGAATGTTGATCAAGAATATGGTCTCTGAAACTCTCAGTAGGAACCCAAATTAATAATGTGAATGCCAACATTAAATTAAACATTCAGAAATAATCAGAAAAGTAATCTGGACTGGAATATACACTGATGGAGAAATTTCATGTGTGAACTAGATCCAGATGATAGGTTTCTACAATGCAATATATTACTCAGGTCCAGTTCCTTTACAAAGAGGTAAAAAAAAAAAAATTGCTGATAACAAAACCTCACTCAGTTGAGTGATTAAAATGAAAATATGGGAACAGACAGAATAGCGTTTTTCAAAGTAAGTTTCATAGAATCGGAATAAGTGTCATGTGAAAAAGTTCTGTGTTTAAATAAGCTGGAGAAACGTTTCAACAAAACAAAACAGTGTCCCCTCCTTTCAAAACTTTGCAGAACCTTTAGATGCTACTGAACATGGAGAATGAGTGAGAGAAGGGGAGGAGGGTGTTGGCAAGCTTCCCAGACTGCAGATTCCTTTCTGCAATGATGAAAATATTTTATCATCTACTACCCACATTTGTCTGTTGAGCACTTCAAATGTAGCTAGCATGACTGATGGACAAAATTTCAAATTTTATTGCATGTGAATTTAAACAACCACCTGTGGCTACTGTATACCATATTGGATACTGCAAAATTTGAGCATACCAAAGGCCAGACTGCCAAAGAACACACTTTAGGAAGCGTTTATATAAAGCAGTTGTTTTCACACCTTTGGTCTCAGGATCTTAAAAACCAGTTTGCACTCCAAAGAGTCTTGTTTATGGGGGTTATGTGCTGTGCTTAGTCATTCAGTCATGTCTGACTCTTTGTGACCCCACAGACTATAGCCCACCAGGCTCCTCTGACCATGGGGATTCTCCATGGAGTGGGTTGCCATGCCCTCCTCCAGGGGATCTTCCCCACCCAGGGATGAAATCCCAGAACTCAGACCTCCCTCATTACAGGTGGATTCTTTACCATCTGAGCCATTAGGGAAGCCCAAGAATACTAGAGTAGGTAGCCTATCCCTTCTTCAAGGGATCTTCCTGACCCAGGAATTGAACCCAGGGTGGGAGGTGGGCGGTGGTCCTCCTGTGCTGCAGGCTGATTCTTTACCATCTGAACCCTCAGGGAAGCCCTATGGGGGTTAAGATGCTTTTTCATGGAAAACCATTTTTACTCGAAAGGTCAACTGATGAGATGAACCATGGTTATTTAGACTCGGCTATTTAGCAATAATTTTCTTGAAAATGAATGAAGTGAGCACATTACTTCAAGGAATACAACTTGACAGTATGTTTAAATGAATTAACTGCATACTTTAAAAAACCTTTAACTACATTAGAAAATTAATACTGAAAAGTTTTTAAAGTACACAATTAATTCATTAAACATGCTGTCAAGTTGTATTCCTTGAAGTAATGGGCTCACTTCACTCATTTTCAACAAAATTATTGCTAAATAGCCAAGTGTGAATACCCATGGTTCATCTCATCAGTTGACCTGTCGAGTAAAAATGGTTTTCCATGAAAAAGCAGCTAATTCAGTTAGTAGCTGTAACAGTCACACAAGTGCTCAAACCATCGTACTTCAGTATGCAGTTCAAGTGCTTTATGCCTACTTTCATTTCTTTAAGTACTGAGGGCTAGTGAAATTGATCATTTTTATTGTATCACTCTTCTTTTACTGCAAGTATGTGACAGTGGAGAATACAGTAACAACCAACACAGTTCCAGTGGTGCTAAGGCACCAACGGGTCTACTATGAAACTTGCTGTCAGCTCCATCAGTGAGAAAGGGAGTTAGAATTATTATGAAAAAGTTTTTTTTTTTTTTGTTAATCTTATGAACCCTTGAAAGGAAGGGTCCATGGGATGCCAAATATTTGCAGACCACACTTTGAGAAAAGCTGATAGAGAAAAAGAGTAAGAAGAGGAGAGGGGAGTTTGACTAGAAGGAGATAAAATGCAGGAACTTGGGCCTTTAACTGAGATGGATCAGAAAACTGGTAAGAATGCCCAAACTGTTAATTATATACATTTAAGTTAGAGAGACATGGAGAGGTTTAAATAGAATCCTTATTTTGAAGGGGGGTATATGGAGAAAATTAAAAAGGGGGTAATAACCATTATAAAAGAAGCAAAAAGCAAAGGAGAAAAGGAAAGATATAACCATCTGAATGCAGAGTTACAAAGAAGAGCAAGGAGAAATAAGAAAGCCTTCCTCAGTGATCAATGCAAAGAAATAGAGGAAAACAATAGAATGAGAAAGACTAGAGATATCTTCGGAGAAGGCCATGGCACCCCACTCCAGTACTCTTGCTTGGAAAATCCCATGGACAGAGGAGCCTGGTAGGCTGCAGTCCATGGGGTCGCGAAGAGTCGTACACGACTGCGTGACTTCACTTCCACTTTTCACTTTCATGCATTGGAGAAGGAAATGGTAACCCACTCCAGTGTTCTTGCCTGGAGAATCCCAGGGACAGGGGAGCCTGGTGGGCTGCCGTCTATGGGGTCGCACAAAGTCGGACACAACTGAAGCGACTTAGCAGCAGCAGCAGCAGCAGAGATCTCTTCAAGAAAATTAGAGATACCAAGGGAACATTTCATGCAAAGATGAGCTCAATAAAGGACAGAAATGGTATGGACCTGACAGAAGCAGAAGACATTAAGAAGAAGTGGCAAGAATACACAGAAGACCTGTACAAAACCAGATAATCATGATGATATGATCACTCACCTAGAGCCAGACACCCTGGAATGTGAAGTCAAGTGGGCCTTAGGAAGCATCACTACAAACAAAGCTAGTGGAGGTGATCTAATTCCAATTGAGCTATTTCAAATCCGAAAAGATGATGCTGTGAAAGTGCTGCAGTCAATCTGCCAGCAAATTGGGAAAACTCAGCAGTGGCCACAGGGCTGGAAACGGTCAGTTTTCATCCCAATCCCAAAGAAAGGCAATGCCAAAGAATGCTCAAACTACTGCACAATTGCACTCATCTCACACGCTAGTAAAGTAATGCTCAAAAATCTCCAAGCCAGGCTTCAGCAATATGTGAACCGTGAACTTCCAGATGTTCAAGCTGGTTTTAGAAAAGGCAGAGGAACCAGAGATCAAATTGCCAACATCCGCTGGATCATCAAAAAAGCAAGGGAGTTCCAGAAAACCATTTCTGCTTTATGGACTATGCCAAAGCCTTTGACTGTGTGGATCATGTGGATCACAACAAACTGTGGAAAATTCTGAAAGAGATGGGAATATCAGACTACCTGACCTGCCTCTTGAGAAACATGTATGCAGGTCAGGAAGCAACAGGTAGAACTGGACATGGAACAACAGACTGGTACCAAATAGGAAAAGGAGTACGTCAAGGCTGTATATTGTCACCCTACTTATTTAACTTCTATGCAGAGTACATCATGAGAAACACTGGGCTGGATGAAGCACAAGCTGGAATCAAGATTGCCGGGAGAAATATCAATAACCTCAGATATGCAGATGATACCACCCTTATGGCAGAAAATGAAGAAGAACTAAAGAACCTCTTGATGAAAGTAAAAGAGAGAGTGAAAAAGTTGGCTTAAAACTCAACATTCAGAAAACGAAGATCATGGCATCCGGTCCCATCACTTCATGGCAAATAGATGGGGAAATGATGGAAACAGTGATTGACTTTATTTTTCTGGGCTCCAAAACCACTGCAGATGGTGATTGCAGCCATGAAATTAAAAGACACTTACTCCTTGGAAGGAAAGTTATGGCCAACCTAGACAGCATATAAAAAGCAGAGACATTACTTTGCCAACAAAGGTCCATTCTAGCCAAGGCTATGGTTTTTCCAGTGGTCATGTATGGATGTGAAAGTTGGATTATAAAGGAAGCTGAGCGCCGAAGAATTGATGCTTTTGAACTGTGGTGTTGGAGAAGACTCTTGAGAGTCCCTTGGACTGCAAGGAGATCCAACCAGTCCGTCCTAAAGGAGATCAGTCCTGGGTGTTCATTGGAAGGACTGATGTTGGAGCTGAAACTCCAATACTTTGGCTACCTGATGCGAAGAGCTGACCCCTTTGAAAAGACCCTGATGCTGGGAAAGATTGAGGGTAAGAGGAGAAGGGGATGACAGAGGATGAGATGGTTGGATGGCATCACCGACTCAACGGACATGTGTTTGGGTAGGCTACGGGAGTCGGTGATGGACAGGGAGGCCTGGCATGCTGCAGTTCATGGGGTCACAAAGAGTCAGACATGACTGAGTGACTGACCTGAACTGAACTATTATACACCCACAAATGTGACTATTAGTTATTCATTTAAGATCATTTAAGAATATTTTCATAGTATAAATTAGCTAACATGGGGCTCCCATGTTAATTCTTTATGGATGATATAAACTGGATAATGAAACAAGGGAAAAAGAAAGCCTCCTTTTCCCTAGTGTTGGTCTGCAAAGTGTGGCACTTGAATTTTGTATAGCCCAGAACTCATTTCAAATTATGACCACATTCTCTCTCATGCTCACTCCTGAGTTTCCACTGTCTGATTTCTTTCCTGTCTTATCATTCAGGACAGGATTTATTTTTCCTTCCCATATGAGTGGACTTAAATTTCCATCAGGCACGTTTTTGTATTTTGTCTCCACACACTTGGTTTCTTCCCTCTCTTTCAATGTGTGTTTTGGGGCTCCCATTTTGATCTGTTTCTCCTACTTTCCATCTTCCCTGCTGCCTCTCCCTTTCTGTCCAACAAGCAGTACACCACAGGAAATGGGGAACAAAGGTAATTTAATCAGAGACTGATTTTTTTTTTTTTGCATGCCTTTGACTCCACCCTCATGATAAAGTTCTTTTATTACTCAGTGATTTATAGCATTGAGCCTTTTCATAAAAAAGGCTAGGCTTGGAGAATTATTGATGACAGGAACATAATTTAACAATAAAAGAAATAACTTGTGTTCTTATAAAGTGCACCCTAAAAGAATTCCAAAGTACTCAAGAAATCTTCAGTTCACTTCAGTCGCTCAGTTGTGTCCGACTCTTTGCGACCCCATGAATCGCAGCACTCCAGGCCTCCCTGTCCATCACCAACTCCTGGAGTTCACTCAGACTCACGTCCATCGAGTCAGTGATGCCATCCAGCCATCTCATCCTCTGTTGTCCCCTTCTCCTCCTGCCCCCAGTCCCTCCCAGCATCAGGGTCTTTTCCAATGAGTCAACTCTTTGCATGAGGTGGCCCAAGTACTGGAGTTTCAGCTTTAGCATCATTCCTTCCAAAGAAATCCCAGGGCTGATCTCCTTCAGAATGGACTGGTTGGATCTCCTTGCAGTCTAAGGGACTCTCAAGAGTCTTCTCCAACACCACAGTTCAAAAGCATCAATTCTTTGGCACTCAGCTTTCTTCACAGTCCAACTCTCACATCCATACATGACGACAGGAAAAACCATAGCCTTGACTAGACAGATCTTTGTTTGGCAAAGTAATGTCTCTGCTTTTGAATATGCTATCTGGATTGGACATAACTTTTCTTCCAAGGAGTAAGCGTCTTTTAACTTCATGGCTGCAGTCACCATCTGCAGTGATTTTGGAGCCCCCAAAAATAAAGTCTGACACTGTTTCCACTGTTTTCCCATCTATTTCCCATAAAGTGATGGGACCAGATGCCATGATCTTCGTTTTCTGAATGTTGAGCTGTAAGTCAACTTTTTCACTCTCCACTTTCACTTTCATCAAGAGGCTCTTTAGTGCCTCTTCACTTTCTGCCACAAGGGTGGTGTCATCTGCATATCTGAGGTTATTGATATTTCTCCCGGCAATCTTGATTCCAGCTTGTGCTTCTTCCATCCCAGCGTTTCTCATGATGTACTCTGCATAGAAGTTAAATAAGCAGAGTGACAATATACAGCCTTGACGTACTCCTTTTCCTATTTGGAACCAGTTTGTTGTTCTGTGTCCAGTTCTAACTGTTCCTTCCTGACCTGCATACAGGTTTCTCAAGGAGATGGCAAGAGTGAATGTCGACATTCTAGGAATCAGCGAACTGAAATGGACTGGAATGGGTGAATTTAACTCAGATGACCATTATATCTACTACTGTGGGCAGGAATCCCTTAGAATAAATGAAGTAGCCATCATGGTCAACAAAAGAGTCCGAAATGCAGTACTTGGATGCAATCTCAAAAATGACAGAATGATCTCTGTTCGTTTCCAAGGCAAACCATTCAATATTACAGTAATCCAAGTCTATGCCCCAACCAGTAACACTGAAGAAGCTGAAGTTGAATGGTTCTATGAAGATCTACAAGACCTTTTAGAAGCTTTTAGAACTAGAAATCTTACCCAGTTCTAGTTTTTGAGGCAAGCACCCTTGTCTTCTATTTTAAAAGTGGAAGGGGAAGTATTAGTACATTGTTGCTGCTAAGTTGCTTCAGTCGTGTCCAACTCTGTGCGACCCCATAGACGGCAGCCCACCAGGCTCCCCTGTCCCTGTGACTCTCCAGGCAAGAACACTGGAGTGGGTTGCCATTTCCTTCTCCAGTGCATGAAAGTGAAAAGTGAAAGTGAAGTCGTTCAGTCGTGTCTGACTCTTCGTGACACCATGGACTGCAGCCTACCAGGCTCCTCTGTCCATGGGATCTTCCAGGCAAGAGTACTGGAGTGGGTTGTCATTGCCTGCTCCCAGATAAAGGGTGAATGTTCCCAGGCAGGAAGGGTAAGGAAACTCACTGCCCTCCCCCACCACAGTTACTGCAGCTTCTGCAGAGTGTAACCCTTTGCATTCTGTGGCTGGGATAAAGCACACTCCGATTCATAACTGTTCCTTCAGGGCCCCCGTTATACAATTGACCCATGTTCTTGGGTTCTGAATGGTTAACAGCCTGGGTCACTGTTTAAAAAAATGAAAGAAAGAAAAGAAAAAGTGCAATTATATTAATTTTCTCAAAATGGGAGATGAGAAATACTCAAATGTGGAAAACACGTACAGAAACATGACATCAGTGCCTGAATTTAAATTGATGCAAACTAGATCTTTAAAAACTAACTACATAAATAATTGCATGCAATAAACAATATAGAACTCAATTTTGTACAATGGTAATGAAAGCTGAGCCTGCAATACAATTACACTTATTGAAGAAGAAATTCAATATATTGAAAGAGCTAAAATTAAGAACCTGAAAAACAATTCTCACAGTTTTATGTAGTCATAGGAAATACATGGAGAAACAGTGGTAACAGTGTCAGACTTTATTTTTGGGGGGGGCCTCCAAAATCACTGCAGATGGTGACTGCAGCCATGAAATTAAAAGACACTCCTTGGAAGGAAAGTTATGACCAACCTAGATAACATATTCAAAAGCAGAGACATTACTTTGCCAACAAAGGTCTGTCTAGTCAAGGCTATGGTTTTTCCTGTCGTCATGTATGGATGTGAGAGTCGGACTGTGAAGAAGGCTGAGCACCGAAGAATTGATGCTTTTGAACTGTGGTGTTGGAGAAGACTCTTTCGAGTCCCTTGGACTGCAAGGAGATCCAACCAGTCCATTCTGAAGGAGATCAGCCCTGGGATTTCTTTGGAAGGAATGATGCTAAAGCTGAAGCTCCAGTACTTTGGCCACCTCATGCGAAGAGTTGACTCATTGGAAAAGACTCTGATGCTAGGAGGGATTGGGGGCAGGAGGAGAAGGGGACGACAGAGGATGAGACGGCTGGATGGCATCACTGACTCGATGGACGTGAGTCTGAGTGAACTCCAGGAGTTGGTGATGGACAGGGAGGCCTGGCGTGCTGCGATTCATGGGGTCGCAAAGAGTCGGACACAACTGAGCGACTGAACTGAACTGATACTAAGGTAATAGTAATTTAAAAGACTTATCCCAGAAGGGAAAGTAACTAAGGAAGAATACAAAAGATTGCATATGGAAATGGAGTTGGTTGACTGAGAATATTTGATTTCTTCAAGGATCCTACTGAAATTGGTTCTAGGAACTGGTCCCACAAAGACCAGAAGCTGGAAAGGTGGAAAACCAAGCAGTTTGTGTCTTACTTCAGAGATAACATTTATTGCATCATATTTTTTCTTTTATTTTTAATCCCTGAAAGTGTGTGACAGTGTATAATACAGAGGTATAATACCAGTGTATAATACAGTATATAATACCAGAGGTGCCACACTAAACCCACTCTAAAACTTGCTTTGGATACTCTGACATCTTGTCCTTCCACCCCGGGCTTTCACCCAGGCCTCTAGGCCTATATTCCAGCCAATGTACAGTCCTTTCCTCTGCTGGCCTGGTCTCAAGGACCACTAGTGCTTGAGTATTCAGCAAAGTAAAAGTGACACCACCTAGAAATGTTCGTTATTGTTAACTTGGAAACCTGTGGCATTTTCTTAGAAGAGCCAGATACAATTCATATATTTACTTATTAAGTCATTGGTATTGAAATAATGTACCGTCCTAGGTACTGAAACAAATATGAAGTAGAGTTAAGAGACAACAGATATAGGTAACTTAACTAAATGTTAGGGCTCTATGTGGCTTAGACTGTGTGGGAAGCATAGTCTAATTTCCAAGTAGTAATTAAAAATACATTTTAATCTTTATGCTTTTCATATAATATTAAAGAAGTCTCAATTTAATTCATCATACTTACAGACTTTGACTACCCAGAGCCTACTCTTTATTGATTTCTGCTCCCTTTTCATTCCAGTTTTTAAGCCACTCTTTATTCTTTTACCCAGAAAAGATCCAAACTTTCCTTTCACATATGGCAGGGAAGAGATGGGAAGTGAGGAACACAGACACAAAATATTTCATCTTTATCGTATATTGTAATCACACAATGGAAGGTAATATGATCAACATCACTATTGGTATATTTAGGGTGTCTTGGAAACACAGAGGAAGAATAATTATTTCTGCCTCTTGTTTATAGAAAAAAGCTTAGGAAACACTTGATAAGAGGTGACATTTGATCTGGGCTTGAAAAGTTGAGTTCAAAAAGCATAAAAAGGAAGGAGCATTCTAGGTAAAAAGACTAACACAAACAGAGGCAGGAATGTGTGAAAGGAGAAGACCTCAGGCCTTCTAAACTGTCTATTGTTTAGGGTGAATGAGCAGTGCAAGCGATGGGAGATAAAGATCAAGAGATGAGGCAGATGTTTCTTCAGGCTAAAGAGCCTGAATTTAAAAAACAAACAAACACACATATTTTGACAGCAATTTTGAAAAAAAGATTGAAGGGCAAGACTTAAGGCAAAGAGTTTAATTAGGACACTATTGCAGTGTTCTATAAAGAGGGCCTGAAATAGGAGTAGTGGATAAAGAAATTAGGTCACTTGTTCAAAAGACATTTAAAAGACTCAGAAGGAAGAGGACTTCCTAACCAATTGGATAAGGATAACAAAGGAGAGGAATCTAGGGTGTCTGTTTTGTTCTTATCTTGGGGATGGAATGGATTTTGATGGCACAGAACATGATAACTTACAGGCTGTTCAAGGAAGAGAGGACATACATTTGAGTATCTGAAACAAACTGGTAGAGATGTAGTACATGGTGCTTGAAAGAGTTCTAGGCTATGGAGCACACTGGCCATCTGACATCTCTCTAACACCATCCTAGAGTGATGAGTGACCACCTTGATCCTGAAAGTCTCCAGTGAAGGGACTTGACAATCAGTCTTGTATGAACCGCATCTACATTTACTACACATTTTTTCAGATAGCTTTTCATGATACCAAATTCATTCTGCTGTAGTTAAAGCCCATTGATTTTCTTGCTCAGAGGAGGAAGGGCACATGTCCTTAATCTCTTTCATTTAAAAGGAATTCTTCATCTGATGGAAGGACTATTAGTATAGTCAACCTACAACCAAGTTTATTCCCAAGCATATGCATATGCCCAGTTTACTGCTTCAGATGCTGTAGGCAATTGGCAGTTACTCTGTTGACTAACAGATCTAAGAATTTAAAAATTCAGAGCTGAAAGGGTATGAAAAATTACTGAGTCAAATCTCCATATTTTACAGTTAAGGAAACTTTTAAGCTGTTTAAATTCAGTTCATTTTACTCTTCCTCAAAGGATGTATTCTTCAATTCTTAATGTATCTGTGGTTTTTATTGGAGCATCTTCAAGGGTCTTTCCTTCCTCTTTAACTGGGGAGCTTAGAGCTGATTCTAATGAATGGAATTAACCCAGCACGAATTAGAATGAGGAATTTACCTCCCAGTCTCTATTTATGCATCCCAGTCTCCTTTTGTTTTAAAAACTTTATTGTAAAAACAATAAACAACACAAATTCAAAGCAAAAGTTGCTTACAAGTCTGTCATTTAATTAAATCAATGTTTTAATTTATGTTACCTTCTAACTTTCACTTATAAACATATTCAACTTTAACCTATTTTTTGTAATATTTTTATATTACAATAAATGTATATTCCACATTTTATATTTTCATAATTTAACATTATGTCAAGTACATTTTTCCAATTAGCTACAATTTCACTACTTCCTTATACCTTCCTGCTTTAACACTGTTAAGTCCTGCCACATCTTTGCCCACGATCATACAATATATAGGCACCTATAAACATATATGTGAATTTTAACAGATATTTTCTGCTTTGCACTATCCAAGTCTCTATCAGATTATGAGGCTGACAGCAAGGAAAATAAGACTACTGGAATTAATATACACTGGAAAATATGGTATTATCTCTGCGAAATGCTTTTAGCATCATGAAAGCTTTTCTTTTTCAATATCTGAAATGTGAGAAATTAATTAGTTTCCTCAAACTAACTTCTAGTGTCAGCTGTGACATCACAAATCAAGCTTCCAGATGGTACCAACTGAGCCCTTTATCAGCTTTTGGTAGCATTAATGCCAAAATAAAATAGGCCTAGCAGCCTAGTCAAAATTTACATGCTAATATGTAAACCCTTGTGAATAAAGTTAAGCAGAAAATCCATCAATTATCCATTAACAGTCCTCTAACAAAGTTTTTACAGATTTTAAGTAATAACAAAATACCAAGGAATAAATCTTAGGCCTGAAGAACATATTAATAAAACATGTCAAGCAACATAAAATTATAGCATGGACTTGGAAAAGGAGAAAGCATTTCTGAAAAGAGAAATTCAGAGGGGAATTATAAGCCCAAATTAACATTTTTGTTGTTGTTAAAAATTGAGATTTCAGGATAAGTTAGTATTTTAAAGCAAATTTAGTTTTCACTTACAGAGCAGTACAGAATTCCAATGAATTTAGTCTTTTGTCCTCTGTGGAAGGCCCACTGGGAAGTATTGAATTTTTCTTTGTGATCACTAAGACGTTTGTCTGTTCCACACACTTCTTTCGTTCACTCTGCAGCTCTTAGCCATCTGTCCTATTTTCTGAAGAGCCTCATAAACACATTAGGTTAAACCATATGGTTATAAAACCTGTCATTGTATTCCAGTCAAGGTCTGGTTGTTCTTCTTTTTTTTTTTTAAACAGAAATGCACTTGACCATTCTTACTTCTTTAAAAGCTTCATTCTCATCCTGGAACCAAACATCAGTCTGATAATAAATCAGTTTTGAGTGTGTATTAAAGTAAAATATCTGAATAATAGATATTTTGAAGTGGCCAAATTTTCTCATCAATTCTGCTCAAATTCTATGTTAAGTGGCTCTCAAGCCATTTATTATGTTGGCCTCTTCAGCTTTTTTTACTTCATCTCCAGTGGTTTTTCCTTCTATCATTTTCAACCATCCATTCCTTTGATTATGTTCCTTACTTTGGTTCAATTCAGTCGCTCAGTCGTGTCCGACTGTTTGTGACCCCATGAATCGCAGCACGTCAGGCCTCCCTGTCCATCACCAACTCCTGGAATTCACTCAGACTCACGTCCATCGAGTCAGTGATGCCATCCAGCCATCTCATCCTCTGTCGTCCCCTTCTCCTCCTGCCCCCAATCCCTCCCAGCATCAGAGTCTTTTCCAATGAGTCAACTCTTCGCATGAGGTGGCCAAAGTACTGGAGCTTCAGCTTTAGCATCATTCCTTCCAAAGAAATCCCAGGGCTGATCTCCTTCAGAATGGACTGGTTGGATCTCCTTGCAGTCCAAGGGACTCGCAAGAGTCTTCTCCAACACCACAGTTCAAAAGCATCAATTCTTCGGCGCTCAGCCTTCTTCACAGTCCAACTCTCACATCCATACATGACGACAGGAAAAACCATAGCCTTGACTAGACAGACCTTTGTTGGCAAAGTAATGTCTCTGCTTTTGAATATGCTATCTAGGTTGGTCATCAATATAAAAAAGTACCACTTCTAAAATCTTCACTTCAAGCACCTCATGTTTAGCTTACCAACTCTGGTGCTACAATTCAACAATTCCTCTATTTTACCAAGACCTTCAATCCAGTGATGGGCTACTTTTTCACCATCCATCAGCTCCCTCATGTCTTCATTTCCCTCCTTACCCAGTTTAGAATCCACGATCTATATAATCATGTCTCTTGAATGCATCTTAGTTCCATAACTCCCCTTGCACTCATATCGCAGAGCTCTGTCCCTGTTTAAGTTCCACTATCTACTTACTCTATGCCTGTACCAACATTGATGAAAAAAACCTACCAGGATTACTGATAACCATTTAAATTCATGGTCATAAATCTCAAGTGTACTAAACCCTACTCAATCAGTTTTCCTCTGCTGCTCTAAAATGGTCTTTCTAAAATAACTTTCCCATCCCTTTTTGCACCTTCTTCCTGCTCACTCCCAGACATTCCCCTTAGCATTGACATAGTACAGCATCCCCTATCTTAAAAGACAAACATTCTCTCTAGTCTCCACATCCTCCTCCAGCTACTGCCTCATTTTTCTTCTTTCTTTTACCTTCTCTTTCTTTCTCTCCTTAAACCAGCCGCTTTGGATTGTGGTCCTTACCACTCCAGTGTATCTATTCTTGCAAAAGTCACTAATAAACTCTATGTTGCCAAATCCAGTGGTCTCACTGTGTCATATCTTATTTGACCTCCCAGAAGCAATTGAGACAGTAGGTACAACTGACCCTCCTTCCATACATTCTTTATTTCCTAGGTTTCAGGGACATCTAGGTCTCTAGCTTTTCCTCCTGCCTCACTAGCCACTCTCTCCTGGTCTTCTCTGCTAGACCATCTCTTCCCAGTGTCTAAATGTTGGAGGGCCCACAATTTATGGTTCATCTCTCTCTACATTTACTCCCAAGGCAATCCCTCTGCTCCTTATAATTTCATATGACTTCAGTCCCAGCCTCTCCCCCAAACTCTATATTGTTTACTTGATATAAAACCATCAGAAAGGTCCATCAACTCTGCCTTCCAAAGTACCCAAATTGTTCCACATTCTATTTCTCTTGTTGCTGTATCAATCCAAGCCACCGTGTTTTTGCTCATCCAGGGTATTGCACTAGCCACCTAACCAGTCAGTTGGGTTCCTCTCTTGCCTTCCTTTAGCAGTCGGGAGTGATCATTTAAAAATGATATAGGACCACAGCCATTCTTCTGCTTACATTTTTTCAGTAGATTTTTTATCACATTAAGAATAAAATAGAAACTCCTTTCTCCTAGCTCAATTTTATAGGGTCTGGCCTCAGACCACTCATGATCTCATCTCATACCACCATTCTTTACCCCACAAGTCTTTGGTCATATCGGCCCATTTCTGTTCCCGGAACATGCCGCGCTCATTCCTGCCTTTGGTTCTTGGCACTGTCCTCTCTCCCCGTTTTCTCCTCTGATCGCTATATGGCTGGCTGTATCTTGCCATGCAGATTTGAACCTAGATGTTTGTAATTATGGAACCCAACTATAAGAAATATGAATTGTTTCAGGTTTTCAAATTGCTGGGTACTTTATCAACTGAACATAGACACAGGTGAGATTTTTATGCTGTAAGTACTGCTTCAACATTTGTACTTTTGAAAACTAGAAAACTCTTCTAGATATTAAATATGCTTTATTAAATTGTCCTTTAAAGGTAGAAAATGGTATTTAGAAACTGTCCACCAAGCAGGGCTCAGAGAACCACGTGAGTCAACAGTGCTGTTGCCAGATCCTGCTATGAATTGTGGGCCAAAATGTTTCTGTCCTTATAAGCAGGGTTTCCCCACTTGTGAAGAGGATGCAATCATTCCTTGCTGAAGACAGAAAACATACATGTACAGGCATGCATTTGAGTGTTTAATAACAAAGGAATTAAATATCTGTCTCAGATCTGTGTAGTGCTTTTCTCCACTCACCTACATTCAATCTCATTTAGAAAAGGACACAACTGGGGAACCTGTACTTGACATTGCCTTCTGAAGTCCTTTTTCTTAAGCTTGTGAGCGCTCTTTAGGAGTGGATGTATATTACAGCATGCTTATGCAATTCCCTGTGAAGACAGATTTAAAAATATAGCTAGCTTCACAAGTAATAAAGTGATGAAGATATGGTTCAGAAATGGGAGGAGAGTGAGCAGATGAGCAGTGAGGTGGGGGCACAGTGGCATGGGGGGTGGGGAGTTGAATGTTGGGATGAACGGGACATGTGGCATCCCTGGCCCAGCAAATGCTGACACAAGTAAAGTAAAAGCTAGTAGCAAGCCCTCCCACTCCCTAATCAGTGTGCCAACCACTAAGACCCACACATTTTCAATCACCCCCTGGAGTGCTTGAAAATGAATGAATGGCACAGCCATTATCTTGGCTGCATTATGCTATGCTAAGTCACTTCAGTCATGTCCGACTCTGTGTGACCCCATAGACGGCAGCCCACCAGGCTCCCCCGTCCTTGGGATTCTCCAGGCAATAACACTGGAGTGGGTTGCCATTTCTTTCTCCAATGCATGCAAGTGAAAAGAGAAAGTGAAGTCGCTCCGTCATGTCCGACTCTTAGCGTCCCCATGGACTGCAGCCTACCAGGCTCCTCCGTCCATGGGATTTTCCAGGCAAGAGTACTGGAGTGGGGTGCCATTGCCTTCTGTGTGGCTGCTTTATATTTTACAGCAAATGTACCTTCAGTATGAAATTTGTTAGAGACAATTCATACAGTACTTTTATCTACAATATTTTTATGTTAATAGCCTTTTAGCTTAATGCCTTTGTGCCTTGCAAGCTAATTCTGGAACATATTAAGTGTGCAAAGTGAGGGCTAGATGTACAGGGATCTAAACCTACAGAATGGCATTAGAGGAATCCTTTGACAAGCAGTTTGGAGACAAAGTGCCACATCAATGTCCAACAATATAATCACTCAGTGAGAGGCCATTATTCCCTTTCTGCTTGCTTATAAGAGCACAAGTGAAATTAGGAGATCCTTATGTATCTCCTGAATGGGTGAATTTATGAAGTCAAGTAAACAAACTCCGTAGTAATGATTGGGAAAGTGATCCTGGTGTGAATTTAAGGACACTGTAACAGAGCCAGGGTGGTGAACAGCTTCCAAAACAGCTCCCAGTAATTCCTGCCTTCTGCATCTCACACCTTTTGGTGGGATGTGACTGTGCACGTGGGATGGACCTAGTGAAAATGACGGAATGTCACTTGAAGATTCAGTTATAAACCTGTGAGTTCTCTCTTGTTCTTTTTCTCTCTGGCTTTTCTCAGTTTGCTGCCACGTTGTGAGTTGCCCTATGGAGAAGCCCATTTGACAAGGTACTGAGGTCAGTCAACTGCATCAAGGCACTGAAGCCCTCAGTCCAACGACCCATGAGGAATCCTGCCAGTAACCACATGTGTAAGCTGAGAAATAGAGCTTTTCCTAGCCAACACTGTGATTATAACCTGTGAGGGACCCCGCAACAGAAGACCCAACTCAACTATGCCTGGACTCCTAACTCACAGAAACTGTGACATGATAAACATTTGTTGCTTTAAGTCACTGAGGTTTTTTGTTTTGTTTTGTTTTTTAATTTTTATTTATCTGCTTCAGGTCTTACATGCGGCAGGTGGGATCTTCATTACAGTGCATGAACTCTCTGCTGCTGCTGCTAAGTCGCTTCAGTCGTGTCCGACTCTGTGCGACCCCATAGACAGCAGCCCACCAGGCTCCTCCACCCATGGGATTTTCCAGGCAAGACTACTGGAGTGGGGTGCCATTGCCTTCTCCGCATGAACTCTCTAGTGCTGGCATACAGGTTCCAGAGCATGTGGGCTCAGTAGCTGCAGTGCACAGGCTTAGTTGCCCTGAGGCAAGTGGGATCTCAGTTCCCTGACCAGGCATCGAACCCATGTCTCCTGCATTGGTAGGCATATTCTTAACCACTGGACCACCAGGGAAGCCCCTACTCACTACTTTAAGTCACTATTTATGCAGCATTGCTCTTTTTGCTCGGTCTTTCGGTTGTGTCCGACTCTTGGTGACTCCACAGGCTGCAGCACGCCAGGCTTCCCTGTCCTTCACTATCTCCCAGAGTTTGCTCAAACTCATGTTCATTGAATTGGTGATGTTCCCCAATCATCTCATCCCCTTTTCTCCCCTTCTCCTACTGCCTTCAGTCTTTCCCAGAATCAGGTTCTTTTACAATGAGTTGGCTCTTCACATCAGCTGACCAGAATAGTAGAACTTCAGCTTCAGCATCGATATTCACCTTCCAATGAATATTTAGGGTTGATTTCCTTTATGATTAAATGGTTTGATCTCCTTGCTGTTCAAGGGACCCTCAAGAGTCTTATCCAACACCACAGTTCAAAAGCATCAATTCTTTGGCACTCAGCCTTCTATAATGGTCCAACTCTCACATCTGTACATGACTACTGAAAAAACCACAGACTTCCGTCAACAAAGTGATGTCTCTGCTTTATAATACACTGTCTAGGTTTGTCAGAGCTTTTCTTCCAAGGAGCACATGTCTTTTAATTTCATGGCTAAGAAAATAAAATCTGTCACTGTTTTCATTGTTTCCCCATCTATTTGCCATGAAGTGATGGGACTGGATGCCATGAGCTTAGTTTTTTGAATGTAGAGTTTTAAGCCAGCTTTTTCACTCTCCTCTTTCACTTTCATCAAGAGGCTGTTTAATTCCTCTTCCTTTTCTGCCATATGGGTGGTGTCATCTGCATATCTGAGGTTATTGATATTTCTCCCAGCAATCTTGATTCCAGCTTGAGCTTCATCTAGCCCAGCATTTTGCATGAGGCACTCCGCATATAAATAAGCAGGGTGACAATATATACCCTTGATGTACTCCTTTCCCAATTTTGAAGCAGTCTGTTGTTCCATGTCTTGCTCTACAGTCTTCAAGATCGAAAAACACTAAGGTTTGTATACTTGAATGAGGAGTAAGGCAAGGCAGAGAGCAATACCTCCCTGAACATCTCTAGCAGGGAAAAAAAAAAAAACCCCACAAAACATGGTATGGCAGATCAGCATAGAAAAGAGAACACCTACAGACAGAAGTGTGTATTCAGATCACTAATACACACAAATTTGAGCAATTAAATAACTTCTCTGGGATTCGGTGTCTTCATGAAAAAGGTGATAATCAGATTTGGCTAGACTATGAGAACTGTTAACATTCTAGGACACAGTGATCTGAGGAACTCAGGAAGCTCTCCCCTGCGCCTCCCTCCCCATGTGCCGCTGCAGTCTCTTTTTCATCAGCTGAACACTCCGTAATTAGGAATGTTTCTCAGTGCTTCTAGGGACTGTTCCTCAGTTATTACCCAAGGAGAGACTATTTGAATGGTGAGACAAATGGAGAGGTAATTCTATGTATATCTTTAAGGACAGTGCTGAAAAGTTGGGTCTTGTGTTACTACAAAGGGGACGACAGAGGATGAGAAGGCTCGATGGATGTGAATCTGAGTGAACTCCCAGAGTTGGTGATGGACAGGGAGGCCTGGTGTGCTGTGATTCATGGGGTTGCAAAGAGTCAGACACGACTGAGTGACTGAAATGAATGAATAATGAATGAACTTAAGACCTTGGTAGTGGCGGCAGCAACAAAGATAAACACGGTTTATTTCACAATTTTGTGGGTGCTGCCACTACCTAAAGGAGACCAGTCCTGGGTGTTCATTGGAAGCACTGATCCTGAGGCTGAAACTCCAATAGTTTGGCCACCTCATGCGAAGAGTTGACTCATTGGAAAAGACCCTGATGCTGGGAGGGACTGGGGGCAGGAGGAGAAGGGGACGACAGAGGATGAGATGGCTGGATGGCATCACTGACTCGATGGACGTGAGTCTGAGTGAACTTCAGGAGTTGGTGATGGACAGGGAGGCCTGGCGTGCTGCGATTCATGGGGTCGCAAAGAGTCGGACACGACTGAGTGACTGAACTGAACTGAACAGGTTTCTCCTTTTCTGATATATGTGATCTATAGACTTTATTATATAGATTACATTATTATATAAATAATTATATATTATTATTAATAACATTTCTCCGTCTTACTTCGGCTGTGAGAAAATTTAGACCAAACTCAAATTTAGTTATAACCACTGCATTAAATTTAGAATTCCTGTAGTTTGAGTTCTTTTTTGTTGTCCTAATTTTCCTGTTTCCAGTTTATCACGTCTTTTGTTGCAAGCCAGCTTAACTTCTTTATAAAAAATGCTGGAGGCATAAATAGGTAAAATAAACATAAAATATCTGTCTGAAATATTTTGCTTTAATTGTGATTATATAAACAAAAATAGAAAATATACCTCTATCTTGATTATTTTAAAAATTTAAGGTTAATTTGGCTTTAGTAGGGGACAAAAGTTTAAGTTAGCATAATAATTGGCAAAATCATCATAACTGGAAAATTTAAAGACAACACAAATTGCAATAATATTTGTACCGCTTTTATTTGGAAAAATAACCATCTGAATGCATTTCCATAGTATATTACAGTTAAGTACTTCATGACATGATTAGCATTCAGTAGTTGAAAAAGTATTAAACTGTGCTTGAGAAGATTCCAATTGGTTCAAAGTCATTCACTGAACTAAAAGTCATTTCCTCATTTTTATAGTCATGGCATTTACCAGAGTCATTCAACTCCAATTTTCATAAGAAAACATTACAGACAAAATCCCACTGAAATCATCAAACAATATTTTATGCTGTTACAAATATGTTATGCAAAATGTAACACTGGCACCAGATTTGTATCATCACGCCTTGCAAAGATATATTGCACATGCTAAAGCATAAAATATATAGACAAAACTACCAAACAAAAGATATTTGCGTTGAATTTTTAGGTCACTGCATAAGAAACGCATAGAATTACATTTTATACACACACTCAGATTGTCACTATCTTAAATGCTCTTCCCCTATAACACTGACCTATGGTTTATGGTTTTGTAAAAAGAAAGCATTGTAGCACTGCAAAATCAAACATAATTCCTATAGAAAACTTCAGCATCTTCATTTTCATTTCAAAGCAGGTAAAAGGGGAAAGAGGGAAAAAGACACTTTATACATTCAAAGAAAGGCTGAAATGAAAACTCACTGGTATTATATTGCTCTGATAACACTCAAATGAAAAAAAATACAAAACATTTCACAGAATATTTTCAGAATATACAAATATAAAAAGGCACTCTAACTTCATATCACAAGACAAAAAAAAAAGGGATGGGTTCTTCAACCAACACAACAGATAAGCAAACCAAGTTGCTCAACAGTACAAAGAATGACTAGTGCAGCAAATCCATTTGATGTTCTTGTCCTAATTTAATAATAAAATAATAAACCCAGCAGCTGTTTACTGCCTAAAGTACCAAAACATACTATGGTGCCCTTTTATTAGTGATAAATAGAAATCCCCTGAGCTATTTACTGTAGAATCATAGCAGATTTTAGGCAATTTGCAGATAGTAATGTATTTACCAAGGATAGGCAGACATGGCAAATAGGTAAGTGCAATGAAACATGATCCCTGTGGCTGTGGTTAAAATACAGTCTAAAAATAACATATTTAGGTAAAAGCACAAAACAACCAAGACTCAATTAAAAGCACAATGTGTTCTGTTTTTGTTTTTCTTAGAAAGCTATGTGGCAAATCTAGTTTTCTAAGAGATGTGAGTGAAAAGCACAGAACTCAGTTTTTAAAGTCGTTTCTTAAGGGAAAAAAATTGGTCTTGGGAAGAGGGAGAAAGAGAAA
The DNA here is from genome assembly GCF_019923935.1 of Bubalus bubalis. Lineage (NCBI taxonomy): Eukaryota > Metazoa > Chordata > Mammalia > Artiodactyla > Bovidae > Bubalus > Bubalus bubalis. The sequence continues at coordinate 137,724,690 of NC_059158.1, forward strand.
GAGAGTGGGGGAGAGAGATTCAATAAGCAATTCACGGCATGATTTTCTTTTGTTCTTCTGTCCTCCTCCTTTCTGGCAGTGAGACTGGGGAAAAGTCAGAACAGCTCCACAGAGATAATGTCACAGAGCTGTCACTGCCTTGCCGTAGTATTTCTTGTTCTCTGTGCTACTCTATAGGAGAAATGATAACGCTGCTTCACCATTAAATCAGGCGTCGCGTTTCCTGCTTTAAAGGCCAACTGAGCAAGATTTCCATTCACTTCTGGAAAAAGACTCCACAATACATCACATTTCTGCAGTGTTAGAGCTCCCTTACGTTCAGGGTTTTGGTAAAGGTAAGGTCATTATTGCTCATTAGCAATTTATCCACTTTTTCAAAACTCATCTTCTCCAAGCAGACAAAAAGGACAGAGAAAAGAAAGGAACACAACACCAAGAATTAAAAAAAACACAATGGCAGTGGTGAAACAAAAGGTTTCAATGAAACTAATAGCAGTTCTTCTAAGTCCTTTGAACAAGTTCTCATTTGTGAAGAACCCAACTTGAATTTTTAATAAAATCCAGAATATTACAGAGTGAAGACTTTTACAGGTAGATGAAATACATAGTATGGTATCTGTATTTGATCCAGGTATGTTAGGACACTGTTTAAAAAATATCTCACATACATTAAGATAGAAATTTCCAGAGTGAAAATGGAACCCATTATAAAATATTGGAGAGCAGTACTCCAATGCAACATATTTCTGTCCTGTCTCTTCCTCAAGTAGAAAATAGCATGAGCTGGTGATTTTTATTTCTCTTCTTAGTACATGTGCCCACACACTGACAGAGTTTCCCATTAGGCTGCTGGGACCATGAGATTTTCAGCACATTCAGGATAATTTCCGTATCTTTCTTTGGGCCCTCTTTGTGCACAAGACCCACTACACACTTCAGTTTTCATCTCGAAGAAAAGCATAAGGACTGCAGTGTATTCTAAGCTCTGAGCTGGCTACACACAGGCTGAGTCATGGATGTTGTACCTTTTTTTAACCGATGTGGAAGAACCTGAGGGTCGGCTGGAAACCTTAGCAGTGGAATTTCTGGGCTTGCCCTCAGGAATGCAGGCCAGCCCAGGGAAAGTTCTGTATATTTTCCGGCTTCCTCGTTATTCGAAGTAAGACAAGTAAGAATCAAAAGAGAATAAACAATGGATATTTCCTAGGCATTTGTTTCATTTCAAATAAATACAAACACATATACATCAAAGTATATGAACATTTTCTCTAGTTTGGCAAAAAATTAAGCTGTGGTAAACACATTATTAGTTACAAATGTTAAGCCATCAGCTAGAAATCTGTGTCATAAGAAATATAAAATACAATAAAGACTTACGCAAAAAGATTACATTTTAACTCCATAGAAAAGCTATTTCAGTTCTTACTTCCACTTTGAAGGAAAACAATTTAAATCTTCAATTTTAGACTGAAGCATTTTGGTCCTTGTGTATAGCTGACTGATGAACTACAGACACAGATAAATACATACATATACATGTGCATGTGTACGTGCATAATTTAAAGTCTCATTCTTCTTTTTGTACAGCTATTCCAGGTGCAGAGCGGGGTCCATTTGACCTAGAAGCTTTGGCAGAGGAGAGGGAGCAGACACAGTGTTCACTACGATGATTTCATCAGGAAGCAACTTTAATCGGCTTTAATTTCCATTTCACCCATTTTTACATTGTGCTTTCACTTCATTCTTTTTTGGAGTCACACTTCCACTCACTGAGCATGACTTTGACCGAAAAGCTCATTTAACATTTCACTACTGATGAACAATACTGATGGTTCTTATGTTTTTAATAAAGTTAGTATTTGATTTACAGACAAATTAATAAAGGGTAGTTTCATATTTGCATATATCTCAAAAGTTTTGGTGCAATATAATTTTCACCTGAAATGTTATTGAAGTGATTCCGGTTCAATCATTTGGTGAAAATTAGTCACAGGCTTTTTACAGGGAGCACTGGGTGCCATATTTTTGTTAAATGAAAAAAGCAAGTTCAATTTTCAGTGGATTTTCCCCTTCATTTGGCAACTTAAAAATCCTCAAAGAGAAGTTCTGGATATTTCAGTACACTATAGACAGGATATCACTAGCGCCACCTGGGAAGCCTATGAATAATTGGACTCCCTTAAAAAAGATTATTACAGGCATTATTTCTGAAGATGAACACCTCTACCTTTGGCTTCTAGTAAGGAAGTAAACATCAAATTGAGCAGAGGTTTGAGGCATCTCCTATCCAGCCCTTCCCTCCCTTCCTTGGGGACATGAATGTTATATTGATACACTTTTGAGAACTCACTGCTGAGTGAGTACATGAAAAAAAGAAAAAAAAAAATCTCCCTCTTTGTTGCATTATCCCCAAAGAAAAAGAATTAAATGTTTTTTTAAAATTCCATATTTAAAATGAGAGGTAGACTTTCACAGAAGTATCTCAGCTCTAAGGAAAACATGAAACAAAGTAAAACCAAGGCCCAACTGTGTGAGAGCTTTGCCCTACAGCCTAGCTGCCTTCCCTGGGCTTGATTAATTCCTTGTCTACTGGCTTCTGGAAGCTCGGCCCATAATAATACTTGAACACAACATACATCTGGAATTCAAGCTTTGTTCCCTTCCTCCACCACGGGTGATCAAGGAAAAGCTTCTACAGTCCAAAATCAGAAAGTTTCCGAATCAGAATCATTTTCATTGTACCCATCCTCAGAGCCTACATTGTTACTGCACAGGCTAACCATGCTACCCAGGTTGGAGAGGGTCGTCCTGCTCAAACTGTCTTTTTTAAAACAAACGAAGTTGACAGCCGTCATTGTACTGGAAGGAGAAAAAGTCATCATGGTAGCCAGAATGAGGGCCAGGCAGTCAGCCACGTCTTTGTTAGGAGCACAAGCCAGGGCCGGGGTATGACCTGGGCGTAAATGCAGACAAGGCAGTGGTTAGTCCGGGCAATCCAGAAGTGGCGTGAGCGTCCCACAGTACATCTCAAACGACCTCACACGTGGAGATGTATGTCGAGTTAGAAATCATGCCAGGCAAAAGGAGTTACTTCCCACAAGTCATGCTTGGGGTGAGGCTGGAGGGGACCAGGAAGGGGTAGACATTTGATGGAGGGTTTTTTTTTCTTCCCCAGCTTACATGACAACAACAAGCACTATATTATCCGGAGTTAGGCAGGATTCCAGTCTTCATCTAGTGAACAGAAACATGAGGGGGGGGGGGCGGTGTGTGTGACACAATTCCACAAAAAAACAAAAACAAAAACAGCCACAGGACAATCAGAAAGCTGTTTCCACTTGAGAGCACACACACCATGCGCCTTGGACTGGGGTCAGGGCACTCTCATTCTGAGAACAATGACTTTCCATGTCCGATTAGAGAGGATGTTGAGAATCAGGTGTCTGTAAGAGTCAGTAACACTGTTTTGTCACTTTATATATACTTTACATGAAGAATGCACCAGGAAGCTGGTTCTAGAGAAATGGAATCATTTGAGTAGATGAGATACAGCACTGGTTGGTTGTGGTGAAATGTACTATCATTTAAAAGAAACTTAAACAGAATTTTAAATAATGTCAACACCACCAGCCAAAGTCCCAAATCCTAAATGTAACAGATATGGGGAGATTGCTGTGTGCCATGGAGTCATGTCATTCTCTACTATGTGAACTTGATGGGTCAAGTCTGGAAGAGAAAACTATTTCAACACATGAAGCAGGAGCCATGGGGAGGTAGGTGAAGTCTTCGATTCAGTCTACCCATATTCAACCTTTATTCTATTGGCTGGAAAGGTTTAGCCTGCCCCCTCTCCTGGCTAAACTTTCTACTAACCACTGGCTCATTTTATTCAGAGGCACCGGCTCAAAAATCTTAATTTTTTGCTGTATCATTTGTTAGCACTTGACCTGATTTCTGCTCCCCTCCCCGCTTAACAGACAAGTCCTCTCTCTGGTATGAAGACAAACAAGAATGGACAGATACCTTAACATTCCATTCCACAAAGGTCTGTGATAAGTAATTAAGATCGCAGTGCGGTACAAAATCGTCCCAAATGCTCCTAGGCCTTTAGGGTGTAGCTAAGCTCTGATACAGGCTGTGGTCATACAACCCTGGTGCACTTATTCTTGAGTTTGCTATGGGCTGAACAAGCCCCAGATATAGCAGACTTACACTGCAGAAAGGCAAAACTAATTCATTCTGGTCTCTTGGGTCATTTTGGAGAAAACTCCAACCCTTAAGTATTAATGTATATACATATAGTGGTAATAAGGTGAGGGAAGGTGGGGCAGGAAGACTGAGGAGATAGAGTAATAGAGAACTTTCCACATCTCCTACATGAGTCAGGTTGGGGACAGAGCGGGTACATGCTAGGATAAATGGGGCTGCAAAACCAAAACTAATAGGAGTCAGCTAATGATGTCATATGGCTGCTTACTTCTGAGAAATAGGCATGAGCTGCTAATTCCAATACCTGTAATAAGCAGTTGAATTATGTTAATACATTTTATAATACTTGAATTAAATGCCACAATTAATGCCACATTCAAAAAACTACTGAATTGATAAATATCCAGAAGTTCCTCTTTTGCTCCCCAAAGTTAAAAGGCATGGTAGTTTAATATAATTCTCGTACTCATGAGCTTTCTAAATTTCTTAGGAAATAGAGTAGAAAGCTTCTGTTAAGAGTTAGTTCATTCAGAAAAGAAATGTGGTACAGATCAGAAGAAGGTTTCAAGCCTAGATGTTAATTTAAAAATTTTACTCATGTTCCCCAAATATCCATACTGAAAATACGAGTTCTGATCTGTTCTGTAAAATAATACCTAGAGGTTTGATCTCAGAATGAACTGAAATACAAAGATGTTTTAATTTGAGCCCTTGAGCATGCACCCATGACACATGTGATCCCTAACTCTTCAGCATGTGCAGTTAAAATTTCATTCGAATACCAAGTTGAGTGTATCTAACATATTTCAACCCCCATGCTGAGGAGTTTGAGACCAGCTGCTAACATGACATGCACATGGAAGGCGCTGGTGGACTGCAGGGAGACTATGTGTTTTACAACAACAGACAGGACAAATTATCCTTGTTGACTGCTCACACACAGGGAACTTCCAAGGGAAAGAGAGTCCTCACTGCTTTTTTAAACTAGCTCCTGGCTTTCCCATTTCCCTCTGGCTTCATAGCAGGTGCATTGGCACCTGAAATAATGGCTTACTTTTCCCACTTACCATTTTCATCTACAGCAAGTACACAAGCCCCTTTGGCCAGCAGCTCCTCAACGACCACTTTCAAGCCATTGCGTGCGGCCACATGGAGGGGTCTGAAAAAAAGACAACACCGAGTGTCAACCGTGATACATATTTGTACGAGAATGTGGCATTTTGAGTAGTCTGTGTAGTTGAAAGAAAGAGAGGACTTGAGAATCTATAAATAACACGAGTATTTTTACTTTTTCAAAAAAGATTTCTGAAGAGCTAGAGAGCCAACTGTTCTTCCACATTGTCCCAAATTCTTCTGCAGATATTATTGTACAAATATTTTACACCTCAAACAACCTTAGTGACAAGTCACAGGGAGCCAGAGAAAGAACTCAAGTTCTGGTGTGTTTTCTAGAAGGTTCTTTACCCCTTGCTTTCTACATCAGTATTTGAATCACTGTTTCACACAGTTAATCAATATGAAATCAATATGACTGGTGTTATTATCATCCATATACATAATCTTAAACCTTGTTATTACTAAAGGCATGAAAGGAAGTTTTCTTGAATTTAGAATATCTTAAAGAATAATGTCAAACAATATACTGCTACTCTGCTTAAAAATCTTAATGGAAAAAAATTCTTATATTTCTTTGCCCTTAAAACAAATGCACAAATAATTTCCTAAAATGGAAAATGAAGCAGCTTTTGGGTCTTTCATGCTAAGGATTACACTGAATTATATTAAAATATAATGAACACAAATAGCTTAAATGCTTCAAACATATTCTGGGAACCTGATTTATAAAACTTGTTTTCCAGTAAGAATACACAAAACTAATACATTTAAACAAATAGTTTATCCTCAAATATGGCAGCTGATAAGATTTTCTAACAACCCACTATATTTTTAGTACTACCTTAGAAATATCAGCAAGGAAAAACACAGACCTCACAAAATTCTATGAAGGCATATCAGAAGAAAATTTCTAACTAAAAATGTCTAGCTTGGTCAGCAATTGTAGATAGTGACCATGAACTTCACAAAGGAAAAGCCAGATTTGTGTCTTTCATCACTGCGTCCCCCAACTCTAGCCTAGAATATAGCACATTTTTATTGTTGGTCGAATAAATGACTATGAATCTGGGACTTAGTCAGACTTTAGTAGTCACACTTACGTCTGCAGTGCATTGTTTTTTGCATTAATAAGGCTCTCATCTTGTATCTTGTCAAGTATTAACAAGGCACATTTTTCATGACCCTAACAAAGGAAAAAAAGATAAGTAAATGGAACAGAGATACAGAAATGTCCTGGGGAAATCACTTCAGTATGCTTTAAATTTAACATGTATTCCCTGCCTAATATCAAAATAGGCTATTTTCTGAATAATACATTTTATTCTAAGAGCAAATGGTTAATCAGCCCTAGATTTTCAAAGATTCTAAATAAGGTGTTTTAGGACTTGATTAATATAAATCTGATCTAAAATATTATAATTTTTACGATAACTTTTAGAATTACTGTCCAGAGAGCTGAAGTTGATGCTATATGTCAGCTAGGTCAGCAGATAAACAGAGAGTAGAATTAGGAGTGTCCTTTAAATTCTTCAACAAAGCTTTTTAAACACAAGTCAAGTCCCATCTCCTTCTTCAAGCCTTCAAATACCACCTCAGTATCCACCTATCACTGGAATTCCCATTGTACCTGTTATCTGTATCATTCATCACTGGCTGTCTTATTTAATAGAGTCTTTTCCAGCAAAGGTCATTCTTTTATTCCTCATTCAAAAGATACCTCTATATGTTATGACTAGTGATAGTTTAAAATCTAGAGAATCAACTAATGAAATAGAGACCCTTTTGGAACTTCAGGCCCAGTGCCTGGTTAAGGGGTGACCACTTCCTAAACCCTTGACACTCAAAATGTGGCCCAACAGAACAGCAGGATAACATCACCTGGGAGTTAGAAATATTGACCCTCAAGCCCCACTCTTGGATCTACTAAATTAGAATCTGCATTTGAACCAGATATCAGGGGATTCATTTGCACAATAAGTCTGAAAAGCATTGTACTTATATTCATGAAAATACTACAACGTGACATGAACTTCAGGAACCCGAGCACTTTTTGTGGTATCCACTTTTTGTGGATCGTGAAATGGGAAAATGTAACCAATGAAAGGAATAGCTGCGACTTCTGGTACCACTGGCTATAGATAACACCTTTGATAATACAACTATATTGGAACAAACCACCATCACTGGTGTCAACTAGCCTCACATTACAATGCCTTATAAGGGAGACACATAAAGATAATTTTAGAAGAGCCCATGGAGTTTTCATTGTCATGTACTGCTGGTGGAATGTAAATGGTTAAAACCTTATTACAGGGCATTTTGGTCTTAGAAGTGTTCATAGCCTTAGACTCACTAATTTCATATTTAGGGATTTATTCAGATTACTATATTACAATTAGTATTATTTACAGTAGCATGTATTTGAAACAAGGAAATGTTTAACAATAGGGGATGGGTTGCATCAAGGGTAGCACAATCCTAAGGCAGGGTTCCATACATCTTCTAAAACACTATAATATATGATATCTGAAAGGAAGATATTCATAATATATGATTCAGTAACGAAAGCAGGTTATCCAACAGTATGATCCCACTCTCATAAAATCATACTTTTATCTTTTTACAGAAGCAGGAACCTTGAGCTATATGTGAACACGATGCTCTTAAAACACACAGACACACACACACACACACACACACACACACACACACACACATTCTTTGCATTGAACTATGTACCAGAAGAAAAGGAAGACAATAGAAGCATACCTAAATGAATACATTTATTTGTCTCATAAAAGAGTATTTTTGGCTGTGTTATTACAATGTCTTCAAGCAGAATAAATGAAAATATGTGGAACTGCTTATATTTTAGAAGCCATTTAACTAAATTCCTAATCTGTGTTTAAAAGCAAAATATGATACCACAACCATGAAGACAGATTCAGTGGCAGCATCAAACCAGATTGTGGCAAGAATTCAAGTGGCAAATTCCCTGAAAAGCACAGCCCATCAACCCCTTTGTGTGGGTCTGCCCTCTGCATCCCCCTTTGATTCCACTGAGAATGACACCATCCTGGGAAAACATACATCTTAATTAAGAGCCATGATACACACACTTCTGATGGACAGATTTAGGTATTATTATTATCATTTTATCATTACACTAAAATAACAGTGTTTCAAATCCATTTACATACTTTACTACTAGCCAAATGTAAGGATGTGTTCAAGTCCTTATCCTTCACAGTCAGGTCAGCCTGGGCACTGTTCACCAAAATATCTGCAGAAAAAGCCAAAAGATAGTTACTAAGACTACATGCTAATTACATGCATTTTGAAGAAGTTACTACCAAAACAATAATGCTTTTAAATTTGTATACTCACATTACCATAACTAATATTTTTTTTAATTTTATTTTATTTTTAAACTTTACATAATTGTATTAGTTTTGCCAAATATCAAAATGAATCTGCCACAGGTATTTTTAAAGAAAAAAGGAAAAATTTATTGCCATGAAAGTGAAAGTGAAGGTCACTCAGTTGTGTCTGACTCTTTGCAACCCCATGGACTATATGGTCCATGGAATTCTCAAGGCCAGAATACTGGAGTGGGTAGCCTTTCCCTCTCCAGGGGATCTTCCCAACCCAGAGATTGAACCCAAGTCTCCTGCATTGCGGGTGGATTCTCCCAAGGATATTGGAGTGGGTGGCGTATCCCTTCTCCAGCAGGTCTTCCCAATCCCGGAATCGAACCGGGGTTTCCTGCATTGCAGGTGGATTCTTTACCAACTGAGCTATCAGGGAAGCCACTTTATTGCCATAGTTGTTCTATTCAAATCCAAATTCCATAGTCATTCATTTATTTTTATTTCTTTGGCTGCTCCACGTCTTAGCTGTGGCATGCATGATCTTTAGTTGAGGCACGTAGGATCTAGTTTACTGATCAGGGATCAAACCCGGGCTCCCACATTGGGAGCATGGAGTCTTAACCAGTGGACCATGAGGGAAGTCCCTATAGGCATTAATTTTAATTGTCTTTACAGTTTTGCTATTTCCAGGTAAAATGATTCTATTATTCTATTTGGTTTCTAAATGTTGACAGATTTCACTCTGGAAAGGTGGGCTCACTTTGACAAAGTCTATCAATAACCAAGTTAACAGGGGACTAAAGATGAACAGCAAGCAGATCCGGTGGCTTAAATACAATGTTGATCTTCTCTAACATGTATATACTGAGAGGATGACCACTTTCCCAACTTTACATTCCTTTGGTTTTAGACAGGCCTAAACTCCAAGTCCACAAGTCAAGCACACACCCACGGCACCAGCCTGCCCGTTCTCAGCAGCCATCATCAGCGGTGTTTTCCCTGAATTGTCTGCCACGTTCACTTGAGCGTTGTGTCTCAGAAGAAGCTGCAAGCACTCCACGTGATCAGCAAATGCTGCTGCATGAAGTGGTGTCCTAACGATTTAAAACAGGTATGATGTTAGCTTCCTATAAACTTAACACACTCCCTTTCTATATGTGCCTGAGAAACATGTGCATGGTGTCATCTTAGGGATATAAAACTTACTGGCTTACAGAGATGGTGACCAAGTTCCCCCAAAGGCCATTCAGGGTAGACACTGAAGTGTCACCTATGTGAACGGCACCCCTAGTTTTGGGGGGTGTAGGCAGTGGTCCTGATAATAAAATCAGCATCTTTACTGACCCTTTAATCTGGAGTTCCAATGACCTCTCTCATCATTGATAAACATACTTTCAAAATTAGGCCTTAGATTTGTAGACAATTGGCTATTTTTTAAAAAGCCTACATCATTTAATGTGAATGGCTGGTTTCTTTGGGAGGATAATTTGGCATGATTGATCAAAGTTAAATACTATGATCTTTGAACCAAAAAATTCCAATTCTAGCACTTTTATCTCCCAGATGCACTTGCTCTTGCAAACAGATACATGTACTAGACTGTTCATTGCACCATTCACTAAAACACCAAAATTCTGAAGCAACTTGAATATTCTTCAAAGGAGGACAAGCTGATTAAATTATAACATATCCAGTAAATGGAATAATATGAAGCTTTAAAAATACAGTAAATATATATGTTCTGGTGTGGCAAGATCCCCAAGATATGTTAAAAGGAGAACATTAATATAGAATGTTCTCATTTGTATAAAGAGAATATAAACATATATATTTTTATATATTTATGTAGTTATCCATATAAAATATTTGGAAGAAAATAAAAATTTAGAAAGAACAGTTTAAAAGTAGTTTTCTCAGTGGAAGAGGCTAGGGCTTTTGGACTAAGAGGGTAATTTCTTTATATGTCATTTATTACACGTAATTTTTAAAAACATGTATATATATTACTTTTTCAATCAAAAACATAGATGTTTGGCCACTATGTAGCCACAAAGAAGGCTAAGATTCATCAGACAAGAGCCATGCTCTTAGGATCACTTACCTGCCTTTGTCATCTCTACAATTGACAATACTGGAATCTATGGCCCCGAGTAACAATGATGCACAATTCTCATGATCATTTATTCTAAAATGAAAATAGGTTTAAAAATTTAAAATATTGCTCTCTAAAAAATTATATATCCCCTCCTACTCCATCTTTCTATGCACTGTATCTTTAATAATCTGATGCATTTAAAAATTTTGATACAAAATTTAAGCAAAAGTTTCATTTACCAAAGAATTTCAACATTATGAAGATTGGAAAATTACCATATATGAAATCTTCCTGAAATAAAATGTATTTCTAATTATCCACAGGGATAATATTGCTAACCCCAACTTATTTTTAGCATTTGGCAGACAAGCGTGACTATTGATACACCTGAAGAGCTCTTCACATGGTGGGTACTGTTTCTCAGTCCACCCCTTCCTACCGTTTCCCTGGGTGGTTTGTGAGCCACCTTGGAACCATGGCACTTCACAAAAAGCTCCTGAAAAATCATTAACATTAGATACTACACTTTGATATCAGACTTATTTGCCTTTAGCAGCAAAATGGAATATACTGGTCTTATCTGTAATCTAAAAGAGTTTTCCTTCTGCCAAAAGCCCTTTCTCTAGGTGTGGTTTAAAGAATTCAAGCCACACCGTTAACTTCCAGTTTTTCTACTTACATTGCACAGTGCAGTGGAGTGAAAGGATTACCGATAAATGTTCGAAAACACTTCTGCTCCAAAAGTACCTCTATACAGTTTTCATTACCTGCAAGGAACCAAAAGAATTTAGGGAGCTTCTAACATGAAACTTTGTTTAATGAAATCTATTTTTTCATTAAGTACTGAATTCTGGCCCATGAATTTTCCTGAATTGGCTGAATGATCATTCTCCATGGAATAAAATTCACTAAATGCCAAAATGTTTTTAACTATGTTCATAGGTGTTCTGAGATATAATGAATAAATTAAGCAATGATGAGAAAGAGACCTCATCTGCAAGTGGAACAATTCTACCATACTCACAGCTCTTAGTAGGTAGGTGCCTAACATAGGTATGCCTCAGTTTGCCCATATTTAGAGCAGAAAATTTCCCTTTAACCCAGATGAATAGGTTCACTTATAATTATGCACCCTAGGGAAGGGAGGAAGATGTGATTGATAAAAAACAGTACTTATGATAGTGCAGGTTAAAGGGCTTTGACTGTAAGACACTATATGGTATTTAAAAGGGTACCAAGGACACGACTGAGCAACTGATCTGATCTGATCTGAAGAACAGTTCCTGGCAAATAGTATGGACCCACTAAGTATTTTTTAGTGAGTAGATGAACAAATGTGAATAATTACTTTCAACAAAATGGCAGGTAGTTTTCAAATCAACTGAATTTAAGTAAGGCCCCAGCTCTGTGAGTTTACTTGTTATGTGATCTATAAGCCTCCATTTCCTACATATTAAAAAATTGGAGAAGGAATACCTGCCCTATTGATGTCACAGGATGATGGGAAATTAACTTGATAAAGGACCTAAATGAGGTTTGTGAAGCAATGTTCTCATACAATTTTTAAGGCAAGAAGGTAAAGCTATTTGGCTTTGGAATATGGATTGTTGCCCTGGAAACCTCTTCTTGGCTGAGTTATGTGCTAAATTAGGGCTCTCTTCTGATCTACTCCAGAATTATGTTGATTGAACAATTTTAAGTACTAAAATAAGTCAAACTTTTTTTGTACCTATAGAGAAAAAAAGTGAAACTTTGCTTTTAGGAGGACTGAGAAGTATATGAAGTAATGAACATACAAATCCCCTAATTTTATGTAAGTTATATTGTTTAGCTTTCTAACTATATCCAACTCTCACTCAAATATTTCCAGACATTTCAACCTCTCTATTACTATGAATTTCCCTGAAGGACCTAGCTTGGGGCAGCATCTACACAAACTGTTTCTTGGAGGCTATATGAATCTCAATGTAAAGGTCTGTGTAGGTAGGACTGGGGATCCTTGAATGACTTTCAGTGTTTCAAAGTGCTCAGTGAAGGAGATTCTCGGAAGAGGGGAGCTTAAACCTCCAATCTGGAAGATTACACTGGAAGTGTAGATTCCAGTGGATTGCTTAGGAGAGGCTGCTCCCCTTCCCCTGCTTGTACCTGGAGAGATCTTAGAACAGACAGACCTATCACCGCCCCCCCCCCATCCAACTCCACACGGGAGAAAATGTGGTCTGTGGGAGGTTTGCCACCTACTGTTATAATCAACACTGGCACTCCATCACCCCCTTCCTGTAGGTTTTCCAGTGCTAGATAGATCTTGCAGCTTAACTCACATGGGGCTTAGGGTGACCTTACCCATTAGCAAGTAAATTAAAAAAAAAAAAAAAATCACAATCCTCCAATGGCCAGGAGGGAACAAAACCAAACTGCAAAAGTGGAAAATCTGACTCTTACTGAGGTCAGAACCAATGAAAAAAAGAGGATCGTAATAAAAACATAATGAAAGATCTTAAACTGATACAGTTAGAGCACCGTAAAACTTTTCTGGACCCAATAATCATAGTTTCTAAGTGAAAATTTTAATAGAAGAATTGATTATGGATAAATAAAACAATAGAAGCACAGTAAGAAACATATGGACATGAATTTGCGAACTCTGGGAGACAGTGGAAAACAGAGGAGTCTTTCGTGCTACATACAGTCCACTGGGTTGCAAAGAGTTGGACAGGACTTAGCAACAGAACAACAACAGAACTATATGGGAAAATATTCATGTAAGCTTAGGGGTAGGAGATCTTTTTAAGCAAGACTGTAAATCTACATACCATAGAAGAAAAAATCTCACAGATTCAACTACATAAAAGTTCAAAATCTTTACATGGAAAAAGATATCATCAACAAGGAGCAAAGACAAATAGTGAACCGAGAAAAAAAAGTTTGCAACACACATAACACAGAGAGGATTCATATTCTAAGACAAGGTGCTCCTACAAATGTGTGAAAAAAGATAAACCACTCAATAGGAAAAAAATGAGCAATAGATGGAAAAAGTAATTTCCAGAAGAGGAAATGCAAATACATAAATCAGTACACAATTAGACAAGGAAACACAAAATAAGATGAGATACCCTTTTTTTGTCCTTCAAATTGACAAAAATTAAAAAGATGACATCACCTTGGGCTAACAAAAGCTTTTATTTACGTTTGGTGGGGTAAAATTTTTGCCATACTAAAGCAGTATCGTATAATTTATTAAAGTTTAAAAATATACACACCCTCATCAACAATTTTACCTCTGTAAATTTATCTAACAGAAACATAAAGTACCATGATATGAACATACACACTGCAGTACTGTTTGTAATGAGAAAAAAGCCTAAAAACAATTTGAATGTTCATCAACAGGGATCTGGTTGAATAAATATTAAATTCTGATATACAAACTCATACTCATGCATGTCTATACCTATTTATCTGCTATAAAATATTCAACTATTAAAAAGATCAATGTATATAGATACACATTGATTTGTAAGGTTATCTGCAATAGAATGTTGAGTGCACAATAAGAAAAGTTATAGAATATTGGTTATATGAATTCTAGTTTTAAAAAAGATGTACATACATATATATTGATTTACATTTTCAAGGGAGAATTATGAAAAATAAATACCAAATTACATCAAAAAGTGAGTTTGGAAATGACTTAATTTTACTTTAGAGGCTTCAGTATTTTTTAAATGTAACAATTATCAGGCATTGAACTTTTTCTACTCAAATAAGTGAAACACAGAATTTTAAATCTCCTCAGTAGCAAGTATAACTAAATAAATGGGACTATGAGACATAAAAATGCAATGCTGAAAGATAAATCATGTGCCTACCAGCTGTCAGTTGTGACATTATTACATCATATTGTTTTGGTTGTTTTTAGCTTTATTATTTCAATTCCTTGTAGGATCCCTGGTTATCTCATATAGAAAAGAAAGCCTGATTTAAACTAGTTAGTTCATCAGAAGTTCTGATGAGGAGTTACATGTTACTGGTTAAGAAAAAGTGTGAAGTGATTTTTCATTCCAATATGGCATCATGGTAGCCACGGAGGGAAAAATATTTTCTAAAAAAGGTATTTTTGTTTGTTTGTTTTGCAGTATCTGAATGCAGAAAGAGTGGATACCTTGGTTACAGCATCATGTTATGTTCTCACTTCCTTTGAGATCACAGTGGTGTTGGGATAGGAAGTCTACTGGAATCAGTCAAGTGACAATTAACTCACCATTGTAACAAGCCCAGTGCAGTGGCGTGTAGCCTTGGTTGTCTTTGAAAGAACAGTCCTCCTCGGAAAGTGCCATCTGGAGCAGCTCACTCAGCCACGTGGCATGGCCACGAGCAGCTGCATAGTGCAAGGGTGTCCTCCCTCTGGAATCTTTACACAGAATTGACACTTCTTGTTCCAGCAGCATTTGCACACATTCCTCATGTCCCGTCATAATCTGATGCATCACAATTAAAAACACAACACAAATCTAAGAAGACTCAGCAAGCAAAGTTGTTGACTAAGTGGGGTTAGGCTCAAAGTAAGTGGACATAACGCCCAGGTCTTAAGGGAAAAGACTCTTATCCTACTTCAGAGAAACACCCACCTGTAAATGAGGACAGTAATAATGACCTCATAGGCTGTTGTGAGGACTAATAAGATATGTAAAGGCTCCCAGACTGCTGTGTGGCCCATAGGAAGTACCCAAAAAGTACCTAAAATAAGATCTATGATTATGGCATTAAACATTTAGAGTTCTTCTTTTCATTGATCATGGTGGTCAGCACCATCTTTAAATAACAATTTCCTGATTTCTGCTTTTGTTTCTTTAGATTTCTTGATATACTTTAGAAAACAGTTTAGCAGGTGTTTATGAAGAATTACACACAGTGTACTTATTTCAGCAGAGTACATACTTCAGGTGGTAAATGGGCCCACATTGTAATAAAGAACAATTAAAAATAGCATGGTTACTCAAAACTAGGTAATCATCAGAATAAATTACAACACCTGCACACAATGGAGGATTAAAAAAGACAGGGCAGAAAAATATTTAGTGATATGGACAAAGGTACTTGATATACTATAAGAAAAAAAAGGTTCCAAATAGCATCTTCAGTATTCTTTTTAAGATTTAAAACAAATCTATATTTAGAAAAAAGATTGGTGATATATATAAAAAGTGGTTATCTCCAGGAGGTAAGATTACTAGAGATTATTATTTTGTTATTTGTGCTTTAAGATTTTTTTTGCAAATTTCCTATGATGTGCATGCAATCAGAAAGCAGAACCAAGTCTTGCAACAATAGGTGTTCATATATCTATTATCACAGTCCAACATGGCAACTCAAGAGCAGAACCTCAGAGTACCTGCCATTATTTTATCTTTGCAAAAGATTCTGTAATTTCTTTTTGACTGACTGCGGTTAATTGGTTATCTCAGGCAACAATCTTCTTACTAAAAATTCATAAGGAGGTAAAAAAAAAAAAAGAAGAAACAAGTTCACTACAGAATTGCTTGACTAAAGCTAAGGAAGATGTACATACCCCTCTGTGTAAAGCTGTGCAGCCCATGATGTCGACAGCATCTACATTTGCTTCCTTTTCAAGTAACAATGAAACAGCATCACTGTGTCCATACGCTACTGCAAGCATTAGTGGGGTTCTAGGAAAAGAGAGAAATTGGGCTTTTATTTTTTAATTAATTTATTTTAATTGGAGGATAATTACTTTATAGTATGGTGATCGTTTTTGCCACACATTGACATGAATCAGCCACAGGTGCATGTGTCCCATGCATCCTGAACCCCCCTCCCACCTCCCTCCCCACCCCATCCCTTGGGGTTGTCCCAGAGCACCAGCTTTGAGAGCCCTGCTTCATGCACTGAACTTGCACTGGCCATCTATTTTACATACAGTAATATACATGTTTCAATGCTAGTCTCTCAAATCATCCCACCCTCGCCTTTTCCCACAAAGTCCAAAAGTCTGTTCTTTACATCTGTGTCTCTTGTGCTGTATTGTATATAGGATCGTCATTACCATCTTTCTAAATTCCATATGTATTAATATACAGTATTTGTGTTTCTCTTTCTGACTTCACTCTGTATAATAGGTTCCAATTTCATCCACCTCATTAGCACTGTCTCAAATGCAGTTCTTTTTTATAGCTGAGTAATAATCCATTGTGTTTATGTACCACAGCTTTCTTATCCATTCATCTGCAGATGGACATCTAGGCTGCTTCAATGTCCTGGCTATTGTAAACAGTGCTGCAATGAACATTGGGGTACTTGTATCTCTTTCAATTCTGGTTTCCTCAGGGTGTATGCCCAGCAGTGGGATATCTGGGTTGTATGGCAGTTCTATTCCCAGTTTTTTAAGGAATCTCCACACTGTTCTCCATAGTAGCTGTACCAGTTTGCATTCCCACCAACAGGGTAAGAGGATTCCATTTTCTCCACACCTTCTCCCACATTTATTGTTTGTAGACTTTCTGATTACGGCCCTCTGACCAGCATGAGATGATACCTCATTGTGGGTTTTGATTTGAATGGGCTTTTAAAAAGAAGATTAAGAAATACTCATCACTTCCAGCGGGAGCATCTTCTTCTCTTCCTTTGTCTCTCTGTCTCTCTCTTTCTCAGTCTCTCTCCCTTTTTGACAATTGCTTAGTATTTTCTGAGTGTCCCCAATTTGCTCTCTACTACCTGGAACAAGCTATCTGCCTCTGGTCTCTAATGACCACATGGAATGGTGGCAGTGGAATGATCAATATGAGTAGGGCAGAGGAAAGTTCCACCTCAAAATGCTCACTTGAATCCCATCATTTTCAGAACTATGCAGCATTAGCCAAGTATCAATTGAGCAGGGACTGTGTGTATGTAAGAGATGCTCTTGTTTCCATCAGAGCAACTGTGAACTACTTTTACAGTTTTTTACGTTGGATTTCGGTTCAGTATTTCATTTGAACAAAGCTCCATTGCCTTAAAGAAAAGGAGGACAAGTCCAGAGGAAAGACCCAAGTGCTGGGCTCCAGGAGGTGAGGCCCAGTTCTGTCTTCAACATGAACTCATATATCTGGGGTGAGTCACCAGCGCTTTATTGCTCTGTGTTTCCTATTTGTAAGAGAAGACTGGGTGGGAGAACAGGCTAACAGATGGAAAATACTCAGGGAAAAATAACACAGGAAGGATAAAAATATGAAGGATTTTTATGGAGGTGATAACGTCTTGAGGTCTGTCCTATTCCATTATTAATTTTAAAAAATGAGATGGTAGCAGCTTCAGAAGAGGGTAAAAGTGAATAGAAAAAAGGAACAAATGAGAAAATATTTTTAAAAAGCCAGAGAACAAGGGTACATATATTAAAAGTTAGCTCTTTTTCATCAAGATACACACACACACACATTTTTCTTGGATATATACTCCAGCACAAAGCTACTTCATTCTTCTAGGACCCTCATCCATCAATTTCATCCCAGTATAAACACCAAATTTCAGCATTCAGCCCTCCTAGCTGTTTAACAAATTAACTGATCAGTTGTGATTCGAAATGTCAACCCCAGGTGTGAGAACACTTACTGTCCTTTGGCATCTTTCACGTCAACCACTTCTGGGTTGTCTGCAATTTCTAGTAATAGCCGCATACACAGCGTGTGACCATTAATTACTGAAAAAGAAAATAATGGACATTCTTTTAACAGACCATACAGATCCTTCCGAAATAAAATTTATTTGGACTTCAAATTGGTGGTTTCCAATTGTTGCTTGAAGGCGGGAGGAGAAGGGGACAACAGAGGATTAAGATGGTTGGATGGCATCACTGACTCAATGGACATGAGTCTGAGTAAACTCCAGGAGTTGGTGATGGACAGGGAGGCCTGGCATGCTGCAGTCCATGGGGGTCGCAAAGAGCTGGGACAAGATTGAGTGACTGAACTAAACTGAACTGAATTGTTGCTGATGGACATCCCCACGTGTCCAGCTAGTGCCAGCTGCTGGGCACAGCTGGCAATACGTCTGTTACCAACCCATCTCCACTTTCTTCCTATCAGGGCACTGTGGTTCTCATCTAACTTGCTTTCCTGGATGCTGTATAGAGGCTTTTTTCCTTAAAGAGGACATCCTTTCTTATCTACTCCTACAGAACCGATCATCTCTTGCCACTTTCTGGGTAACCCTTATGTTCCTCTAAGAGAGTCTCCCAACTCTGTACAATCTTCCTGTGTCCAGTCCACCTCAAGCCCTTTTTAAAAGAAGGTTGAAGGGGGAGGAGAAGGCAGAGGAGGAGGGAGAGGAGAGCAGGTGAATGAGGGGAGGAGCAGAAGAGAGAAGGAGGGAAGAGGGGAGCAGGGGAGGGAGGAAGGGAGATGGTAACAGAGTTTGCTTCTTATCCCCATCATTTCACATTCTGAGGTAGACGTTCTGACTGATGACTAGTGACTTTAAGTCAAACCTCAAGCTGGCAATGTTAGCCATTGGCTCGCTGCTGATTGGCACTCCCAGAAGACTCACAGATGGCTCCTCACCCCAGGGGCTGGAGGACTTCTCCGTCTGAGTTCCTCATATCAAAGCCCTTGTTTCTCTGCCTTCTCCCACCCTCTATTATCTCTGCTCCCCTCTCTCTCCCCTGCTGAGCTCTGACTGGGGGCAGCAGGCCCTGCCCCTCCTCACTCAGCTGCCCAGGTGGGAACTGGCAATGGGCAGGAAGCGTGGCCCAAATCTTCAGTTGGCCTTGACTGCCTGGGGTGGAACCCATGGACTCACTCTGCTCTGTGTGCACCAGGCAAGATGTTCTTTTAGGAAGAAGATCCTGGTGCCACAGGGTCAGGAAGCACCTCCCAGGCTGATAATCCCTGGGGTAGGGTACTTTCCTTTAGCTTGTTGAATGGAACCCACAGCCTTGCAAAAGACATAGTTTTCTACTCAGGGAGTAGGATGCTAACAAATATATTTAAAATTCTGAACGTGACCTTCTCTCCTCTCTGAACAATAAGAACACCATAAAATACATTGCATTAACCTTGTTATGGTTGTAGAGAGAGAAGGGAATAGATGCAGCTATGTTAGGTTGATAAAGGCTCTTCTTAGAGCTGTGTTTTACAGCCCTTTTTATTGCATGAGAGTCATGAGAGAAGGCTAATTTAACGACGACACATTTTTCAGGGACAATACATATTAGAATTAGCTCACATTCATCAACACCACTCAAATTAACTACAGGGATAATACCCACATTTTGTAGATCATTGCATTCAGCTAATTCTCAGCAACATCCCATTTATGTACCTCAGGAGGAAATCTTGTAGAAATGTTGTTGCTCTTTTGCTTTTCGTTTTAAAAATTACATTAAGTCTGTTAGCACTGGTGAAATATGCAAGAGGTTTAATGTATGCTTAAAAGAAAATAATTAGCAGAGGACTGACAGCTAAATACTGCAGGTGGTATTATTTTATAATACTCATGAAATACAGCATATTTTGATTGATTCCTTTTTCTATATCAATTTTATATTCTTTAAACTGTTGTTGTTGTTATTCAGCCCTTAAATCACATCTGACTCTTTGCCATCCCTTGGACTGTAGCGCACTAGGTTCCTCTGTCGTCCATTATCTCCTGGGGTATGCTCAAATTCAAATAGTCATAATCATAATAGTTTTGAGGATTTTTATTTTTGCCTAAACTAAAAAAGGGGAAAAATCATCTAATTCGTATCACTCATCCAGTATGAAGGAAATGGCAACCCACTCCAGTATTCTCGCCTGGAGAATCCCAGGAACAGAGGAGCTGGACGGGCCATGGTCCATGGGGTTGCAGAGAGTCGGACACGACTGAAGTGACTGAGCACATCCAGTATGCTGGAGAGCAAACTAATTCCTACAGTAGTATGTTTTTCTTGGGCAGGTGCGGTTGAGATGCTGGGAGGTGGGCGTGTGTAGCTTTTTTGAACTTAGCTAATAGTCCCTTATTTTAAAAGTGTGGCTACACTAGAATTCTCGGCTTCCTACACACATTTTCCCCCAGTTGCCTTCCAGCAAAAAGATGCTACCATTTCCTTTTGCTGTGCCCTGCCAAACCCAGCTTTGTCTCAGACTAGCTCAGCCTCTCCCTGACTATGAGCGACAGTCATTTTTCATGCTGCTCAAAGACCACAACTGTCGTTACCACTATCTACGCCAAACCCTCTAAAATCCATCCTGGATCCTGTTCCTCACAGTACTCTCAGGATTTGGAACAAAAAAATTGGCCTCTCGAATGAGCTGCAAAAGATTCTGGAAAAGCAGATTCTCAAAGCACAGGTTAAAGCTGCTGCACAGCAGACATTTTGTGGGGAATAAAATCAAATGACAGCCGGCACCTTCTCAACGAATTGCACGGGGTGGACACCCAAAAGGAGCGCGTCCTGTTGACCACTAGGGGGCTCCATTGGACTACAGCCTTTATCACCGTGGCAAATGAATGACAATGATTATTCTTCATTGTTGACCTGTTCACAAGGGCGATTTTCCACAACCAAAATGGGTCCTTTGTAAGTGTCAGGAAGTACTCGGTAACTATGCTTGGCATTAATAACAGGCAACTTTAAAAGGAGAACTAAATGTAAACTATATGGTAATACTAAGAATGCCTAGAATACTAAATTTTATAATAATACTTACAAATACCAAAAAGACTAAATGTGATGGGAAATAAGAATTTATAATTTAACCATACCAATCACTGCTGACCTCATGGCTTAAGTTTTTTCTAGGAACAACTGCTTCCAGATAATTAAGCAACACCATGTTTTTTCAATCTTTGTATTATTTTTCCTCAGTGGTTTGAACATTCAGAGATGTGGATGGCAATGCTTCCACAAAGTCTAACATTCTGAGAAAATCTTCCCAAGTACAAGAATCACAAAATCTTTTGAAAACTGTTTTCATTCCTTTGTTTCCTCAATACATCCATTATTTCACAGTGAAAAATACTTACTTCTCTTTATAATATCTGCTATCCTGATCAAAGGCTATTATCACTGAACTCCTGAACTCAAAGAAAATTGTGCCTTAGCTGAGCTAGAAACTCTTCCACATTACCTTGTCATCTGTGTATATGTCTAGAAGTATCTGGACACAGTTTTATTTAATGTGCATTAAAGAAAAATCACAGAAGCGGCAAATTACTTACTTTCTGAAAAATACATGTAGCTTTTTAAGAGACTATTTTTACACCTGATGCATCAAGAGTCAGAACAAAATTGTGTTGGTAAAGCAATTATGTTCCAATTAAAAATAAATAAATACTAAAAAAGGAAAAAATAAGGAGTAAAACAAATATCATATTAATGCATATATATGAAATCTAGAAAAATGGTACTGATGAACCTATCTGTAGGGCAGGAATAGAGATGCAGACATAAAGAATGGATTTGTGGACACAGAGTGGGCTGACAGGGTGGGACAAGTTGAGAGAATAGCATTGACATATATACATGAACGCTTCCCTGGTGGCTCAGAGGTTAAAGCGTATGCCTGCAATGCGGGACACCTGGGTTCGATCCCTGGGTCGGGAAGATTCCCTGGAGAAGGAAATGGCAACCCACTCCAGTATTCTTGCCTGGAGAATCCCATGGACATAGGAGCCTGGAGGGCTACAGTCCATGAGTTTGCAAATATACATTAACATGTGTAAAAGAGATAGCTAGTGGGAAGCTGCTTATAGCACAGGGAGCTCAGCTCGGTGCTCTGTCATGACTGAGAGGGGTGAGGTGGGGGGTGGGAGGGAGGCTCAAGAGGAAGGGCACATATGTATACATACAGCTGATTTGTGTTGCAGTACAGCAGAAACTAATACAGCGCTGTAAAGAACCATACTCCAATTAAAATTTTTTGAAAAAAATTTTAATTAAAAAAAATTAAAGAATCAGAGCAAAAGTGAAGAAGTAACATATGTTAATACTCAGCAGATTGCTGTCTGAAAATTCCTTTCATGAAGTAGCTGTGAAGTATCATTAATTTTATGCTTCAAAATGCTATGAGATTTTATTCTATGTGATTTATCTGACGATAACAATACACCTTGCCCTTTTTCTTCAGAAAGTTTTGTGATTGTCATTGGCCAAAGGTACTGAACACTCTTTTGAGTTAAGAAGGTCACATGCAGCGTAGAGGATTTTTAGGGCAGAATGATAGATATGCGTGTGTGTGTGTACTCAATCATATCCGACTCTATAATCCCATGGTCTGCAGCCTGCCAGGCTCCTCTGTCCATGGGATTTTCCAGGCAAGAATACTGGAGTGGTGGCCATTTCATTTTCCAGGGGATCTCCCCAACCCAGGGATCAAACCTGTATCTCCTGTATTGGCGGGAGGATTCTTTACCACTGAGCAACCTATGGAAGCCCAGAATGGTAGATACATGTCATTAGACATCTGTTCAAATTCACAGAATGCACACCACCAATAGTGGAACCTAATGTAAGCCGTGGACTTTGGATGATCATGTTGTGTCAGTATAGGTTCATCCATTGTAATGAATATGCCAGTCTGGTGAGGGATGTTGATAATGGGAGAGGCTATGCATGTGTGATGGACAAGGGCTATGTGGGAAACCTCTATACCTTCCTTTTCTATATTGCTATGATTCTAAAGCTGCTCCAAAAAAAAAAAAAATTAGCCTTTAAAGAAGGTCAGAGCCTCTCTGGATGTAGAACACTAATCATCTCTAAATGAACAGAAAGCCAAAAGCACTTTGGAAGAGCACAGGCATATTTGACATAGAAAGAGGATATTTTCAAAATTGGGATGAAGGAAGATGCCGCCATCCATTTACTCAAACTTATAAGTGGGCCACAAAACTAATGTAACCAGACTCCTGACAAGACCTACCTGAGGCATGAAGTGGGGTTCTTTTGGTTACATTGTCTTTCACAAAGATGGATGCACCTTGATTGATAAGTGCTTCCACACATTCCGTATGTCCCTTAAAGGCAGCCAGATCCAGAGCAGTGCGGCCTTTCTCATCCCTGATGTCCAGGTCTACCAGCGACTGCAGAAGGACTTCCAAGGCCTGGTGGTGCCCATTGTAGGCCTGCAAAGGAGAAACCACAAACTCAAGTGCTTGCTCACCTTAAATCCCACAACAGTCCATCTGAGGGGCTAAGCTTCCCAGGTCACGGAGGGAGACTACTTCAAAGAGCACATGGCATAATTATTAAAACACGGCTGAAACTAGAACTAGATGGAAAAATTACAATGCACAGACCTCACAGGTACATATAAATCTTTTAATGCTCCTTCTCTTTTGTCAAATAATTTACTCCAAAGGTACTAAATGTATCAATGTATTCTTATATCTATTAATCCAATAATCTAACACAGGTTAATAGCTAAGTGAATTAATATATTCTTTTATCTGTCAGCTCAATCCTAAACACATTGGTAAGATCCAAATATTTTTTCAGACGGCTTTTCTGTTAAACCTGGAGGAAAAAAAAATCACTAAAAACATTGTGGACTTTGTAATTCAACAGAAGCATACTGATCTTCTGTTACAGTCCAACATTTTAATTTCAACCATGTGATCCTGGCTGAGTGTCTTAATTTCACTTAGAGTTTGTTTCCTCATCTATAAAGTAAGAGCAATAGAAGTTGCCTTCCAGAGAGGATGAGAAGAGATAAAACTTCACAGCCTTTGCATAGTGCATAATACATGGTTGATGCTTCCTTTTCTCTTGTTTTCTCCATTGATTATCATCAAAACATAAACACAATTATGGAAGTATATTCCATATATTAAGGCCAAGTTCAGTCCTATTGTGAGCTCCTACACTGTGTTAAAGTTAGGAGGCTTCATACTACTAAAACACAAAACTAAAAGTCTGAAAGGAAATTTTTACTAAGTCTATAAGGTTAAAAAACTGTAGTGCACATACAAGGTCAAGGACACTGAAATAAAAGGAAAAAAAAAAAAAAGAATTCAGTGGGGGTGGGGGATGGTTGGTGGAGGGAAGTGAAGGAGGAGACAGAGGACAAGGCTGTTGCCAGTGTCTTCAGTAGTCAAAGTCGCCTCTCATGTCTCTTATGCTATTTTTCCACTGCAGCAATCACCCTAGGCACAATTTATTTGAAAAAATGCTTAGCGCAGACTAAGGACTGATTTCTTCAATACACAAAGAGCTTCCATAAGCCTTTTTAAAAACTAGGCAAATGTGTAAAGGGTATGAAAAGGCAGCTCAAAGAAAAATAAAAATAAAAGGTCAATAAACATATGAAAAAAACATGTAAATTTTTATGGTACTATTTTTAAACTACCAAATGGCAGTGATTAAGTTTGGGCATGTCCAGTATTAGTTAAGACATGGTGGAAAAAATCAATCTACACTCTGTTGGTGGCAGTATAGATTGGTGTGATATTTGTGAAGGGTGATTTGACAAACCCTATCAAAAATTAAAAAAACAACAAAGTTGCAAATAATAAATACAATGATTTTGTTGTATGAAAAGCAAATATACTCAGATAGACACACACCTGTATCTATGTATATTTCTGTATTCATAGGAAATTTTAGAAGATACAAAGGAAACTTAACAGTGGTTACTCGAGAAATGAGAGGTAAAGTAATGAGCAAATGGACTTATTTTAACTTATCTTTTTAAAAACTACTTGAATGTTTTTCTCTGTACATATCAACCACAACAATAACAAAAACTAGATTAAAAGGACCCACAAGATTTAAAGAGTACTAAAAGGAATTGTTTATAAAACTTTCTTATATTATTTTTATGAATGATTATGGTTATTATATTACATATTAAACATATATATTATATGTGTAGTGTAATAACTCATATGCTGATGAATCCCAAATTTATATCCCAGTTACTTTCTAAGACTTGTATCTTCAATTGCCTATTGAATATCTAATATACATCTCAAGCTTAACATGTCCCAAAATGAGTTCTTAATTTTCCTCCTAAAATTTGCTCCATCTCTGTAAATGGCAATTTTACCCTCCTAGTTGCTCAGGCCCCAGATTTTGGAGTCATCTTCATCTTCCCTCTTAAGCCCAGGGTTGTGGCCCTGCACAAGAGCTTTGGAACACTGGGGCAAGCGAGTGCTAAAAATAGCTTCCCCATCTCTCCCCACTGCCTTGCTATGCCCTGGTACAGGGGTGTGTCTGCTGAAAGAAAGGGACATATTTTTGCTCACCAACAGAGGTGTCATCAGGTTGTCAGGCACCTGGCGGGAAACAGCTATCCATATCTGTTACAATTTGCACACAGGTGTTGGGTAACTAGTAGCCCTCAATGACATGATCATCTCTACTTTCAAGCCATGATCATCTCTGCTCCTTCTTTAAAATGTATCCAGAATCTATCCAGTTCTTCATTATACCACATCCTCTGTTGCCACGATGGCAAAAGCTTCCCTTTCCCTCCTTGCTGTGTGCTATGTTGCATCGCTCAGTCGCGTCCGACTCTTCAAGACTCCATGGACTGTAGCCTGCCAGGCTCCTCTGTCCATGGGGGTTCTCCAGGCAAGAATACTGGAGTGGATTGCCATGCCCTCCTCCAGGGGATCTTCCCAACCCAGATCTCCTGCATTGCAGGCAGATTCTTTATCGTCTGAGCCACCAGCAAACTATTACTGAACAGCCACAAGATGAAATCTTTGAAAACTCAAGTTGGACATAGCACTCCTCAATGAAAACTCATTGGTAACACAACCCAAAACTTCCCATGATCATTCAGACCCTTAGGATTTGGCTTCCCTCACCCTTGATCATCAGCATGGCCCCTCATTCACTCTGTTTCAACCACACTAGCCTCCCCTCCCCCCTCCCTATGATTAAAGAAAGTATGTTCTCCTCTCAGCCATTGCATCTGTACTTTCTGCTTGCCCTGCCTGGAGAGTTCTTCCGCCTCTAAGAGCCACATGGCTTTTTTGGTAATTCTGCTTCAAACATTTCCTTATCTAGAGGCTTCCCAGAGCCCAATTAAAATAGATCACTACCCTGTTCCTCAACACATAAGGCACTCTCCAGCCCACTTATCTTGCTTTATTTTATCTTTATAGGATTTATTATCACTTGATACTTATTACATATCTATTAATTTGTTATCTAAGATTGGAGGTACTTTGTGTGTATTGCTCACTACTGGATCCTAGACTCATGTGCAGCACAGAGTAGACACTCAACAATAAGTTGAGGAATAAATGAATGAATATAATTATATTATCATTTATTAGTATTAGTGATAAGAATATATTTTAAAAATAGCAACTATTTATTGAGGGTACTGTGTTGAGTGCTAATCTTGGCAAACATCCTTTTTATAGACAAAACACAAATCAAGCAATGATAATGAATTCATCCAAGATCACTTAGGAAGTGACAAAGTCAGGATTTGAAACTCAGAATCTGTGACCACTAGTATCTACACTTCTAGGCAGTGTCTTAAAATCTTTCCCAGTAATTCCATTTAACTGACTTTCAAAATACTTTTGTGCCTACATATAATGGGTCAGAGAGCTGAGTAACAAATAGAAACCTAAGATGGAAAGCCTTTAGTCTAATCTAACCTCAGAAGCAACAGTTAATTTCATGGAGCACTTGCTGTGTGTCAGGCAGGATTGAACATATAGCACCTTATTTGCTAGGACAACCCATGGCTTGGATGCTACTGTTATTCCCATTGTTACTAACAAGGACACAGAAGGCACAGATGTTCCTCAACCCTCTCATGGGCACACAGCCTTCCATGGTGGAAGACTGGAATTCTCAGTCACACCACAGAGCCTGAGCTGTGGGCTTCTTGTGAGCATCTACAGAAAGCGTGTGACAGGGCCATAAGGTATACATTTATCTTTTTTATTATAGGAAGTTTCAAACTTATACAAAGAAGAGAGGATAGTGTCATGAATCCCCAAATATCCATCGTCTAGTTTCAGCCATCATCAACTCATGCCATCAATTTAAGCCAGCTTGGGAGCACCTATCCTCCTGTAAAGGCGGAGCATCTACATTAGAGTATAAGTCAGTCTATCTCACTTGACCCTGGGCTTGAGCCTGTCACTTATTTGAACTTGAATTTGTGTAACACCTCTTCTCATTTTAAATTGTAATGGTAGTCACTGGCTCAGTTTATGTAGAAATCCTGACTTTACATCAAAGGGACATGAGTCCACATAGATAATAGCAGGTTCCAGATGCTATTTGCAAATGCTCCTTTCTTCAGTGTCACTTACTATGATGACAAAGATAGTAAACATTTACACTTTCTGTTATTTGACTTTAGTCCAGTTAAAAAGCAGAGACATTACTTTGTCAACAAAGGTGCGTCTAGTCAAGGCTATGGTTTTTCCAGTGGTCATGTATGGATGTGAGAGTTGGACTGTGAAGAAAGCTGAGTGCCGAAGAATTGATGCTTTTGAACTGTGGTGTTGGAGAAGACTCTTGAGTGTCCCTTGGACTGCAAGGAGATCCAACCAGTCCATCCTAAAGGGGATCAGTCCTGGGTGTTCATTGGAAGGACTGATGCTGAAACTCCAATACTTTGGCCACCTCATGTGAAGAGTTGACTCATTGGAAAAGACTCTGATGCTGGGAGGGATTGGGGGCAGGAGGAGAAGGGGACGACAGAGGATGAGATGGCTGGATGGCATCACCGACTGGAAGGACATGGGTTTGGGTGGACTCCAAGAGTTGATGATGGACAGGGAGGCCTGGCGTGCTGCAATTCATGGGGTAGCAAAGAGTCAGACATGACTGAGTGACTGAACTGAACTGAACTGAGGAAAGTAGAATTGGCAACTTATAAACTGCATGCATATCTACAAAGCACGATGGCTAACATATTTAGATTAATAAAGAGAAAACTCAGAGCAAAAAGAAATGTATGTGGGGAGGAAGCTCATGTAGAGGGATCAGCACTGTTCAGGACTGCAGAGTTAAATCGCAGGGCATGAACTTAACTCCCGTAAAAGACCCCTGAAGTTTTTCCTTTTCATTCTCACAACAAAAAATAAGTCCATTTGCATGTGTTAAATTTACTACTGCCATTTCATTCTTTAGATATTTCCAAGTGTATTTCATTTCCACATTAGATCATGCTTATTTTATTTGCTGTCTCACAAGATTCTGAGTATTCAGTTCATGGATTGCCAGTGAATACAAAGAATGTTCTTGCTTTACCATAGCAACTTGAAGTTTACTTTGAAGCATGAAACTTTCTAGTCCTCTGACTCAAGGTGGTCTAAAGGTGGTCATAGCTAATGTCATAACAGGGCCGGAACCTAAGTCATCTGATGGCCTTTACTTTTGGGCTTCCCTGATGGCTCAGTGAGTAAAGAATCTACCTACAACGCAGGAGCTGCAGGAGATGTGGGTTTGATCCCTGGGTTGGGAAGATCCCCTGGAGTAGGAAATGGCAAGCCATTCCAGTATTCTTTCTTGGCAAATTCCATGGACAGAGGAGACTGGCAGGCTATAGTCCATGGTGTCGCAAAGAGTTGGGCACAACTGAACACAGGAGCACAGCATAAACAGGCTTAACATTAAAATGAAATAGAGTGAAACCTGCTGAAGGAAAGCTTCAGAATTCCAATCCATGCTTTCTTCTATACCAGGCACTTGAAAATGCAAAGAGAGGATCGTTGAAAGGCTAGATTTATGTATAGAATTCCCCTTGTCTCTTCATTTAATCAAGCCTACATCTCTTGAATTTTAGTATGCAAAAGCATTACTATACAGAGTTGAAGACATAAAACTATGTATATTAAACATCCAGGGCAATTTAAGGGAAATAATAAAGGTAAACTTGATAATACAAGAATTTTCACTTACCTTCACACTTTAGAGCTTAACCCTAGAAACAAACTACCATGTAATATGGGACTCTATTCTATGGCTAAATGCATGCATAACTCTATCTTTAGGTGGTTATATGGTTCTTAAAGTCTATAAAAAAGAACACAATAAAACTTCAAGTTCTCTGAAAGAGATTCAGGTAGTAAGGAAAGAAGATCTTTCTCATGTCGGCAGTACATGATGAACCAAGCTCATACTTTCTTTCTATTCCCATCCTAAATCAGGTGTTCAGTGGCTAGTTCCACAAATACTTTTTTAAATAACTCAAGGAAGAAGTAATCACACAAAAGAACAAATATGTTGGTTCAAAAAGCATGTAGTATTTTGGCTTTCAATAGATAACCCAGTTTAAGCCTTCACTAGAAGTAGCAAACATTTCAAATTTTTTTACAAAAGACTTTAAAATATCTCATTAAGTAACTTAAATATTTCTTAAACATGATTAATTTCTTTAAATGTTTTAGATTGGAACTGAGGGCAGCAGGAGAAAGAATTTGGAATCTCAGCAGAATCCATGAAACAACCGGTCCATCTGGAAAACTCGACAGCTGGAGCCTTTCATTTGCATAGCCTTGTTTCTCAATTTAATTTTTTTCAAGTGGATGAAATGCTTATGAAATTCACTGGGCGGATAACCCTGGAGACTTGAATCATTCAGCCAGGAAATAGTAACTCAAGGCAGGTCAGGTTTCTTGAGGGCAGTCAAGGTTTGGGGGCATCTGGTTCTCTTTCAATGTAGACTCGTCCATGGAAGAAATAATATGTCTCGAGTTTTAATCAAGTTAATTGCTACAGAAGGTCCTGGGGAGAGTGATGGGCATACTTGTGGGGTTCTTGGAGCATATACTAATTTCTTTAAAAAGTGTCAGCGTTTACAGGGAAAAATGCAAAGCAGTTTTAGAATTAACCCGCTGCTATCACCCTGTCAAAGTCATCATTATCATGGTTGTCTTATTTGTGCTTTGTTCCCTGACAATTTAAACTCAACATAGAAGCTAAAGTGATCCTTTTAAGATAAAAGCCATATCACATCATCTGTCTCCTCAAAACCCTCCAAATGGTTTCATATTGTGTCAGAAAAACAGTCAAAGTTCCCACTGGAGTCTGAGGCCCTGCCCTGCCTCCGTGCCGCACTCCCCGACCTGCTGACAGTATGCCTACCTCATCTCTACCACCCTCCCCTCATCACTGCTTCAGCCACGGTGGCCCTGCTGTTCTGGGAACACGCCAAGATGCTCATTCCAGGGACTTTGCACTTCTGCCCAGAACACTCTTTGGTCAGAGACCAAATGGGTAGCTCATCGAGTTGCTGTTCAAACAAGAGATTCTGCGCTGTGAGAAACATCACCCCGTCTGCCACCTTGACACGCTCTACCTCACTGCTCCTGTTTGTAGCGTGAGCAGCACGCACTTCTGGCCATCTGCTATGTTGTCCATTTACTCGCCTACTGTCTTTCCTAGACTGGACACCCTACAAAAACAGTGGTTGGGTTTTGTTTACGGCTCTCTCTCCAGCTTCTGAAACCGTGCTTGGCACATGCGCAGTCAGTACACGTTAAAGGAAAGAATGATACTGATGTTACTAAGAGCAAAGATGAAGCCCCAGCTGATTCCACATAAGCTCCAGGTGCTGTTCTAACTGTTTTACATGTATTAACTCATGTCATCCCCACTACGGCCCTATGACAGAGATCCTGCTATTCTCCCCATATAATGGGTGGGGAAACTGAGACACAAGAGGTTAGTTTTTGCCCAAGATCATACAACAAATTAACAAGTTGGAAAGGGTTTGGGGATTGCTAATTAACTCACTCCTTTTTAATTTACAGATGGGAAAACCATGTTCAGGTGAGATGCTAATGAGAAGACTGCTGGCTGGGACCCCCTCTTTCCAGGGGGTGCTTACGAGACCCCTGCCAGCTGGAGAACTACCCAAGCCCCTCTCTCTCCAGTGATACCATACCACCCTGTCTTTACATGACTGGAAACCCATAATACTTAGCAGAACATCTAGCATCCAGCAAGCACTCAGTAATTTTTGAAAGAAAAAAGAAAAAGAATGAGAGATTATAAAATTTTTGGAAGCTGAGAAGCTCTCTTCTCAGATTACCAGCGGGCTTAGCAATGCAATCAACCACACAGTCAAAGGACATGAGAATTCTATCTGAGATAACCTTTCTGATAGGCATCTCTTAGGGCAGCTAGAGCTTCTGTGAATGCCCAGCCTTGGGCTAACTTCCCCAGGCCCAGCAGATGGCTGAGCAGAGGTTCTAGGGTCAACCTTTAGAGCAACCTGTTTTGTTTTTTGTTAAGTCACTCAGTCGTCTCCAGCTCTTTGCAACCCTGTGGACTGCAGCACACCAGGCTTCCCTGTCCATCACCAACTCCCAGAGTTGCTCAAACTCATGTCCATTGAGTGAGTGATGCCATCCAACCATCTCATCCTCTGTCGTCCCCGTCTCCTTCTGCCCTCAATCTTTCCCAGCATCAGGGTCTTTTCCAATGAGTCA
Organism: Bubalus bubalis; assembly: GCF_019923935.1. Classification (NCBI taxonomy): domain Eukaryota; kingdom Metazoa; phylum Chordata; class Mammalia; order Artiodactyla; family Bovidae; genus Bubalus; species Bubalus bubalis. The sequence continues at coordinate 137,756,871 of NC_059158.1, forward strand.
GTTCTTTGCATCAGGTGGCCATATTACTGGAGCTTCAGCTTCAGCATCAGTCCTTCCAATGAATATTCAGGACTGATTTCCTTTAGGATTGACTGTTTGGATCTCCTTGCAGTCCAAGGGACTCTCAAGAGTCTTCTCCAACACCACAGTTCAAAAGCATCAGTTCTTTGGTGCTCAGCCTTCTTTATGGTCCAACTCTCACATCCATACATGATACGGGAAAAACCATAGCTTTGACTAGATGGACCTCTGTTGGCAAAGTAATGTCTCTGCTTTTTAACATGTTGTCTAGGTTTGTCATAGCCTTTCTTCCAAGGAGCAAGCATCTTTTAATTTCATGGCTGCAGTCACCATCTGCAGTGATTGTACTAAGAGACAACTGGTATAAAATTTTATACATATAAATATCCACCCACCTTTTTTACTCTAAGCCCATGTCCAGAAGAAAGACTCGTGGACATTTTAGCCTGCTTTCACGGGACTCGGCGTGTGCATATTTATCACTGTGCATACAGTGGTTATGTCGGTAGATGTGGCAGAGGGTGGTGAGTGAGATGCTAGCAGATGGGCTGGTGAGTACCTGAGGAGCCTGGCAAGGAGGGAAAGGCTCCATGGAGTGTGATCAGTTCATCCCAGTCCTCATGGGATGGCCTCATCCCTTCCTTCCTACATTCCTATCTGCCTCAGTTCATCCCAATCCTCATCCCTTCCTACCCTGGCTGAATTTCTATGTGTGTCCATCAATAAAATACTCCTCTCAGCTCTCCAAAATCTCCATCTCAATTTTTCATCAGAATGAAACTGAAAACGTGCTTATGTGTGTGTGGTACTGAGTGCAATGTCATAACTGTTAAACATAGAGACCCAGCATCCTATTCTTCCCAGTATCCAGTCTCTAGCTGCGTCCAAACATCTTGATGGCCCTGTACTGAGGTCTCACAACTCAGCAGCGCCTTGTGCAGGTGAGCTGGCTGCTGTCAGTCCAAGAGGCTTCTAGGGAACAGCTGTTGATTAGCAAGACCTTCACAGACATAGAGTGGTGTTAAGCTTCTCAGCTCTGTCACCCTCAGGGAGAGTTTCATGATTCTCACTCTGAGCTATTGCATTTCCTTTCAATGACGGGATGTGGAGAGGAAGCTTTATTGGTGACAAAATAACTCCTGCTCGCATCCCTAGTGGCTCAGATGGTGAAGAATCTGCTTGTCATGTTGGAGACCAGAGTTTGATCCCTGGGTCAGAAAGATCTCCTGGAGAAGGAAATGGCTACCCACTCCAGTATTCTTGACTGGAGAATTCCATGGACAGAGGAGCCTGGTGGGTTACACTCCATGGGGTTGCAAAGAGTAGGACACGACTGAACATCTAACACTTTCACTTTCACCTCCTTCCCAAATCTCACCAGGTTACAAAAAGCAGGGTCTGATTCTTCCTATGAGACCTCGATTTCAAGCCTCAGCAGAAGCTGCAGAGTCGCTTTCATGCATATTTTCATCTTGCTCTCATAAGTCTGTGTTTAAATATCTCACAAGTTTTTAACTATAGTATTCGATTATCTACAGTTCAATGCTTGTTGTCTATATTTACATCTCTAAAATAAAAAAACATTTCCTCGGTTAGTAATTATTATTACTAGATAATAATTTTAAAGACTGCTAAAATGTGTAACAATTGCTTTCCTTTTAAGAGCAGCCTACTCTTGGGAACACTTAGGGTTCTTTTGTAACAAGGTGAAGCTACCCACAGCATCTCACTTACAGCTAAATGGAGGGGACTCTTCGTAGCACCGGAATCTGACTCTTCAAAAACACTGTTGGTTCTTTCCAAAAGCTGTGGAGATGAAAAGAAAACAACAGTATGTGAGTACAATCTGCAGAAGGAATCCTACTTTACGGATACTAATGTTGACATAAATGAGAAAGAAGGCTTCAGAAACTTAAGAAACCATGCAATTTATCAGAAATACAAGAAATCAGATACACCATATCTAAAACAAATATGCGAACTGAATATTTCAACTTCTAGGTCATCTTAGCATTTGCTATTTTTTAAAAAAGCAGCTTTCATACTTGAAAAGTTGCTCAGCTTCACCAGTCTAGAAAAATAATTCTTGTTAAATCTACTTCCCACCCAGTAGTTAGTCATAATGAAAAAATGACAGTACCCAGGGTCTATTCCACTATCAAACACATATTTACTGGAGATAAGCATTGAAAAGACGTATGAAACTCTTATTTTCATGAAGCTTACATTCTAGAGAGAGAACACAAATAAACATACACATAAGAAAATAATCTGGTAGTGAAATATGCTTATAATGAAAATAAAGTAGGGTGATGTGAAATGGAGTGACTGGGAAGCTTTTTACAGCTGACGGCCAAGGGAGGCTTCTCTAAGGAGATAACAGTTAGTGGGACTTCAGTAATGGGAAGAATTGCGGCTGGAGAGCATTCTGGGAGGAGGGAGGAGTTAATGCAAATATATTCAGTGGGGATAAACAGAGTGAGCTCAAGGAAAGGAAAGAATAGTGCGATGAGGGCATGATGTTGGTGAGGGTATCAGGTAAAAGACATTTCCATTGACTCTTGTTGGAAGAAAAAATTGTTAAAACCTTTCTGGGCAAGTTTGTGCATATCTTTGACATCAGGAATTAATTCATACTAAATTATTAGACAAGCACACAATGACACGTGTATAAAGAAACATATTCATTTAAAAAATGTGCCCAGACACTGCTCCAGGTAGTGAAGAGTCAATAATAAATAGTATATTTAAAGATCCATTTTCTCAAGGGGTGGGGGTGTCAGGCAATAAAAGAAAGAAGTCATGTAATTATTTAGAAAGTCATAGGTACTGTGGAGAAAAAAACAGAGAAGAGTTTGGAAGGCTGGAAGAAAGGTCAGTTTGCAACTTTAAATATGAGATCAGGAAAGGTCTTACTGAGCAGGTGACAGTTAAACAAAGTGTGGAGGTGGTAAGAGAGCCATGCGGTATCTAGGGGAAGTGCATTCCAAGCAGAGGGGTAAACAATTGCCTAGTCCTTTAGGGACAGAGATGTTTAAGATCATTTATGAGATGGGGAACGAGAATGAGAATAACATCCCTCTCCTAGACTTCCCAACAATATTAAAATATTTTAAAATAATTTAAAATGTCTTTTAAAATATAAAATTTTAAAATTTTCTGTTTTTCTGCTTAAAACAGCTAGCATGGCTTTTGTTTCCTTCAAATGCCTGGCTGATTCAAAAAGTAATACAGATTTAAGTTTTCTTAATGAGGGGTGGAGAAAGGGGAAATACACCACTGAGTACACTAGAAAGCGAAACTTCCTAACATGCTCTTTATTCATGTGGAAAAACACATATTAAAGCCATATGTGTGGAAAGATACCATTTTCATTTCAAGTACTGTATTGATACATCTACATATGCAGGAAAAAAAGGTGAGAAATATATACCCTAAAATGTTTAATGTAGTAGCCTAAAAGTGGGAGTATAGATGATTTTTATTTTCTTATCTTTCCTGATTTTTTTTTTTTGGGTGAATGTGTATTGGTTTTGTAATAAAATCACTAAAGCTATTTCTGTTTGGAATAAAAGTGATGAACATTCCTTTTCATTTACTAGAATGATGTTCACAGACCCCTAGGTAGGTCCATCCTAGACCTGGGCCTAGTTCTAGTTCTGTGGCTCTTTCTAGTTCTAGTTCTGTTCTAGAACTTCTTTCTAGCCAATGAATGTGAAAAAAAAAAGAGGTTGCATTCTCTGGCAGATCAAATATCAGTGTAAAATTGATTATCTAAAAGCACACAATTTCAAATTTTCAAGTAAAACAATACAAATAATTATATCAGAAGCATGAGGCATTATATATTCATTTTTATTAGTTTAAGAATAGAATTTGGAACTGAAGCAATCTACAACACATTAGAATAATGAGAGTAAATTTCATTTTAACTTCAAAGCAAATAACTTTAAAAACCAATCTGCTGTACAAAGTTGAAATAAAAGCAGCCTCAACTGCTTGAAAAGGCTAGAGAACAGCTGTTCTTGGCTTTGTTTTGCAACATTATCACCTGCAAGACTTCCTGGAATTGACAGTGTGTACCAACTCCAAATCCTGTCCTAGAACGAACTTTTAATCAAAGGAACAGAGAATCATTTCCACTATTATTACAAACACGATGAACAGAAGCAAGAAGACAATATACTGTTTACAGTCACAAATCAGCCATATTCCCAGAAGATTTACTATGGAAGACTGTTTTTCTACATGTGTACCTTGATCATCCTAATAGCATGGGATGCTTTACTTCAGTCATTTGCTTAATGCCATCTATATGGGGGCCTCTGGGTTAGGAACCAGATTCAACTATGCAGCGAGCAGATGTGATCACTGACCTGGGAGAGCTTTGAGGCTAGTGGGGAATCCACAGAAGTTAACAGGTAGTGAAAACAGTGAGGCAAGAGCTAGGATGCAAGATGCTATGGGAATATGAAGGAAGAGGTACCTGACATAACCTTGGGGGCTCAAAGAAGATTCCTCTGTAAAGGAAGTTTTACCCTGAGACCAGGATGGTAGGAGTCTGCCAGGCAAAGACAGAAGGGACTATTCAGGCAGAAGAAAGAGCTTGTGAGAACAGTGAGTACACCACCAAAAGCTTTAAGTTCAATAAGACTGGATTAAGTTCAATAAGACTAGATAACATGTAGGAGTGAAGAAAGAGGAGGAGCAATAAACTATAAATGAAAGCAGACAATAGATTAGGTACAGGGTGATCATATCATTACTGTCCAATCCTGGCCATTTTTCAGATTGAAATTGGGCTGGGATAATAGCTGTAAGGGCTTCCCTGGTGGCTCAGATGGTAAAATACCTGCCTGTAATGCAGGAGACCTGGGTTCGACCCCTGGATCAGGAAGATCCCCTGGAGAAGGAAATGGCAACCCATTCCAGTATTCTTGCCTGGGAAATCCCATGGACAGAGGAGCCTGGTGGGCTATAGTCCACGGGATCACAAAGAGTTGGACAAGATTGAGCAACTAACACTTCCACTTTAAACAGCTGTAAAGCACAGCATCAAATCAGGATAATTCCTGAGACTCCCTGAAGTGCTTTTAGCAGGGAAGAGGCATGATCATGGTCAGATTCTTGGGTTTCATGAAAACTCTTTAACTGCAGTGTGGCAAATGAACTGCAGTGGTGCTTGGGGCAGGTGAGGACTGCAACTCTAGGAGCAGGGAGATTGGTCAGGATATTTCGACTATGGGATTGATAAATTGTGAATTAAGTTGCTGAGAACTGATGGTGGCCTGTACTGCAGAAGAGGCAGAGGAAATGGAAGTGGGGATATTCAGGACTTTTATTCACTCCTTTATTCATTCATTCAATACTTACTTATTGAGTGCTGTGCCAGATACTGAGATTTCCAGTTCTCAAATAGTTCCTACCCACATGAAGCTTAGAGCCCAAAAGGCGTAATGGGCACCATTCATCGACTGAACAATGGAGGAAGGGGAAAGAAGAGTCAAGAATGACATTCAGTTTTCTTGCTTTGATAACAGGGTGAATGGTGATGCCTTCTTTAAGACAAGAAACAAAGAGAAGGCACAAGATGAGGGGAAGGAAAATGCACTGAGTTTTAGCTTGAAGTGCTTCCGGGACATTCAAGGCTAGATGTCCACTGGACAGATGGATATAATGTTTGAAGCTTAGAAGAGAGATCTGGGCAGGAGTCATGTATTTGGCAATCATCAGCAATGGCTGAGACAGGATGCCTTCACTGTGGATGAGACTGCCTGGGAGAAAGTGTAGTGAGAGAGGACCTAAGCCTCAGGAACCTTAATTATTTAGGGTTTGGAAGAGAGTCTGTAAAGGAGGCTTGAGAAGAGGAGGGTTCAGAGAGGTAGGAGGAAAACCTGGAGAATGAGGAGATGATGATGATGATGGTGGCGGCCATGATTATCGTAATATGAAGGTGCTGGTGGTGATGAATGATACTGTCATCTCACTGATGACAACCAAAAGTTATTAAGCATTTACTATGAGTTAAGCATTCCACAGATCACCTCAACCCATCCTCAGAAATCCATTAAGTAACTTGCTCAAGTTTGCACAGCCTGGAAAATACAAATCATGGAATTGAACCCAAGTCTAACTCAAAACCCATGTTATTTATCCCATAAAACACCTTCCTATCAACTGATAAGCTGAGACTTTTCCCTGATATTTCAAAGGAAAAAAAAATAGGGATGAGGGTAGGAAACATGAAGAGTTTTTTTACATGCATTTTTTAAATACAAATTGATTTATTTTAATTGGAGGTTAATTACTTTACAATATTTTTTTTTAAGTATGTGAGTCTTTTTATGTCTCTAACTTCAACAACTCCCTTTGATCTTTGAGATTTTCCTCTTTGTTTCCTAAGTAGTGGTAAGTAGTCCTTTTAGTTACACAGCACTCAAAGGGAACCTTAACTGGAATCTAGCTTCTCTAAGATGCCTCTTCCTTCGGTGGTTCTTCTTTGTTAGTTAAGAAGGCAACGTGAAGAAGTGGGGAGAAAAGAAATCTGCAAGTCATTCAAAAGTGACGTTTATGTTTAGACTTCTCTTTCTAATTTAAAACTGATTCTAAACATATCAAGTCCAAGGGATGAGGCAGATACACAGTACTGCTCAGAGACTCGATTCTGCATAAATGTCTCAGGGGAGGAACATGGGGCCCAAGAGAGACAGAGAGCTCCCAGTATGACTCATTACACAAGCTCATACTTAAGCCTGTAGTCTGCAATATTACTGGAAAATAACATTGCTCTACAGAGATCACCCTCAACCTACCTTGTCAAAATCCGAAATAGAATGGTTCTTTTGAAACACAGTTATAGCTAGGAATACATGCTGAAGAAGCAGCATTATAAAAAGCAGTGAGTTCTGCACATAAATCTTGTAGTTATAAATCAAATAATATAAATTTATATGTATAATACCAAGCCAACAAATTATAACTTTTTTTAAGACCAATTCCACTTAATATATCCTCTGGCTTATCATCAACATTTACACAATCCATGCATTCACATGCTAGTTTCCATGTTGAATTATACTCATAAATCCAACGTACACATCCAGTACGTTGCCATTGGTTTCTACTGGCACAATAAAAAATTTACACTCACTTCAAGGACTGACTTGGTTCTCTGCCTAAACAATCTATTATAATGGCTGTTTTAATAAAGCCTTTAATAAAGACTACTTAATCTTATTCCTTGTTATCTATAAAATCTCAGAAATGCTGCTTTTCTCAACTGGTCAATCATTTATGAAGCTTGTATAGACAGTCTAGCACTGCTTGAGCCCACAGCCTCCTATCACCTTGCATTTGCCAAGACTCTCTTGGCCAAGAAAACCCAGAAGGTCTGAGATTTAAGCTACTCCCAACCCCAATGACAAGTAAAGATGGGCATCTGAGGTGGGAATTAAGAGAAAAAAGCTAGGGTGAGAGCAAGCAGACTTTGTTTGTGAAACATGAACCCTCTATTTATTTCAGCTGGATGGTGGTGGTGGTGGCTGGGATGTTCTATAACTTTGGGGGGCTGAGAAAACGATTGTATAAATATTATAGCAATTCATAGGACACTTTTTGAGTTTGGAAAGCATTTCCACAGGACTGGAGGGCTCACACAAAGAACACCTCAATGTCTTAGATTTAAAAGCAGCGGAGGTAATAGAAGGCCAAGTTTAAGCCTCTTTCTCTATAAACTGAATCTGTGATGATAAAATCAAGAATAAATATGAACTTGACGGTAAGCCAACTGGCCGCTGGGTTAACAAAACAGTGATCTTATCCAAAATTGAGAGGAAACACATAAATATTACACTTTATAAGTGCTTTATAAGTAGTATGGCTTATGACTGGTTATTTGAAAACATGGCAAGAAAAAATTCAGAGATCTCAAGAGACCTTCAGCTGATCTAAACCAGTTTCTAAATGTGTTATTTAGGAAAGCAAGTGTGGCTCAGACTGCAAAAAAACAGAAAGGTGTAGCCTGTGAGGTAACCCCCGTTCTGGTCAGTTCCGGTTAGACTCCTACTACTAGTTTCCACTGGTTAGCGGGGAGGGGAGGAGTTAGAAAACCAGTCAGAAAATATCAAGGAGGTGCTCTAAGGAAAGCATTTAGAATGGATGTATTTATCTTTTGAAGGCAGTGGCACCCCACTCCAGTACTCTTGCCTGGAAAATCCCATGGACGGAGGAGCCTGGTAGGCTGCAGTCCATGGGGTCGCTAAGAGTCGGGCACAGGCACGACTAAGCGACTTCACTTTCACTTTTCACTTTCATGCATTGGAGAAGGAAATGGCAACCCACTCCAGTGTTCTTGCCTGGAGAATCCCAGGGACGGGGGAGCCTGGTGGGCTGCCATCTATGGGGTCGCACAGAGTCGGACACGACTGAAGCGACTTAGCAGTAGCAGTGAGAACTGAGAGGACATTTATGAGTATTCAAGTCTGCAAAGGGCTGGAAGCAGACCAAGACCCCTTGGAAAGCTGGCATCTCTGTCAGAAATTCTATTTCACATTCCACTTGTCTGTGCTTGAGAATGAGATGCTATTTGGACAACCTCAAGGCTGACCCGGAGTCCACTCTGCTGTGACCTGACTCTGGCTCAAGCCAGAAGAGGGGGCTGAGTCTGCAGAAGTTTCAGACCACCCAGCCTGTGTCCACACTCCATTGAGAGGCTCCCAGGGGCCCAGGAGAGTGCTTGGGGTTCCCCCTCAGGTCTTTCAGTCTCAGAATTAATATGATGTTCCAGGCTGTACTGGACCCCAGTGAACCCCCAGTCTTTGGACCTAGCCCAAAATAAACTAGCTTCCTCAGGATGACATGTGGGTAACAGCAGTGACTATCTGTTTCTCAGGATTCTGCTCACACCACTTCACAGCTATTAGAAAAAGCGGTGTTGCTTGAAATTGTTATTAGCAACAATTACCGGAAACTCACTGGCTCCTAGAGATGTATGAATCTAATCTAATTTCTGCCTCCTCCACTCAATTCCATAAGTAAGGAGCCATTAACTTTCTATACTTGTGCAAGTCAAGGTCTATGCAACTTCAAAAGGAGATAACACAAATTAAGGCGGGTGCTACTAGAAGCTTAGCTTCTTGGGAGCTGATTTTGATTACTCTGCTTATCTCCTCCCTCCAGTGTGTATTCAGCTCCTGGTGATTTCCTTGCCAATTAAAAGGCAGAAGAGCCTGTAGTATGTGTATGGAAGGCTAATGAAACCTGCTGTGAAGATAAAGGCAAATACAAGATACAAAATGCATGGTGTTCAAAAACTATCTTGCAAGAGGCCTTAAAAATGTTCATCTACTTTGACCCATAAACCTACTTCAGACTCTATCCTGAGAATGTTTTAAGCCCAAAGCCACTCGAGTGAAACAGTGGTAAACAACCTAAAGGGAAGAATGTCTAAGTTGTGATTGATCCAACACTTGAAAATTATTTAGCTTTAAAAATGTTTACCAAGTGCTTTTAATAGCACTGGGAAAGGATCATTCAGAATATTTTATGAAAAATAATCAATGCATAAAACTGCATATTTAATATTATCTCATGTATGTAAAAAAAATAAAATATGTGAGAAGGAGACTGGAAGGAAATATACCAAGAAGGTTAATAATAACTGCTTTGTAGTGGAGGGACTTCGAGTGTTTGATTTTTTCTTTTCACTTTTCTACATATTCTAAACTTTCTACAACAAATACAGATTAATAAAGAATAAAATAAATTTGTATTTAAAGGTGAGATAGTTGAGTCCGATGATTTTCAAAGTCCCTTTAGCATCATATCCAGTAAAAATTTATGAGGGGGGAGAGTCCAATATTTTCATGACTATATTTCTGGTATTCTTTATTAAATCAATAATACCAGTTTGGCTAGTTAACTGTTGTTTGAGTACATTCCTTCATGGCCATTAAATTGCAAATTTCTTAGAGGCAGAGACTACCTATTCCTTGCAGAAGGTATTCAATAATGTTTACTGAATTTAATTTAAATCTGATAAGTGAATGAGAGAGCACTGGTGGAATTAATTACAGGGTGATAACACATTTGCTTCCTTGCTTTGACACTGCAATACTATAAAAACATTACTGGAATCGTATTTTGAATGGATTTTTCCCTTTAGAAAAACCATGTGAATACAGTATTCACTGCTACTTTTAATAAATCAACTAACCAGCAAAACAAACAAACCTGATCTTTCACAGAACATGGTCTTATAACTGAAAAATGCTCAAGGCTAAGCATGTCTTTCTAAACCATAATGTCAGACCCCAATGCCAGGTAGCAGTAGAACTCATCCTGAGGTGACCCTATGGCCTTCAGTTACAAGGAAGCAAAGAAGACTAATATCAAACTAAATTTTTATACAATCAACTGACCAATACCATGAAGAAGGTAAGATACTAGTAAAAGAATTCTAAACATATTTTGTAGTTTCATATACATACATCAGTCCAGAGAAAGCCATATAATGTGTTTTTGAAATAATGAAACAGTAGAACTCTTTTTATCTTGCCATGAGCAGTCCAGATAAGGAAGAACATTAAAATTAACTCAAGAAATAAGTCACTCCCTTTAGGGATAAGACATCATGGTTCCTGAAAACACAAGAACTTACCTAAGGTTGAAGCCAAAACTGATGATGAAGGAATAAGGATTTTAACTCACTGAAGGAGTTGCAAAGAATCACTGCAGAAGTCATCCCAAATGTGAAAAAATCATCAAAGTGCTCTCTATTATTATTATTTTCGAGGTTCCATGGCAGCTTTGGACTTTAATGATTTAACTCATGCTCAAAATTCCTAAGTTCAATTTTTTCCAAGCCAAGTAAAAATATGAAATGACTATATCTGGATTAAACAGAACCAGAAGGAATAATTCACCTTAATAAAGACATTATTCTCTCTCGTGCCATAATTTCCTATAACTGAATTTGGTTTCATGCTTTTGTCTGGGCAGTGAGCCAAAAGAGGGAAGGAATATTGATGTCTTGGAGATAGGACAGAAAAGAGAGAGAGCTGAAAAGCGTCCCTATAAAAATCTCTGAGGAACAGGCTGCAGCCAAAAGCAAATCCCAAAACACCAACCTTAAAGTGTGTGCCTTGACTGCTGATACCAGTAAAGTTTGTCTTTGGGGCACCCTCAGTGATGCTAGGGATGGGATAGTGATAATTATGGTAAGGAATTTGCTTACAACAGAAAACTTGGGCTCTTCTCTTGATATTCATAATAAAGGAATTAGCCTAGACTATACCTACCTCCTCCTGAACTTCGCAGAGTAATTCAAAAGTTAAGGTCACTCTTCTATATCAGCAGTGAGGTCAATACAGTTGGTATATTAAATTGGTATATTCAGTCTGAGTTACCTGATTCTCTTTTGGATCCCAGCATTACATGCATGTTGTGGTGATGATATGGTGATGGTGGGGTATGTGTGTGTATGTGAAGGGGCAGGGATGGGGGGAGGACCACAAAAGCAAAAAGTCTGTTTTAACCAACCATCATCATACTTGGGTAACATGCTGTTCAGTTGCTAAGTCATGTCCGACTCCTTGCGAGCCCAAGGACTGCAGCATGCCAGCTTCCTTGTCTTTCATGATTTCCAAGAGTTTGCTCAAACTCATGTCCATTGAATTGGTGATGCCATCCAACCATCTCATGCTCAGTCGCCTCCTTCTCCTCCTGCCCTCAATCTTTCCCAGCATCAAGGTCTTTTCAAATGAGTCAGTTCTTCGCATCAGGTGGCCAAAGGATTGGAGTTTCAGCTTCAACATCAGTCCTTCCAATGAACACTCAGGACTGATCTCCTTTAGGATGGACTGGTTGGATCTCCTTGCAATCCAAGGGACTCTCAAGAGTCTTCTCCAACACCACAGTTGGAAGCATCAACTTGTCGGCACTTGGCCTTCTTTATGATCCAACTCGCACATCCATACATGACTACTGAAAAAACCGTAGCTTTGACGATATGGACCTTTGTCGGCAAAGTGATGTCTCTGCTTTTTTTTTTTTATTTATATTTATTTATTTTAATTAGAGGCTAATTACTTTACAATATTGTATTTGTTTTGCCATACATCAACATGAATCCACCACGGGTGTACACGTGTTCCCAATCCTGAACCCCACTCCCACCTCCCTCCCCATACCATCCCTCTGGGTCATCCCAGTGCACCAGCCCCAAGCTTCCTGTATCCTGCATCGAACCTGGACTGGCAATTTATTTCTTATATGATATCATACATGTTTCAATGCCATTCTCCCAAATCATTCCCCCCCTCCCTCTCCCACAGAGTCCAAAAGACTGTTCTATACATCTGTGTCTCTTTTGCTGTCTCACATACAGGGTTATTGTTACCATCTTTCTAAATTCCATATATATGTGTTAGTATACTGTATTGGTGTTTTTCTTTCTGGCTTACTTCATTCTGTATAATTGGCTCCAGTTTCATCCACCTCATTAGAACTGATTCAAAATTATTCTTTTTAATGGCTGTGTAATATTCCATTGTGTATATGTACCACAGCTTTCTTATCCATTCATCTGCTGATGGACATCTAGGTTGTTTCCATGTCCTGGCTATTATAAACAGTGCTGCAATGAACATTGGGGTACACGTGTCTCTTTCAATTACTCGGTGTGTATGCCCAGCAGTGGGATTGCTAGATCGTATGGCAGTTCTATTTCCAGTTTTTTAAGGAATCTCCACACTGTTCTCCACAGTGGCTGTACTAGTTTGCATTCCCACCAACAGAGTAAGAGAGTTCCCTTTTCTCCACATCCTCTCCAGCATTTATTTATCTGCTTTTTAATATGCTGTCTCGGTTTGTCATAGATCTTCTTCCAAGGAGCAAGCGTCTTTTAATTTCATGACTGCAGTCACCATCCACAGTGATTTTGGAGCCCAAGAAAATAAATATGCCACTGTTTCCATGTTTCCCATCTATTTGCCATGAAGTGATGGGACCGGATGCCATGATTTAAGCTTTTCAAACGTTGAGTTTTAAGCCAGCTTTTTCATTCTCCTCTTTCAACCTCATCAAGAGGCTCTTTAGTTCCTCTTCACTTTCTGCCATTAGGGTGGTATCATCCGCACATCTGAAGTTACTGATATTTCTCCCAGCAATCTTGATTCCAGCTTGTGCTTCTTCCAGCCCAGTGTTTCTCATGATGTACTCTGCATATATGTTAAATAAGCAGGGTGACAATATACAGCCTTGATGTCCTCCTTTTTCCATTTGGACCAGTCTGTTGTTCCATGTTCAGTTCTAAGTGTTGCTTCTTGACCTGCATACAGGTTTGTTCCGCTGGAGGCATGTAAGGTGCTCTTGTGTTTCCATCTCTTTAAGAATTTGCAACAGTTCGTTGTGATCCACCCAGTCAAAGGCTTTGGCATAGTCAATAAAGCAGAAATAGATGTTTTTCTGGAATTCCCTTGCTTTCTCTATGATCCAACAGATGTTGGCAATTTGATCTCTGGTTCCTCTGCCTTTTCTAAATCCAGCTTATACATCTGGAAGTTTCTCGGTTCAAGTACTGCTGAAGCCTTGCTTGAAGGATTTTGAGCATTACCTTGCTAGCATGTGAAAAGAGCGCAATTGTACCTTCCTTTGAATATTATTGGGCACTGCCCTTCTTTGGGATTGGAATGAAAACTGACGTTTTCTAGTCCTGTGGCCATTGCTGAGTTTTCCAAATGTGCTAGCATATTATATTGAGTGCAGGTCTTTAACAGCATCATCTTTTAGGATTTGAAATAGCTCAGCTGGAATTCCATCACCTCCACTAGCTTTGTTCATTTAGGAAAAAGAATTAGAAGGATAAATACCAAGAGGTTCTTGATAAGATTCCCTATTGTTAAGAAAAATGATTCAAAACATAAATTATGCAAAGAGGATAATTCCATGTCCCTTTAAAAATCACACTGAGGCATTGTTTTAACAAGCCCACCCAGGGATTAATTTTTAGTAAAATGTTAATTAAGGGGTCAGTCTCTATGAAGTTACATTTTGACTTGAAGATCTGTTTCCTCTAGAAATACACATTATTTCTGTGTGGTGGAAAAGATAACTCTAGATACGATAGCTTATTTCTCCTTTGGATGGTAACAAGTTTTGTATCTAACCTAACAATCTTACTCTAATATTATTTTATTAAACTGTCTATGAATGCTCTGTTCTGCAAATGCTCCTTGAATTAGCTTTAGCATCTTAGTGGTTCCACCATTACTTAATGAGATTTTTAAAAATCTTTAACATGTGTTCCTTTTCTCCTATTATGAGAGTTTCATTAAAAAATTTTTGAGGCATATACTCTGACATCACTCATCAGTGCCAATCTTCATATAAGACCTCAAAAGTCTTAATATCCATTGAAAATGCCTATAAAAATCTACCCCCATCAATGTCGTTCCAAAATAGACTCTCCATGGGACACTGAGAGAACTTGAGGAGGTGCCTTCCTCACCTGCTGAAGGAGCTTGTGCAGATGCAGGGCAGACAGAGCTATGCCATCCCATGATCAGAAAATCAATTTGACTGGATTTCCAATGAACTCTTCAAGCTCTAAGACTGAGGACTCATGGGCTACCCTCCACTCTTCACATATCTACTTTATCCAGGGAATCATGGTAGTGGCCAAGATCTTTTCAACTGGGGATGAAGGCCTTATGGTCTGTACCCTCTCATTTTTCTCCCAGGAACCGTTGCCAGATAACAACACTGCCCTCTTCTCACCCTCAGTCTATGAAAAGAGAGGAGGCCTGCCTTGGAGGGTTATGTCCATTCAGCACATTTTGGGGGACTCACAGCACATCACTTCTTCTCCCTTTCTGGCCTCCTCTCTGACTTGGAATCCTAGACAGAACTGCAGGGAGCCTCTCTCCAGGCAGACGCATACAGGACTTAAATCTCAAATCACCTACAGCCCTCTCTCCTCCCCCATTTCACCTCTCTTTAAAAATAAATCTCTCTGCAGAAGAATATGAAGTACACAATAAAGCATAGATCATTTATGACTGAAAGCAAGAACACACTAACTTCATTTAAGCTAAATAAGATCATTCAAAGGATTCTTTCTCCCAAAGCTCATAAAATTTCATTTCATTTAATCATATCTTCATTTATATATGATGACTATTCTGCCATGGTTATTTTACTGGTATAGGCATTACAAAAATATAAGAAAATTATGGTTTTAGATTTATAGGATATACACAAAAATCATGGCAGAGTTCTACGTTCTTTAGCATAATGAAACTGTGATGCTCCTCAGTCTGATTTTTTGAGTGTCAATTTGAAAAATAATTCCTTCTGTGGGTCTTTCTGCTGTGGATCCACCTTAGGCACACACTCTACCTCTGATAATTAAGCCTTTTCTTAATTGAAGGGGGTGCAGGGAGCCCGCCTGTAGGCAGGTATTTTGGCAAATCTAGCCCTCCTGGATTTTCCTTCTGTGAGGTGTCAGGCTGTCCATTCATGTCTGACTTCTGTTATCTTGTCCTTTGGCTATTACTGAACAGGAAATACTGACCCTTCCTTCCAGAGCAGCCAACAGTCTTGGGAGAAAGGGAGAGACACTGTTCGTAGCATTTAATTCCTATTCCTTTCCATTTCATCCTCTCATTCCACAGTTTCCCCTCTACTACAACAACCAAAACCCAAACCCCCTTTGCATGACAGTTATGTAAATAACTATCAGTCTCTTGGGGAACACAGGCACCTTCCCAATCACAACACAAAATATGATTTGCGGTCCAAACCTTGAAAGCCCATGGATAACTCATGAATTTTAATGAATTTTAAAATCAGGCCCTATGCTATTTTGTCTCTCTTTTTGTTTCACAAATCCAGTAATTCTAAAAATTAGTCATGTTCGACTGATGGCAAGAATGAAGAATCTTCAGCAAACAGCATCCATCATTTAAAATACACTAAAATTTGTGAATTTGAGCCTCTAGGATGCAAAGAAAGTCATTTCACCAATTTGGGAGTGTCTTTGCCTCCTTTCCCATCTGTTGTTTGTCTTTTCTTTCTCGCTGTTAATTAGCTCTTTGAACAGAAGGTGTAAGAGGCAGGGGTATTTAATTCAATAAAGTATATCACTAAGGTTCTCACAGTACTAACAGTGATTATTCTTGCTGTTTGCTTATACTTTCAATAAAGGGATTAGAAAGACAGTTGAAACTATCATTTAAAATTAAGTTTTCATATCACCCATGCACTTACCTTCTACCTCATTCCTATTAATGAAAGAAAACCTTAGAATGTTGTGTAACTTCACATCACTCAGACAAGCAATTTAAAAGGTATCTATACTCTGGTAATGTTTTTCCCCAGGGGCTCAGCAGTCAAGAATCCGCCTGCCAAGGCAGGAGACATGAGTCCGATTCCTGGGTTGGGAATATCCCCTGGAGAAGGAAATAGCAATCTACTCCAATATTCTTGCCTGGGAAATCCCATAGACAGAGGAGCCTGGCAGGCTACAGTCCATAGGGTCCCAAAAGAGTCAGACATGACTTAGAAACTAACAACAACAAGATATTCTTGTAAAGTTTTTTCCTTGTTGCTCCCAATTATCTATCAGAATGACTTTGCTCTGGTTTTAGCAAGCCTTTATTAAACAAACTCTACGTGTGTTCTCTAAAAGCTGTGGAAAAATCTAATCTGGATGAAGTCCTGTTTTTATTTTACTTTTTTTTTAATTTGGAGCTTCAAACATGTCAGTGTGTAGCTGAAAGGCAGCTGTAAAAAATTCAGAGTTCCATTAAAAAAATAGGTGACACTGTTAGCTTTGCACTGTTTAAACTAAGATACCTTCATTTGCTGTGCAAGAGCACAGATGTCAGATCTGGACCCTATTTTCTTCACCCTTTGAAAACAAACACTGTATCATAGATCCTTTAATTTAGAGTATGGATTATTTAGGAACACATTTGAAAATAAAAACTCTAACTTCCCTTCTGATCACCATGCTCATAAAGTAGGTCACTGAAAGTCAAATCAGAATGATCTATTTACAAAATTTAGCATCAAATATAAAATAAGTTGTAATAGAAATGTTTTCAGTTTTTGACTTTTTTCTCTTAAAAAGGGATCAGTGATCAAAGGATTAAAATCAAGAAAGCACATCTTAAAAGAACAAGATCATAACTGGCAGGCCATTTTCTTTTTTGTTTACTCTCTATATCCTTTGGAATTTTAATTACTAATACCTATGGCAATAAACATAATTGCATAAAAATCTGGGGGAGACTTCTCTGTGTGTTATTATAATAAAAAGGTGGATTTTTTTTCCTCAGATATTCTCTTACATACCGAATTGTTCTGAAATTGCCTGAATGGTTGAAAAACAAAATGAATGTTGAATTGCACACCAATTCCTGCAGCTTTTGGTTGCATACTCCAATTTTAAAGTCTGGCCCTTAATGAATGTTTTCCTCAGGGGAGTGCTTTATATTTATTTATGATGATCAATTTTTAAGTATATGCCTGAAAAGTGACATGATCCTGATAAATGCCCAAACAAGCCAAAGCACATACTGAGATTGCACCTGGTCTTAAAATATTAAAGTAAGCCATCAATTCATAAATAGTTTATGCAGATTCCTAGCTCTGCCATAAAAGGTATAAGAAGGAAGTTTTATGTCTAAGCAAAAAAATTTTAAATATAGCTTAATTTTAGCATGTACTTGCTGAAACAGCTTTGAAAAAAGTTTCCAAGTTGGTGCTCAGGGAGAGTGCTGGATTGGAAAGATTAACTCAAAACTATTAAAATTAAATATTAATGGTGGATTTTATTAAAATGCCAAAAGAATTGTCAAAGGTTCTGATAATTTCATAAATTATCACACAGCTTGAATCACCACTTGGATCTTTCTTCCTTTTCTGCTTTTCCATTTAGGAAATAGGAAGGCCAAGCGACTCCATCAGTGTGGCTATGCAAGCTTGTGCTATGTTGTTTTCACAGCCATTTTCTCTTTACTCTGCTGAATGCACGGTTCTTTTTATCCTTCTACATGCTGATAATCTGTCTTCATTTTACTTTCCTTCCTCAGTTGCAGAAGTTATACTGTTGTGCTTTCTCTGCTACAGTAATGAGGCCAGGTTATTGCAATCTTCAATGCTCTGAAGGCATTTTACTTTTTACAGGATACAACCCTCAACAAGAGAGACTTAAAATCCTCCTCCATAACTCTGAGATAAACCCCACCTGTAGCGCTGTGTTTATTTCCAGTCCTGTGTTCACTTTTCCTGGCAGGTAGCCTAAAAGCATCCTCAAGAGGATGAGAGAAAGAATTGGAAGTTCAGGTCTTTGTTCTTCTTCCTCTGTCTAGAGTCAGGTTTGGAAGGTTACTCTTCTAAATACCACTGGTCACTCTGATGAGCTTAATTTTCCTTTTAAGTCAAACTTTGAGTGCACCGCAACTATTTAGCCTGTGCTCTGGAGCCTGGGAACCATAACTAGTGAGCCCAAGACGAGTGGCTTCTCTTGTTTCCCATGCTCTGCAACAAGAGACGCCACTGCAATGAGAAGCTCCTGCACCACAACTAGAGCAGATCCCCCTCTCCGCAACTAGCGAAAAGCCCTCACAGCAATGAAGACCCAGCATAACCAAAAATAAAGAACTAAAATTATTCATTGTTTTCCTTTAAACATTCATCTCCAGCTGGTAAATTATATAGAATTATTATTTTAAGATGACCAAAATGCAATCCTCTACAAATGTGAGTAGACACAAAATAATATGGCATCTAACTGGCTACTCGCATTTAAAATTTAGCCTTATTATTCTTGAAAAATATACACATTGGGCTCAGAGTGGTCACTTGAGTAATTAAATGACTTGTTCATTTTACTAATAACTGAGGACTTCTAAATGTGCACAATAGCCAACAATCCTTGTTTCACCCTCCCATAATAGCCATATAACCAAACACTAATGTTTAAGTTTTATGCCCTTAAGGAACATTCTCAATGCTTATTTAACTTTTATATTTTCCATGTCAACTATGCTTCAAATGTTCTTGCTTTATATATACCTTAGGATAACCAGATGCTCCTCTGAATTCCTACCTTAAGAATTTGACCTTAAAGTGATTTCAACCAAAGAAAGAAAGAAGATTCTGGGGTATGTTTTCTATTTTAACGTACATTCCCTTCTAAACTAATCCAGTGGCCTTCCACTGTAACTTGGCCAGGACACCCCTGCTACTGCTGCTGCTAAGTCACTTCAGTCGTGTCTGACTCTGTGCGACCCCATGGATGGCAGCCCACCAGGCTCCCCCGTCCCTGGGATTCTCCAGGCAAGAACACTGGAGTGGGTTGCCATTTCCTTCTCCAATGCATGAAAGTGAAAAGTGAAAGTGAAGTCGCTCAGTCGTGTCCGACTCTTAGCGACTGCAGACCCCATGGACTGCAGCCTACCGGGCTCCTCCATCCATGGGATTTTCCAGGCAAGAGTACTGGAGTGGAGTGCCATTGCCTTCTCCGAGGACACCCCAGACCACCAATAACAAAGTATTCTACTTCTCCCTTATTACAAATTCACAATATCCATTGTTGCAATTAAAATCTTCCTTCTGATATCGTTAGTTACTTTGGGTCAATTAAATTCAAGCCTCCTTCTGTTGGCAAACCATCAGGTTATTTTTGTTTTGAAAGTTCTTACCTACAGAAAGTTGTATAAATAAACCATGGTTATTCCTAGTTGTGCTTGGGCTCTGAGAGCACGGCATGCTCAGAAGCAGACCTGAGCTCCTGGCATGAGCACGTCTACGTCTACATGTGAAATTACTCATATGCTGCTCTTTCTTATCTGTGAAATGCTGATGACTCACAAACAATAGGGCCCAAACTTCTAAAAATGGTAAGCTTCTACTGAATCCAGCTAGGAGGAGGTACCAGTCTGGTTAAATTAGAATGTGTGTTCAGTCAGCTGCTCTCTACATGCGCCTTCTGAATTATTTAATAGTAAACTTGTTGAAGAGATGCCTTCATCTCTTCCCAGTACTAGTGTGGACTCCCAGCTATAGCTCACCAATATATAAAGATCTATTTTAACTGTCTGTGGTCACTGAGAATACTATTCTATAGGCTAGAGGTTCTCAACCTATAAGACTGTAACCGCCAATGGACATCTGGCAATGTCTGGAGACATTTCTGATTGTTGAAAATTCGAAGGGGTATTGATTTCTACTGGCATCTGGTGGGGAGAAGCCAGGGATGTACAGGGCATTCTATAATGCACAGGCTAGTACCCCTCCCCCAGAACAAAGAGTAACCCCATTTAATATGTCAAGAATGCCAATGTTGAGAAATCGCACTTCAAGGGAATGAAATAAAAGTAGGTAAAAGAAAAGTATCCTCGCTGAATCTTTGGAAAGGGTTACCATCCAAGAGGCCTTCCCAGGTAGTGCCAGTGGTAAAGAACCCACCTGCCAATGCAGGAGACATGGGTTCGATCCCTGGGCTGGGAAGATCCCCTGGAGAAGGGCGGGGCAACCCACTCCAGTATTCCTGCTGGGAGAATACCATGGACAGAAGAGCCTGGCGGGTACAGTCCAAAGGGTCACAAAGAGTCGGATACGACGGAAGCGACTTAGCACGCATGCACACACCATCCAAGAACTATACAGATATGACTTAGAACTTCATAAGAGGACAAGTTACTAAATAGAAGCCCTATGATGAGAGTGCCCAATATACTCTCATAAAGGAGTTTGGTAAACATGAACCCATTAGTATATAGACCAAGTTTCAAAGAAAGTGTAATCATTAACATGAAAGTCTTCACAACTAGGGAGAAACCCATCCTTCACATTCAACTTGACTGCATAGAAAATGTATGAGTTGAATGAAGAATAAAATAGAAAACAGGCCAACCAAACCATCTGAAAGACTTTCAGGTATAGCCTTTTAAAAATCCATCTTAAATCTTTTCTTGTTTGGGGAAGTGTTGGACTTGGAGGATGCAGCCCAAATAAATATCTTCAGTTGTGACACACGAGAAAACCTCCAGCTATTTTCAGAGTTTAATCATGTTACCCACATTACAGATGCAGGCTGTTTGGCAGATGCTCAGAGGAGAGAGTCTTATCAGTCCTCAGCATCTAATTACTTATCTTAGAGAAAATTAGGCAAGATTCCAAGCCTACAGAAGACTCATGTTCTGTCGGGAGTTATTAATTACAAGCAGACTTAAGAAGCATTAATTTGTTTTGCTAATCGTGCCAGAGAGTGTATGGCTCTGCCAAATAGCACGGGAAATAGGGACTGGGGAGAAGGTGAGCTGCTCGGCTCAGCTGGTAAAGGGGGAATTAAAACCAGATGGACCCAATTTGTCTTCTTGAGCCAAGTTCCAAATAAAATATTCCTTTTGCTGAAGTTTAAATTAAACTTATGCCTGACTGCCCCACTCCAGAGTAAATCAACTCCTTCTTTTAAGTCAATTTTTTCCTCTTCTTCTTATTTTAATGATTTCTTGTTTTATTGTTATTGTTATCTTAAAGACCATGAGATAGTTAAAAGATCACAAACACACATCCCAACACACATCTGCATACACATAGGGAAAAAAAAAGATTGGAAGAAACCCGAACAAAATTTAAACAGGGGTTATTTCTGTACGGGATGGTGGGATTACAATTTTCTTTTTATATTTCTATGATGTTTCCAAAATTTCTACAATTAAGCACATATTGGTTTTACAATCAGAAAACAACCTGGAATAGGGTAATTATACTCTTTTGTCCTTCTGTTCCATTTCCTAACTATAATTACTGCTATTCTTTAAATATTTACATGAGTACTTATGCCAAAAAAGGGTAAATAACCATAGATACTAGATCAAGTCAGATCAAAACCTCACCCAATATCACCTACTTACAGAGTTGGCTATATAACATGTTGCTAGTGGGTAACATGCTAACATGTTATTCAAGAACTACTTTACCAAAGGACTTCTCAAATTCTCTCTTCCACAGTACATATACTCATATTCTGGCAATGGAAAGTTAGAAGGATGAAAGAGAACAGAAAAGAATCACAACCAGCCAGTTATGAGACATGTTGAAGGTATAAGGCTCAAACCTAGAAAAGGGTCTGAAGTATAATTATGCTCTCGCTTAGTGTCCAAAGTTGTATGCAACGTATACATTCAATGAAACACTTTGCCAGAGTTGATATAAGATACCTGATGTTGGCTTAAGTGAAGCACCAAAAAGCCCTACAATATATAGCACAGATTCACCTAAATTTCATGGTCATCAAAAATTCAAAGTATTTGTTTTGCTATCAAGCCTAAGAAAACCCAAATGACTGAATTTATGCATCTCAAAGCAAGAATTGACAATTAAAAAAAAAAAAGCACCATTTACTTAAGGTTCAAATGCAGAGTCACATTTAACATTAATAGGTATTACCACTGAAAAGAAATGCATCCTCCTAAAGTCTAGATTCTTAAGCAAAAGATAATGAAATTCCTGTATAAGTACAAACGGAAGAAAAAAAATCCCTGTGCCTACCACTCAGTTAATAAGGCTATTTTGATCTAGGTCAATAAGAGAGCAATAAATTATACCCACAATGATCCTGGAAGCAGGTACGTGATCTTGTCCACTAGCTATTTCTACTTTCATGACATTAACAATGGGGAATTCTTGTTTGATTCATAATAGTTTCCTCATGAGTACAGGACCATATGGATATTCCCATAGCTTTTTAAAAAATAACAGTCCTAGTAACTCTGTGGTTAAAACATCACTTACAGGATGCCTTCTGTATACATAGTATGGTGACGGATGTTTTGAGGCCACAGAATATGGAAAAGATATGGGTCCAGGTGACATCCCCTGAGGTAAACATGAAAAAATTGGACCAATACCTTGAACCAGAACTCCCTCATCAACTCAGTGCCCTTATGCTGGCCCTTATCTGCTTAAGTCTTCCCAAAAGAGCAAAATTCTTGTCCTATTTCTCATTCTCCCAAGCTTTTGCTGTCTCAAAGATAAGATGCCAGCAGGTAGTAATATATTCCCTTTTAGGACATTAATTTTTGGCTTAACTGAAATTTAATACCTGGACTCAGAAGAATCACTTCAGTAGCAAGAATTCTACATAACCAGCAAAAAGATCAACCACGAAACACAATATAACTAATGATTCAAAAGTCCTTCTCATGCTCCCTTGCAAATATTCTTTCCACAAGTAACCACTATCCTGACCTCTAACAACATAGATTGTTGTCATTTAGTTGCTAAGTAGTGTCTAACTCTTTTGTGACCCCATGGACAGTAGCCTGCAAGGCTCCTCTGTCTATGGGATTTCCCAAGCAAGAATAGTGGAATGGGGTGCCATTTCCTAAAATCAAATCATTTTCCTAAAACAGAACTACCCTATGATCTGGCCCAGGTGGCGCTAGTGGTAAAGAACCTGCCTGACAATGCAGGAGATGTAAGAGACTCAGGTTTGATCCCTGGGTGGGGAAGATCCCCTGGTGGAGGGCATGGCAATTCACTCCAGTATTCTTGCCTGGAGAATCCCATGGACACAGGAGCCTGGTGGTCTAAAGTCAACGGGGTCTTTAGCAAAGAGTTGGATATGACTGAAGTGACTTAGCATGCACACACACACGCACTAGACAAAAAATCACAATATCAGAGATGAAGAATTCCTTCTACAGATTCCTCTTCAGACTAAATACAACCATGGAAGAAATAATCAGTGAACTTGAAGAGAGGTCAATAGGAATGATCCAAACATTCAAAACAGTGGGAAAAGAGAGAGAGAGGAAGGAAAAAGTAACAATCAATAGCTATCAAACAGTCTAACATATGTGTAATTGGAGTTTCAGAAGATGAAACTAGGGGTTGAGATAAGACAAAGAATCCTATAGAAACCACATATTTTCAACCAAAAAGCTCTTTCATTTATTGCCTGCATTTTTGGCAATTCACATCACAATGTATGCTGAGTCCATTGGGATGGAACTGGGTTCATTTTATAGTAAGCAGTAGCTGGAATAGTGTATGTTCTCAATAAACATTCAGTGAATTAAAATGAAACCACCAGGTGATGCCGCTGTAGGTGATATCCCAATTTTTCATTCAATAGTAAAGAATGTTTTCTTTTAAAGCACTATCTGGAAAAATGTCTTGGGACTATAGTTATGCATATACTAATAATTTCCTACTCCTTCATCTCCAAAGTCACCAAATATTTAAATCAGTGTGGCCTAAAGTTAACAGAGAAAAGCACCAGAGTTGAACTGGGAGATTCAGAGGTGTTCTCTCTACATTCAGACTGTGAATCTTTTGGATTTTTTCCCAACATTGTTTATTGCCTTGTGTTCTGCAAATTAAAGCCACTACAGAGAAGGGATATTACACAAGATGAAAAGAAAAAATAAATGATGTTAATGAAAATTAAAGTAGCCTAGATTTGTCAGTTCACTTAATTTTTCATCTCCCAGTGCATTATTTTGTGTATTAGTCACTCATTCATGTTTGAATTTATGCGACCCCATGGACTGTAGCCCACCTACTGTAGACTGTAGCTCCTATCTCCATGGGATACTGGAGTGGATTGCCATGCCCTCTTCCAGGGGATCGTCCCAAACCAGGGATTGAACCCAGGTCTCCTGCATTGCAGGTGGACTCTACCATCTGAGCTACAAGGGAAGCATTATCAGTTCATTGATAAAACATGAATGCATGAATGCTATCCACAAAGGTTTTGATAATTAGAGAGTCTTTATATAACTCTGTGACATAATGACCACTGTAAGCTGGCATCTAAAACAAAAAGGGAGCAGGTCTCCTGGATTTCATACTATCTAAAATGTATTCATGGGGTGGGAGGTGGGAGAGAGGGCCAAGAGGGAGGGGACCTATGGCTGATTCATGTTGATATACGGCAGAAACCAACACAATATTCTAAAACAACTATACTTCAATTAAAAATAAATAAATTTTTAAAAATGTATTCAGTGCCCTATCCATTATCCACCTGTCAACAAAAGTACTCATCTGAGAACTAATTCAGTTGAAGTTCTGCACTGTAAAACATTTGATTGCATTAAGTGACAGACACATTGAAATGATGACAAGTAGTCAACCCTGTAACATATTCAGGGTCAAGGGTGTTACATTTGATCAACTCCACTTGTTGAGCATACCCAGTTCTTTGCGTGTTACCAGACAAAGCAGTAACATTGCCCTCATGTTTCCATGGTGACTTCTGAGAGCAATTCTTAAGTTTAAGAGTTACTGCTTTTAATCAACTATAGTTTTCATCTAGATTATATTCTCAATTTACCCTGAATTATATTATCATTGTGTTAATTTACTTTTTGCCTCAGCACAAGGTGAAATTTATTTGCCTAAGGCAAGGAGGGTTTTATTTGAGCGGTAGGGGTAGGCTGGAAAGGGATGTAAAATCTGAGGGACATGGTAATATGATTAAAAATTGCAGAAAAAGAGAACAATACCAGATTTGAATACCAAAAAAATTTGCTAATAATAATAATAATAATAGTCTATGTAACAGTGTAAGTACCCTGCTTCAGAAAGCCATTTTGCTTACCTGGTCTTAGTCTCCCCCCAAAAGCTGTGTTACCATCTCTTCAGACACCATTTTTAATGTTAAATTACAGTGTAAGTTACCCAGAATAAGCATCAATTCACATCTTAGTGATTCTAGTCCAGTCATTAAAATACACAGTTTCAAAGAAAATTTCTACTGATTCAACTAAATCTTAGTGGGATTCTGAAATCTTAGCTAAACACTATAGCCTACTTCTGACTAATGAACATTAAAAGATTTGACACAGATTTAAGTAAGTGGGTAAAGAAAGCTGTTATTATTTTAAGCAAAATTAAAACAGATGGGAGAGACTGACACACATATATTCAGATATGTGCCTGCCTCACATTTAATCTTTTATGAATGGCTGATCCCAGATGGTATGGGATTCAGAAGCACAGTCTGATATACAGCATCCATTTTCCTATTATTCCAATGTACGATATCAGTTATAACTTTTTTATTTGGTGGATAATGCAAATATCATCAAAAGGAAAGAAACCATCATGAAAACTTCTGATATTCTGAAAACAACGTGTTGGTCGATTGGTCTAACCAAGTCCAAACATCCAGCCACATTCTCCATCATTCAACTCATTTCAGGTTTGGTACTACTATTCCACATTCACACAAATGGGGGTTGGGTGGGTCATAAGACAAGGAATCTAGAAATTATGTTGACAAGTATCGGTCAATCTCTCATTAACCACTGAACCTATAAATGGGGTACACCCTCCCCTGAGCTCTCAGAGCATGGCACCTGTACCTCATCTGGAAGATCACATTTTATGTGGATAATGATAAAAACAAGAGACATACAAAATTCTAACAGACCAACAACACAGCTGAGTTTGAACTGCACAGGGTCTAGTAACACGTGGATTTTTTTTTCACTAAACACACACTACAAAACTACACGATCTGCAGCATTGGTTGGATCCTCAAATTTGGGGAGAAAAGGCTATGAAGTTGTCATGTGTGCTGTGTTCAGTCTTGTCTGACTCTTTGCAATTCCATGGACTGTAGCCCGCCAGGCTCCCCTTTCCATGGAATTCTCCAGACAAGAATACTGGAGTGGGTTGTCATTTCCTTCTCCAGGGGATCCCAACCCAGGGATCGAACCCCTGTCTCCAGCATTGCAGGCGGATTCTTTACCCATTGAGCCACCAGGGATGCTCTCAGGCTATACAGAATGTCTTCCCAGTGATCAAGTGAAAGTTATTGTTTACTATTGACAAAACTACTTCTCCAAGTGCAGAATGGCCCGCAGAATTTAAATCCAGTGATGCTATCATTTAGATTATAGGGATCTGCTCATAAGAGAAAATAAATCTTAGTCATCACTGAGCGATATGGTTTTTCTCAATACTCCTTTCAGCTGTTACAAATGAACGGGCCCCTGCTCGTCTTTGGAATCTCAGAAGGGCTCTTTGTTGTTGGTTGAATATTGTCACCCCATGACCCTGGAGGCACAGGTGTGTATGTGAACTGCTGGTCTGATTTTAAAATGCTCAGGCCTCTACATTTTCTGTTATTGAATGAGGATCAAAAAGGGACGAGATTGTCAGAGTGACCTGGTACAGACTTCACAAGTGAGGAGTCCTTGGCAGCTGCCAAGGATAAAATGTCTTTGGAGAAACAGTCTTGCTGGGAAGTTGCTCCCCCTCACCCCTGCTCAGTCCACCCCCAGCTGGGAAGGGTCATCCCTGGCAGCTGTTATCATAAGGAGAGGGAGGCCGAGCTGACAGCAGCTGTTACAAAGATAATGAGCAGAGATTCCAGGAAGAGGGCTAGGCCCAAGTTAGAGTGGTTCATGAAAATACATGAAGTCCAGGGGTTGGTGTTGTGGATGGCCAATAGGGATACTTCAGAACTATAGCTGGGGTGGCTTTACTCCTCACAGGGTAGGAAATACTGTAAGCTGGCTCTGCTCGCCTGACAAAAAAAGAAAATACAGACTGCTGGTCAAGACAAGGCTTTCCAGGGAAACGGATGATGCATTCATAACCATTATGGGTATCGTCTGAGGTCCTCCTGCTTCCCTTTGACGAAGCCAGAAGACTGCTCATCTCAGGGATACTTTTGTTTGGACATCACTGTCTTGGTGGATGTGAATTCAGATGCTCTGAGACAGCTTTGTCTTTTAAAGTCTGGAGCTTGCCAGTTCTCCAGACAGAAGAGCATATGGTTAAGAGCTTGGAATTTAGAGTCAGATAAACATGGATTTGAGTCCTTCTATATCACACCAGCTGTAAAACCCAGGGCATGTTACTCCCTTTCCTTGTACTTTACAATACTCACTTGTGAAATATGATTAAAAGCAGGAGTTATCTCACGGAGCTGTTGTGACAATTAAATGAGATGACATAGATACAGGGCCTAGCCCAGTATTCTTAGGATAAACATTCATTATTACGGCTTTACTAAGAATAGGCATGGTTCTTACACTTGTCCCCCAGGAGAAAAGGCTCTGAAAGAGAATTAGAGTTTTGTTTTGTGTGAGGGACTGATTCTTTTAAGGACTGAGAGTCTGCTGACATATGTTGATCAAAGTTCCACGAAATTTGGTGCCATAAAATTCAGAACCCACGTAGATTCCAGAAGGACCTCTGGATGGAGGTGTCTAGAAGGTCACCTGACAGATGAGTCTGGACTTTGGAGAGGATTGAGGTTAGAGATACAAAATTGCACATTTCCTCCAGGGAAACGAGTGTGCAACTGAGTAGGCTGAGCTGTGCAATGCATTCATGCTTACTGTGTTCTGAATAGGGTGTTGTAAGCGCTGGTGTAGTTTAAATGTTGAAAAATGTAGCATTCATGGTGGTCATGGTTAAAGCTGGTTCTTAGATTACACACAGATAACTGAAAAGGAAAGGGAAAGGAAAAGGAAAGTTGCTCAGTCGTGTCCAACTCTTTGCAACCCCATGGACTGTAGCCTACCAGGCTTCTCAGTCCATGGGGTTTTCCAGGCAAGAGTACTGGAGTGGGTTGCCATTGCCTTCTCCAGGGGATCCTCCCGACCCAAGGATCGATCCCAAGTCTCCTGCATTGTAGGCAGACGCTTTACCCTCTGAGCCACCAGGGAAGCCCACAGATAACTGAACTAGGGCTGGCTTATCATGTGGGTTGTTCTAACACTTCTTGCCAGCTTCTCTCCACTGCTACTTATGTTTGGGGAATGCAAATTGATATTAATATCAGAAATGTAAAATAATCAAAAGCTAAATTTTCTGCAGAAAAAAAATGCTATCTTTTTTCTTCTGATAAGGTCAACCAAAATTACAATGCTAGTAAAAGGGGAAATCTTTATTTGGTCTGGTTCTAGGTGCTGTACACTGTGCCAGTCTGCTGAACTACAGAAAAGTCAAGTGGCAATGTCTTTGTCATATTTTCATTCAGTTCAACATAGTTTAGGGGATTTGCCTTGAGATGTTTTCTTTGACTTGTGGATTATTTAGAAGCCTGTTGTTTACTTTTCAAGTATTGGAGATTTTCCTGGTATCTGTTACTGATTTTTAGTTTTACTTCATTGTGGCAGGAGAACACACTCTATATGTTTCCAATTCTTTCTCTTTTACTGAGGTTTGTTTTATGGTTCAGGATATCACGGGCACTTGAAAAAAGAGTATGCATTTTGTTGTCAGGTAGAATGGCCTATAAATGTTGATTAGATCACGTTGGCTGATGATATTACTGAGCTTTTCCATATGCTTGATTTTCTATCTAGTTCTTTCAATTGTTAAGAGAGAGGAGCTAAAGTCTCCAATTATAATTGTGGATTTCTATATATCTTTTCATTTCTATAAGTTTTTGCTTCACATAGTAATGTCTGTTGTTTAGTGTATATACATTTAGGGCACTTCCCTTGCAGGAGTTCCACTCTTTATTGAGCTGCTTATCCTGATATCCTTTTCCTTGGACTCCCGTAGCAGCTGAACTGCCTTCCTACCCTTCTCAGGCATGCCTAATGGGTCTGTAACTGCATAGGAGGAAAACAAGGAAGAGGGGGAGGAAGGAGGAGGATCAGTATAGCTTTATAGATTTTGAAGAAAAAAAATAATAAAGGAGAGGTTGGAATAAAAATTTGGAGCTGGTTTTGGGAAGCAATCAAATCTAAAGAAAAGGTCAAGCCACAGAAAAATACAATTTCATTTTCTCTCTCACCTGTGGATTCTATGAAATACCTTCCTAACAGGATGGTCACCACAAAATTTACAAACTAGCATTTAAGTTTCATCACTAAGTCAAGCTCGATCCTTTACAACTGCAATTAATTTGTTCAACAATTTGGTACCTGATACTTGGTACTTGGCATTACTAGAATCTATGTCTTATAAAATTTGTATTTAAATTCACATATACTTAAAGGGTAATAGTTTCTTTTTCTTTGGATTTCAGTGGCAATCTTTCCTAAAACAATGACTCTTAAGCATGTGACTTTGTGTTGAACCAGTGAGTCATGAGGTATAATCAAACAATAACTTTTTTCTCCCTTTCCTATACCTGGTATAATCTTTATGAGGTTACTTCTTTTCCTGCCACCTCAGATAAAATCTCCAACAAATAACAAAAAGTTCTCTGGGCCCTTTAGTCTCAAACATAACTTCAGGTCAGCAAACTAAAATGTCTGTTCCCATGTATAGTTACAAACACTGGAGGCTGTTTCATGCAAAGCTTCTTTCCGCCTCCCCTAGTGGGGAAGGGACAAGACCGACTTCTCTCTTACCCAGACTATGGCTTCTCTTCCTTCATCCCCTTCTTGGCCGCTTCTGCGTCCCCCAGGACTGAAGAGAAGAGGGAAAAGCAGAACATGGAGGGGACAGGGACAATGGTCTTACTGACGGCACCTTTCTGGCAGTGATCCTCTGACTGGGTCAGATCTTTAAAACTGTCTCCTGGATGCTTACTCAGGTTCTCCAACAATTTCCCAACTTCCCTGGGTGAGAGCCCCTCTTTGCTGGTAGCTCACATTTTCCTCTCTGTCCAGGTACCCTGCATCTCCCCACACTTACAGGCAGCCCTCTTTAGTAGCATCCAGCGGAACTCCAGGCCAGCTCTGGCCCCTGGCTCATATTTGGACATTGGGAAACATACTCTCTTGACCTGTCACTGGTGGGGGTAGAGTATTTCTCAATCACAGGCCTCTTTATTTAACTTCCCAGCAAGCAAGCTTAAACCAGAGCCATTCAGTCCTCTTTAGATTCATCACATGCCAGCCCACTCAGCCCCTTACACTGTGTGGGATACATATCAGATATCCAAGCAATCTCCGTGAAACTTCTTTGGCTGGGCTTGGGATCAGGAAAAAGGATCCTTTCTCTCATGCTGTAGGGGCAGGGGAGTAGTGGGGAGATCTGAAGCAGAATTATCTGCTCTCAGACCTCCAACCTCTTCAAGGGACCAGGGGGCCATGGGGTACAAAACTACTATCTGACTTTGAAATGTGGGGGCAATGGTTCCACTGTTCTGAGTTCTTAACTGAAGGTGGAATTTGAAATTGTTCATATTAATACATCTTATGGAATGGTTCTTTCATCGGTTGCCAAATTCATTCATGGTAAAGCCAAAAGTTTTTCTGTTTTTGCTGTATTACATAGAAATAAGTGGAACATTCTGTCACAATTACTGCCTATTTCAATGTTCTGAACATGGACTCATATCCAAATTCTGATTCAAAATTTGTGGCTTATATTTTTATTCATAGCAGTAAGGAGGCTGCCAACAGCATCAAGATATCTGTGCCCACCCTTCTGCTCCCTCCCTTAAAAAGAGGTCCCTATACGATTTTATGTTCCTCTTCAACTGAATTAACTAGAAGGAAACACAAGACTAGCATTGTTGAGTTTTCACTGCCCATTGGAAGTCTGCCTGCTGGAAGGTCATGTATACCCTCAGGTCCATCTCTTAGCAGTACTTCTGGGGACAGAAAAAAGCCATCACAGACTCGATTGGGGCTGGGGTTCAAGTTCACTGGGTTTTCATCATGTCCTCAGTTGACTGTTAAGCAGCTCTCCTTTTTTTTTATTTAACCCCTCTTCTCTCTCCTGTTTTCTTAGTCTTGAAAAGCTTAATTAGACACTGCCAGTGTAAGCACATCTTATACAGAGCCAAGTGCTAACAGTTTACTGAAACCCTTTGATAAATACAAGACACACTTAAAAGCAGCAAAATTTTAGTGCTTTGTTGCCCAAGATACAATTACCTCCAGAGAATCCCAGAAACTCCTAGAATATACATGCTGGGGCATCCTTTGCCCCTATATACTCTTAAAGTTGAAGTTCAAATTAGCTCACAACAGTGAAAGAGGGAGAAGGTCCCAAGCCAAATCCCAAGTAGAATCTTGGACTGAACTTAGTCCGAAGCCTGGCATTTTCAAACAATCTCTCTAAATGTTTGTAGATAATTGATGTAATTATATTGGTACATATATTTTTCCATCTCAATAACAAAGCCACAAAAGTCTTTGTTTCACAGACAAATCTTCAATGTTACAAAAGAAAAATAGGATGCCCATATAAACTCACAAATTCCAAATAGGGGCATGACTCTGATTTTTCTCTCCAGAGTCGGTAAGAACACATTCCAGATAAAGAAAAAGGGAGGCACAGAGCTCTCCTTTGCCAACTCCCTTCCTCCACTCAAACATGAGTTTTATTCAGACACAAGATGCTTTCATAGCCAAGTCTCCATACCGCTTTGATATTTTGATCCCAATTGAATATGACTGATCACAGCTCTCAGCATACATTTGTGGGCAGACTTTTGCTCGCACACACAGTACATATATCTTTGATCAGGACCAGCTGAAAACACTGGCCTAAGTAGGCAGACTTGGCAGAACACTGAACCTTGGCTATTCTATTAAGGCTAAGGGGTTCACCCTACTTTCTAGAAGTATTTTGCTCATGGAATGAATTCAATATAACTTTCTATAAGGAAAATAGAATGAAAACAACTAAAATAATTTCTGCTCCTTTTTGATTATAGCAAAATAGACTGAACACAAAGTATGGTTGACAAACTCAAGCTTATGATCATACCAGGAACCATAAACCATGAATGCCAAGTAAACACAAAGTTAAGTGTCAGAGTCAAATAAAACATGCATCAAATTTAATGATATGAATTTAATGATATGCATAATCACAGAAATTGCTCTCTGGGAAGAGAGGCAAAAGAGAAATTTTACCAACCTCACAAATCAGCTACTCTGATGGCCACACATCCTTTTTAATCCTACTCCATCCCCAAAGGGCAAAGGCCCTACTAGGCCCAGGGACCTACTAGGACCTACTAGGCCCTACTAGGCCCAGGGACCACAAATACTCATTTGCTCTCTCCACTCCTTCTACAGGCCACAAACATAGGCTAGGAAGTGTGACCGAAAGAAGGGCCTCCTTGAAACTCCCTGGTGATCCAATGGTTACGACTCCACACTTCCACTGAAGGGAGCACAGGTTTGATCCCTCATTGGGGAGCTAAGATCCTGCGAGTCTTCTGGCATGGCCATGGGGAAAAAAAAATCCCAAACAAATGAAAAGAAAGATCTCCCTGCATAATTCTTGCTCAGAGGCTCAAAGAAGCCATTAAGAGCTTCCAGAAACATGTCTTTCCTTGTCATAATTCTAGCATCTAACACAGTGGATTCAACTTGTAAAACAGATAATCTCCCTGGTGCTTGTGTCATGAGACAAGGGAGAAGACTGGCATGGTGGTGGTGAGTCTTAGAAATGTTCCTCCTAGTGAATGCTAGTTAAGTGGTTTGCTTTCCTAACATCTAGAACTCAAAGAAATGGTTGCTTTAAGGAATATGAAGGCATCTTGCTAGTGAGAAAGTTAAAGTTAGAAAAGATGTCCTTTAAAAAGTCCATTTATTGTTCAAAAACAGGCCTTACTTTCATCACAAGGAAAAACACATTTTCCTTCTTTCTTATCTATATGAGATGATGGATGTTAACTAAGTTTATTACGGTATTCATTTCACTACATATGTAAGTCAAGCCACTATGCTGTATGCACTAAAATATACAGTGCTGCAGGTCAAGTATGTATACAATTGCCAAGAATCATTATCACTTTGCAAATCACACAGTGTTGATCGAATGAAGAGGATAATTTCATTATCATATACAACTTGTGAAACTTTCTGTAGACAGAAAATCTTTTCACTGGATAACAGAAATAATGGCCCTGAAATGACTTTCTGAAAAATGAAAATAACATGCAATATATTATTTACATAGAAACGAGGTGTTACAGGATAATCATTCTCTGAGTTACTACACAATGAGATTAAAGATGAACTCATCAAAGTACTTTTCAGTTCAGTTCAGTTGCTCAGTCATGTCCAACTCTTTGCAACCCCATGGACCACAGCACTCCAGGCCTCCCTGTCCATCAACAACTCCGGTAGCCTATTCAAACTCATGTCCATTGAGTCGGTGATGCCATCCAACCATCTCATCCTCTGTCGTCCCCTTATCCTCCTGCCCTCAATCTTTCCCAGCATCAGGGTCTTTTCCAATGAGTCAACTCTTCACATGAGGTGGCCAAAGTATTGGAGTTTCAGCCTCAACATCAGTCTTTCCAATGAGCACTCAGGACTGATCTCCTTTAGGATGGAATGGTTGGACCTCCTTGCAGTCAAAGGGACTCTCAAGAGTCTTCTCCAACAAACACCACAGTTCAAAAGCATAAATTCTTTGGCGCTCAGCTTTCTTTATAGTCCAACTCTCACATCCATACATGACCACAGGAAAAACCATAGCCTTGACTAGACGGACCTTTGTTGGCAAAGTAATGTCTCTGCTTTTGAATATGCTGTCTTGGTTGGTCATAACTTTTCTTCCAAGGAGTAAGCGTCTTTTAATTTCATGGCTGCAATCACAATCTGCAGTGATTTTGGAGCCCCCCAAAATAAAGTCAGTCACTGTTTCCACTGTTTCCCCACCTATTTGCCATGAAGTGATGGGACTGGATGCCTTGATCTTAGCTTTCTGAATGTTGAGCTTTAAGCCAAGTTTTTCACTCTCCTCTTTCACTTTCATCAAGAGTTTCTTTAATTCTTCTTCACTTTCTGTCATAAGGGTGGTGTCATCTGCATATCTGAGGTTATTGATATTTCTCCCAGTAATCTTGATTCCAGCTTGTGCTTTATCCAGTCCAGAATTTCTCATGATGTACTCTGCATATAAGTTAAATAAGCAGGGTGACAATATACAGCCTTGACATACTCGTTTTCCTATTTGGAACAAGTCTGTTGTTCCATGTCCAGTTCTAACTGTTGCTTCCTGACCTGCATACAGATTTCTCAAGAGGCAGGTCAGGTGGTCTGGTATTCTCATCTCTTTGAGAATTTTCCACAGTTTGTTGTGATCCACACAGTCAAAGGCTTTGGCATAGTCAATAAAGCAGAAATAGATGCTTTTTTTCGAACACTCTTACTTTTTTGATGATCCAGTGGATATTGGCAATTTGATCTCTGGTTCCTCTGCCTTTTCTAAAACCAGCTTGAACATTTGGAAGTTCACGGTTCACGTATTGCTGAAGCCTGACTTAGAGAATTTTGAGCATTACTTTACCAGTGTGTGAGATGAGTGCAACTGTGCAGTAATTTGAGCATTCTTTAGCAATGCCTTTCTTTGGGACTGGAATGAAAACTTACCTTTTTCAGTCCTGTGGCCACTGCTGAGTTTTCCAAATTTTCTGGCATACTGAGTGCAGCACTTTCGCAGCATCATCTTTCAGGATTTGAAATAACTCAACTGGAATTCCATCACTTCCACTTGCTTTGTTTGTAGTGATGCTTCCTAAGGCCCACTTGACTTCACATCCCAGGATGTCTGGTTCTAGGTGAGTGATCACACCATCGTGATAATCTGGGTCGTGAAGATCATTTTCTGTACAGTTCTGTGTATTCCTGCCACCTCTTTTTAATATCTTCTGCTTCTGTTAAGTCCATACCATCTCTGTCCTTTATTGAGCCCATCTTTGCATGAAATGTTACCTTGGTATCTCTAATTTTCTTTTTCTAGTCTTTTCCATTCCACTGTTTTCCTCTATTTCTTTGCACTGATCACTGAGGAAGGCTTTCTTATCTCTCCTTGTTATTCTTTGGAACTCTGCATTAAATGGGTATATCTTTCCTCTTCTCCTTTGCTTTTTGCTTCGCTTCTTTTCACAGCTATTTGTAAGACCTCCTCAGACAGCCATTTTGCTTTCTTGCATTTCTTTTTCTTGGGGAAGGTCTTGATCCCTGTCTCCTGTACAATGTCACGAACCTCTGTGCATAGTTCTTTAAAATAGCACAAAGTACTTTAAAATAGCACAAACTATCAAGATTATAATAACAAACTCTGAAATAAAAGTTCATATGTCCAACGATGACAGATGGTTTTCATAGAGAAAACCAATGAAAGACAGCTATGTGTTAAGCACACTTTGGAATGAAGGTTCATATGAATAGTTACAGTAGTAGACCTTTATTCTGCCACTGATTAACACACACACACACACACACACACACTTTGTGAGGAGCCTTTCTTTTGTGGGATCTAAAAGATCCTATTTGCTGACAGGTCTAGATCAACTTCTACGACTGGTATTAGAAGGAAGAAGTGACTGCCTTAAGTCCTACAAAGATTTTGTCCTATGTCAAAAAGCCTTGGGTGGTGGTAGAGCTTTGACCAACAAAGTGGTAAAAAAAAAAAGAAAAAATTTTAAATCAAGGTTCCTGATCATGGCTCCACTGTCTCCACTGACCAGAGCTATGACTTTGGACAACCCAGTAAATCCTCCTGTGATTTGGTTTGCTCACCTGTAAGATAAGAGATTGCCCCTTGGCCACTTAAGATTCTACTCTAAATTCAATTTAATTTAGAAATTAATCAAAATCACTGGCTTCCTACATCTTCCTATGGAACTGGGTGGTTTTAAAATATGTCCACAAATTCTCTGATACTCGTCCCTATGGAAGGTGGAGTCAATGCTTCACCTTTCTGGATTTTGTGACTGCAGCAATGAGCAGATGCAACAAAACACGAACTTCAGGGCTAAACCATTAAAAGTAATACGGTCTCTTCCTTTCACTTGCTACAACTCTTGCTCACACTCTCTCCTAGGGCAGACGCCTTGGGCAACGTGAGCACCATACAAAACAACCACTTATTCTGGAAACACCATGCTAGAGAAAACCACATAGAGAGAGAGAAAGGCCAAGGAACGTCAACAATGTGAACCTTCCTACCCAGGTGACTGACAAGTGAGAAAAGAAGCCTTTGAAATTATGCCAGCCCCAGACACCGTCTGTAACCTCACAGGATATTAACTAGAACTGCTCAGCTAAGTCACCCGTGAATTCCTGACCAGAAACAGAGATAATAAGTGATAAATGTTGTTTTAAGTCACTAACTTTTTAGGGTGATTTGTTATGCAGACACAGTAACTGGAAAAGGAATAATGATAGAATTACACTGGAGAGAGAAAACATGCCACCTCCAAAGTCAAGCAAGGAAATCTTTAGCATCTACAAGAACCTCAGAAAAAGAAGACTTGGAAGTCTGCAGGAATGACGAAGACAGGTAAAATTCACCAATAAACAATACAAAAGTCAACAGTAGAATAATCACCTCTTCATTTTCAAACTGGGTGGTCTTCATGAACAGTTTCCCACAATCACAGTTAACAGAAATGTAGTAAGAATGACCCTAAGTGGAACCATCTGAAACCAGCAGCAAGGCCAAAGGTAAAGCACCTTGCTGTGGCATCTTTGAGTCATTTCCATGTAGGAGCTCACACTATTGCTCTCAGGCTTTCTGCCTTATGCCTTTCTCAATAAACTGCACAGTTGATAAGGGGCAAGTATTTCCCCAAACATATTTCAAGTAACTCTGAAAAGTAGAACTTCTCCTTCAAAAGAACAAGGAAAAGAGATGGAGTCCAGTAAGGAAGGTGACACCGATCACTGGATCAGAAAGTGAGCCTGGGATACCCCATGTATCCTGGTGAGGCTGAACCAAGGGTGATGATCAGAAGATGCCAAATGGTAGCCTGCAGGCAGGATTCAGCCACAAACCCATATTTTTTTCTTTCTAGCCCACCCAGTGTTTTCAAAACAGGAAATTCCACATAAAAAGCCTAGATTGGTAGTTTCTCCTGAAACATGGGAATTCTAGCAAACCTGGGTTTGCAGTACCACCTGGTTTCCATCAGCTACTGCTGACTAGCTGTTTCTCCCCTTAAACAGAGCTTGCCCTCTCTATTTGCCACAGTTCCCACCACCCCCTATTATTCCATACGTGGGTTCACTTCACTTGTTTATTTTATATTTTTGTCCCTGTAGACATCTGAGTTTGCATCTGGTAACCTATACCAACAGAGGAATTTCAGACTCCAAATTAAGTGTTTCTTGATCACTATAGGTTTGAAATGAGGGCTGGTTTAAAAATTTCAGTAAATTCTGCTGTTATACTCTTGCCAATTTCTTTCCCTAAACTATAGATGCAGGACTATGACAAACCCACTGCCTAATGGTTATGTAAGTCATCTTATGACACATGTTATCAAATACTGGGGTGCTAAGCATGACTCTGGAAATATATACTGCTTCTCTGATACACCCAAAGTATCTTCAAAATAGAAACTGTGTCTGTACCAGAGTCTAACATTCCTAGTCCAAGTTAATGTGGAAACAAATCAATTGTTAGTTAGCTCTGAGATTAGAATATGGAACAAAGAGAGCTACATATTATAAAGGGAAACAATTTAATCACTTGCCAAAAATTGCCTGATCAATTTAATCCAGGTGATTTCTAGTGGGGGCTGAATTAGGCAGTAAGGGTCTTTGTTGAGAGATTCAGACCAGCTTTTTCAGGCTTGGGTATATGTGTGTATATGTTAGAGAAAACAAATCAAAACCGCTCACCAATTCCAGACACTGTCTGTGGCCATAGGCAGCAGCATAATGTATGCTATTATAGCCTTCCTTGTCCCGGATAGATGGATTTGCATCATGTTGAAGCAGAAATTCTAGACATCTGTAAATATAAAGATGAGATGTTATTTCAGAAAATATCCCTAGACCAAAAGGGATAATCAATGTTAATGTTCTCTTACTATGAATGTGCCACAAAGAGCTTTGTGAGTTGAAGTGTTTCTTTAAAGATTCTACAGCAATTAGGGCTTATATATTGGATGTTTTATGTCTATTTTGTGCATCTATCTTTATCTCAGCTTAAAATAGCCATTCTAGAATTCAGGAAAGGTTTTAGGAACTAGAAGAAGGTCAAAGTTGCTCAGTCGTGTCTGACTCTTTATGACCCCATGGACTATACAGTCCATGGAATTCTCCAGGCCAGAATACTGGAGTGGGTTGCCGTTCCCTTCTCAAGGGCATCTTCCCAACCCAGGGATGGAACCCGGGTCTCCCAAATTGCAGGCAGATTCTTTACCTGCTGAGCCACCAGGGAAGTCTAGGAACTAGAGGGAGGAACTTAGGAACTAGAGGATAATTAAATATTTTTCCCCTTTTCATCTTAAGGTACAGGACTGGCTTGTCATCAAGATTACTAAATAATAAGTTTTAGAGCTCCATGTTCAAAAGATAAGTTTTCAGCATAATAAAGAAGTAGTCAAGGCATTGCAAAGGGATAAACCTCAAAAGAGGTGGGTTGATTTTTTAACCTTGCTACTGGAGACTCTGAGGTCAAAAGGTTGGAAAATGAAAGTTTAAAAGAGTAAGAAAACAATAACAGAAAAGAACCTAAGAATAGCCAAAACAATAAAAAGACATAAGGACTGGGCCAACATTTAAAAAATATAAAAGATGAATTCAGTCACCACCTCTGAAGAGGCCGACACTGTACCACTAGGAATACAGGCTAGAGTAAAATGATAAATAATAAATTTTAAAAGCCTTTTCTGGCACAGTTGTAACTCTTCTGGAAAAAAAAAAAATCTTTGCAATAGGTCAGAGGAAGGGGTGTAGTACCGCTTTTGCTGAAGAGCCGGGACGCAAGGGACGTGATGTGTTCTACTCAGGGCCTGCTGCAAATGGGACAGCCCTGCTGGTCAAAGAGGGAAGAGCGCCGCGATATATTATTTATATCAGCTACATTTCTTGACACAGGGACAAACATGTCCTTTTCAAGGCCAGGCTGGCTCAAATTCATACTGAAATCAAAACTGCAAGATTCTAAATAGAAGCTTGTATATTAAATAAGACCTCCCAATAGAAAATTTCTATTTCTCAGAAACCTTAAAATGACATTATCTATCTTTCGGTATAAGCAAAAGGAGTAAATAAATCACACATAGAGACAGATATTAAAACAGACATTTTAATTTTTAAAAAACTTGATGAAAGATGAATTTTTTTAACTAAATACCTACATGCCACATGGTTCATCCATAAAATGCTCTGTAATAAATCAAACTATTATTGGATACCTGATATATCATGCTGTATTTGGTGATTTGTACCTTAAAAGGAAGTCTTTTTTTTTTTTAATTTTCATAATGAAATACCCATGGACTGAATCCCAGGTGTGACTCATTTTAAACTGAATTTGGCTCTTGAAATAAAATCACTCAATAGGGATAGCTGTCTGTGGACACAAAATTCCCAGCTTCTGAAAGGATTATATTCTAAAAAATCAGTTGATAAATTTAACATGTAATTTGGAAAACACTGGGGATTATACCCAAAGAGCTATTTAATGCAGAACATAGCTGAACTGTAACTGTCAACTCTGCTGTGCTTAGTCACTCAGTCATGTTTGATTCTTTGCGACCCCATGGACCGTAGCCTACCAGGCTCCTCTGTCCATGGGAATTCTCCAGGCAAGAATACTGGAGTGGGTTGCCATGCCCTCCTCCAGGGAATCTACCCAACCCAAGGATCGAACCCAGGTCCCCCACATTGCAGGCAGATTCTTTACCGTCTAAGCCACTAGGGAAGCCCATAATTGCCAAAAGTACTATTAGAAATAACAACAGAATTACAGAATGTGAATATTCTCCACATTTTTCCTAAGGGAAATGAAATCCACTTTTAACTGGGAATGCTTGTCTTTTTCACCACCCAGGGCCCTGCTAAGTTGCTTCAGTCGTGTCTGACTCTGTGTGACCCCATAGATGGCAGCCCACCAGGCTCCGCCGTCCCTGGGATTCTCCAGGCAAGAACACTGGAGTGGGTTGCCATTTCCTTCTCCGATGCATGAAAGAGAAAAGTGAAGGTGAAGTCGCACAGTCGTATCCGACTCTTGGCGACCCCATGGACTGCAGCCTACTAGGCTCCTCCATCCATGGATTTTCCAGGCAAGAGTACTGGAGTGGGGTGCCATTGCCTTCTCCGCCCTGGACTAGTAATTATGGCACCTAAGCCACAAAATCAAGAGATGCACATTAGATCAAGGGTGTATTTGCACATGGAAGTAGCCTTTTATCGCATGAAAAAGCTCCCCAGTAGGCTGGTCCCTGCCTTCTCCTGCTTCTGCTCCATCCCTCTCCACCAGCTGGAAGAGGGCTGCTCTGGCCCAGCGCAAGCTTGCATTTCACTGGAGAAGGAAGCATTTACTGAGA
The DNA here is from genome assembly GCF_019923935.1 of Bubalus bubalis. NCBI lineage: Eukaryota > Metazoa > Chordata > Mammalia > Artiodactyla > Bovidae > Bubalus > Bubalus bubalis. The sequence continues at coordinate 137,798,092 of NC_059158.1, forward strand.
TGGCTTAAAATTTTACAGTCTTTGAATATTATTACTTTAATTTTGGAATATTAGGGCAAAACTGTGGTCATTGTGTTCTACTTACAGCTTTGTTTCCTGTGCCCACCCCAGTCACAGACAAAGTTAAGTCCCTACAACTTGCACTGGGGCCTTGCATGTGAAGGACTGAGTGCAAACTCTTAGAGCACTCCATCCACTGCTCTCACAGGGGCGGGACACACAATGTGGGCACTGGGCATTCACGTGTTCATTCATTTAACAAAGAGTTGTTGACCGCCAGCTACATGCTGGGCACTGCGCTGGGTACAGCACAACCTTCTCGCCATGACTTCCAGTCCAGGAAGGACTCTAGGAGGATGAAACATTAGAGCTTCCCAGGTATCAACAGTCCCGGGTGCTGGCACTCACTTCATCACAGTAAGAGCTGAATCTCTGTCAAGACACCAGAAAGGGGCAGGCAGGATGAAGGGGACAGAGCAGCTGTCTGCAGGTGGGGAGGGTGCTATTTGAAGTCAATGAGAGTGTGTCGGAGAGGGAGGGGAGAGTACAACTGGTGTGTTTCACACTGAAATCTCAAAACATGTATTTCTAGAATCTGCTAAATAGTCATCCCCAGGTCACAAAAGGAGAGCCTGAGGCCCTCAGAGGAGGCTTTAGTATGTCCCCTGAGGCACATGACACACGGAAGAATCAGAAATGATATTTTAGACATCGGTTCTAAAAACTGCTGCCCAATCACAGTGATGATCGCTGCAACGGTTTCAATTTTAGAAAGAGTGTGTATCTTTAGAAGAGTATGTATTGGTATGAAAACAGCCTATTTGAATGATATATTAAAAGAAGAGTTTCTTCTTCATCACAGGCAAGCCCACATCACTTCCTCAAGACTCCAAGGGAGACCCCAAAATAGTAAAGCTGGCCCACGTGGCAACCTAGAGCAGCAGACAAAGCATCAGTAACCACACCTTGTGCTTAAGCTGAGAAGAAACTTACAATGCAGCTTCCTTTTCCTTCAGCTCTCTGGCTCTTTCAAGTTCTTCCGAACTTTCATGGGCGTTTCCTAAGATAATCTTACTTCTCAGCAAAGGGAAACAAGCAAAAAAAATTACAATTAGTGGCAAAGTTGCTAATGATTTTGGTACAATTTACATCTTAAGAATTGCCCCACAACCCCAAAGAAGCAATCACTACTAATTTTTCATGGAGGATATACATGGTTCTCTCTAAGTCCATCCAGTAAATCTTTTCTCTCCTAAGGAATCAAGTTAAGAACATGTTATCCCTAAAACTTCCACCGAGGTATCAATGATTAAGGCAGCAATCATGCTGTCCACTCTTCTGTAAGTTTTCTAAACTCCCCAGGGAAAGAGAAAGTGATTTAGCTTAAAATTCCCTGACAGCTACCACATTCCTTGCTGCCTCCTTGTCAGTTGAGCATCTCATTTATCCAGGAATGGGTTCCTAAGCACCCCTCATCTACCAGAGAAATTCTGCACCATCTAGGATTCCTATTCTAGATCTTAACAGATGAAGGATACTTATTCCCCATTCTATTCCAAGTGAATAGCACAGAGCCTGACACATAATGCATGTTCAACAAATGTTTGCTGAATTAAGAACATGTGGCTGTGGGACCCTGAGGCTACATCAGACTTGCTAGTATCATATGAAGGAAAAAAAGAAGCAGTGTTTTCCAAACTGGAAATATGGATCATGATCTATGACTGAATTTTGAAATCAATTTAGTGGGTTGAAGTCAGTAGGTTTTTTTAATGAAATAAAAGATATCAAAATGCATCATACATAGCAAAAGTAAATAAGGTTTTATGAAATCTTTTTTCCATTTTCCATACATATATATAAAACATATATACATGAGTCTGTATATTAGATCGTGATATAAAGTGAGCATCAGTCACTCAGCTGTGTCTGATTCTTTGTGACCCTGTGGACTTTGGCCCACCAGGCTCCTCTGTCCATGGGTTTTCCCAGGCAAGAATATTGGAGTGAGTAGCCATTCCCTTCTCCATGGAATCTTCCCAATCCAGGGACTGAACCCCAGTCTCCTGCATTGCAGGTGGATTCTTTCTTTACCTTCTGAGCCACCAGGGAAGCCTGGTGTGTAGGTAATTATCTAGTATGTTTGAAAGCCATTGCTCTACAAGAAAGGGAGTTAGCACTGACTATATAACTCAACACATCCATATAACTCAACAGTTCTCTGAACAGGATCACCAAAAAGTATTCCTATGAAGGAGGGCCTGATCCTCAGGTCTTTGAGAATGATATCATAAGCTGTGGGCATCTCTCCCACCTTTTCCCCTAGAACTGGTGCATTTATTTTTGCTTTCCATTCCAAGCCACCTAGAATTCAAACATGATCTAACTTCCTGTCTTCTAGCTTCCGAAAGAGCACATGCCCAGGTTTGAAAAATGTCTACTTTTAAAATACTTATTTTTAAAAATAAAATACTGATGCTGTATTTGAAGACTATTGGGATTATGCATAGGTGAATATTTTTTACATATGACATATTTATTAGCAAATATAAGTTTTACAGCAAATGAAGCATGTAAGTGATGATGATGAAGACCACAGTATACGACAAATTAAATTATGACAGATTTTGAGTGAATGGAAAACCTGAACTTGACAGCTCCACTTGGCATTCAATGCAAAGAACAGAGAGGAGATGCAATTGTGCAGTGACATGTACTAATCAAATGTAAAGAGAGCAGAATGGGAAACCCGGGGTTAGGGAGGAACCAATTCAAACTCCCTCGAGTCTGGATAAGAGGGATTCTTCATTCACAGTCGCGGTGAGGCGGTATGAAGAAAACTCAACAAGCCCTCCCTCTTCCATCTCCCCCTCCTCCCATCCCTGAAGAAACAGGACAAGGCTGTTTTTACTTTCTATCCATGTCTGATGCAGCAGCATAGTGCAAAGCGGTGCGGCCCCAGTCATCAGTCTCATTCACACTGGCCCCTGTGGTCACTAATGTCTCAATACAGTGGAAATGACAATTTGCAGCTGCATAGTGCAGAGGAGTCCTGAAAAACAAACAGCAATTTATTATATCATTCAGTCTGAAAAACAGATCCCCATTATCAGCACCAGCACAGACAAGCAGTATTTGTAGGGGTGTGGAAAGATCTTCGGCTCTGAGTGTGGAGGCCAAGACATACGCCTTTCTCCAGCATACCTTATATGTTAGAACAAAGGCTGCAAAGATGGTGGCTTAGACAGGCCATCTCCTTTCTTTCCATGCCAAGTGCCTATCCTGGTTCCCATCTACATGACTGCTCATGAATGCTCCTCTGGGCTCTTGCAATACCATCCCGACTGGTCTCCTTTGCCCTAACCCAAGCTCCACGTAACTTTCAGCTGCCATGAATGAACAACTGGATTTTCTAAGGTCCAATACCTACGTATATAATCCTGTACCAAAACCTTCAGTTCTCCCCAGTGAACAAAGCCTTGATTTTTTAGTTTGAAATTGAAGACCTTCCCAAACTGGCCTTGGCCTATCTTTATAAAGTATCTCTCTTCCCAAAATGCTGTTTCCAAACAGATTAAACTGAGGTTTTTTTGATCATGTCCTCATTTCCTCTACCTTCCTCATGTTGTTTACTGGTACTGGTTCCCTGTACCAGCTAGTTCTACAGCATGACTTAGCTATGCAAAGAACAAGCAAGAAAAGTTCCAAACCATCCCAATAACCAGAGGGATTATGGGTGGTATGTGTGTGAGTGTGTGTATTTCATGTTTAAAATGTGTCTAAAGATTTATCCCAAAATGAAATGTTCAATAAATATAATAAAGAGCTCCAGATCTTGTGACCAAATTCTGTCCTGGAAGGGCTAAAGTGCTCTACTTTGCGATACAGAGAATTTTCTCAACTATATCCATGTGGAGGATTACATATTTTATATATGTAAATATTTTTATATAATATCTATGAAGTATACAATCTCCCACATGGATATAGTTATTTATATCGGAAGGAGCATAACAATTGGCACTTCTAAACAGAAGCTGAGAAAGGAGACCCTTTCCTTGTGGCCTGTGCCTACTTTGCTGGTGTTTCACTTTGCTATAAAAAGGGATTTCCTTCTGAGGATGGAATCTCCCCAGCTAGCTTCCCTGTTTACCATTTCAACATAACACGATTTCCAGATGGACCGCTCCCCACTCCTTTTATTTAGGCACTTGAAGCAGAGTTCCCTGTTTACATACCTCCCACACTTGTCCTTTTTATGGAAATCTGCTCCACTGCTTTGCAAGAGTTTTATACATTCCACATTACTAGAAAGACAGGGAAAGCATTGTTAAGATGGTAGAGGTCAATTGCTGGGCTGTCTTCAGAAAGAGCTCTTTTCTGCAGAGTGTATGCACAGATGAAATGAGGACACTAACTTTAAATTCTGCTAACACAAAAATAACCTAACACATTAGAGTAATGCCATATCATAAGGATCTAAAGTTCCTACAATTCCTTTTTCAAAGCTAATAAATCAATGCATTAAAGAGCTTGATGGAACATTTTCAATTCCATGACTAAAGAATTTAATGATTATTACATGATGAAACCTTTCAGTGATGGTTTCATCATTTATCCTAAAATTCTCTTTCAAAACCATCAAGAGTTTATGAAACAACTCCTTAAACCTATAATAATTTCATGTCACTTTTAAACAATGAGCCAGAATGGATGAGCATTACCTTTTATCACAGCAGAATGAATTCACTATAACCATTTTCGACCCAGACTCTCCTTAACGGAAAATAAACCAGCTGCATTTCCCTGTCTTGGTAATCTAGGTAAATGAATGTGTAGAACCAAGGCCGAAAATGATGTAATGGAGCGTAGTGATCTTCCAGCTTCTTTGTCATTTGCAGAAGCAATAAATCATGTTTAGTAGAGAGAAAAGGACCCATTGAAGTGAATTTTCTTATTGAAGGGCATAGAGCTAAATATTAATCCTAATAGGAGTTTCAGATATGAATCCAGAATGGTTTGTTGCCATTTTCTGTACAGGTCTGATATTTTTCAAAATGGGTGCATAAAAGGAGACATTCATCTATCATTGTTCCAAACTTGGGATGCTAAGAAATAGCCTAGGATTTACTACTTTATTATCATTTAAATAAGAAAGATGATCTCATTAATGATAAGTATAAGCAGGGCTGTCCCTGCCCCATATCCTCCCTTTACAGTCACCTTTCTCAGAGAACTAACTGCTTAAATCATAAAACTGAAAAACTTTCTGAGACTATTATGTGTATAACATGTCAATTGATATAAAACACCTGTCTCTTCCTGAATGAAGCCAAAGGATTACAGGCAGACAGATCCATGTTGTATGGATCAGGAAGCTCATATGATGGAGGGATGGGGTGAGGATAAGGAGGTTCTTTTAAAAAAAAAAAACACACCAAAAGTATGAAAATAAAACTAAATACAAGACTTTGGAAGGGACCTATACAAATAAGGGGTCCTAAAGCTTCACAGTCAATCCACCTCTGTTAAATAGGTAATGCCTTTGGTCATATACAGATTATACATGGAGCACTGCTATTCCCTAAGACTAGGAAAATGATTAAGAACCAACACCATACCCAAACGAGGCCATCTGAGGGGAGCCATGTTTGGTCAATGCATGGTCATTTATCAACAAAAAATGATCATAGTCTTAATCTAACCACTAATATGAAAAAGAGTATCTCATGAAAAACTCTCTTTACAACTTAAAAAAATAGGCAAGGATTAAATTACTTCTTGCTTATCCTTGGAGTTTTCTGGACTTTTGCTCACATTTAATCATTATTAGAACTTAAAAAATAAGTTTTGAAATAGGACTAAAATATCTTTAAATGAACATGAATTAACTCAACTTTGGATTTCCTTGATCATTAACTCTCCTTCTAGTAACAAAAGACAAAAAATTTAGGAACAAATTTCAAATTACTTTCTTTTGGTGGAAGAGGTACCAAGTAGGTACATATTCTGTAGGCTACAGACCTACAACTTAAAATAAGGAAAAAAAGAGAGAGAGAGAGAAAAGAAAACAAGAGAAAAAATATTTCCTATATGAGATGGGCTAATGATGTTTCTTTGGAAAGACAAACACATGAGCAATCTGGAAATTCAACGTATGATATTTGGTATTGGTAGAAACACTTCTTAACCATTTTATGAAAGAAGTTGCCTCTGATTCACAGATGACTTAAGTCAATTAAGATGCACTGGTAATTAGGCCACGAGAAAACAACTAAAATTGCTAACTACTCACCCTCCTGCAGCAGCAGCATGAAGGCACGTTCTTCCAAATTTATCTGGGGTGTCTATTTCAAAGCCTGCAGACAGCACGTGCTCATTACTAAACAAGGATACTATGCTATACTTTTGTCCTAGTTAAACCACAAGAAACATTGCAGAGACAGAAAAATCAGTTAGTAGAAAAACCAGAACGCAAGCCATTGTAGTCAGAAAGAGGTTGTCATGGAAACGAATGGTAACTGCTCAAGCTTGGCAATTTTATAGGAAGAACCGTGAAGTTAAGAAGAATTTATTTTCACATTCAGCCCTGGGTGAACTGCAGCCTCATATTTCAATTCCAGGATAAAAATTTATGAAACCAACTTGAGATAAGTAGGGCAATAGACAGGCAGACAGAACACATGGAGAAAGCATGGAAGGCAAAGGAGTAATCATAACATGCTAGAAGAGATATTTTCTTAAGCGTATTATTAGCTTACAGTTGGTGTAAGATTTGGGAAACGTGCTTTCATGCAGGGGTTATTTTTAAACATGCCAAAAGCAGCGAAAGCAGAATCAACCATAAGTAAAGAACTTAAAGGAATAAAAAAAGCCTCTGGGATATCTGTTGAATTAATTCATAAACGATCTTTGCCTTGCAGATCTCTATCACCTTTGAAAGCCAGGAACTTCTTAATACATGGAGGTTGTCAGAATCATTGATAAGAAAGATTAGCAAAGTTCCAAACCAGAAAGAATTTCTTGGTTCCAAATAGGCCCGCATTAAAAAAATAAAAATAAAACCTAGTTGGAGGGATATCAACCACAGCGATTTTTCAGAGCCCACGGAGTGGGATGGCAATTTAACATTTCTACTATTAAAAGGTAGGGGATTTGGCCTTTTTTCTTTGTTGAAGAATATGAAGTGTTACATCACCAATTTAAGCCTCAAAGATGTCTTCTCCTCCTACGACAAACTTCCTGTAAGCTATGGCCATCCCTGCCTGCCTCTCACTCTGGATCACCGGAGTTCTAACTTGATAAACAGACAAGACTCTCACTCCGGGGCAGAATACTGACGTTCAAACCATTTCAACACCACGAGCTGCTGGAAGCTGTCACATGCAGGTAGCTGTGGACACAGCTCATCCTGCCAGTCAGATCATGAATGACATGAAGCACAGGCAGCCACTCACTCTGACCAGACACCTGAAGCTACACGGCTCATTTACAGGACAGATTAAGCGTCATCTGTGGTAATGGAGTTACTTACCCGATGACAGTAACTTTCTGCAGCAGTCCGAGTGAGCATTGAGGGCAGCTAAATGTAAGGGGAACATGCTATGGATTCCACACCTGAGGAAGGAAAAAACAGAGCAGCTGACGATTATAGATCTCCTGATACACACAGAAGGGGGTGACCCTTCTAGAAAGTCTCTGATGAAAATTAAATCCATGAGACCTGGCTTGGGGACTCCTGGCTGAAATAATTATGCAATCATTTCTACTTTAAAATAATAAAATTCTGGACTTAAACCACAGTGAAAAATCCCATAACAATAGAAAAATATATTTTTAAATAAAACATTTCACATAAACAGTGACTCAGCATTTAAAATTAATTTATCTCTTATTCTTTCAGCTTAGCAATTTTATGTATCATTCATATTCATGCATTCATCTATTCAACACTTTATAACCATCAGTTACTTTGCTAAGTGCTAGAGAAAACAAGACAAGAAGCTGACAAATTCTCAACTTTGAAAAGCAACCTGTTTTATTCCTTGAGTTGATCAAGAAATATTTATTGTTGACCTACTATGTGTTATCTCTTTGCTAAGAGTTAGTAATGGCTGTATTATTAGAAATAAAATTTTGGATGAGAATAAAAACTAATGTTTACCTTTGACAAGTGAAACTTCATCTTTCTGGTAGCCTTTTATATTGCACATTTACCCATATAAGAAAACCAGTCACGAAATAGTTAACTTTAACCTTACATATATTTCATAAATCTAGCATATTTTCCCTAAGAGTAGTACAGAAAGAATCCAGAATAGGACTTCTTAGACTGACCCCTACCATAACATAGTCCCTGGAACAATCCTCTGAGGGACGGGCAGCCTTCTGACGGTAGTGCTTTCTGCCCTTATAATTAAAGCCTCCTCCTCCTGCCCATGGCTTCTCCTCAAACAAGGACCCAAAGTCAAAGTCCTGTGCTGACTCATAATTCAAAACATACAGCATCATCAGGCAGTTCCTGTGTACTTAAAAGCACGTTAGTGATCTTGTCTCATAACATCTCATTTCATTCAGACAATATATTTCAGATTTTTTAAATCCACAGCATAATATAAGGAGTACAGGCTGTCTATATTTACACCTGCAACATAAGTCATCTAAGTTTCTTTCCTGGCACAAAGTGGCCCATTTCCACATTCTATATTGAATAAAAAACACATATGACTTGAATTTGCTAAGCTTCAGATACATGAACTTTATTTTCTATATAGAAAGTTATGATGTGCATGAATTTGTGAAAGTATATATATGTTCAGATAATTCATGGTATTTGGCGTTCTGCAAAATCTGAGTCTGCCAGCAGTTAACTACCTCTCTCTTTTCATGAAAACTTCTATTTATTGATGTTTTTGTTCAGTCTTCCCTCTGTTCATTTTCCTTTCCCTATATGGAGATTTCCAACCCAGTGTATATAATAGCTGGCATCCATCAAGGGATGCAATTTGCCCGTCTTCTGGGCAGTGTCTTGTAGAGGAGAACTGCTTGTAATTGCCTCTCTCATCATTTACAAAAAAAAATTTCTGAAAAGCAATTGCATCGGTGACAACCTTGATGCTCATGAAAAGGAAGAGGGAGTTGGGGGATGGGAAAGAAGCTTTTTATTTGTGCTATTTATATTGTTCCCTTCTGATGCCAATGAAACATACTAATTTTTTTAATGTATAACCTATTTTAAAAGGTCTTTACTAAATGGAACTTAAAGCTAATAAGATTTTACCTAGCCATTTTATCTGTTTTGAGGAGTTAAGGCAAAAATCTATGATTAAACATTGCTGGATGCTTGCAAGAAGAAAATGGATAGAACATTTTTCTAGAATTATTGTGAATTCCTGTAAGAACATGACTAAATCAAGGAGTGGATTTTTAAAGATTTCTTTGAGTCTTCTTCATTCTTTATATGTATGGGTATGTGTGTGTAAAAATATAAATATTTTAATAATATCAACATACACACATAAGTATACACATAATATTTATGATAAAGTTTATATAGGTACATAAAATAGTTACCTTTATATTAAACAATACAAGCAAATGACTTAGGGAAAATAGTATCAAACTATAATAAAACAATTAAGAAAAACATAAAAAGTATAAAAGTTTAATAGACTCAGTGTTATAACATATTCCATAAACATCACTATTAATACTTCTAACCAAACTTAACATTTAACCCCATTGCCTTTAGATAATTCACCACACTCTATATTAGCTAATAATTTCATTTTTTTTCTGCGGCTACTAAAAAAACTGAGAAGGCAAGGAAGGCAGAACTCTATAAGGCCTAGGAAAAATTCTCTTTGATAAAATCCACAAACAATAAATGCTGAAGAGGGTGTGGAGAAAAGGGAGCCCTCTTGCACTGTTGGTGGGAAATGTAAATTGATATGGCCACTACGGAAGACAGTATGGAGATTCCTTAAAAAAACTAGGAATAAAACTACCATAAAATGAAAATGAATGACATTGCTCAATTGTGTCCGACTCTTTGTGACCCCATGGGCAGTAGCCCGCACCAGGCTCCTCCATCCATGGGATTTTCTAGGCAAGAGTACTGGAGTGGGTTGCCATTTCCTTCTCCAGGGAATCTTCCCGACCCAGGGATCAAATCCAGGTCTCCCGGATTATAGACAGACGCTTTACCATCTAAGCCACCAGGGAAGTCCTAAAACTACCATATGACCCAGAAATCCCACTACTAGGCATATACCCTGAGGAAACCAAAATTGAAAAGACACATGTACCCCAATGTTCACTGCAGCACTATTTACAATAGCTAGGACACGGAAGCAACCTAGATGTCCATCAACAAATGAACAGATAAAAAGGTGAGGTACATATATACAAGGGAATATTACTCAACCATAAAAATGAACACATTTGAGTCAGTCCTAATGAGGTGGATAAATATAGACCGTTTATACAGAGTGAAGTAAATCAATGAGAGAAACAAATACCATATGCTGCTAAGTCACTTCAGTCGAGTCCGACTCTGTGCAACCCCATAGATGGCAGCCCACCAGGCTCCACCATCCCTAGGATTCTCCAGGCAAGAACACTGGAGTGGGTTGCCATTTCCTTCTCCAATGCATGAAAGTGAAAAGTGAAAGGGAAGTCGCTCAGTTGTGTCCAACTCTTAGCGACCCCATGGACTGCAGCCTACCAGGCTCCTCCATCCATGGGATTTTCCAGGCAAGAGTACTATTAACGCATATATATGGACTCTAGGAAGATGGTACCAATGAACCTATTTGCAGGGCAGCAATGGAGATGTAGACACAGAGAACAGACTTATATGGACACGGGTGGGGTCGGGGGGAAGGTGATGGTGGGACGAACAGAGAGAGTAGCAATGGAAACATGTACACTACCCATATGTAAAACAACCAACGGGAATTTGCTATATGACTCAGGGAACTCAAACCAGGGCTCTGTAATAACCTAGAGGGGTGGGAAGGAGTGGGAGGTGGGAGGGAGGTTCAAGAGGGAGTGACATATGTATACCAGTGGCTGATTTATGATGAGTATGGCAGAAACCAACACAGTACTGCAAACCGATTATCCTTCAGTTAAAAATAAGTTTTAAAAAACATAAACAACAAGGACCTACTGTATAGCACAGGGAACCATATTCAACCTATAATGGAAAAATTCTGAAAATATATATATATAACTGAATCACTTTGATGTATACCAAAAGCATGGTAAGTCAACTCTACTTCAATAAATTTTTTTAAATGAAAAAATATCCTCTTTGATATATTCCATAGTTAACAAAAAGTTACTACCTCAATGTAGGAAATATATGAATCTAGACTCAGGTACTAGTACTGGTATTCAAACGAATATGATGTGCCAGTTCAAATAGAAAAACTAAGCATCAGGTGAAAATGGCAAGAAAATAAAAATAGAACTCAGAATTTCTGAATCACTTCAGAAATGATTCGTGCATTACAAATAAAATTTCTCCTTTATTGTTATGAAATAAGACTGCTTATAAAGAAAGGATCCTAAAACCTTTAGCAGGAAACTTAGGATTTGACTGTCCTAGTCAAACGAGAAACATTGCTCTGACTTCATCAGGTATACATCAAAGAAGATGAAGAAATAAAGACGTCAGATAACACTAAACTTAACAGTGCATAAATTACAGGAAAGGGAAGACCAATTCCAGTTAATCTGCTACATTTATTTGACCAGTCATAAAATTAATGGAACACATTTGTATTAGCTTTTTCTAATTTAGCTGTTAGCTGGGGTCTCCTACCCAGTTATTTCAGAATAAATGAGGCCAGAATAAATTGCACAGAGCCATCAGAGGTGAGGACAGGGCCTTTGCACCATTAGAATATCAGTTTTTTTTAAGTTTTCCCCTTGGCTCAGGAGGACATGGCTGTCCCTTTCCATATCCAGGCCTTTCTAGAACTTTCCCTCAGGCCATATGTTTAAAAAAAAACACTGTGGTTAAGGTGACGAGGTGAGAACCTTTGGGTTTCAGCCCTAACTTTTCCATGTGCTAGCTATTTGGACTTTGGAAAGTACATAATGGCTCCCTCACCTGGAAAATAAAAATAAAGGTGTCAATCTTATAGAGCAATTGGAAGGACTAATTGAGATAATGAACATAAAGTGTTAAATAGGATATCTGACCCATGGTTCCCTTACCATTATTATTAGCTTAGCTGGATAATCAGCAGCCTGTGAGTTTTGAGGTTGTAATAAGGTTGTACTTCCTTAAAAGCCAAGAATGAAGTGTGACCAACTAGGATTTCTGTTCTCTTTCTGTGTTTCAAAATTCTTACAGATGAACCTATTTGCAGTGCAGGAATAGAGATGCAGACGTAGAGAATGGACATGTGCAGGTGGTGGGGGAGGAGGGGATCAATCGAGAGGAGATTGACATATATACACTGCTATGTGTGAAATACACAGCTAGTGGGAACCTGCTGTGTTGTGCAGGGAGATCAGCTTGGTGCTCTGTGGTGACTTAGATGGATGGGCCTGGGGATCGGGGTGGGGCCGGGGTGGGAGGTCCAAGAGGGAAGTGGTATACGTTCACACGTAGGTGATTCACTTCATTGCACAGCAGAAACTAACGTAACACTGTAAAGCAACTATACCCCATTTAAAAAAATCCTTTACAATACTCAACTCTCCCAGGAAAGGTGGGATTGGTTTAGTTTTACCCACCAGGTGGGTGAGACAAAAATGTTGATGATTTTTGATCATCAAATGATTTTATGATACTTAGTCAAGTGATCAATGTTAGTCATTTCAGTTGCGTCCAACTCTTTGTGACCCCATGGACTGTAGCCCACCAGGCTCCTCTGTCCATGGGGATTCTCCAGGCAAGAACACTGGAGTGGGTAGCCATTCCCTTCTCCAGGGGATCTTTCTGACCCAGGGGTCGAACTCAGGTCTCCTGCATTTCAGGCAGATGTTTTACCATCTGAGCCACCAGGGAAGCCCAAGTCAAGTGATCAAACTATAAAATAAATTTCTTATTAAATATCATGAGAAACGCTGGACTGGAAGAAACACAAACTGGAATCAAGATTGCCGGGAGAAATATCAATAACCTCAGATATCAGACGACACCACACTTATGGCAGAAAGTGAAGAGGAACTAAAAAGCCTCTTGATGAAGTGAAAGTGGAGAGTGAAAAAGTTAGCTTAAAGCTCAACATTCAGAAAACAAAGATCATGGCATCCAGTCCCATCACTTCATGGGAAATAGATGGGGAAACAGTGGAAACAGTGTCAGACTTTATTTTTTGGGGCTCCAAAATCACTGCAGATGGTGACTGCAGCCATGAAGTTAAAAGACGCTTACTCCTTGGAAGGAAGGTTATGACCAACCTAGATAGCATATTGAAAACCAGAGACATTACTTTGCCAACAAAGGTCCGGCTAGTCAAGGCTATGGTTTTTCTAGTGGTCATGTATGGATGTGACAGTTGGACTGTGAAGAAGGCTGAGCGCCGAAGAATTGATGCTTTTGAACTGTGGTGTTGGAGAAGACTCTTGAGAGTCCCTTGGACTGCAAGGAGATCCAACCAGTCCATTCTGAAGGAGATCAGCCCTGGGATTTCTTTGGAAGGAATGATGCTAAAGCTGAAACTCCAGTACTTTGGCCACCTCATGCGAAGAGTTGACTCGTTGGAAAAGACTCTGATGCTGGAAGGGATTGGGGGGCAAGAGGAGAAGGGGACGACAGAGGATGAGATGGCTGGATGGCATCACTGACTCGATGGACGTGAGTCTCAGTGAACTCTGGGAGTTGGTGATGGACAGGGAGGCCTGGCGTGCTGCGATTCATGGGGTCGCAAAGAGTCGGACACGACTGAGCGACTGATCTGATCTGATCTGATGTCATTCGAAGTGTTTATCATGCACCACTAAGTTATAGGCACTTGGCCTAACTGACAAAAATGAAGCCTGGTTCTTGCTATTTACAACCTGCAGACATTTTCAGGGGTTCCTTTTGGATCAAAGTCCAAATACTCTACCATAGCTACAAAGCCCCTACTGCTTAACCTAGATGTGTTCTTAGGATCTTTGAACTTCTGTCCATTCCTCTTGGAAGAGCCCTGGGTTTTCACATGCAGGCCTTCCTCCTGAAACTCTTACAACTCAAACTCTTCTGCTTCTCACGGTATTTCTCAAACTAGTCAGTACATCTCTGGGGGTTCCTGGAATATCTTTGGGCTTTTAAGAACTCTCTGTGACAATTTTATATTGTCTTTCCCTTTTGATGATAATCTAAAACAGGTGGCATAAAAGCATATTTTAGTGCATCTAAAAGGCTACCTTATCACCACACACCTCTGCCAAATTTCAGCACTGACATTTGTATGATACTTAGGATCACAGCTGTGTTGTGTAGTACTACTTTAATTGGGAGGAGCCAGTGAGAATAAAGGTGGAATGTCTGAATCTAGGAAGGGCAATGATTATGTAGTACACTGAGCCTCCTGTATGCACAGAATTTGGCAATAGTTTGAGTAAAGGTTTCTGTGCCATGTGACAGGTCCACTGCCCACCACTTTAAAGTCACTGCAAAACCTCCACTTCCATAGTTATGTACTGGATCCAAAAAATTCAGCATCTTAGTCACCAGGACCACAATTACAAGCAAAACACGAAGTATCACATCATTCATTACATGGAGAGGCAGCAAGTCTCCTGCCTAGGAGCTTAGGCTCCAGATCCAGGTGGTCAAGGATGGTGTCCTATTTCCACCCACTGCTCTGTGACCTCAGAAAGCTAACTAAACCTCCTTTACTTCACCTGTAAGATGGGCATAATCACAGCACTTACCCCATGGGGTTGTTAAATGTAAACAGTTAAATGTAACCTCTCAGAGTGGGGCCTAGCAGAACTCATGAGCATTTGTTACTATTGTCCTGTGCAGTTATGGTGTACGCTGTGGGTTTCTTTTTGTATGTATTTTGTAATTTTTAAAAATTTATCGCTATATGAGAGTCAAAAGCCTAGGGAGTCTCTATTTAGTCTTATGTTTATACATATTCAAACATTTTAATAAAAATAATCTAAGCAGATGCTTAGGACCTGAAAGACTTTCAGTCATATAACTAATTGCTACTTGTCGTACAAGGTAACCATCCCTCTTCTGGGAAGCTTTGCTGCTCCTGCTACATCCCATATATGTTCTCCTGTACTTCAGTGGCACCTGGCAGTTGTTCTGCCATCAAACTTAGCATGCATGACTGTCACTGCCTATTTAGTTCTCGCCCTGGAGAAGGAAATGCAATCCGATCCAGTATTCTTGCCTGAAGAACTCCATGGACAGAGGAGCCTTGTGGGCTACAGTTCATGGGGTCACAAAGAGCTGGACACGCTTGAGTGACTAACACTTTCACTTTTACTTTTCCCACTTCGACAGGCTATAAACTCCTTGGCAGCAAGCTCTGTGACCCCAGAACCTGACAGAGTGGGTGACACTTAACAAGCCATCAACAGATATTCAGTGAATGTAAGAATATCAGAATCAGTTACCTGTAAAACTGTAATACCACTAATTCTGCTACAATTGAGGCAGAAAAAGCAGTGAGAGTTTAATTGATAAGATGGAATACAAATTAAAAAATCCTAGAGACAAGCACCCCAAAACTAACAAAGTTAAAGAAAAAACCCAATGGCTTTGATACCACATAAAGTTGCATAAGCACCAAGTCACACTGCAGAAACTGACCAAGTTCAGAGAAACAAAAAAGAAAAACAAAGAACATTTAATCAAGGCCTGAAAATAAGATGCAAATAAATTCATCAGAAAGTAATGACTATAAAACTTGTCATAAAGAGATCATTAAAAATACATTGGCCATATTGTTTATGAATTAAAATGGGTTATTTTCATAAATGCTCTTTTTTGTTCACTTATTTATAGAAGGAAAGGCCTGTTTTTCTCCTCTTTAATGCTGCTGCTGCTGCTAAGTCGCGTCAGTTGTGTCTGACTCTGCGACCCCATAGACAGAAGCCCACCAGGCTCCTCTATCCCTGGGATCCTCCAGGCAAGAACGCTAGAGTGGGTTGCCATTTCCTTCTCCAATGCATGAAAGTGAAAAGTGAAAGTGAAGTCACTCAGTGGTGTCCAACTCTTAGCGGCCCCATGGACTGCAGCCTAGCAGGCTCCTCTGTCCATGGGATTTTCCAGGCAAGAGTACTTGAGTGGGGTGCCATCGCCTTCTCCGTTTTAATGAGTTACCCTAGATAAATCTACAAGGAGCCCAGAGAACAGTGGCTTTCTGGGGAAAAGTGAAAGTTGCTCAGTCTGACTTTTTACGACCTCATGGACTACAGAGTTCATGGAATTTTCCAGGCCAGAATACTGGAATGGGTAGCCCTTCCCTTCTCCAGGGGATCTTCCCAACCCAGGGATCGAACCCAGGTCTCCCACATTGCAGGCAGATTCTTTACCAGCTGAGCCACAAGGAAAGCCTAAGAATGCTGGAGTGGGTGGCCTATCCCTTCTCCAGGAGATCTCCCTGACACAGGAATTGAACTGGAGTCTCCTGCATTGTAGGCAGATTCTTTACCAACTGAGCTATCAGGGAAGCCCAAGCCTTTAGCAAATGCAACCATCAATTCTCCTGTCCCTTCACTTGGATATTTTCTCTTTAGGTGACTTCCCTCCCCACACAACATACACAACTCACACACACACACACACACACACACACACACAGTTGTTGCCTTAATGAACCACTGTTACTGAAGGAAGCATGTCTTAACCCCAGATACGCTGGGACAAAAGGAAGCATATGTGGCTCTTTGAGGCTGGGACAATGTTTCCCTGGCCAGTGTCCCCAGCACGGTCAGTAGAAAGAAAGGCTACTTGACCAACATCATTCCTAAGGCATTTTTGCCACATAGTTTGAGTTTGTACAAATTGAAGGTAAAATAATCTCAAGGAAATAGACTTTGTGCTTACTGCATTAAATGTGGTTTTTCAGAAATTTTAAGTATTGAGCCCTGTTTATCTATAAAGTTCAAATTTTTTTTAAAAAACTCATTTTTCAGATAAGTTCAAATCTGAAACAATCACTGAAAATATGAACATATCACAGGGCATAGCTTGTGCCTAAACACTTTATTTCTGCTTAACTGACACTGAACATTTAAGATCTTTGGCTTTGGGTTGCCATGGCTGCTTGCAACTCTAGACTCTGGTGAATGCCTCCGAAATCCCAGAACACTGCTCTTTCCAGGAAACCGAGCTGCTGCTTTAGATTTGCAACCTCCCAGTCAAACAGGTCCTTTGACTTGAAGTGGATTCCTTTCTCTTCTGAGACAACCCACAGTTCTTGGCATTAATATTTGTCAGTGTCTCTCTACCCTCAGTCTTGTCCTTAGCTTGAGAGCTCATTTCTTCTTCTCTGGACATTCACAAGAGTCTGCCAGGTGTTTCTAGCCTGGACCACTTCCAGTCTGTCTGGACTGCTATTAGAGTGATCTTTCTTACACACAAATGGGATCATTAGACACAACCTACCCTACACATAGTTATAATTCTTTAACAACTTCTGAATGCCTCAGAATGGTATCCAACTCCTCAGCAGGATGTTCAAGGTCCTCTGAAATGTGGTTCTTCCTGCCTTTCCACCTCATCTCTTTCTACTTCCCTAACATGCTAGATATTATGAAGCAATAATACATAATAACTTATAATAAATTAATAATTAGTTAATAATATAATAATTAATAGTTAGCCTTTACTGATAGCTTACTATGAGCCAGGCACTGTTCAAAGAGCTATTAAGTTGGATTATCTTGTTGTATACCTTAGCAGATGCATTTAGATAACTCACACACAGATCTTAACACATACCAGAGAGCTTTACTAGTAATTAAGTCCTTTAATCCTCATAACAAACCTATGGTAGATACTACTATTACTCCCATTTGCCAAATGAGGAAATCAATGTGCAGACAGGTTGAGCAACAAGCTCAAGGTCACACAGCTCACAAATAAGGCAGCTTGAACTGGAGCCCAGCTAGTGCCCACTAAAGGCTGGGTCTCCCACCGTGATATAATGCAGCCTTTGGCAGAGCATGGCACCATCACATACCCTTCAGCCCACCAGGCCAACTTCCACCCCACTAGGCCACCCTCCCCACGGGAGCTGTATCTGCTCCTGCTTTCCTTCCTGCTTGGGAAGTCTGCTACTCTGCTCTATTCACATAATTCCCATCCTTCAAAGTCTACCTAAAAATCACCTTCTCCTTAAAAAACTGTGGCCACCTTTGAGCTCTCTCCTTCCTGTCTATAACCTATGGCATATATTGTCTATACCAAATATTTTGCCATTAAAGTTCTATTTCATTTTGAACTTTGCTAAATACGATCTTTCATGGTTCTTTGTCTTAAGTGGGTTTTGGGCCTCCAACAAAATTATGAGCTCCTGGAAGGTACCAACCAGGTAACGTATATCTGAAATTTCCCACAGCACCCAACATTGCAATGGATTCATATAGATGCTTCACATATTCTTGTTGAATTGAAGTACAAAATGAAGTCAGGTCCCTCTTCCCTATGTGGCAGATTTACCCAATTATACGGTATAACCATATCATTAAACATGGGTTATTAACATATGCAAAATGGTACTCTGAATAAAATCTGAGTTTGCCCAATTATGTTTTATTTTTCCCGCTTAACTAACACTGTACATTGGAAAAAACAGAAGAATATTAAAAAACAGAGATTTAGGAATAATGTTCAAGTTCCCTTAATTAAAACCACTGAAATAGGCCTCTTTTTGATATAGCTGAAAAATAAAATTGGTTCTTCCTCGCAACTGTCATTAAAAATCACTTAATTTAATTCTAATTTAATTTGTGTTTAGCATAATGTTGCAGATCTACCTTAATTTGGACAAATAGGATCTATCTACAGCATGGCAGAACCCCTTTGGCAGTACTCCCACATGTGGCAATTAATCCACTGTATTTTTGCTGTAACCTACTTGGCTGTGTCAGCTCCACTGGTTATTAAGGTGTTAATCAAAAGCTCATGACCATATCTTGCAGCCACATGAAGAGGAGTGTTACCATCCTTATCCACACAGTCAATTTCACCTCCTGAAAGAGACATTTTAATACAGAATAATGTAAGGATTCATGTTGACTCAGATAATATACTCACATTGACCAAATGTTGATTTCATTTCTATTCTGTGCATCTCTGCTCTCAAGAACAAGAATGCTTTTTAAGGGAACAAGTTACCATCTGAAGTTGTAGTATTATTAAATCTGCATGGAAGGAAGTCTATTAGAAATGCTTCTTAAAAACCTTTCCACGTTGTCTTATTTAAGAATCTAAAATCTTACAACTAGATTCCCTCTCTAAATAAACAATGTAATCAAATGCCACAAAATGTATCTCTGAAGACATATTCAATTTTAATTTTACTTGCCGAATTAAAGACCTATGTAAACCTTATGTTACAGCATAAGAACCAAAGGAATCGAGTTCAAGAAAAGATTTTACGTAGTTTATCTAGTTTAAGATATGATGAGTAAAATGAGTAAAAGCATAAACTATAAACTGAAAGTATCCATATTAATCAAAACTATCACATTAATTACCTACAGTTCTTTTAATAATATAGTAGTTCCATTTTATTGTATTGTATATTGCCTCCTTTTCCCCAAATTCTTATTTTACTATGTCTCTTTCTTTCTCTCCCCTTTTCATATATGTGAAAAGATATATAATATATAATAAATGAAATACAATTAGTCCATTAATTTATTTGAAGAACCATTTAGAAATAAGTTAGACATCATGGATTTCACCTGTAAGAACAGTCTCCCGTATAACCACAATACCATCATACCCTATAACCATCATACCCAAGAAATTTAACAGATACCATAATTTTGTGTAATATACAGTGTGTATTCTAAGTGTCCCTGAAAATGTGCTTTATAATTGTTTTTTTTAATCCAAGATTCAATCAAAGAGTCTGACAGCATTTAGTTGTCATGTCTCTTTAGATTCTTATCATCTGGAAAATCTTCCTGCCTTTTATGTATGTATGTAGGTATCTCTCAAGTTATTGATATTTTTGGAGACTAAGCCAGCAGTTGTATATGATATAGTGCATTCTGGAATTGTCTGGTTATTTCCTCATTATTAGATTCAGGCTAAATATTTTGGCAAGAATATCCCAAAGTTGAAATGCACTTCCCATCTTATCTCCACAGCACACACATAAGATCAAGCTAGTCCATCACTGGATGATACAAATGTTGATTACTTACAATGGGTACAGACCGTCAGTTCAGGAAGATGAAACAGTTCTGC
Organism: Bubalus bubalis; assembly: GCF_019923935.1. Taxonomy (NCBI): domain Eukaryota; kingdom Metazoa; phylum Chordata; class Mammalia; order Artiodactyla; family Bovidae; genus Bubalus; species Bubalus bubalis. Next base: position 137,818,487 of record NC_059158.1, read on the forward strand.
AAATGGATAGTGGTTATGGCTGCACAACTATGTGAATGTACTTAATGCCACAGTACCATATGCTTAAAAATAGCTTAAATGGTAAATTTAATGTTAAATGTGTTTTACCACAATTTTAAAAAAGAGGCTTGATTACTTGGCTAAGGTGATGCCTTCTCGCACTCTCCACTACAAAATGCCTTTTCCCTTTTTACAATTAGCAAAGAATTTGTGGGTGATACTTCCAAATTGTGCAAATATCCACTTTCCCAACAAAGTTTCCCACAATGATTTCAGCATAAACAGGGAGCACTCTTGTTCAAAAGTTATCTGCATTCTTTATTCTGTGTGCTTATATTATCAATTTGATACACAGCCTCATTTGATTGTGGGCTTCCCAGGTGGCGCTAGTGGTAAAGACACTGTTTGTCTATGCAGGAGACATAAGAAACGTGGGTTCAATCCCTGGGTCAGGAAAATCCCCTGGAGAAGGGCATGGCAATCCACTCCAGTATTCTTGCCTGGAGAATCCCATGGACAGAGAGGTTGGGCAGGCTAAAGTTCATAGTATTACAGAGTTGGACATGACTGAAGTGACTTAGCACTCATTTGATTTTGCCTTCAAATATTTTACTGGCTTTAACTTTATTTAATACGTTAAAACATGTGTTTCAAAAGTCTATACTTTAAAAAAGCCTCATTTCTATCCCTTTCACTTCACCCTCAACCACATCCTATAGTAATTAATCATTTTCACTAGTTTTCATTTATGCTGTGTTTCTCTTTGTAAAAAATAAACAGATTCTTTTATGCCATGCCTTTTTCCCCCCCCCACTTAACAATGTACCCTGCAATTCATTCCTAGAGATCACTTCTTTGGATATCTTTCTCATTTTTGTATGACTTGTTTTTCATTGCATAGATGTATTAGTTAAGTAAACCAGTCTGGTATAGATGATCACTTCTTTAGATATCTTCCTCATTTTTGTACGACTTGCTTTTCATTGCATAGATGTATTAGTTAAGTAAACCAGTCTGGTATAGATGAATATTTAGGTAGTAAAAATAATTTTGCTATTATTAGGAATGCTGCAGTGAATACCTTTATGCAAATATTGTTTTGTATTTGTTGAGTGTATCTTCAGAATAAATTATTAGAAAGGGGATTTCTAGGTCAGAGAAATGAGTATATGGTTTTATTAGATTTTGCCACATATCATTCTCTAGGTGCTGTACAACTTTGCACTCATGTAAGCAATGTGTAAGAGTTTCTTTTTCTTCAGTCTTGCCAAGCTTTTGAATATATTCCATGTAATGAGTGAAAACTGGTTTCTCACATTGTAGTCTTTATTTACATTTCTCTTGTTAAGGAAGTCGAGAATCTTCATATATTAAAGGGCCATTTGTTTATCTTTTTCTATGAACCATTTGTTCATGACTTTTGCCCATTTTTCTAAGAGTATGTGTGTGTGTGTGTGTGTGTGGTCTTTTTATTCCTTAATTTTTAAAGGTTCTTAAAAGAGTTGGGAGATTACCCAATTCAATGCAGTTCAGTTCAGTTCAGTTCAGTCGCTCAGTCGTGTCCGACTCTTTGCGACCCCATGAATCGCAGCACGCCAGGCTTGTTACAAATATTTTTGTCCTAGATTTTCTTTGTCTTTGGTGTTTTACCCTGAAGAAATTTGTTTTATAATTTCTTTTATTGTATTTAGATTTTGCATTGTGGTTTTAAAAGTTTTCCCCACATCCTAGCAATACAGAAACTGACACGTGAAAATATTTGCTATATGCATTACTGATAATTGAGTAAACTTTCAAGTATTTTAAGAGCCTCTGAAAATCAAGGAATAAGGAGGAATTAAGGAGAGGGAGGAATGGGGAGTGACTGCTAAATAGGATGAGGTTCTTGGGGACGGATGATGAGAATGTTCTGGAATTAGGTAATGGCGATGATTGTAAAGCCATGTGAAGATACTGAAATCCACTGAATTGCACACTTTACAATGATGAGCTTTTACAGTATGTAACATTTATAACCCAATCATACAGGAAGGGCCTGAAGAAAGCTAAAGGAAAGGGGGAGGGAGTAAAGGACAGGGAGCACACCAAGGAGAAAAAACACAGTGTGTACTCGTGTTTATGGAAGACCATGTGCATTTCTGCTTTTAATAAAAGAAAGCACCTAAGATATTGGGGCACCAAACATAAATTAGTCTAAGATTTTATTTCCTGACTACCTTGCTCATAAACAAATCTCTGCATCATTATGGAAAGCAATTAAGTTATTGAATTATCAGTTCATGCTCTTAGATATCAGGTATTTTAGAGTAGGTCAAATCTTCAGCTTTACCTCATTATCAATTATATTGAACTAAACCAAGCTGATGTTTTAAAACTAAAATATATCATTTTAAGATACTAATACTATAATGTTTGGTTTGTGTATCTAAACTACACATACACATTTATACATTCCAGAATAAGAAATACAAAATCCTGAGAAATGTAAATATTGTTTAAATGGCTTAGATCTAAAAAGATATTAAACATTTACTTTAAATAATATTACTGAGAAAGTAATTTTCTCATTGTAGAAAATTTAGAAGATGCTGTCAAATACAAAAAAGAAAACAGAAGTCATCTATAAATTCACTGATTATTTTGAGGTAATCAGTGTTAATATTCTGGATTTTTCCTTTCAGTTGTTTGTGTGTATGTGCATTTGTGTGTGAAGACATTTCCCATGGTTAGGATCATAGAATACAAAGAGTTTTGTATCCCGACTTCCCCCTTAATATTACATCACAAATACTTCCCATGTCATTAATTTGTTTCATTAAAATAACTGCAAATCTCCATGATACCAGTATTTAGAGAATTTACTTAGAAAGGCCCCAATTACAAGGCATTTAGGCCATGCCCAATTTTGCCTCTAGGAAAAACACAGGAATGAACATAACTATACATAACTTTATCCACATTTCAGATGATCTCCTCCAGCAGCGTTTTCAGAAGTAGTACTACTGGATTGGAAGTATGAGTATTTTTCAGGCTCTTGATGGACACTGGGAAATTGCTTCTGAGAAAGTCTGTGCCCATTTGTACTCCCGTTACCAGTATATTTGAGAACCAAAAAGAAGCCGTTGAAAGTCTTTTCAGATCTAAGGAAAGAACATTAACTTCCAGGCCACAACACTATCTCTTATGATATGACTGTTATAAAGTCTTCACAATAATAGCTGCATGCCCCTTCACTCTAATGAATCCTACTATGACCACCAACCCCCTAAGATTTATTTCTAACAAACAATATTCTCTCTAGCCAGGTGTGTTGGTAAACCAGAGTTAATAAATGAGATTCTCTCCTAAACAGTGAAATAATTACAAATATGTGTGGCCTTTGTAGAAGGGGAAGATGTTTAAAAAAAACTCCAATGAGTACATCCGTTTATATAAAATTTAAGATGTTTCACTCCACAGCCAAGACTTCAGCATGTGCCAATAAATGTACACATTTGGATTTTGCAACTTAATAGCTATTTATAAAATGGTAATCCCTTTTTGACTTTGTGACAGAGAAATATAAATGGCAGCTTGAACACAAATGCTGATCTTTCCTCATACCTTTGTTTCTGCAGCAAAGTATTGATTTTTAAAACCAGTTGCTCAAATATATAGACTATTATCATTTTCATAAAAGTAATTACATATCTTCATATGTACATTCTTAAATACACATAAAAAATCTGGACATTTCATCAAATTGTCAATAGAAATTCTTGGGTGGGATTAAGGAGACACATTGATGGGGATCTCTTTAATAATTTAATTTTATTCTATAGTGAGCATGTATTCATTTTACTGGAGAAGGAAATGGAAACCCACTTCAGTTTTCTCGCCTGGAGAATTTCATGGACAAAGGAGCCTGGCAGGCAACAATCAAGAAAAATAATAAAACAAAATTAGTTACTGCAAACTTTTCAGTTCAGTAACTCAGTCGTGTCAGACTCTCTGCGACCCCATGAACTGCAGCACTCCAGGCTTCCCTATCCATCACCAACTCCCAGAGCTTGCTCAAACCCATATCCATCGAGTCGGTGATGCCATCCAACTATCTCATTCTCTGTCGTCCCCTTCTCCTCCTGCCTTCAATCTTTCCCAGCATCAGGGCTTTTTCCAATGAGTTCTTCAAATCAGGTAGACAAAGTATTGAAGCTTCAGCGTCAGTCCTTCCAATGAATATTCAGGGTTGATTTCCTTTAGGATTGACGGGTTTGATCTCTACTGCAAACTTTTAGGGACTCAAGAAATAGCTCGCAATAATTTAAATTTAGAAGCATCCAATTTAGATCATTTTTATGCCTTGGGGACAGGCAGCCACTTGGTCTCCATGGATACTTGGATACAGGTACCCATGTAAGAGCTGCCCACAGTGGTCAGCCTAAAAGGTCCACCCACGGAGCTGATCAAAGAGTGGAACCTCAAAGAAATCTTTGTCCTGGACAAACACTACATTGCCCATGTTCTGAACCAAGTGTTAGGCGCTCCATGTTTATCAGCCTCAAATATTCCAAAAATAAGATAGGAAAAGAGAAGAGTGAAAAATACTGGAAAGGATGATCTAGGGGATTTGAGCTGATAAACTTTCTTTGTTGTCACTATCACTTCATGAGTTAATTTAAAACCGTAAAAATATGGGTAATTATCTTAAATTGTCCTTTAAAATATATTTCTGGAAAACATCATAATTTAGTAGAAAATAGACTATTTGTTATTCAGAAATATGTTTAGGACCTCTAGATGAATTAATTTCTATTTTATGGTCACTCCCAAAGCTTTCCATTTTCACTTGAAAATCTTTAACAGTTGCTTGGAATTCAAATATCTATATTTTTTATTTGAAAGTTGCAAGTTAATGTTGGTAAACCAGCATTGATAATTAGTGAGGAAAATAAACATTTGTGAGTTTAGACACAGGCAGAGCATTTAGGAAGAGATGATTTATGCAGCATTATCCAGGCATTCATCTGAAATTAGCTTTTCATTGCACAAACAAGAATAGTTATCTTATTAAGTTGCCTTGGAAGGGCTATGAGCCCAAATATCAAAAATATCACAATGAATCATCCTAACCTATCCCTTGGCTCTTCCTTCTCAAACTCTATTTATTTTTAAAGCTTCTATAAAAAAAAAAAAAAAAGCATCATTTTGAGCTTTTGTAACCTGCTGACCAGCATCTAAGGCAGCTGCTTGTGCAAGTGGCTGGATCAAATGCCTCCTGATAGCAGATTATGTCTTCATTTAATTCTTTCCCTCTCTGGTTCTGACAACACAGCTTCAGATAACAAACAAGGAGACTGAACAGCAGAGGCACTCTTTGTTTATTCACTTAAAAAAGAGTTTTTAAAAATGATCACCTTACCAAAACTGAATGATTGGGGGCGGGGGGCAGGTATTATAAAGAACTAATAGCCCTGACTAGAGAGCAGTCAGAGAAGCAGAGAAATGCTGCAAAAAGCCCAGATTATCAGAGCAATTTAACAAAATAAACACCAAGCATGTCCCTCAGCAGGTCTCAGGACCAAGTGATGTCCCCATGGGGGATGGGCATTCAGGGTCCTGCCATGTAGAGATCCACTCAAGGATGGACACCAGGCCCTGGGAGTGTGAGTCTCTGGACTTTTCCCAAAAGGAAACTAACAAACAGGAGGAAAGGAAAGAGCTTCCTATTCTTGTCCCTAAGGGCATGTTTTAAAAAATGTCAAATGGATGAACTCACAGTTCTCACATGTGTAACGAATGCAAAGAATTGTTGGCCGAGAGAAGAGAATGCCAAATTATCCTTTTACACGGATGCTGCTGTTGCTGCTGCTAAGTCGCTTCAGTCGTGTCCGACTCTGTGAGACCCCATATACGGCAGCCTAGAAGGCTCCCCCGTCCCTGGGATGCTCCAGGCAAGAACACTGGAGTGGGTTGCCATTTCCTTCTCCGATGCACGAAAGTGAAAATTGAAAGTGAAGTCGCTGAGTCGTGTCCAACTCTTCACGACCCCATGGAGTGCAGGCTACCAGGCTCCTCGGTCCATGGGATTTTCCAGGCAAGAGTACTGGAGTGGGGTGCCATTTCCTTCTCCAAGGCATGAAAGTGAAAAGTGAAAGTGAAGTAGCTCAGTTGTGTCTGACTCTTAGCGACCCCATGGACTGCAGCCCACCAGGCTCCTCCGTCCATGGGATTTTCCAGGCAAGAGTACTAGAGTGGTGCCATTTTACAGGGATGACTCTATGCCAAATACAAGCAACTCTTAAACAGAATTCAAGTTTTAAAAAAAATTTTAACATGTCATTGTTCATCCAGATAACACATTTGTAAGTGAGTGTTTGAGAGTTCAGTCTCCAGTGTTAGTCTTCCTGAGTTCTAATCTCTGTTCCTCAACATATATGCCAGGTATCCCAACAGAAGTGACAACCTCTCTGCCTCAGTTTCTCCATGTTTGAAATGGAGATGATAACAGGACCTCTTTCTCATGGGGGTGGTTGGAAAGATTTATGTGGAGTGCTTAGTCAAGTGCCTGGCACAATGTGAAGAACACTCAACCATTATCATTATATATAATAAGTTATATACTATAGCCACTATATTTTCAGTATTTTAGGACCCTGGACTCCACTCAACCCACAAAGCAAGATGCCAGGCCAGCCAAGAATAGGCTCTGAGACAAGCTCCTTGATCATAGAGGACAAGACATAGGGTCTTTTTCAGGTCTCATTCCCATTCAAAAGTCTAGCAAGAATTCTAGTAGAGAGGGCATGGAAATTTAAGTTCACAGGGATGGTTTGTGAAAAGATCAAAGCAGCCAGCGGCCCCCCCAAGACTGCTTTAAGCACACTAGCATGACACAGGTCTGGCCCACAGAGATGGACCTGTAGGAATGCAGTGCTTCAAGGTAAAAAGCTGCTCCTTCTCTGGTCTGGTCGCTAGTGCTTGAAATTGCTTCAACAGGGAACAATGCTTTTTAATGCCATCAAGCTAAAGCCCAGTGATTATATTCACATTAAAATTTTCAAATTGGATATCAAATAGCTCCCTGGTTTTGTTTATTTTTAAGGCAGTGGACACTGTTTCTGAAAAACAATTGAGAAATACAGTGGGATGAGTCGTTGCTGTTTAGTTGCTAAAGTTGCTAAGTGAAAGTGAAGTCGCTCAGTCGTGTCCAACTCTCTGCGACCCCATGGACTATAGCCTACCAGGCTCCTCCATCCATGGGATTTTCCAGGCAAGAGTACTGGAGTGGGGTGCCATTTCCTTCTCTAGGGGATCTTTCCAACCCTGGGATCGAACCCAGGTCTCCCACATTGCAGGCAGACACTTTACCATCAAAGCCACCAGGGAAGCCCTAAAGTTGCTAAGTCGTGTCCAACTCTTTCGTGACCCCATGGACTGACTGTAGCCTGCCAGGCTCTTATGTCCATGCGATTTCCCATGCAAGAATACTGAAGTGGCCCGCCATTTCCTTCTACAAGAGTGGGATGAGGAAAGTGTGCAAAGGAGAGATGCCAGGGTCCCTCCCCACCTCCCTTGATTTCGAGAGAAACAAAACAATTAAAGTGGTTTTTCAGTAAAGTGAATGTCAAAGGCATACCACACATTTCAAACTAGAATTAATACATGTTGTGCAGTTAATTTCCAATGACCTGCATTTGCTCACTGGAAATTTGCTGGGATTGCTTTTCTTCTATAGTTTCACTAAAGTGCTTATAAATTTCCTGTGCTTTGCTGCAGATATTTTGCTTCCTCAGCATAATTTCTCTGCGTAGTGTCAAATGACTTCAGTACCTAGGACATACCTTGTGCATGCTAAGTCACTTCAGTCATGTCTGACTCTTCGAGACCCTGTGGACTGTAGCCCTCCAGGTTCCTTTGTCCATGGGGATTCTCCAGGCAAGAATACTGGAGTCAGTTGTCATGTCCTCCTCCAGGGGATCTTCCTGATAATACCACTAATGCTTCAAGTGTATGTCATCCAATATTCTTACAGATGGCAGGAAGATAAGTCTAAAAAACTGACTAATGTCTGAGTTTTGAGATCTAGAAATGTGGGTCAACTAAAGATAGTTTAGGAACTGCTGAATTTATGTGAAATGTCAGCAAATATCTGAACTAAACCTGTTTTTTTTTTTCTCCCACATGTCTTCAAGATTAGCTAAGATAACAGAAGTTGTGCTAGCAAGGTCAGTGCACTCCCAGAATCTGGCCATTACCCTCTAATAGTAACATGAACCATGATGCGAAGTGACACTCCCTAGTATTTTGGCTGCAGAGACAACCCAATGGTTCAAGCACATCTTTATTGTAAGTCTGGAATATTACTAGATTCTGTGACTTTCCAAGGTCTCTATCAAGCCTGTGATTTTATCATCTTTTATATCATGTATGTACCTGCTTTTCTGCTGAGTCATCTCATTTTTCTTACCTTTGCCCAAGTAGCTTAGTGAGTTTTAACTTATGAAACTATGGTGGGTTTGAAAATTTAAAAATAATTCCGTTTTGCTGCTAGAAAATGCCTGATACTTATTTTTACTAGTTTCTGAGTAAAACATGCAGGCTCTTAAGCCTATATATATTTTCCAGTTTCAAAACTCACATGTTCTTTGACTAGGAATTGACTATGAAACTTATGGTTCTATGTCCTTATTTCTAAGCTGGGTGGTGATGACCTGTCTGATAAGGAGCTTTTAGCCAAGTTCATCAAAGGATAGTATAAATCCAAGCTTAATAAACACTAACAGAGCATTGTATTTCATATTCAAATAACTGACAGCCAAACTCAAGTCACACCAAGAAACTCTTCCAGTGACGACACTGTGGCAGAATCTCTCTTACCATTCTGAATGAGGGTTTGTGACCGTGTGAACCTTCCGTGGACAGCTGTCATGTGCAGCGGACTTTTACCATCTTTACTCTAAAAATTGAGAGAGAGAGAGAGAAAAAAACAAAGAGCAAGTAACATCAATCTAAAACATTCCACAGTTTCCAATAGACTGTATATGATATTGCAGGTTTTTATCTAACATCACATTTTTTTAAAAAAAAATTAAGTATAGTTCATTTACAGTGTTGTGTTCGTTTTAGGTGTTCAGCAAAGTGATTCAGTATACGTATATATGTTCTTTTTCAGATTCATTTCCATTATATGTTGTTATAAGATACTGAATATAGTTCTCTATGCTATATGCTGCTAAGTCACTTCAGTCGTGTCTGACTCTGTGCGACCCCATAGACAGCAGCCCACCAGGCTTCCCCGTCCCTGGGATTCTCCAGGCAAGAACACTGGAGTGGGTTGCCATTTCCTTCTCCAATGCATGAAAGTGAAAGTGAAAGTGAAGTCGCTCAGTCGCGTCCGACTCTGTGCGACCCCATGGACTGCAGCCTACCAGGCTCCTCTGTCCATGGGATTCTCCAGGCAAGAGTACTGGAGTGGAGTGCCATTGCCTTAGATTCTTATTGTTTACATTATATAACATCACATTTTAAAGAAGCTTAGAGAAATGGAAATTATTCTAGAGAAGAATTGCAGAATTTTTAGTTACACTGACAATTTTTAAACTACCCTGGTTTAAACTGAGGAAATCACCCAAAATGTTTTTTCATCTCCTGTGATCTACTAATAAAAGTTTCCTCCAAGGAGTTTTTTTTTTTCCAACTTTAAAAAAAATTTAAGTATAATTAATATACAACGTTTTGTTAGTTTCCAGTGTACATCAAAGTGATTCAGTTATAAATATATATGTATACATATATATTTTTCATATCTTTTCCATTATAGTTTATTATAGTGCTTTTTCAACTTTTGTCTGTAGTAAATTAAGAAAAGACAAATGATGTATTAACTTGTTTGGTCCTCTTTGGCCTAAGTAAATTAAGAAAAGACAAATGATGTATTAACTTGTTTGGTCCTCTTTGGCCTAAAGATGACTAAACGGCTATAAATCATTGCAATTTTCAAAACTGACCTGAAATCCTCCACCATTATCTACATTTTAATTCCACGGGGCAGGGAACACTTCTTTTTATTATCACAAAAAAGAAACATTTACTCCACTTAACTCATTAGGAATCATAGGATTAAGATTTAATGATCAGCTGGAAATGTGGTGAATTTATACATCACTTCTTTATCACTCAAGTTATGATGGCATTCTCTGACATAGGTTAAGCCAAAACACGGAAAATGTACAGAATCCACCCACTAGTCAGCACTGCACCAAATACCAAAGTTCTACACTTTTAATTAAGTATTAGTTGTTTATAGAATTTTCTAAAAACAGTAATACCCACAAAAACAGTACTATTACTTTAGATATAAAGTACCCCCAACTGCCTCTTGAGAAATTTGTATGCAGGTCAGGAAGCAACAGTTAGAACTGGACATGGAACAGCAGACTGGTTCCAAATAGGAAAGGAGTATGTCAAGGCTGTATATTGTCACCCTGCTTATTTAACTTATATGCAGAGTACATCAGGAGAAATGCTGGGATGGAAGAAGCACAAGCTGGAATCAAGATTGCTGGGAGAAATATCAATGACCTCAGATATGCAGATGACACCATCCTTATGGCAGACAGTGAAGAGGAACTCAAAAGCCTCTTGATGAAAGTGAAAGTGGAGAGTGAAAAAGTTGGCTTAAAGCTCAACATTCAGAAAACGAAGATCATGGCATCTGGTCCCATCACTTCATGGGAAATAGATGGGGAAACAGTGGAAACAGTGTCAGACTTTATTTTTGGGGGCTCCAAAATCACTGCAGATGGTAACTGCAGCCATGAAATTAAAAGACGCTTGCTCCTTGGAAGGAAAGTTATGACTAACCTAGATAGCATATTAAAAAGCAGAGACATTACTTTGCCAACAAAGGTCCGTCTAGTCAAGGCTATGGTTTTTCCTGTGGTCATGTATGGATGTGAGAGTTGGACTGTGAAGAAGGCTGAGCACTGAAGAATTGATGCTTTTGATCTGTGGAATTGGAGAAGACTCTTGAGAGTCCCTTGGACTGCAAGGAGATCCAACCAGTCCATTCTGAAGGAGATCAGCCCTGGGATTTCTTTGGAAGGAATGATGCTAAAGCTGAAACTCCAGTACTTTGGCCACCTCATGCGAACAGTTGACTCACTGGAAAAGACTCTGATGCTGGGAGGGATTGGGGGTGGGAGGAGAAGGGGACGACAGAGGATGAGATGGCTGGATGGCATCACTGACTCGATGGATGTGAGTCTGGGTGAACTCCAGGAGTTGGTGATGGACAGGGAGGCCTGGCGTGCTGCGATTCATGGGGTCGCAAAGAGCTGGACACGACTGAGTGACTGAACTGAACTGAACTGAACCCCCAACTGAGAGAATATATTATGTATTCTTTGATTCATATATTATTTTTAAAACTGAAATGAAATTTATGTAACTGTTATTTTTGTAAGTCTCGGAAGAAATGTTTTCCTAATCCTGGGGTTAAAATACAAGATTTTAAAAGCACAAGTTCATTTTTGTGATGAAAGTCATATACTTGTGTTTCAAAATGATTCTTTAAAAAATGCTACAATGGAAAGCAAATAATCACTTAAATATTTCTCATAGTGAACTACAGACTACATGCATCTGAATCATTCAGGGTTCTTGGTAGGAATGTGAATCCTGTGTCCTAACTCAGATCTACAGAACCAGAATTGATTTCATTTCTAAATTTCACAGCACACTAAAGTTTAGGAGCAGCTGCTTTTGACTGTGGACTGGAATATCTTATAAAACCACAAGGTTGAACAGAATAATTTTTATTATATATCCCATAAGTCTATTCCTTAGACTTAAGAGGAGCTATGTATAATCTGTGCCAAGGGAAGTTAGTCAAAGTTGCTGTTGCTGTTGTGTAGTCACTAAGTCATGTCCAACTCTTTTAGAACATTGTGCTCAGTTGTGTCTGACTCTTGGCGACCCCATGGAATGCAGTCCTGCCTGGCTCCTCTGTCCATGGGATTTTTCAGGCGAGAATATGGGGCAGGGGGTGGGGTAGGGTGGGTGTTGCCATTTTCCTCTCCAGGGGATCTTCCCAACCCAGGGATTGAACCCACGTCTCCTATATTGCAGGCAGTCTCCTGCATTGCAGGCCGATTCTTTATCAACTGAGACCCCAGGGAACCCCAACTCTTTTGGTAACTGCATATTGAGTGAAATAAATAATCATTATAGTGAAAGATTCTCAGGTTGATGGGGAAAAAATAGAAATATTAGGATCTTTTCTATATCTTAATCTTGTATGATTATAGCCTGAATTGAGAAGATTTGGAAAGTAAAGGAAGATGGAAGCAAACTTGAAACTTAACTGAAATAATATTTTTGGGGGAAAGGAGCACTAACTGAAAAATAAGAATACGATGCCATCACCAACCACAAAATATACAATGGAGGAGAGCTCCTAAAAGCTATCTGGTTACAGAGTCTGCATCTTGGCTGGGAGAAATGCAGACAATTCAAAAGACTCAAAAGTCTGGGAACCACTTAGCAATGAGGATTTAAGACATATTTCCCTCCAACAAAAAAGTGATGACAGTCCAAGACCCTTAAGGAGAGAGAAAACAGAAATTGCAGAGTTGACATTCATTTGTCCCTAGGTGGTGCTATTTCTTTAAATTTTGCTCCAGTAATTTCTCTTAAATTTAAGATGAAAATATAACTAATTAGCATTTAGTTAAATATACATAAAGCCATAAATACTTCAGTGTTTAGATAATACCTTTATCAATATTTAAACAAGAGTTTCCCATGCCTAGAAAAGAGCTTAAAGGCTAGGAGTAACCACCAACCTGGAGGTTACTAAATTGCAGTCAGAGAGCCAAAGCAGGAGTCACTGGTTTCTAGGGAGTACAGTATATAAAACTTTCCCCATTACAGAGATAGTAAACACCATACCCTTTTTCCCTTGGTGTGCTTGTGCCTTTGGTAAAGGAGCAAACAGAGATGCCCATTTTAGGTAAAATAAAAAGGATGGCAATATGGTCAACAGTGATGTTTGCTTCAGATCTATTCTTGGAGATCTTTGCCTGAGCTCATCTATTACTAAGGCCAGTTCTTAGCTGATTCTTTTTTTTCTCATAGAGAGAGAGATGGGTGGCAAGAGATTGGGCATTAGGATGTCAGAGCAGTCACTGTGGGGCAGCTTTGTTTATATGCTCTAGGTAGAAAAGAAAGTCATTGAAAACCAATGAAGGTCAAAAAACTAGTACTTTTTATTTAGCTTTTACAGGTTAGAATTAAGAATGTTCAGGTTGAGACTAAAGATCCTACTGAGCTTCACTATCTGCCTGAGAAATTTTTCACACAGGGGTGGGGGTGGTGGGTTTTTCTTTGCTGCTGCTGGTACTAGAACTTCAGACAGATACAAAACATTCCTTGAATTCTCAAAGGAGAAGGAATGTTCAATTCTCCCACTTATTCTAAGCTTTGCTTTTAGAAAAATATTTCTTCATTTCTAGTCTCCTTAAAAATTCTAGGTGCATTTCCCTACCAGATTTAGGGCACGGAAAATTTTGTTACTTGGAGTAAGAGACTCTCCTATTGACTTGACTTATGGTTCTGCCATGGGTCATGAAGCAAAACCAATGAGGACTAAGAATATTTTATGACAAATATCAGTACTCTTTCAGGGCAGTATTCACCATCATCCAAGAAAGATTAATCCTTGAACTAAATGGAGCATTTCAATTTTCTTGACCAATATCCTCAGAAATCCATTCATTTTTTTTCTTCCACTTCTAATGCCTTCTTTCTTTGTGTGCTCAGTTATGTCTGACTCCTTGAGACTCCATGAATTGCAGCCTCCCCTGTCCGTAGGACTCTCCAGGCAATGATACTGGAATGGGTTGCCATTTCATCCTCCGGGGGATGTTCCGAACCCAGGGATCGAACCTATGTCTCCTGTGGCCCCTATACTGGCAGGCGGGCTCCTTTCTACCAGCCACCTGGGAAGCCCTGCCTTCTTTCTTCATCCTCCCTCAAACCTTCTCTAAACTTAAATACACAGCTACTCCCCAGGAACCTGAAAGCACTGTGTTCTCCATGCACAGTACCCCTGTTGTCATGCAGCTCAGTGGAGGACAATAAAGCCTTTACAGCTGCGGTTCCCAACCTTTTTGGCACCAGGGACCGATTTCATGGAAGACAATTTTTCTAGGGACCGGGGTGGGGTGGGAAAGATTTTGGGACAATTCAAGCACATTAAATTTATTGTGCACTTTATTTCTATGATTATTACATCAGCTCCACCTCAAATCATCAGGGATTAGACCCAGAGGTTGGGGACTCCTGTTCAACAGGATACCACTAAGGTCAGCTGGAGGAGGGGGCATCAGATATAGTCAGAAAAGGGCTTCCTAACTCAATGGAAAAGCAATCTAATACCTTGGTTTGCAAAAAACTATGTACGGTCAAGTTTTTAATGGTTCCAAAGTGGGAGATGGTACGTGGTTACCTCAGACCTTCACCTCCCTGCTTTGCTCACTTCCTCTCCCAAGTTCCAAAGGACATGTCGCTCTTAGTACTTACTCTTGCTTATTTCAATTTCATCTTCAACCTCTGCAATGCAATTATAGAATAAAATTTGGTCCTAGTACACAGAAAGAAGAGAGCTGGTCTACTTTAGTAAATTGTGATGGGCTTTAAGTTAAGTGATCTAAGGGCCCGTGGGCAGAAAAGAATTGAGACCATAGGCAGGTGGAATGTTAGTGACCAGAAGGTAGGCAACCTGGCAATGATGATTTCTGAACCTATCTTTCTAAGTCATATCCAGTGTAGCCATATGTAACTATCTTCTTTAAAGCTTAGTTTGAAAGCTTCCAAAAAGAGCCTTGAGATGCTACAGAAATAACAACGTGGTCTCTACTAGAGAAGAGAAATTATTTCATATTTCCTCATGTTCTTCCTATTTGCAAAAAAAAACAAGTAAACTGTCAACAGTTTATTGTATAAAGTATTGTGTCTCTATTATTTTATAATAATTAAGCATTCTGACATCACTATATTCAAAATCAAAGACAGGGCCATGGTCAATTTAAGCAAAATGAGGGGCTTTAAAATGCATGTTGGACACACAGCCTTTCTCTCATCTCCATCATCTTGAAGTTTCTCATCAAGATGACACTCTTAGTGTTTTGGGAGGACAGAGGAAAACAAAGTGAACATGTGAATAGGAATTGGCTACACTTCAATATGCTATTTTCTTCGAACTTTGACAAATCTAAACAAATACAAATTGTCTTGCAATCTACAAACACTTTCAAAATCCAAGGGCAATGTGGTGCAGAGAGATAACAACCTTCACTCAGACTGAACGGCTCCATGGAAACATTAGACGATCCATCCATCCAGAGAGAATCTGGGATAACTAATAAAGAGTCAAGAGAATTCGTATGTAGATACAGAAGATGAAGGGAGGCTGAGGGAGAAGGCTAGATTTGATTCAAAATCCCATTTACACAGATTAGATAATACATAAACACAAGTCTCAGACTTTTTTTTTTAAATGGTGCCTCTTAAACTCTATTGATAATTAGCAGTCTACAGGAAAAAATAACTATTAAAGTAGCTATGCTTTCCATGTCCATTTTGTGCAGAAGAAAAGACTGCCATAAACCAAGGCACTATACTTTAGTTGAAGTCCCTTATCCAATCTGAACTGGCCACTAATCAGTTGTCTGGGAGAAGTAGGTATGTGTGGCAGAAAGTGGCCTTCCAGCTTCAGTATCACACACTGAAAACATCAGTTGGCATGTTTTACAGAGGCAATGGAGAGCATCAGATAACCCTGTGCATCAATTAAGTGAGCCTGGTGAAGAGAGATACTTTAATTTCAATAACATTCCTTCCTTTGGAGGATCCACAGTATGTCCCTCAGGCACCAGAAAGGCAAGAAAAGTGTCACAAGTCTTGGGGAAACTGGTGGTTGAGCCACCTCTTTGCCTCCTGTCTTCTCACCACCATCCTCTAGGACTTTAATCGCACATGTTGGCTCTTTCCCCCACCCAGGTCTCTGTTGCCCCTAAAGACCTTCATCTTACCTCCACATAGGACCTTGAATGGAGCCCCTTTACAAGATCTAGAACTCTGAAATTCTTTTCATCTAGTTTACTTTTTCATTTCCATCTGCATTCTAGCTTCACCAAGACACTACTTGTCCTGTTTCCTTTTCCTATCTTCTCTCTCTCTTCATCTCTTTCTCTAGTTCTTTCTCCTCCTGCTGATCCTGAGAGTAAAGAGTTACTAGAGACCTGCAACCCCTTCTCTACTCGTGCTATGATGTACTCTCTCCCTAGATGATCTTAGCATTTTCTCCTGGTTTCCACTATCAATCACCTCTGCATGAATGAGGCAACCTATGCATGTTCTTCTGTTCTCCACTATTGGTTTTCTTGTACTGGCTGTATCAAAGGCTCAATATCAGCTTCTCAAGAACTAAACTCACCAGTTTTACCTCCTACACCTCCTCTTTCTCCTGACATCCTTCTTAATAACAATAATCATTTATGAGAGGGAGGGGATATACGTATACCTGTGGCTGATTCATGTTGATATATGCCAGAAACCAATACAATATTGTAAAGCAATTATCCTCCAGTTAAAAATAAATAAATTAAAAAAACATTTATGGAGTACTTCCTATATGGCCAGCATTGTTCCAAGTAATTTATGTGAGATAACTTTAATCCTCACAATGGTTCCATTTAGAAGATACTATTGTTTCCCTAATTTTACAGATAAATTGAGATACACAGAGAAGTTGTTTATGACTATATATTTACTAAAAGTCAAGACCAGGGTGAGATTCTAGGCAGTCTCGCCCCAGAACCGGACACTGAATCATTATGCTGTACTACCTACCTCTCCTTAGCCAGATTTCAATTCTCTTCCATCTCCTGTACAACCAAATCCCATTGATTTCCTCTCTGCAAATCCTCTCCGCTTTGTCGACTGTCCCCATTCCCTGTCCTTATCACCTCTTATCCTTTTATCTAGGCCTGTTCTATTGACTTCCAGTTATCCTCTACTTGTCACCTCCCCAGGTCCACTATATCTGAATTTTTTTTTTTTTTTACTGAAAATAGCTTTTTATTCTTTTGGATATGAAAATAACACATGCTCATTGCATCACAATATGATTAAAACAATTATATTGAAAAGGAACTAAAAAACCCAAATCATAATTTTGGAGTGATAACTGTTGCTAGGATATTGATATGTATTTCAGACATTACTCTCTTCCTATGCACATACATAGATGCTCACTTTCTGAAATTCAAAAACTGGATCATACTTACTTAATGATCTTACATTTTAATATTTCATTGATTAAACTGTCAATTTTAAAGGCAAATATTAATGTACTAGTATTATAAAAGTTATGACCAACCTAGATAGCATATTAAAAAGCAGAGACATTACTTTGCCAACAAAGGTCCGTCTAGTCAAGGCTATGGTTTTTCCAGTGGTCATGTATGGATGTGAGAGTTGGACTATAAAGAAAGCTGAGCACCGAAGAATTGATGCTCTTGAACTGTGGTGTTGGAGAAGACTCTTGAGAGTCCCTTGGACTGCAAGGAGATCCAACCAGTCCATTCGAAAGGAGATCAGTCCTGGGTGTTTTTTGGAAGGACTGATGCTAAAGCTGAAACTCCAATACTTTGGCCACCTCATGCGAAGAGTTGACTCATTGGAAAAGACTCTGATGCTGGGAGGGATTGGGGGCAGGAGGAGAAGGGGATGACAGAGGATGAGATGGCTGGATGGCATCACCGACTCTATGCACATGAGTTTGGGTGAACTCCGGGAGTTGGTGATGGACAGGGAGGCCTGGCATGCTGCGATTCATGGGGTCACAAAGAGTCGGACACGATTGAGTGACTGAACTGAACTGAACTGATTATAAAAGTATTAGTTTGCATTTCTCTAGTGACTGGTGATACTGAACATTTTTTCATAAATTTAATGGATACTATATCCTCTCTTTCGTGATCTGCCTTTGTCCATATTTTCTAGCTGACTGTCAGATGTTTTCTTATTGATTTTTATGAGTTCTTATATATTAAATATGTTAAATCTTTCTTATCATGTATATTGCAGAAAAATTTCTGAGTTGTTCCCCTTTTAATTTTATGTGAAGGTTTTTGCTTCTCTTTTGTTGTTGTTCTGTTATATAAAAGTTTAAAATCTATATGTAGTCATATATACATATATATATATATATACATTTTTCCTTTTATGTTTTCTGTCTCTAGTGTTCTGTGGCCAGATTATTGTTCCTAAGCTTCAGTTCTGATCATGTGACCTCCACAATAACTAGTGGCTTCCATAGCCTATAGAAACCCAAACTCCTTGGCCAGTAGATAAGTGCTCATTCTTGGTCAAGTCACATTTCAGCTTGTTCCTGACTCCTTTCTTTCATATGATTTGCAGTCTGCTCAATCATAATAAACTACTATTCTGAAAATTTGTCTCATATTTCCCCACTATTATAAATTAAATGAAAAAACATGAAAGGATTTTAATAGTGAATAGAGAAGGTCATTAAAATAAAATGATCCAATATTCTTGAAATTAAATCTTGAAAATTACAATTTTTCAAAAGCAGAGACAGAATACACTGGGTCTTTGATTTAGAATTCCTGTGTGTTTGGGAGAAGGAGGGCTGAGGATGAGAACAAGGTCACTTGGGATAAGTCAGGATACTCTGCTACAATCTGAATGCATCCAAGTGATGTAACCTGGATTGTGAAGGCTGCCTACAGATGTTCCTCTTGGTTATCTGTTAGAGTGAGTGAACTAACAGTTATCTAAAGTTTACCTACTGACACCTCTCAAACCCTTTGCTAATGCCATTCTTTCCATATGGAACATCCTCTCTCAAACTCTTCTCTCTCTTCATCTCAACTGATATCAATCTTCAGCTCAACAGCAATCTCCAGTTGTAATGTCCAAGCAAAAAGCAAGTCAACACTTCATTCTTATGGTTTGTGGCATTTTATTAATCCCTCACATCACTCATGGCATTCTGTCTTGCCTCATGATTATCTGAGTACATTATCTCCTTGCCATACTGTAAATTCCTTAAGGGCACCTTGGAGTATACACCCAGTATCAAACAGAGGACACTAGGTAGTCATCAGTCAGTTTGCTGAGTAAAGGAATTACCATTAAAATCAGATTAGTATCATATAATGGCAGCTACTATCTGGAGTGTACTCCAGGAAGGCATTTGTGAAACTTCTTGGAGGGTCACATGGGTTGGGAACATAATTGATATCATTAGGTTAGGCTTCCTTTTCATTCTCAGCAGCTCTGCTCTATCAGCTCAACATTTACTTCAGTATTAGAATCTGGGCCAAGTCAACATGCCTGAGACCCAGTGTTTACTCTGGTAAATTCACTAAGCTCCCAAGGTCACATAGCTAGAGTCTCCGTGCTGTGCACTGGTACCACCACTGCTGCATAAGTTTCCACCGTGTGCCAGGACAGGACAAGGCTGTGCGAGTCAGGATGCTCGCAGTTATAATTTACTCCTTGTAATTGACAGCAGGTGCTTTTGCTCAGAGGCTCAATGCAAAGGTATTTAACACTGAAGGAAGAAGACTGAGAGAGTCCTACCTGGATGTTAACATCCGCTCCGTTGTTTACTAATAGTTCAAGACACAGAGCACCGTGTGTGGAGGCAGCAGCAAAATGCAACGGGGTGAACCCGCTGTTGTTGGGCTGGTTCACATTAGCACCGTAGTCGGTCAGCTCGTTGACTACAGCATCCTGCCCATTGTAGCAGGCCAGGTGGAGGGCTGTGTTTCCATACACGTTGATTTCATCGATCTGCAAATGAGCCCAATATGGGTGATGAAAATCACTGGAGCCAATATACTCCCATTTCCCACCAAAAGCCTACTAGTTGTGCTGGAGAAAGGAAATATCCTTCTGTCAGCGTGATTATTCAGAGCTTACTCTTGCCCCAGGGTGGTCATCCTGGGAAGGCTTTAGCCTGGAGATAAAGATCAGCAAAACATGAGAGTGACCAGGCTTCAACTTGTAGGAAGATATTTCTCAGCTAGGGAAAGGATAAAATGAAATGCAAACCTGTCTCAAAACGCCAGAGGAGAAATGAACCTGGGCAGCAAGAAAAGACTCGAAACTCAATGGTGAACAGAAGAGGGAAGGCTGGGGGCTGCTCAGAGAGCTGCCGTGGGGCCTGAACTCAGAACCCTCAGGTTTGGCTCTGCTGTCTGACCCCTCTCAAGGCCAAGTTCTGGTGTTTGGGCCATGTATTTAGCCCCTACCTCTCTCCTGCTTTCCCCAGACAGCCATGACTCCTGTGTCTCACCATCACCATCTCAGTACGACAACTTAGTTTTCCTTTCCTCCAGGACAACCTTGCCACTGCTCCTGCCCTGCTACCCGAGAAGAATGGGGTCGAGTCAACTTCTCCAACTCAGCGTGTTTGTCCCTGCCATTTATTCATTCATTTCTGCTTGGAAGCTTCAATTTAGAAGGTTCTAAAGGTGGGATGAGGAACCCTAGCCAGTCTTTTAAAAATGACTGGTCAATATTTATCATATATCATATATGCTTAAATATTTCTCTATCTATGTTGATATAGAAAGTTGGTCTGTTTCTCATTTTCTACTACTTAGCATATGCCCTGATTGCCCTTCTTCAGTTGCCCATGTAAACTCAAAAAAACAGGATGCTAAGAAATGAGGGGTTTTCCCCCTCTTGAATTAAAAGGCAAACAGGATTTCAGAACAACAGAAAACCCACAAATGTACCGTGGGACAATGCCTGAATCATAGCTCACCTCCACCCCCAGATTCAGAAGATGCTTGACAACATTGATCTGTCCGTTGGAGGCTGCGGCGTGCAGGGGTGTATAGCCCTTCTTGTCCTTACACGTCACTTCTGCACCATGGTTAACAAGCAACGCCACGACGTCCAGGTGGCCTTACAAACAAAGCAGCAGAAAACATGGTTGACCTTCCTAGGACAATTTGACAATTCATTCCACCTGAGTTATCACCACCCTCTTTCATTGCCACCAGCATTTTCCTAAGCTATGTGTAAATGCTGCTGCTGCTAAGTCACATCAGACGTGTCTGACTCTGTGCAACCACATAGACGGCAGCCCACAAGGCTCCCCTGCCCCTGGGATTCTCCAGGCAAGAACACTGGAGTGGGCTGCCATTTCCTTCTCCAATGCATGAAAGTGAAAAGTGAAAGTGAAGTCGCTGAGTCTTGTCTGACTCTTAGCAACCCTATGGACTGCAGCCCATCAGGCTCCTCTGTCCATGGGATTTTCCAGGCAAGAGTGCGGGAGTGGGGTGCCATTGCCTTCTCCGGTGTAAAAGGTGGTTCATGGCAAATAGCCAGCCTGTGGGAAGAAAAAATATGATTCATATGTGAGCCTTCTCTTTAAGGAGATCCACGCTTATTTACGGATAATGACAAAGTCCTAAAAATATGTTAGAACCAGAGACTAAAAAAAATTGTGTTAAAATGAAAACAATGCTTTTGAAACCAATTGCCATTCTTCAATGAAAAGTCTAACAATGACAATTTGGTCTGGAAAAACTAAAGGAAAAAAAATCAATTAATTAGAACAACTCCATATGTTAAATCACATGAAACTGCTATCATTTGACCCTTTTTTGAACCCACAGAAATGGCACCTTTATATGGTTCAACTTCAAAGTGTTCTCATGAATTACTGACTAAACGGAAAACTAGTTTCAACTCTTGTTGGCATATTTTCAAGAATATTTTTCTTTGTTGTCTATTTTGCTACACATACAATGATAAATGTATTTGACCTTTATTTCCTGACTAAAGATTGTTCCATGCTTCAAGATCATTGCTCTAAACATTGTTGGTAACTGAAGGGTAGAAGATGAGTACTGGCTTCAAAGCCTAGAGAGACAGAGAAAGACAGAGACAGGGAGACAGACAGGGAGAGACAAAGAGAGAGACTGCTCTTGGCTAGTGGTGATGCTATCTTAAGCTCTTTGTCCTGGTTTTGACCTTTAGTTCACAAGGACAGTCATCTCTATATGTTTCCCTACTTGCATCCTGATGACACACAAAAATATAACTTAACTTCTTTTAGCAATTTTATACATGTTTTAAGTATATATCGGAGAAGGAAATGGCAACCCACTCCAGTACTCCTGCCTGGAGAATCCCATGGACAGAGGAGCCTGGTGGGCTACAGTCCACAGGGTCACAAAGAGTCGGACACAACTGAGTGATGAACACCTTTAACTATAGATCAGCCAAGAATAAACGCAAAAGGCCACATTCTTTGAGTCTAACGTCACACTAGCTTAATGTATGCACTGCCTAAACATCATCTGCAAAATGATCACTGGCTCCAGTCCAGCAGGGACCATGCAGGCATCTAACTTGTTTCAATTAATTTGAAAGTCCATTTCACCTTGTAAAAAATGGTAATACTTGCAAAATCTTAAGGTTCTGTTTTTTAAGCCCCAAAATTCACTCAGTCTCATCTATACCCTCATAATTTACTTCAGCTCTGCCCCAATCCATTCTTTTTCTCCCTACAATTACCATTATTGTTTTTTATGATAATAAAAGGTCTGTAGGCTTGTTTAAAAGGATTAAGAAAGAGCAAAAAGGTGTTAAAAGGAAACCAAAATCATCCATTTCCTTGAGATATTCAGTTTAATATTTCAGTGTTTAATACATTCCAGACTGCTTTTTCAAGATTGTATTTATTTTAGAGATCTTTTTTGCAAAAATGAGGTTGTATTATTTAAACTGTACTATTATATGATCTGTTTTCACTTAACATAGTCACAGAATCTATGTTAAAAAAAAAAAAAAACCGATAACATCATTGCTGTAGTTACTCCATAGTGTCCCATTGTGTAGATCATCCATAATTTACCACACAATCTCCTGTGTTGTGATGGGCAGTCAGAATGTTTATAACTTGGAGCTGGTAGAATTCTGTCTGCTTTCCTAATTGCAGGATGTTCTCCAATCAGAAACACAAAGGAAGGATCTTAGTTCTACATTTCCCACAAGTCCACACTGAAAATAAACTCTATGAGGGCTCTCACTTGTCAGTGGTACTAGTGTCAACAAAAGTGATGAGAAAAGCACAGAAACATAACATCTTCCTTTGTCTTCTGCACCTGAGCCAGCAGAAACAAGGAGCAAGCCCCAGCTCTGTTGGCAGTGGAGTAACAGAATCACTCACAGTGACTCCAGTCACCTCTACATGACAGCCAGGATGCTGTCCTTTCTTCCTTCCTTTTTGTTTCTTTCAGGAGTATTTATAAATAAAAAGACAAATGAAATTTACATCCTTGCTTTGCTAGCCAGTCCTCCTCCTTTTTAAACACTTTATTTTGCTGCCATAAAAAGTTAACATAAGCACAATTTGTGCAGCTTTCCAACCCAGATTGAAATACATTCAATGAAGTCCATGCCATGATTCATCTCTCCTGCTCTTTGTAGGATAAATATATCCCTGACGAAGCTACTGCCCAACTAGAGTGCTCTATGCGTGCCAGTAAAAGGGACTGAATCTTAATTCAATTGGATCCCAAGCTTGACAAGAAGTCAGGCTCACCCAAAAGAAAATCTACACGGTCAGTGAGAGACTTGGAGCTTCATCAGTTCAGATGATCTGCACTTTGCTCTCCATTCATGGAATCCTTACCCATATAAGCTGCCCAGTGCAGAGCACGTCGATCCTTCTTGTCAAACGCATTGATGTTTGCCCCTTTAGCCAACAGTAAATTGACCATCTGAAAGATAACCAACAAAGAAATCAAATGTATACTCTGAAATGGTGAGCGGTCCTCACCCTCAGCAGGTGATCTGACCCAAATTAACATCCAATCTAAAGGCAGGTCAGCGATCTGAAGTTCAAAGTAGGACAATACCTCAGCTAACCTGTGGCATGTGTGTCAGAGGAAAAAACTGAGGTGTTGTCTACTTTTTCAATGTACTGTGGCTCTAAATTTAAAATAGGCAACTACCTAAGGTTTCTAAGGCCTCAGTGATGAAATTTAGGTTCCAAGTGGGGTTAAGAGAGTCTGTGGGGAAGATTCTTATTCCAGTGATGAGGACACTCACCTCCACATGGCCATTCAGAGCAGCATGGTGCAAGGCTGTGCGGCCTCCTCGGTCAGAGACATTGACGCTGCTCAGCAGGGGAATGATGACTTCTGCACACTTAACAGCCTTATTGGCTGCTGCCACGTGGAGCGGGGTCTGCCAGTTCTTGTCCCTTGCATTGACATCAGCTGAGTGCTTAATCAATACTTGTACTGCTTCCTAAAATAAAAGCAGAGTTTACAGAGGTCACTGACAAATGTTCAGTCAATCCTTACTGGGTATAAGATGCTTTACTAGAGCCTCACAGGCTAGCTCAGTGTAGACAACCAAGGTCATATGGGATGAAGACAGAGAGAGTGGCACAGATAAAGAGAGAGTCACTCTACCTCTTTTAGGCCAAGAGTGCCGGCATAACTCCAAACCCAATAAACCTTCCAAAGGTTTCCTTTCAAAGTATAAGCTTTCCTTAGGTCAAAGAGACCATGACTAAAAATAAAGTAATGACTATTAAATATTCCTTGAGCCTATTTTAGTGTGAAATGTGTGCATGCATTTTTTATAAGCATTCACATGTATTTTTATTATATATTTATTTATTTGGGCCATGTGATGCAGAATGTGGTGTCTGACCAGGGATCAAACTCATGCCCCCCGTTATTAGGACTGCAGTCTTAACCAGTGGATCACCAGGAAAGTCCTTGTACATGTATTATTAATACTCACTTACTATGTGAAAAACACTACTACAACTATGGAAGACTGAAGGAAACATTAATCAGGCTCTATGCTAAAAAATCCCCTGGAGAAGAAAATGGCAACCCACTCTAATATTCTTGCCTGAAAAATCACATGGACAGAGGAGCCTGGCAGGCTATAGTCCATGGGGACACAAAGAGTTGGACATGACCAAGCACACACATATACAAACACATACACACACAGACCCTAAAAACTAGGTGAGTAAACAATAAAAGAAAAGCTAGATCACAATATAAGTGTGAAGAATTAAATACGAGAAAAACAGTATTTTTATCAATTTTCATCTCATAAATTGTGCAGTTTATGTAGATGTACAATTGTGATACGCGAAGAAAATACTGGAACCTTTATTTAAATTTTGTTTCTTTAAAAAGGAAAGCATTTTAACTGGTATTTAACTTCCAGGTAGATGTCTTGTTGTTGTTCAGTCCCTCAGATGTGTCTGATTTCTTTGCAAACCCATGGACTGCAGCACATCAGATTTCCCTGTCCTTCACTATCTCCCAGAGTTTGCTCAAACTCGTGTCCATTGAGTTGATGATGCCACTGAACCATCTCATCCTCTGTCACCCCTTCTCTTCCTGCCCTCAGTCTTTCCCAGCATCAGGGTCTTTTCCAATGAGTCGGCTCTTCACATCAGGAAGACAAAGTATTGGAGCTTCACATTCAGCATTAGTCCTTCCAATGAATATTCAGGGTTGATTTCCTTTAGGACTGACTGGTTTGATCTCCTTGTTGTCCAAGGGATTCTCAAGAGCCTTCTCCAGCACCACAATTTGAAAGCATCAGTTCTTCAGTGCTCAGCCTTCTTTGAGTACACTGAAATGCACAGTGATAGGACTTCTTGGTGGTCCAGTGGCAAGGACTGCACTCCCAATGCAGGGGGCTTGGGTTCAATCTCTGGTCAGGGAGTTAGATCTCACATGCTGCAACTAAAGATTCTACAAGTTGTAGCTAAAGATCCCACATGCCACAATTAAGACCTGGTGTAACCAAATAAATATTATAAATAAAAATTTTTTAAAAACACAGTGATGACCTACCAAGTCCATAAACAGATTGTAATCTGTTCCTTAAACTAAAACACCCGAAGATGTTTAAGACTTATGCAAGGAATCCACAGATTAAATATGATAATAACCAATGCAATCATAAATCATGTGAAAGTCACAGAGTTGACACCTCTACTCCGAGTAAAAGTTTTCTATTACCCACATTACAAGGTAAAAGTATGACAAATTTAATCAGATCTGACAAGAGCTTGGCCCAAACAGAGAAATCATCAGAAGCCTATTATCTATATGGTTATTTAAGACTATGACAAATGAAAAACCTCTCCCTAAGTACATTGCCTTGAAATATTAGCTAAGATAATAGTTCTTACATATAATTTATAAATAAATGAGATGCATACTCTGAGGACACATGCTGAAAGTTTTGCAGATACATGGCCAAAAAGTGCTGGAGATAACCATTTCAAAGCAATGCTAATATTCTTTTCACACATTCACAGCAATATAACAATACATACTGTCACTTTAATACCTTTGCCATGTATATTATTTTACTAATCTTGTATCAATTCCTGCTTTGCATTAAATATTATGTAAATTCAGGATAGACATTTTACAAATTTATACTATAAGGCCAATTCATGAGAAACTTGTTTTTTAAAGGTAACATGATGTGATTGCTTTTAGAGTAACTCTGACTAGGTGAATGAGATATTACCTAGGAGAGGCCCTACTTTAAATGAATATTTAAGAATGATTTGCATTGTATACACAGCAATAGTTTAAGCAAAGAAAATATACATGCCAGTTATAGTTTTTACATAAGTGCTTTTATAGTTTGTAGGGAAGGAAAAACTGTATTCTTAAGTAAACAATACTGCTAAAAATATTTTAATCACAGATATGTCTCGGTTTAGTTTTGTAAATAAAGTTTTACTAAAACACAGCCTCATTCATTTGCTTACATATTATCTATTTGCTTTAAACTGTAATAGCAGAATTAAGTATTCATGACAAAAACTACATGCAGCCAAATAAAACTACATACAAGTCCAAATAGTCTTGTAAAGGAGGGCAGGTCCTATGTCAACATTCACAGGTCTCTGAGTTCAGCCCCTGCTATGCAGTGGTGGGTCTATAGTGAGTTTTGTGGGGAAGGAGCCAAACACACTTACATCGCTCTGCATAATAGAGTGAGAAGCATTGAGAGCTTGGCAGGAAGGCAGAGATGAGGACAGACTGAAGAGAGGACATGGGCCTGCAACCTTGGGCAGAGGTGTACATCTGAGTGGGAACAGAGTAAACAGGCCAAGAGGGAAGAGAAGAACCCCAATGAAAGCATCAGGCGCAGGCTTGTGGACCCAGGCAACCAAAACTTGTATCTCCAGGAATTCTGTGGAATCGTTTGGAGAATATTAGACTTTGTACAAGGTATGGTATGTAGTTTCTAGTCAGTCGTATCTGTTTAGAAGGCTAGGTGCCCTGACCAACAACTGGGTTATACCTAAAAATTTATAAAAGGAAAAGGTTCAAGTTCATTGATCAGACGGGAAAAAAAAAAAAAAGAATTGGGTTGACTCTAATATATTTTGTTTCATGTGAACTTTAGGTAATTTTCACGTGAGTGCTCATTTTACCTTGATCAAGACTATCCCCAAGAATAAGTGATCAAGACCATCCCCAAAAAAAAGAAATGCAAAAAGGCAAAATGGTCGTCTGAGGAGGCCTTACAAATAGTTGTGAAAAGAACAGAAGCTAAAGGCAAAGGAGAAAAGGAAAGATATACTCATCTGAATGCAGAATTCCAAAGAATAGCAAGGAGAGATAAGAAAGCTTTCCTCAGTGATTGGTGCAAAGAAATAGAGGAAAACAATAGAATGGGAAAGACTAGAGATCTCTTCAAGAAATTTAGAGATACCAAGGGAACAGTTCATGCAAAGATGGGCACAATAAAGGACAGAAATGGTATGGACCTAACAGAAGCAGAAGATATTAAAAAGAGGTGGCAAGAATATACAGAAGAACTATACAAAATAGATCTTCATGACCCAAATAATCACGATGGTGTGATCACTCACCTAGAGCCAGACATCCTGGAATGTGAAGTCAAGTGGGCCTTAGGAAGCATCACTACAAACAAAGCTAGTGGAGGTGACGGAATTCCAAAAGATGATGCTGCAAAAGGGCTGCACTCAATATGCCAGCAAATTTGGAAAACTCAGCAGTGGCCACAGGACTGGAAAAGGTCAGTTTTCATTCCAACCCCAAAGAAAGGCAATGCCAAAGAATGCTTAAATTACTGCACAATTGCACTCATCTCACACCCTAGCAAAGTAATGCTCAAAATTCTCCAAGCTAGGCTTCAACAGTATGTGAACCATGAACTTCCAGATGTTCAAGCTGGTTTTAGAAATGGCAGAGGAACCAGAGATCAAAATGTGAACATCTGTTGGATCACAGAAAAAGCAGGAGCGTTCCAGCTCATCTACTTCTGTTTTATTGACTATGCCAAAGCCTTTGACTGTGTGGATCACAACAAACTGTGAAAATTTTTCAAGAGATGGGAATACCAGACCACCTTACCTGCCTCCTGAGAAATCTGTATGCGAGTCCAGAAACAACACTTAGAACCGGACGTGGAACAACAGACTGGTTCCAAATAGGAAAAAGATTATGTCAGGGCTGTATATTGTCACTCTGCTTATTTAACTTATATGCAGAGTACATCATGAGAAATGCTGGGCTGGATGAAGCACAAGCTGGAATCAAGATTGCTGGAGAAATATCAATAGCCTCAGATACGCAGATGACACCACCCTTATGGCAGAAAATGAAGAAGAACTAAAGAACCTCTTGATGAAAATGAAAGACGAGTGAAAAAGCTGGCTTAAAGCACAACATTCAAAAAACTAAGATCATGGCATCCAGTCCCATCACTTCATGACAAATAGATGGGGAAATAATGGAAACAAAGCAGACTTTATTTTCTTGAGCTCCAAAATCACTGCAGATGGTGACTGCAGCCATAAAATTAAAAGATGCTTGCTCCTTGAAAGAAAAGCTATGACCAACCAAGACAGCATATTAAAAAGCAGAGACATTACTTTGCCAACAAAGGTCCGTCTAGTCAAAGCTATGGTTTTTCCTGTAGTCTTGTATGGATGTGAGAGTTGGACTATAAAGAAAGCTGAGCACTGAATAATTGATACTTTTGAACCGTGGTGTTGGAAAAGACTCTTGAGAGTCCCCTGGACTGCAAGAAGATCCAACCAGTCAATCCTAAAGGAAATCAGTCCTGAATATTCATTGGAAGGACTGAAGCTGAAGCTCCAATACTTTGGGCACCTGATGCGAAGAGTTGACTCATTGGAAAAGACTCGGATGCTGGGAGGGATTGGGGGCAAAAGGAGAAGGGGACGACAGAGGATGAGATGGCTGGATGGCATCACTGACTGGATGGACATGAGTTTGTGCAAGCTCTGGGAGTTGGTGATGGATATGAAAGCCTGGCTAGCTGCAGATGATGGGGTTGCAAAGAGTCGAACATGACTGGGCGACTGAACTGACTGACTTTTGTACCAACACTCACTTTCACAGCTCACGGACATCTAGAATAACCATTACATTTATTTCTCCACTTTTATGAAATGTTTCAACTTTGCCATTTTTCATTTTTTTTAAATATCTACCAAGGTAATGAATTGCAGTTTCACCTTACTTGACAAGAAGCGACTCTATCAAGGAATGCTTAGTTATACAAAGGAGGGGTTCTTGGTTGATTTCCAAGGATTAACCCTTTTTTATTGGAAAAGACCATGATGGACTCATTGGGAAAGACCCTGATGCTAGAAAAGATTGAGAGCTAGAGGAGCAGAGGGCAGCAATGGATGAGATAGTTAGATGGCATCACTGATTGAATGGACATGAGTTTGAGCAAACTCAAGGAGATAGTGAAGGACAGGGAAGCCTGGTGTGCTGCAATTCATGGGGTCGCAAAGAGCTGGACATGACTTAGCTACTGAACAACCCATTTCTGAAATGAAAACGCAAGTAGTAAAAAATGGCTATGGAATCAAATGCACAGAGATACAGGATACAGAATTAGAAAAGGCCTCAAGGGTCATCTGGACTGACCCTCATTTGACAGGCAGCTTCATTTTATAGTCATGATGGCTAAAGATGGTTTGTCAGCCTGGCTGTCTTAAGGGCCCCTGCATTTTCTTCTAGCCCAGAGCTTACTCAGTGGACAGTATCAGGCAAGTATCCTGACATAAATACTCTTAAATGTTAATTCTCCCTTACTTATTTACGTTTTAAATTCTGAAGTTTTAGCCTGCAAAAATGGATGCATGCATTTAATAGAAATGTAAAGTAATATTTTCACAAAAATGAAGCTTTGATTTAAAAAGACTATAATTCCTTTTTTTAAAGTTGCATTTTTATTTCAAAAATTTTAACTTGAAAGCATTTTACCTTGAAGAGGAAGTAATTCTATAGTTATTGAGGGAATCAATGATTTTTGTAATCAAAAGAAGTCTTTTTCCTGTATTACCCACTGGCTAAAAAATTACAGCTAGGAGTTTGTTCTGACAGAAATTTACTAGGTGAAAAAGAAGCTATGTGGGGAATGGGAAGCTGAACACTTTCTGAACCAAGAAAGGATACTTAAACAGTACTTCTCAAACTAGTTGTGGTGAAGGACAAGTTTTTTTAAGTTATTTCAAATTCCTCATGCATAATTAGAATAAATATGAATAGAATGAAATAGAATGAATAGAATAAAAATAAATAGAATAAAATGAAAAAAAGACAAAGATACAAATTATAAACTCAGTTATTTTCTTATTAAGTTTCGCAGTCATGAAATTACTTTATCAAATTTTTCTAAAAGTTTCTGAATGCTCACTCAAGTCACCACAGGAAAGACAAAATCTCAGACTAGTCACAAGCCACACTGTGAGTGGTGTTGTTTCAAAGCCTTGGTTTCTTTTTTAATGAACAAGAATGTGTAAGGATGCTGGCATTCCTCCTGAGGGGAACACTCGGCCTTAGGACTGTAGGCCTTGTTGGATGACACTCCACGGTAGGCTCTCCTATTTGAGATACAGAAATAGCAGACAGAGGGAGGAACTGTCATGGGATATCACACATGGTGAACTGGAGATGGCATCTATAGTCACTTTATTTCTACTTTTTATGACTTTCTCCTTTTACAAAAGGTCGCTTCAACCCTGTTTAAGAAACAGAAACATGCACTTTGGCACATGGAAAAGATGAGAAGAAATAGGATACATGTGCCTTAAAAATGGTTGCCTCCAATATTTGTTTTTCTTACTTTCAAATGTGCATTGCATTAAGTGGTCATAAATTACTCATGGGAAAGTAATTCTTTATGATTATACAGAGTCCTTATAGACATAAACAATGTCAAATTTTATAAACAGTAAGTTGTTTGGACAAAGGTCTGAGTCTCATGCAATTTTCTATACTGTCCACAAAGCCTGGCAGGTTTCTGGCACCTAATGTATATTCAATAAACTTGAGTAGAATAAATATATTGGTATCAGTTCATTTCAGTTCAGTTCAGTCGCTCAGTTGTGTCTGACTCTTTGCGACCCCATATATCGCAGCACGCCAGGCCTCCCTGTCCATCATCAGTTCCCGGAGTTCACCCAAACTCATGTCCATCGAGTTGGTGATGCAATCCAGCCATCTCATCCTCTGTCATCCCCTTCTCCTCCTGCCCTCAATCCCTCCCAGCATCAGAGTCTTTTCCAATGAGTCAACTCTTCCCATGAGGTGGCCAAAGTACTGGAGTTTCAGCTTTAGCATCAGTCCTTCCAAAGAACACCCAGGACTGACCTCCTTTAGAATGGACTGGTTGGATCTCCTTGCAGTCCAAGGGACTCTCAAGAGTCTTCTCCAACACCACAGTTCAAAAGCATCAATACTTTGGCGCTCAGCTTTCTTCACAGTCCAACTCTCACATCCATACATGACTACTGGAAAAACCATAGCCTTGACTAGATGGACCTTTGTTGGCAAAGTAATGTCTCTGGTTTTCAATATGCTATCTAGGTTGGTCATAACTTTCCTTCCAAGGAGTAAGCGTCTTTTAATTTCATGGCTGCAATCACCATCTGCAGGGATTTGGGAGCCCAAAATACTAAAGTCTAACATTGTTTCCACTGTTTCCCCATCTATTTCCCATGAAGTGATGGGACCAGATGCCATGATCTTAGTTTTCTGAATGTTGAGCTTTAAGCCAACTTTTTCACTCTCCTCTTTCACTTTCAGCAAGAGGCTTTTGAGTTCCTCTTCACTTTCTGCCATAAGAGTGGTGTCATCTGCATATCTGAGGTTATTGGTATTTCTCCCGGCAATCTTGATTCCAGCTTGTGCTTCTTCCAGCCCAGTGTTTCTCATGATGTACTCTGCATATAAGTTAAATAAGCAGGGTGACAATGTACAGCCTTGACGTACTCCTTTTCCTATTTGGAACCAGTCTGTTGTTCCATGTCCAGTTCTAACTGTTGCTTCCTGACCTGCATATAGGTTTCTCAAGAGGCAGGTCAGGTGGCCTGGTATTCCCATCTCTTTCAGAATTTTCCACATGAATGAATAACTAATTCTCTAAATAATAATATGCAAAAATTAACAAGACATTTATGTGTGTTAATGTCCCTGAGGCTGTACTCAAGTCTGGAAGGAATTTAATCTATTACTGTAAAATAATAATTGGTTGGGGCTTTTACCCTGTATCCTCTATTGACTACAGCAATTTCATATACTGTAAGAATTGTATAAATTGGTGCCTAATTTGTTCAAATTATTCAGATTATTCTTCTAAAAATATCACTATTAAACCAAATGTGTGCTTTATCATTATAATTATTATTAGAGTAAAATTATTCTAAGAAACAGTAGTATAAAGGGGAGACTTGGGGATGTGAAAGAATTCAAACTACTCAAGAACCACTGGCTCTAAACTTTGGGAAGGCCAGATACTAAAATATTCCCAGACATTAGTCTCAGGTCTCAAAGTATGAAATGTAAACCACATGCATCAGAATTTTCTCTTTGAATTAAGCCCAGATTTCTGGGCTCAATTACAGGCTTCATCAGAATCACTGGGGGTGAGGTTCTAGAACATGTACTTTGCGTTTGTGTGTCTGTGTGTGCATGTGACTTTATTCAAAAATTCTTAAATTGAAGTATAGTTGATTTATAATATTGTGTTAATTTGAGGTGTTAGTTTGAGTATTAGTTTGAGGCAAAATGATTCCATTTTATATATATATATATATATATTTTTATATATATATATATATAAGGGCTACCCTACTGGTTCAGTGGTAAAGAATCTGCTCGCCAATGCAAGAGACCTGGGTCAATCCCTGGGTTAGGAAGATCTCCTGGAGGAGGAAATGGCAACCCACTCCAGTAATCCTCCCTGGGAAGTCCCATGGACAGAGGAGCCTGGCAGGCTACAGTTCACTGGGCTGCAAAAGAGCTGGACACGACTTAGTGACTAAACAACAACATATACATATGCAATTGTATGCGTGAACTGAACTGTATATATATATATGCACACATATAATATTTGCTACAGAGTATAGTTCCTATGCTATACAGTAGGACCTTGTATTTATCTACTTTATACGTAGTACTGTTAGAACAGGTACTTTTGACAAGCACTGCAGATTATCTGAATGCACACTAAATCTGAATACTACTCATCTACCTTCAAACAGGTTATAAGATGGTTATTTTCTACCCATCCCAGTTACAATCTGTTCTATATGTGATCATCTTTTTATCATCATAAAAATAATTTATGGAAAGCAACAACATTCTAGTCTCCCATACAATTTTTCCAGCTCTCCTATTAGCATTTAGCCCCAAATGACAGTGTTTCTTAGAGGGAAGGGAAAAACATGATGTTTAAATTTTAAGCTATAAGATGTTTTTCCTACTCAGACCTGGAAAACATCTTTTATACCTGCTGGACATTTGTCTGCACAGATACAAAAATAGATAGGCTTTATAAGTTGAACAAGTATCCCTAGGGATGCCCATGTGATGAGAGGGCAGCAGTGTAGCACAGTGGTTAGGAGAACAGGTTCTCTGGATACACCCTCCTCCACTCATTGGCTGTGCTGTCTGAGGCTCTGTTGCTTAACTTCTCTGAGACCACATTTCCTAAATGAGGATTAATAACAGTGTCAGACTCAGAGAGTAATTAACTCAAGAGGTTAAAATGGAATAATGTACAGAAAGTGCTTAGCACATTGCCTAGCAAGCAGTAATTGCTCAATAAATATTCATCATGACAATACTAATTTGAACACAATATTCTTAATTCTACACCCCAAAGATGGGATACAACCATTTTCAATATTTCTAACCACAATAGAGCCTCTGGGACAGAAAAGTGACAAGTTCAGCAAATCCTTTGGTGCCGCCCCTCAGTTCATTAGAGAAGAAAACGCATGTGTGAAAGGCCAGTCACATTTGGACACAGACCACAGTAGGCTCTATGGTTTTCTACTGGTTGTGTGCTGGCTGGCTACCCGCTATCTGCCCTCAACACAATGTCTAAGAAGGGAGACTTCACATCCACTTGAGGCCCACACAGAACAGGCTTCAATAAACATGTGTGGAACCCCCCAGGTTTCTTGGCATTTCACTCCTTTATACACAGCTGTTCTCTTCCAAGGAAAAACAAAAAAAGCACTGAGAATTAACAGGGGAAATAATGTGAAATAATTTACATCAACACTCCAGATAATTCTCCCTGGCAGCCCAAAATCTTGCTCATGTACGTTACCTAGCATTGCAAAATAAATGTCTTTAACTGTTTGCAAGAGACTCTTCTATTTCTTCACAGCTGTGGGAGCAGTCAGAAAAAGAGAAGGTGGTTGGTAGCCTCAGGGAGTCAGGAAGAAGACAATGCTGTTTGGCTCTAATTTCCTGTTTGGTGTTGTCTCCCTGGGGACACCAGGGAGTGGGTGTGGAGTGGGATGAAGGTAGGAGGAGGGTGGGGATTAGGCCAAGAAGGGAGTACACAACACAGCCTGGTCAGCACCAAGTAAGTCTTAAAGATTTATCTCCATAAATCAATCTATTTGGAACAATTTTCAAGGGCTATGACCATGTCTTGATTTACCTTCTTGTTTGCAGAGGAGCTTCTACAATCTCAAGCATGGGTGGGTGTTTAATCAATATTATGACCTAATACTCCTATTGCTGTAATAGGCTCAGGAAATGAATTCAGCAAATGAACATTCTTCTCCTAGTCACAGAAATCCAAACAAGAAATTTGCCTGATGGAAAGAAGGCTCAGAAATGTTGATGTACACTGATATCTCTGACTTAAACTGATAATCTGTGTTGCATGCTATTTTAGGAACTCATTCTGATTTTGCAGGATCCAGTGGCTTAACTTGCTTTTAGTGCGACACTCCCATAAACAAACTTCAAGTTAGTTTATGTTCCATGCATGAAAGATGGTTGCCACCATCATTCTCTGAGCTGTGTACTAGCTCCACGTTAGCAGTTTTACAGAGAATCAGGTCAACACAGGTTAAATGGAAAACCCAATCTTTACTGAATCACTCAAAAAACAATGGTTTCCTGGGCAGGCGAGATGCTAAATATACAATGACAAACAACAGGTATGCCACTCGTTGCAAAGAACTTACCAGCTAGAGGATCTTTTTAATAAAACAGAATAACAATTTCAATGATAGTTTTATATTGTTCTTCCACGTTAGCCAAGCTGAACTATATTTCATGGAATTCCCTCCACTGTATTGTTCCATCTAGGGTTGGCCCCTTGAGAAAGCTGCATGTTCTGGAAGGGAAACATGAAACTACAGACTGATGGCGTGTTGGGCGCCAAGTGCTATGGCAGCCTGTGCACAGGGCCAGTGACCAGTAGCATCATTGTGTTGGCACAGGATGGTACCAAGCTAATGCTTCTTCAGATCCTACCACATCTTCTTCAATTACTCCTATTCCTGGGCCAGGCACGTGTGAGCTCAGAGGTGAAGCACACAGCTTCTTCTGCAGAACACCCACATGGGCAATGCTGAGCAATGAGATACAGATGGGGGTTCCAGGTTGTCCCTATTTTCCCCCATTTCATATCTAGTTTTTCTTTTCAACTGCTGGCCCACAGTGACTTTAGGACCACACAGAAACCAAGAGGACAGCTTTACATAAATAAATAAACTTCCCCAGCAGCTCACACAATTGTGTAAGGTCTAATTCCTATAATAAATATCTGCATTTATCATGGTGGTTCTCATTCCCTAATTGAACCCTGAGCCTTGAACCCTGAGAGGGATCAATTATCCATGCTTGAGATGCAAAGAGGTTTTAAAGACAATATAGGGTTTATAAGTCTTTCAAAGAAGAAATGGCTTTTAATACATATTTGTGTAAGGAATATCAGTGTTTGCCAATCTAAGCAACAGACAGATATGCCCGCTGAACTCATGTATCTTCTTTGGCAAGTTCTAATAGTCAAACTCCAAAAGACCAATCCAAACCTTCTCTGGTCTTCCCACCTTGAGTATGCTTTCCCCACCTGTTATTTAGAGGAGGCATAAAGTAACAGCTTTTGAACTGTGGTGTTGATGCTTTTGAACTGTGGTGTTAGAGAAGACTCTTGAGAGTTCCTTGGACTGCAAGGAGATCCAACCAGTCAATCCTAAAGGAAATCAGTCCTGAATATTCATTGGAAGGACTGATGCTGAAGCTGAAAGTCCAATACACTGGCCACCTGATGTGAAGAACTGACTCATTGGAAAAGACCCTGATGCTGGGAAAGGTTGAAGGTGGGAAGAGAAGGGGATGACAGGATGAGATGGTTGGATGGCATCACTGACACAATGGACATGAGTTTGAGTAGGCTCCAGGAGTTGGTGATGGACAGGGAAGCCTGGCGTGCTGCAGTCCATGGGGACGCAGAGAGTCGGACATGACTGAGCAACTGAAATGAACTGAACTGAACTGAAAGTAATGGATATAGGATCTAATTTTAAAAAGGAGGAATGGGCTGTAGTCAAGATGGCAGAATGGGAAGTGCCTGAATTCACCTCTTCCCACAGGAACACCAAAACTGCAACTACTTACAGAGCAACCATCCATGAGAATGATCTGAAGACTTGTAGAAAGGATTTCCCCAACAAAAGATATAAAGAACAGACTACAACAAGAAAGATAGGAGGGGCCAAGATGTTGTATACGCAGGACCCATATACCTGGGTAAGAAACCCATAAATGGGAAGAATATCACGATCACAGAGGTCCTCCCCAAGGAGCGAGAGGTCCAAGCCCTACACTGTGCTCTGCAGCCTGGGATCCTGCAGCAGGAAGGTGAGTCCCCAGAACTTCTGCTTTGAAAGCCAGTGGGGCTTATGTTCAGGAGAGCCAGAGAACTTAGGAAACAGACTGCTCTTAAAGAGCATGTGCAGAGGTCGTAGCTTGAAAAAAGCCTGGGTCAGACCTACTTGCTATTCTTGGATAGCCTCTTGAGAGGCAGAAGGCACCTGGGACTTCACCTGAGAATGAAGACACTGGTGGCATCTCCTTGGGGGAGCTCATTCTACCGTGATGTCAGCACTGGCAAGTGCCAGTTTAGAATCCTTCCAATAGCCTATTAGTGCTGGGGGCTTACCTGCCCGCTAGCACCAGCTCCACAGCCCCCAGGCTGCACAGCCAACTGCTTGGGGAGCCTACCACATCCTCCAGTGGGCCCCCAACATGAGGTAGAACCTCACAGCTAAACAAGCTTGGAGCCAGCCTTGCCTCCCAGAAAGCTCACAATAATTGACCCGGCTCCATCAGAGGAGGCACCCACAGCCCAGATGGGGGTACCCCTAGAGCACATAGCTCTGGTGACCAGAAGGGAAAGTGGTGTTGGATCCCATAGGATGTCTCCTACATAAAACCACTTCTCTAAGATCAGAAAATGTAATTGACCTATCTAGTACAGGAAAATAAACACAGAGAATTAGGCAAAATGAGGAGATAGAGAAATATGCTCCAAATGAAGAAACAAGACAAAACCTCAGAAAAAGAACGCAAGTAGAGACAGCAACCTAACTGATGAAGGGTTCAAGGTAATGATCAAAAATGATCATTTTTTGATCATCAAAAAAGATGCTCAGTGAACTTCAAAGAAGAATAGATGAAAACTGGGAGAATTTTAAGAGAGTTAGAAAATATAAAGAAAAAACAAACAAAGCTGAAGAATATACTAACTGAAATGAAAGATACACTAGAAGGAATCAATAGTAGATTAGATGATACAGAGGAATAGTCAGTGATCTGGAAGAGTAGTGGAAATCACCCAAGCTAAACATAAAAAAGAAAAAAAGGATTAAAAGAAATAAGAATACTTTAAGAAACCTCCAGACCACATCAAGCATACCAACATTGCAATATAAGAGTCCCAGAAGGAGAAAAGAAAGAGAAAGGGGCAGAGAACTTACTTGAAGAAATAATAGCTAAAAACTTCCCTAACCTAGGGAAGGAAATAGACATCCAGATCCAAAAAGACATCCAGAGTTTCAAACAAGAGGAACCCAAAGATGTCCACATCAAGTCATACTATAACTAAAATGACAAAAAAATGTATTTCTAAATCACTTTGCTGTAGAGCAGAAACTAGCACAACACTGTAAAACAACTATACTTCAATAAAATAAATTTTTAAAAATATATTAAAAATCTAAAAATTAATAGTAAGAGAAAAGCAACCAGCTATGTATAGTAAGCTGACGTTCAGCAGAGACCTTGCAAGCCAGAAGGGAGTGGCACTATATATTCAAAGCAATGAAAGGAAAAAAACCTACAACTGAGAATACTCTTCCTGGCAAGGTTATCATTCAGATTTGAAGGAAAGATAAAGAATTTTACAAACAAGTAAAAGCTAAAAGAATTCAGCACCACTAACCCAACCTTATAAGAAATCTTAAAGGGACTTCTCCTAGTGAAAAAGAAAAGGCCAAAAGTAGAAATATAAAAATTATGAAAGGAAAAATCTCATGGGTAAAGGCAAACATATATGAAAGGTAGATCACTTATAAAGCTAGTAGAAAGGTCAAAACACAAAAGTAGGAAAAGCATCTATATCCACAGTAAGTAGTTAAGAGACACACAAAACAAAAAAATTTAAAACATGATGCTAGAAATATTAAACATAACAGGGGAAAATAAAAACGTAGGGGTGTTAGAATGTGTTTGAACTTAAGAGATCACTAATATATGTGTGTATGTATATATACACATGCATATAACTTAGATCATCAATATATATGTGTGAATATATATATTCACACATATATACATGCTCAGTTGTTTCAGTTGTATCTGACTCTTTGCAACTCTATGGACTGTAGCCTGCCAGACTCCTCTGTCCATGGGATGCTCCAGGCAATACTGAAGTGTGTTGCAATGCCCTCCTCCAGGGGATGTTCCAGACCTAGGATTGAACCCACGTCTTTTACGTCCCCGGCACTGGGAGGCAGTTCCTTACCACCAGTGCCACTTGGGAAGACCCACACATATATAAAACTTGAGATCATCAATATAAATGTGTGTGTGTGTGTACAGTAACCACAAACCAAGAACCTATAATGTTCCATGTGCTCAGTCACTCAGCTGCGCCTTACTCTTTGTGACCCTATGGACTGTAGCCCAGTAGGCTCCTATGTTCACAGGATTGTTCAGGCAAGAATACTGGAGTGGGTTGCCATTTCCTCCTCCAGGGGCTCTCCCGACCCAGGGATCAAACTTGCATCTCCTGTGTCTCCTGCATTGGAAGGCGGATTCTTTACCACTGAGCGAGTTGGGAAGCCCCAAAACCTATAATTGATACATATAAAAAAACAGAAAAAAATCTAAACACTCAATATAGGCATCAAATCACAATGGAAAAGAACAAAAGAAGAAAAAAAAACCACTACAAAACAACCAAAGGAATTAATGGAATGGCAATAAGAACACACCTATCAATAATTACTTTAAATGTAAATAGACAAAATGTCTCCAATTAAGACATATTTGCCATCCTCACCCAAATTTCCAGCATTCAAAATATAATTATTTCCCAAGCACCTACAATGTACCAGGCTTGGGATACATCAAGAAACAAAACACAGATCCCTACTGTCATGGTGCTTACATTTCGGTGACATATTTACCAAACTCGGCACTTTCAAACAGAACTGATTAACGATGTCACCGTTCACCCAGGGAGTTCTTTGCCATCTCACCCTCACTTGTTCCAAACTCTGTCAGGTTTACGCTTATCTCTGCTTGTCAACACTCCCCACTGCTCAAAGGACACCCAGGATTCTGCTACTTGACCCAGCCTCTACTATCAGACTTATCTACTAACCCCATGTTCCAGCTACATCCAACTGAACCCACCATTGTTCACAGCCATGACCCTTGTGTTCTTCTGCCTCAGCCCTCTCTCCTTTTCTTGGCCTTGTAAACCTCTACACATCCTCTAAGGACTAGCTTAACTGACGTCTCTTCTTGGAAGACTTCGTCTATTCAAGAAGACAGTTATTTGCTTCTTCCTCCAATTCAGTTATGACACTGTACTGATCTACTCACCTGTTTGCATCCCATCCAGACTGAGAACTCACTGAAGTCAAGGATAATGCCATCTTGGACCACCCCAGGTAGCCCCTAACACCATGCCAGGCACGCAGGAGGTACTTAAATAAACAGCTGTTCGCCCTCTCGCATTAAAGGTTTTGCATTAGAGCCTTTTGCTCACCAGTGAGAATCCCTAATTCAGCAGAAAGCATTTCTCTCTTTCTAGAAACTGGAGGTGCTAGATTAAATAAGATAATCACTCACTTCACTTCTGGAGGCAACAGCCCGGTGCAACGGGGTCAGCCACATGTTGTC
The DNA here is from genome assembly GCF_019923935.1 of Bubalus bubalis. Classification (NCBI taxonomy): domain Eukaryota; kingdom Metazoa; phylum Chordata; class Mammalia; order Artiodactyla; family Bovidae; genus Bubalus; species Bubalus bubalis. The sequence continues at coordinate 137,859,331 of NC_059158.1, forward strand.
CTTGGCATTCACACGAGCTCCTGGAACCAAACAGCACAGGTTAGAAGCATAATACAGTCAGGGCAAGTTCTGCTGATGTGAAGTCAGATGCTGTATCTCGTGCTCTTGTTTGCCTGGTACAAACAACACATTTTGTTTGTTTGTTTGTTTTCTCTTTGTATCAATCATGTGCTTTCTGGCCAGACAGGAGGCGATACTGAGTCCAGTAGAAGAAGCAAGATCATGAGTTTAGAATGTCACAAGAATTAGGTTAGGACTAGAAGAGAAACAGGAGAAGGAAATGGCAACCCACTCCAGTACTCTTGCCTGGAGAATCCCACGGACGGAGGAGCCTGGTAGGCTGCAGTCCATGGGGTCGCTAAGAGTCGGACACGACTGAGCGACTTCACTTTCACTTTTATGCATTGGAGAAGGAAATGGCAACCCACCCCATTGTTCTTGCCTGGAGAATCCCAGGGACGGGGGAGCCTGGTGGGCTGCCGTCTATGGGGTCGCACAGAGTCGGACACAACTGAAGCAACTTAGCAGCAGCAGCAGCAGAAGAGAAATAACAGTGTCTCACTGGGTAGGCGATACAGTTTTAAGAAAACTGAGATTCTCCAGAACTTTAGAAATATAGGTTCTGAAGAATGGAGAATTTCTCAAGGGTGTGGATATATGTATGTGTGCTCCTGAATATAATATATATTCCTGAATATAAACTATATAATCACATGCATTATTTTATTTTTAGTCATTAAGCATATTTATCTCACAGGGCAGACAACATCCTTCTTGACAAATTATTAGGGATTAGCAGTCTTTTAACAAAGGTATATTATATTAAAGGCCAGTGAGATGTCAAACAAATTTGTAAAGTTGGGTTCTGATGAGACTTGATCTGGGCTAAAGGGATTAGCAGAAATCCATTTTATCCGAGACCCTAATTATTCCTCTGGAACTAGCCACATATTTCGGTGGGAAGAAGCTACTTCCATGGGCGCTTTTGAACAGACACCACATGAAGCCTCTGTGGGCCGTCACAACTCCCTCGCACCATGGGGTGGGCAGACAGGGTAACACAGCCCTGTCTCCTCAGCCGGACTAGTCTGAACCAGAGCTGTGAAAACTACCTATTACCACGAACAGCAAAAGACCTATTTTGCTTCACATTTTCGATCATATGAGTAATACATTAACGTATTCTTCTTTTAAAAGATAGATTGTTATAGATTTAGGTAAAGCCCCTTTGAGAATCACCCCCAATGCTGGACTCTCTTCACTCCCTGAAGAAAACTACTACTCTGAGTTGGTATATGAGATCCTGATTTATGTCTTATATACAAATATGTGTTCCAATATTTCACTGTAAACAATGCTGCTATGAACAACCATAAAATGACTCTATGCAAATGTGTAAGTATTGTTCTAGGATACATAATTAGAAATGGACCTTCTGTGTCACTGACCATGTACTTTTGGTTTTAATAGTTTCAACCCTTCAAAGTGTGCCAATTTATACACTCACAGTGTATGACTGCTTTATTTCCTCACATTTTCATCAATACTTGATATTATCAGTTATTTATTATTATTCAAGGAATATGCATAACAATCTCTTTGAGTTCTTCTCCAGAACTAGGGCCACCACTCAAGTGGAGGATGGTAACCTCAGGCTGAGCAGAAGATTCCTGGAGCACTGCCCAGTTGCCTCACCACCAACCAATCAGAAGAAAGTCACACAGTCTGCAGCCCTCACTCCAAATGTTGCCTTCCTCTTCTGGGGACCGGTGATGACCTATTAGGCCTCCTGTTTGGCCCCTGTCTGTTTCATCACTGACTGGGTCCAACAGTTTTGGGCTAAACTGCTGTCAGTACAACTGGAGAAGGAAATGGCAACCCAATCCAGTGTTCTTGCCTGGAGGATCCCAGGGACGGGGGAGCCTGGTGGGCTGCCGTCTATGGGGTCGCACAGAGTCGGACACGACTGAAGCGACTTAGCAGCTGTTAGTACAAGGGCTTCCCAGGTGGCACTAGTGGTAAAGAACCCGTCTGCCAATACAGGCGACACAGGAGATGTGGGTTCAGTCCCTGGGTCAGGAAGATCCCCTGGAGGAGGAAATGGCAACCCACTCCTATATTTTTGCTTGGAGAATCCCATGGAGAGAGGAGCCTGGTGGGCTACAGTCCAAAGGGTCGCAAAGAATTGGATACAACTGAAGTGACTGTGCACATCAGTTACTTAAAATATTGCAAATCTGACTGGAAGAAAATGGTCTTACATTTCTGTGTTGCCTATTTAACAATGAGATTGGGCATCTTCTAATATGTTTGTTCATTAGCCACTTGTATTCATTCCCTGAGAACCATTTATTTATATTCTTTGCGTATTCCCCTTATTTTTCTTATAATTTATATGTATACATTAATATTGTAGTTACTATTTTTACTGTTTATGTATTCTAAAATTCTAAAAAAAAATGTTTTATGTAGATTCAAATGTGGCTTTTAGTATCAAAACTCTTTTAAGGAGAAAAATGCCCCTGAGCTTGCTGGGTAACATAAAGCAACATACACTCCCATGTGTAACAAACACCACACTGTGTTCATGCAGCTTTGGACTCACTTGAGAAATTGAAAGCTAATTAGAAATCTAGGGAGTAGATTCAGTCACTGTGTAAGCCTTCCATTCCTCCACTAATCCTCCTCCACAAGGTTGAAGAGGCAGCTGCCAGGGAAACCACCTCTCCCAGAACAACAAAATTATTATGACAAAAGCAGAGTTATCTGAATGGGGACGCATATTTCATCAGTGTCATCTCGTGAGACTGGCTTCCTCATCCTCTTCCTCTGTCTATCGGACAGTCTTGTTTACATGTCAGAGGGAGATGTCAGATGGTTTGAGTTGAATATTTATAACTGATTTTTCTAAAGGAAGCTTCATGTTATTTACCTGCCTGTCAGGCACCATTGTGCACTGAAGGACACAGAGTCAGCATGTCTAATGATTTAAAGGCAAATGCTTTTTCCCCCAAGCACGTTTTTAATTTTTTTTTTTTTAAAGCACCAGGTTATACTGATTCTCCAGAAACCAAGACCTAATTAAAAGTTATCAGGCATGAACTCTAAAATATCTTTTTTTTTTTTTATCTTATCCCTACTACTGCTTGATTTTATTTTCATAGATAACAGGAGTAAAGAGAACTCTGAGCATATTTTCAGAGGCAATATTTCTGTTCTTCTCACCGTGTCATTTAGAAACAAGTAGGACAAAGAAAAAAGATAGATCAAATGACTAAAAATCTTACAGGCCAGCGAGAACAGGCCAGCCAATGTTTGGCTTTTAATTATAGAAATAAATATGAAAGAAAGATCACATGAAATATGATTATAATACAGTGAGATCAGCTTGCTATTGATTTTTTAAAAACAAACACTGTCCTGCAAAGCAATGACCTAAGAAGAGTATATGATAATTCCAAATATGTGGCAATTGCTCAAAACATTTTAAAAATTCCCCTTGGAGTTGCCTTTGGGGCCAGTTTATATGCCTATCAGCAAACGGCCCATTACTTTATAATCACACTGCATTGGAGATCAAAATCAGCATTGCCTCATTTAATTACCCCTCTTTTTCTAGACCCCCCCAAAAATCAAATCCAACCTCAAAGGATGAATATTTGTTATGCATGAAAGAATCCAAAAAATGACCTGCCACCAGCTCTGGAGGCAATTTGCACTGGGAGTGGTAATCACATTTTGAAAAATCACAGGAAATAATTTCATAGGAATACCACTTGTTTGGTGGCCTACATTCTAATTTATTTTTTTTTAATTAATAGTTACAACTCACAAACACTCACATGTTATAGGGTGTGTACTCCCAGTTTTCTTCCTTCAGCTCAGAACTCTCTCTCTAACCCTGTGTGTTTCCAGAATTTCTCTACAAGGTCTTGTTACTATGGCTGTTTCTCTGTGTGCTCTGCTCCTTATATCTCAACACTAGTCTCTTAACTCTTAGCTACTGATTGGTTCACACTGATCTCATTCATATATCTCCAGGCAAATGATTTAGCAAGCTCTTGACCTTCTCTCTGCCTTAATCCTGACTCAGTCAGTTCCAAAACAGAAGCTACAAGCAGGTGGTGAAAATAAAGCCAGAAGCAGTTATAAGAAGAGGAAATCTGCAAGGCCTGAATTCCTTGCTGTCTACTCAGAGACACTCAGGGTTCCATCTGCCTAGCTAACAAAAGATAATGTCAGTAGGAATTTAGTGGGCTTGAGTTACACTATGCTCTGTAAGTTAATACAACAATGGAGAACACAGCTGTAATGGGAGATTCTGGCAAAGTCAAATGATTTGTCCAACATGGGAATAATTAGCACCTCATTCATTATTAAACTGGAAAACAATTTGGTTGGATTCCCTAAAGGGTCAACTGCCAGATGTAAGTCTAAAGATGAAATCGCTGCTCTTGCAATGATATTTGTTTAGGAATATACTATACAAAATGAATAAAGGACCTTTCAGGGAAATTAAAACCATAAGAATTCCAAGAGTTTGCTAAGCTTCCACAGTTGAGTAAAATTCCTAAAGAACCTTCACAATTCTCTTCCGTATCCTAAGTCTTCCTAATTTGATGAGGGAAGGAGGAAAAATTCCATAGCATGTGCCACCTGAAATTATACTAGAGGCATTAACAGCACAGTGATTCTTCCAAGATGACTGGGCTAAGGAAACAGGTGTACAGATCAAGAGATACAGAACAGTTTCTCCTGGCTCTGAATGAGCCCTGTTTAAAAGAGGCTGGGGTGCTCCATGCCCACATAAAGGAAAGGTGAAACCAAGTCTCTTGATTATCAGACCCTAGATGCCTGGGAAAAAAATAGATGGGTCACCTCCATGCTGAAGAATTAAAATATTCCCCTTCAAATGTAGAAAAACAAACAAACCAACACACACAAAAAGCATAGCTGGGGATATAAGACAAAGTTCTAAATTTGCACAGTCATGAACCAAACATTCCTCTGAGAACCCTGAGCTGTGTTTTAAAACAACACTTAGAAGGTAGGTAGAGCTTGCTGGGATCATTAGGTCTCATACCACAAAAGTCTTTATTTTGCACCTCCACCAATTCTGCCTATAATTTTCCATGGGCCAAATTTCTACTGCTGGGGCAACCAGCCAGGTGTGCACTGGCTGTTAGCCACAGACTGTGCCAGTGCCAAGTACTACATATTTGTTTGGAACACAGCCTTGAAACATCTTTAGAATTATCAGAAGGAAGGCCTGTTCTCAAGAGCACAAAAAATACTCCACAAAATCTAACCTAATCTCCATGAGACTGTCAGGAGCATGTAGCACAAGCATTGCAAGGCATAGAATACTTGTTTCCTGAGAAAAGCTACCTCAAGAACACAACCACAACAAAAATAAGGGCAATGTGAATATTCCTTGTGCATCATAGCACCATTCTTTTCCAGTGTTCTTCTCCAATACTACTCCAATACTGTATCAGTTCCTATCTTTGCATAGCTGACTTTGGAATTCTACAATTTCCCTTTACTACTGCAAACAAAGTCAAAACCAAAACCTTATTATTGGTCTTTTGCATAGTCTCTGGGCAGCGGCATTTCCTCCAGATTTGAATCTCCCCAAACCAAGATGCAGGTCAGGAAGCAACAGTTAGAACTGGACATGGAACAACAGACTGGTTCCAAATAGGAAAAGGAGTACATCAAGGCTGTATATTGTCACCTTGCTTATTTAACTTATATGCAGAGTACATCATGAGAAACGCTGGGCTGGAAGAAGCACAAGCTGGAATCAAGACTGCTGGGAGAAATATTAATAACCTCAGATATGCAGATGATACCACCTTTATGGCAGAAAGTGAAGAGGAACTAAAAAGCCTCTTGCTGAAAGTGAAAGAGGAGAGTGAAAAAGTTGGCTTAAAGCTCAACATTCAGAAAACAAAGATCATAGCATCTGGTCCCATCACTTCATGGGAAATAGATGGGGAAACAGTGGAAACAGTGTCAGACTTTATTTTTGGGGGATCCCAAATCCCTGCAGATGGTGATTGCAGCCATGAAATTAAAAGATGCTTACTCTTTGAAAGGAAAGTTAACACCAATCTAGATAGTATATTCAAAAGCAGAGACATTACTTTGCCAACAAAGGTCCATCTAGTCAAGGCTATGGTTTTTCCAGTGGTCATATATGAATGTGAAAGTTGGACTGTGAAGAAAGCTGAGCACCGAAGAATTGATGCTTTTGAACTGTGGTGTTGGAGAAGACTCTTGAGAGTCCCTTGGACTGCAAGGAGATCCAACCAGTCCATTCGAAAGGAGATCAGTCCTGGGTATTCTTTGGAAGGACTGATGCTAAAGCTGAGACTCCAGTACTTTGGCCACCTCATGTGAAGAGTTGACTCATTGGAAAAGACTCTGATGCTGGGAGGGATTGGGGGCAGGAGGAAAAGGGGACAACAAAGGATGAGATGGCTGGATGGCATCACCGACTTAATGGACATGAGTTTGGGTGAACTCTGGGAGTTGGTGATGGACAGGGAAGCCTGGCGTGTTGTGATTCATGGGGTCGCAAAGAGTTGGACATGACTGAGCGACTGAACTGAACTGAAACCAAAAGAATGAAGAAGAAAGCCAGCTAGCCTGCATGCAATCCGCACTGAGACTCATGCACATGCTTAGATCCATTCCAGGGATTTGTCCCGCAAATACTCAAAGGAGAAAGCACATGCTGGTTTTGGGTGAGATGTACCAAGTAAAGGTGCTTCAGTTCAGTTCAGTTCAGCCGCTCAGTCCTGTCCGACTCTTTGCGACCCCATGATTCGCAGCACACCAGGCCTCCCTGTCCATCACCAACTCCCGGAGTTCACTCAGACTCACGTCCATCGAGTCAGTGATGCCATCCAGCCATCTCATCCTCTGTCGTCCCCTTCTCCTTTTGCCCCCAATCCCTCCCAGCATCCGAGTCTTTTCCAATGAGTCAACTCTTCGCATGAGGTGGCCAAAGTACTGGAGTTTCAGCTTTAGCATCATTCCCTCCAAAGAAATCCCAGGGCTGATCTCCTTCAGAATGGACTGGTTGGATCTCCTTGCAGTCCAAGGGACTCTCAAGTCTTCTCCAACACCACAGTTCAAAAGCATCAATTCTTCGGTGCTCAGCTTTCTTCACAGTCCAGCTCTCACATCCATACATGACCACTGGAAAAACCATAGCCTTGACTAGATGGACCTTTGTTGGCAAAGTAATGTCTCTGCTTTTCAATATGCTATCTAGTAAAGGTGCTTATGCGTTGTTTAGTCATGCAATCGTGTCCAACTCATTGAAATCCTATGGACTGTAGCCCGCCAGGCTCTTCTGTCCATGGGAATTTTCCAGGCAAGAATACTGGAGTGGGTTGCCATTTCCTCCTCCAGGGGATCTTCCTGACACAGGGATGGAACCCATGTCTTCTGCATCTCCTGTATTGACAGGCAGATTCTTTACCACTGAGCCACCTGGGATTCCCCCCAAGTATATAGGTTTCCAAAAATGAAAATATTGGTATTTTAAAATCTGATGAAATATTTAAAATACATAGAAAAATAAAGAGACAGTATCATAAAGACCAGTATGCACACAACATGTGCTGGCCATATATTTACTCCCAATTTTTAAAAAATGAAGTATTTTACAGAATTGCTGTCTCTTTTATACCTTCCCCTGAAAACACCTCTCACTCTATTTGCCTCCTCAGAGGTAACTACTATCCAGAAACTGATGTTTCATTTTTTCCCATATTTTTATGCTTTGATTACATTATAGTCATGTATCTAACCTAACCTCCATGAGGTTAAGTTAAACAAAATAGTACTGTTTTGCAATGCAATTTCATTTCAGTTCAGTTCAGTCGCTCAGTCATGTCCAACTCTTTGCGACCCCATAAACTGCAGCACGCCAGGCCTCCCTGTCCAATGAAATTTAAAAATATGTAAATACACACATATCTATGTGTATTCATGTAGATTTAAAGGAATCCATTTTCCTTCTTTAATTTTTAGTTTTTTACAATGAAAGAAACAGATATCCAAATGTACAGAATGCATCCACAATACTGGGCCTGACTACTTGTTAAGATGGTCAGGAATCAGACTTTCAAAGCAACATAAAAATGTTTTACTGGAGAAGTCATTTCTTTTTCTTTTTTTTTAATTTATTTATTTTAATTGGAGGCTAATTACTTTACAATATTGTATTAGTGGACAATACAAGACATTCTTATTGAAAAATGACTAAGAATGTCTTGTATTGTCCCTTGTCTACTGACAAAATCAATGACCAAATAAATGTCCACAAGCACAATAAAGAAACTTTGTTTGGGTTCTTTGTAGTAGTCAATCTAGTAAATTGGTTATTTAAATTTTCACATGCCATTGACTTTTAAGCACAGCTGGTATTTACCTGACAGAATCAGGAGTTCAATTATCTCTGCATCTCCCAGAAACGCAGCCACATGAAGTGGGGTTCGCTTCTCAGAATCCTGAAACGATGGCAAAGATAAACAAGTCAGTACCGGCCGGAGGTGCCTTTGGTAGATACAGTATGACATGTCACTTACTCTGAGGTTAATGCTTGTGGGAGAGAGTGAAGGCCAAACATCTATTCAGATGAGTGCTGGTTACACATTTCTCTCAGCATCTCCCCCAGTCACATAAAGGAAAGATCCCCATTTTTGTGTCTGTATGTTATATTTGCCTCATTGCTCCTTTTTTTAAAGCCCAGCTCAGGTCAAGGATGGCCCATCATGCAGTGGAATTATCTTTAAATCCTCAGCATGGGTAAAAAAATTTCAAAGCTTCTACCTATCTTAACAGCACAGTTCAAAGCTTTCAATGACTTATTTTCTAAGAAAACCTAGTGAAACTATTCACAAGGACATGAAATATAAATACAATTATTTTCCATTACTGTTGCTTAGACCACTGCCCATTCATGTAATACTTATTGAATGCCTACTGTGTGTCAGGAACCAGATTCTGGGGACAGAGGGGTGACTACGACTTCATGAAACTTACAATCAAGTGGGAAGGCTGATAATAGTCATGTAACCCAATGACACATGAGATCCTTTCAGATGGTGATAAAGACTATAACAAAATTAAAACAGGATAATGAGATCAAGTGACTGTGAAGATGGGAATAAGATTCCTTAGAATGGTTGAGTAAGGCCTTTCTGAAGGTGCTGACACTGAAGCTGAGAGCTGAGGCAGATATTACTAACTCTGTTGTACAGATAAGAAACTATGGCTCAAATAAATTAAGAAATGTCCTCAAGACTCCACAGGTATATAGCAGAGTCAAGATTAGACTTTCACCTGTCAGATTCCAGACTAAGTCCTTTGCATGGCTGTGAGGCAGCATGATAACAGGCAGGGGAAAAAAATACTGCTTCCCCATCTGTAAATTGGAGATAATACCTCCCTAGAGGACTGATAAGAGCATTCAAGACAATGTAAGTAAGTCCTCGGTAGGTATGAGGCTTGGTGCATGCACAGCAAGTGCTCCATGGTAGCCATGTTAGTCACAGCACAGATAGTTGTGGGATACTGTAACCCAGAAGGACCCTATGGGGCCTTCCCAGGACAGAACCCCCATCCGAGTCCTCTACCTGCCTCGTTTGTAGAAAAACTTTAGCTTCCAAGGCTTTCCCCTAGTTTCAAAGAACAAATTTAATCAAAATGAGAAAATGCAGGAACAAAGAAAAGAGAAAATAATACAGACATTAAATAAAATCTAGGACCTTTAGTTCCTCCTCGAGGGCTATAGATAATATCCTAAGCCACATCCTTGAGTTGTTTTGCAGATACTGAAACCTCCACCAAGAGGAAGAAGTTAACTGCATGCTGACATAAGCACGTAGATCCCAGACAAGTTGGAACCAGAATGTTGAGGATGCTGACACCCAACTACCTCACCACCAACCAACCAGAAGAATGGCCATAAACTGATCATACACCCCAAAACCCTCTCCATCACCCTGACTTTAAAAACCTTTCCCTGAAAGCCATCAAGGAGTTCAGGAGTTTTGAGCATCAGCCGCCCATACTCCTTGCTTGGCCTTGGCAATAAATGCTGCATGTTCCTTCACCACAATCCGGTATCAGTAGATTGTCTTCACTGCACACAGGCGAGCAGATCCAAGTTTGGTTCAATAACAATATCTTCCCTTGAAGACTGAGAACTCTCATAGGGTACAGAATAGGTCTTACCTCTCCCTATAGTACCACCATACTAGGTGAACAAGTGAAGTGAAGTGAAAGTCACTCAGTCGTGTCCAACTCATTGCGACCCCATGGACTATAAAGTCCATGGAATTCTCCAGGCCAGAATACTGGAGTGGGTAACCTTTCCCTTCTCCAAGGGCTCTTCCCAACCCAGGGATCGAACCCAGGTCTCCTGCATTGCAGGTGGATTCTTTACCAGCTGAGCCACAGGGAAAGCCCATACTAGGTGCTCAGCATAAACTGACCAAACTCAACTAGTCTACATGCATGGCCTCTGCTACAAACTTTCAGCAGCTATCCTATAACAAAGGTAACCAAAGCCTATGCACCATCTTGGTGGTTTCTCCAGAAACTAGGATGCATTTTAGTTTTGACATTTGTAGAGTCACTATTGATTTTAATCATCATTCCTATCATTGCTTGATTAGACAATATACCTAACAGCCCTTGAAGCCCAAGGATGTTATTTTGTTTTCTGACAGTTCAGGTCCTCTGCTCTCAGTCTCTTTCAGACTATAGCTTTTAGGCATTTCATGACTCACTAATATCTAAAACAGATGGTTGGCAGGGAACATGACAAGAACTGATCCTCTAGCCAGCCTATTTGTTAGGAGGTCTGGTCAACAGGTTTTATGAAGAGATTAACTAACTTTTCAGTGGGTCAAAAGAGGGGGTTTGAATTAACTGGGAATATATGTTGTCTATGCATGCTGCAGGCAATCACTACATATAAGAGGAAGTAGGGCAGTCACATTACTATTCCATATTAGATAATGATATGCCTTAGAAAAGGACTTCCCTGGTAGCTTAGTCAGTTAAGAGACCGCCTGCAATGCAGGAGACCCAGGTTCGATCCCTGGGTTGGGAACATCCCCTGGAGAGGGAAATGGCAACCCACTACAGTATTCTTGCCTGGAGAATTCCATGAATGGAGAAGCCCAGCAGGCTACAGCCCATGGAATCACAGAGTTGGACAGGACTGAGCTACTAACACTATTTTAACACCATGGCTTAGAAAATTCAGTAAGATATAAAACCACGGTTAACCCTCTTATTGCCATATCATCCTTTCTGTGAAAATAAAGATTCAGTGTTTAAAAGCATATTTGCTTATTTGAGAATCAAGTATTAATTTATACAGTGAACTATACAAATAACTGAGATCAGACTTTCACAAATGTCTTCTACTTCTATTTCTTCTATTGATGTTTCTACAAGCACTTTCCTTTTTAGCTTTATATTCTCTTTGAATCCTCTATAATAACTGAAAAGTATCTATTGGGCCCTAGGATAAAAGTTATAAAATTATATGTTCGTTAATAAATTGAACTGGTTCCAGAGTTTGGTTCAACAAATAAAACCTCACCTAAGTGATTTAAACAAGGACTAACCCAACCCAAATTATGACTTTAATTTGACCTGAAGCATAGTCAATGCTCTGTTTGAGAACTTGGCCTCAAATAAAAGCCAAAAAATACCAATATTCAAATCTGGTTGGTCCATCATTATATAACAGGCTTTACTCATCCGGTAGGTGCTTTTATGACATGACTTGTTCAAATTGAAGTTTTTATATTATAATATGGGTGTGTTACATGAGATCATGTTTTTACAACTCCTTGATTATAAATCCTATTTTTCCTCTTAATATGCATTTAAAGGTTTCCTATAGCTTTCTTAACACCTATGCCAATTGATACTCTCCTTCAGTGACAAGCCATAAACAGGCAACAGCAGAAAAGATCTATATTCAGGCAGTTCTTTGGTTCACTGAAGCAGCAGAATCATATAAACAATTTCATGTGTTATTAAGACCTTACCCAAAATAACAATGCATTACTACTATTGACCAAGGGTTGCCAACACCTGCTCTCAAGCAAGGAATCTCAGTGATGTACAGGATCATAAGTTGAGGGATGAATAACAGAGTCACATCCATCACCATACCCAACGAGGTGAAACCAGCCAGAAGTTGCAGTTCATCCTCTTTCTAAGTAAAGGGCCACTCTACTTGTCATAAGCTAGATAAATAGAGTAGGAGATGCAATGGTAGAAAGAGAGGGAAGGCTCCGGGGAAAAGAAAATGCTAATAATAATACTAGTAAAAATAGGTCATTGGCCAATGATATCCCTACGGTATCTAAGAAGAAACAAAACCCATCTGGTATTGATGCAGTGCTTTTAACTTTTTTTCAGAATGCCTTCTCATCTATTCTATTACTTAAATCTTATAACATCCGTATCAGGGGAGACACATCTTTCAGAACTTTGTTGTTAAGCCTTGCTACCACCATCTAAAAGATATGGACTCTGAGCCCTTGGATATGTTGTATGGCTTGCCCAACACAGCAAACTGATGTCAAAGAACTGGGGGTCCTGGCTACCAACTTGAAACTTTTTTCTTTATAAAAGTGGAAGCAAGTGATAACCAAGCAAGATGGATGGGACAGGGGAGAAAGGCTCAAGAGGGATGGCATATATATATATATATATACACACACACACACACACACACACATATATATATGTAAATAAAATTATGACAGATTTACACTGTTGTATGGCAGAAACCAACACAACATTATAAAGCAATTATTATCCAATTAAAAACAGATTAGAGGACTTTAGTTTGTTAGCCTCTGTTCCAGATGTCTAGGAGACATCAGCAGTCATCCTTTTGTGTCCTATGGGTCATAGCCCACACACAGAAACCTTGCTTACAAAATGTAGGGTGTACATCTACCAAGAGCAAAAGATCTGAACAATGAAAAAGGAATTTAAACATAAAATTCAAACACAAACCAAAAAAAATGGAAGCAAGAACATCATCATAGAACTTGCCTTGATAGTCAAAAAAACTTTCCTTTATAATCCCTAAGAAATTCTGGGAAAAACGTGACAAACATATAGTAAACGTTCATTTAAATGAGCTTGCAAAAGTTAAATGGTCTGGGGCAAGAAATAAGGAATAAACTGAGAACCAAAGCTGGAAGCACATGAGCTTATTACCCTGCAGGGAGAAGCCATACTCCAGGGGCTTGGGACTGAACACTTGCTCCGGGATGGAAGGTGAGGTGGAAAACTGAAACTGGAAGACCTAGAAAGTGGTCTTGAAGAAAGATTCCTAAAGAACAAAGGTGGGCTCCAGAAAAAGCTAAACACTCCCTGGGCAGATGGCAAACCAGTGCCTTGGCCTAGATTCCTAGTGGAAGAATAAAAGTGTCTCCGCTGACTCCCCAGAGTCTGCCCTCCTGTGGTTTCAGGATTTGAAGAATACTGGAGTGGATTGCCATTTTCTACCCCAGGGAATCTTCCCAACCCAGGGATCAAACCCACGTCTCTTGTGTCTCCTGCATTGGCAAGTGGATTCTTTACCACTAGCACCACCTGGGAAGCCCCCTGTATAGTCTAGAAACTTTCGAGCTGCAAAATAGTTATAAAAGTTGGTTCTAGGCCAAGGATACCCATATGGTGCCAAGAAGAAAAAACATGTATCTAGAGAGATGTGTCCTTGGTCCAGGTAACCCAGGATTCCCACAGACTAAAACATCACTGAAAGTGAGCTCACAAACCACAGACCTATGTAGAAACAATTAATTTCCCAAAATCCAGGGTCAGCAGGCATACCAACCAGCAAGAGCTTGATATAACAGATACAGAGATACAAAGATAGACAGAGATACAAACAATGTTTAAAATCATTTGAATATGAAGGACAAAGCCCAAGGGAGAAAATAAAGCCTTATGTATTTTTGACTGAACAAAATTCGGGGGAACAGGTATGAAGGAAGAATTATAGGAAGCAGTACAAATGATGTTAGAAACCATCTAAGACTTTGATTTAAGAGAGATGAAAACAGAAAAGCTGAAAAAAATTGATTATTAGAACAGTGACTTTGGAATATGTTTTACCACCATATATTCAGCCATATTTTCTAGGTACAGACATATATTGAGAAGGTATTATCTTCCAGACACTGTGATAGATGTTATTAATAGAAATACAAAAATTGAAACATCCAGCCATCACCATAAAGACACTTACATCCAGTAACCAGTTTGCAAATTTAGGACATCAGAAAAAAATAAAAGCAGGGACATGGTAATTTGATATTTGTGATGTTAAAAGATTTATGAAAATTACCAAATGCACTGAGACAAAGTGTTAGTCACTCAATCATATCAGACTCTTTGCAACCCTATGGACTGTAGTTCACCAGGCTCCTCTGTTCCTGGAATTCTCCAGGCAAGAATACTAGAGTGGGTTGCCATCCTTCTCCAGGGAATCTTCCTGACCCAGGAATCAAACCGAGATCTCCTGTACTACAGGCAGATTCTTTACCATCTGAGCCACGAGGGAATCCCACTGAGACTAATGTTGTAGTAAATATTGTCCCAAAACCTGTTCAATTCTGACCAAGCCTGGGGCAAGAAGTCTAAACAGACAAGAAAAAGATCTCTTTTGAACTGGGACATGCACACATTTTGCCCAGGACTCTCAAGAAGCCCTACTGGCTCCTGCTCAATATGAACTTTGGAAGCCCTGAGCCAGACTTCCAGTTCAGTCACAGAGCCCAGCTGGTATCTTATAGGCTGCCTTGGGGTAGTTTCTGGATCAAAACTAGAATCCAGGACCAGACTAAGACAAGAGTAGCCTTCAGGCATTGTAGCCAAGCTACATGTTCTGCACCATTTGCATTCATTCTCTCTGTTGTCCAAGTGGACTTTCTGAGATGACCAACAGTTAATAAATGGTTGTGTGGTCTTTACAACACCCAGGAACACAGAGGAGAAAACAACTCAAAAGCAAGCACACATCAGAAATAAACACAAAAATAAACTCAAAATGGATTAAAGACCTAAATATAAAATCAGAAACTATAAAACTCTTAGAGGAAAACATGGGCAGAACACTCTCCCACATAAATCACAGCAAGATCCTCCATGACCCACCTCCCAGAGTAATGAAAATAAAAATAAACAAATGGGACCCAATTAAATTTAAAAAGCTTTTGAATAATGAAGGAAACTGTAAGCAAGGTGAAAAGACAGCCCTCAAAATAGAAGAAAATAACAGCAAATGAAACAACTGACAAAGCATTAATCTCCAAAATATACAAGCAGTTCATGCAGCTCAATACCAGAAAAACAAAAAACCCAATCAAAAAGTGGGAAAAAGACCTAAACAGACATTTCTCCAAAGAAGACATGCAGATAGCTAATAAATACATGAAAAGATGCTCAACATCATTCAGTATTAGAGAAAAGCAAATCAAAACCACAATGAGGTATCATCTCATACCAGTCAGAATGGCCATCATCAACAAGTCTACAAACAATATATGCTAAAGAGGGTGTGGAGAAAAAAGAACCCTCTTACACTGTTGGTGGAAAGGCAAACTGGTACAGACACTATGGAGAAGATTGTGGAGATTCCTTAAAAACTGGGAATAGAACTGGCATACGACCCAGCAATCCCACTGCTGGGCATACACAGCAAGGAAACCAGAACTGAAAGAGACACGTGTACCCCAGTGTTCATTGCAGCACTATTTACAATAGCCAGGACACGGAAGCAATCTAGATGAATGGATAAGGAAGTTGTGGTACATATATAAAACTCAGGAAAAGTAACGTATTTGAGGATACATAAATACATAAAGGAATGTATCTGAGTCAGTTCTAATGAGGTGAATGAACCTGAAGCCTATTATACAGAGTGAAGTAAGTCAGAAAGAGAAAGACAAATACTGTATATGAACACATATATATGGAATTTAGAAAGACAGTACTGACGATCCTACATGCAGGGCAGCAAAGGAGACACAGATGTAAAGAACAGACTTTTGGACTCAGCAGGAGAAGGTGAGGGCGGAATGATTTGAGAGAAGCACTGAAACATGTATATTACCATATATAAAATACATGATCAGTGCAAGTTTGATGCATGAAGCAGGGCACCCAAAGTTGGTGCTCTGGGACAACCCAGAGGGATAGGTTGGGGAGGGAGGTGGGTGGGAGGTTCAGGATTGGGGGGGACACATGTATACCTTTGGCTAATTCATGTTGATGTATGGCAAAAACCATCACTGTATTGTAAAGTAATTATTCTCTAATTAAAATAAATTAATTTTTTAAAGAAATAAATTATCAATGTAGTTTTTTTAGAAGATTGTTCAAGTTCACAAAAAGAGATCTTTTTCTATTCCCTAGGAGCTTCAATTCCAAATAGCCCTTGGCAAACAGATATTCAGACTCATGGAAAAAATTCAGGTTTCTTCAGAAGGAAGGAAGGTTAAACCCTCCCTTTCTATGAATAGCCAAAGACACACACAGCCAGCTGGCGTCTGAGCTAAATTTGCAGCATGTCATAGAAGGATCAGGCAGAGGAAGTTTCTGTCATCTGTTTACCAAAGAAGCAGATGAAAGAAAATGGGGAACTAGAAGCATGTCCATGTAAAGTGAGCTTGACCTGAGCAGAGAGTCATTCTGGCAGCTAAACAACACTGTGTTAGGCCGGCCGACTGAGGGGACACCACAAGCCTCTCTTTTGAAGATTAAGAATTGTTTATTACAATTCTTTGGAAATTCTAGTGAGAAGTGCATGATCTAATCTTCATTGTACGTATCTGTCGTACACTAAAACAAACATCCCTCCCTACACAGAAATATCTTAAATACCAAGACAGACAAATAGCACAATATTAAAAAAAAAACAACTCTACAAAGCTTTCCTGTCATGAAACACAAAAGTTAAGTTCCAGTCAACTCAGATCCCCACTACTACCAAAGGAATGGAGAAATAACTAACCAGATCATGTATACTGAGTGGAGATGAGCAGGAGCAAACAAATGTCTAAAGAACGCTGGACACAAAATAAGTACCTTGGAGATACATCAAATCATGTGAGGAAAAGAGCCAAAGACACATTAAAGATTTAAATCAAACAAGATACAGAAAGGGAAAGATTGGTCTGAATCTCTTACTTGGTCTGAAGGGAGAAATTAAAAGAAATTTTTAAAGAAGAAAAAAAGCAAACAGGGAAACAAAAATCATATTTCTTTTTAACAGCTCAAAAATACAGAGAAGAATAGAAAATACCAGATCTATATGTCCCACCAGCAAAATCAAACACGTTAACATTTTTTTACATCTGTTTCAGAACTCTGTTTTTTAAAAAAACAGCTTTAGAGGTAAATGTCATGAGTACTGTGACTTATAAATGGTTCAGGAAATAACTCGCTATGTATATGTGTGTGAGACAGACAGAGAAAGGGAGAGAAAGGCAGAGAGACAGGTTATACAGTTTTTGATTCTTTACTACAAGAAAGGATGTTGCAATGTACATTCTGTCCATGTCTCTCCCAGAATATGTATGTATTACTCCCCTAGAGTAAACACCAAGAAAAGAAAGGGCTGGATCTCAGGGAATATTCATGTTCAACTTTATTAGGTATTGCCAAATAGCTTTCAAAAATGGTTTACCCAATTTATACTCCCACCAGTCACAAGTTAATTAGTTACTTTCCCTGACATCCTTGTCAATATTTGCTATTATCAACCTTATTACTCTTTGCCAATATGATGTACCCAACATGTTATTTCATTGAGGCTTTGATTTATATTTCACTACATACAAGTGAGGTTAAGATTCTTTTCATATGTCTACTAAAAATTCTGGCTTCAACTTCAAACTCCCTGTATATATCCTTTATCCATTTCCAAATTCAGTTATTAGTATTTTTCTTATGATATATGGAAGATTTTTTAAAATATTGCTTAATTCAATTTTCAGTGAAAACTCAAGTTTTACCTTCCCCTAGACGCAGGAGAGACAGGTCAATGTCTACCCCAAGTCACCATCAAAGAAAAATTCAGATTTACAATCGTTATTCATCTTCCATGCATGTGTGATCCCATGGAGCCAGATTTTTCTTGGCTGGAATATTCTGTGCCTCAAAAGTGATGGTTTATCTCTGCCTCTACACACCCCCAGCACTGAATAATCTCATTTAACCACCTCTGTTGGTATTTTAACCCATCCATCTGAATGTAACACAGATGTATGAGAAACACTAGTACATTTTGCTATATCTAAAAGTGTTTCAAATTCAAACCTCAAAACTGTAATTCTTGAAACTAAATAATAATCACTCAAAAGACTTTAAAATGAAGATAAAATATAGGAATTCCCTGGTGGTCCAGTGGTTAGAACTCTGTATTCTCATTGCTGGGGCCCAGTTAGATCCCTAGTAGGGGCTAAGATCCTGCAAGTCATATGGCCAAAAAAAAGATAAAATAAGAGAAATGAGAATGCCAAAGACATTTTGATTATATCTGCCTTGCTGCTGCTAAGTCACTTCAGTCGTGTCTGACTCTGTGCAACCCCATAGACGGCAGCCCACCAGGCTCTCCCACCCCTGGGATTCTCCAGGCAAGAACACTGGAGTGGGTTGCCATTTCCTTCTCCAATGCGTGAAAGTGAAAAGTGCAAGTGAAGTCGCTCAGTCGTGTCCAACTCTTAGCGACCCCATGGACTGCTGCCTACCAGGCTCCTCCATCCATGGGATTTTCCAGGCAAGAGTACTGGAGTGGGGTGCCATTGCCTTCTCCATATCTGGTAACTGAATACTATATATTTTATTGCATTAATTTTTTAAACTAAATTAACATATATTAAGCAAAAATTATATCAGAGATTTGTATATTTTCTAATTTGTTCCTAAAATAATACTACGAGGTAAATGTTATCACCCCCATTTTACAGTGGAGGCGCCTGAGACTTTCAGTAACTGGACCAGAGTCACACAGTTAATCAGTGATAGAACCATATTTCAGAACCAGATCTGATTTCATTGCTCATGCTCTTGCTGACTCTTTGAATAGTTATCAGTCTTGGTAGACAAAATGAAAGTTATTGTTCATTATAATTAGTACTCTTGCTCTAATAGTCTAGACCTAAGAACAAAATTCTCAGAAGTAAAAAATACTAGCTGGCAAGAAGAATAGAGTTGGAGAACAAACACTACCTGATTTTCAGATTTTATCATGAAACTCCTGTAATCGAAACAATTTAGTGTATTGGTGTAAAGACACATATATGGACACCACATGATTTTCAAAGAAGGTTCCAGGGCAACTCACCAGTGAAAGGATAGTCTTGTCAATAAATGGCACTGAAACAATTAAACAAACAAAAAAGGCTTCAACCCATATCTTGCACACTGGACAAAAATTACATCAAGATGGAACATAGAACTAAATGCAAAACTTAACATTCTGAAGGAAACATAGGAGAAATCCCTTGTAACCTTACATTAGACAAAGATTTCTTAGCTATAACACCAAAGCATGACCCATAAAAGCACAAATTGAATTTCATCAAAAACAGTAACTTCTGCTCTTTGAAATACACTCGGTTTTTTGTTTGTTTGTTGATTTTTCTGTTTGTTTTCTGGCTGCACCACACAGAATGTAGGATCTAAGTTTCCCAAGGGATCTAAGAGGGGTCAACCCACACTGCTTACATTGCAAGTGTAGGTCCATTAACCTCTGGATCACTGGAGAAGACCCTGAAATACAGTGTTGAGAGAATGAGAAGATAAGCCACAGAGTGAAAGAAAATATTTTAAAGTATATATAGGATAAATGACTTCTATCTAAAATATACCAAAAAACTCTCAAAACTCACTAATATGAAGACAAACAATTCAATCAAATAGCAAGCAAAAGATGTGAACAGATATTATACAGATAGCAAATAAGTACATGAACTAATGCTCAACAACACTGATCATTAGGGAAATGCAAACCAAAATCATATTACACACTTACTAAAATGGCTAAAATTTAAAAAACTGACAATATCAAGTGTTGGTGAGGATGTAGAGAAACTGAAACATTCATGCACCACTGGTGGGAATGTAAAATGGCAGAATCACTTCAGATAATAGTTTGGCAATTTCTTTAAAAGTTAAATACAGACCTAAATGATTCAGGTATTTAGGAGTTTACCCATATGAAAAGAAAGTATCTGTCCACACAAAGACCTATACATGAATGCCTGTAACAGCTTTCTTTTTTAATTTATTTTATTGAGTACAGTTGATTTACAATGTTCTGTTAGCTTCTGCTGTACAGCAAAGTGATTCAGTTATGTATATTCTTTTCATATTCTTTTCCACTATGGTTTAGTACAGGATATTGAATATAGTTCTCTGTGCCATACAGCTGTTGTTCAGTCACCAAGTCATGTACATATAGTAGGACCTTGTTCTTTATCCATTTTATATACAACAGTTTGCATCTGCTAATCCCAAACTTTCAAAACATCCTTCCCTTACCGCTCCTCCCCCTTGGCAACCACAAGTTCTAACAGCTTTATTTTCATAGCCAAAATATGGAAACAATCCAAATCTCTATCAAGAGACAAATGGATAAACAAACTGTGATATTTCCATACAGTGGAACACTATTCAGCAATTAAAAGGAATGAACTATTGCTACACATTACAACATGGATTTGTTGTTCTTGTTCAATCACTCAGTGGTATCTGCTCTTTGCAACCCCATGGACTGCAGCAGACCAGACTCCCCTGTCCGTCACCATCTCCTGGAGCTTACTCAAACTCATGTCCATTGAGTCAGTGATGCCATCCAACCATCTCATCCTCTGTTGTCCCCTTCTCCTCCTGCCCTCAATCTTACCCAGCATCAAGGTCTTTTCTAATGAGTCAGCTCTTCGCATCAGGTGGTCAAAGTATTGGAGCTTCAGCTTTAGCAGCAATTCTTCCAGTGAATATTCAGGACTGATTTCCTTTAGGATTGACTAGTTTGATCTCTTTGCGGTCCAAGGGACTCTCAAGAGTCTTCTCCAACACCAAAGCTCAAAAGTAGCAATTCTTCAGCACTCACCCTTCCTTATGGTCCAACTCTCACACCCATACATGACTACTGGAAAAACCATAGCTTTGACTAGACGGACCTTTGTCAGCAAAGTAATATCTCTGCTTTTTAATATGCTGTCTAGGTTGGTCATAGTTTTTCTTCCAAGGAGCAAGCATCTTTTACTTTCATGACTACAGTCACCATCTGCAGTGATTTTGGAGCCCAAGAAAATAAAGTCTGGCACTGTTTCAATCGTTTCTGCATCTATTTGCCATGAAGTGATGGGACCAGATGCCATGATCTTAGTTTTTTAATGTTGAGTTTTAAGCCAGCTTTTTCACTCTCTCCTTTCACCTTCATCAAGAGGCTCTTTAGATTCTCTTCAATTTCTGCCATAAGGATGGTATTATCTGCATATCTGAGGTTATTGATATTTCTCCCGGCAATCTTGATTCCAGCTTGTGCTTCATCCAGTCTGGCATTTCACATGATGTACTCTGCATATAAGTTAAAAATAAGCAGGATGACAATATATAGCCTTGACGTACTCTTTTCCCAATTTGGAACCAGTCCGTTGTTCCATGTCCAGTTCCAACTGCTGCTTCTTGACCTGCATACAGGTTTCACAGAAGGCAGGTTAAGGTGGGCTGGTATTCCCATCTCTGGAAGAATTTTCCACAGTTTGTTGTGATCCACAACATGGATGAATTAAAATAATTAAGTTGCATGAAAGGAGTCAGACCAAAAAAAGATTACGTACTATATGAATTCATTTACATAAAATTGTAGGAAATGCAAACTAATATACAGTGACAGAAAGCAGATCAGGGTGTGCCTAAGGAAGCTGGAGCAGGGATTAGAAAGGGTGGGAGGAACGGGTTACCAAGAGGCACAAGGAAACTGCGGGGGATGATGGATATATTCATTATCTTGATTATGGTGACAGTTTCATGGGTGCAAACATGTCAAAGGACTGATGCTGAAGCTGAAGCTCCAATATTTTGGCCACCTGATGTGAAGAGCCAACTCATTGGAAAAGACCTTGATGCTGGGAAAGATTGAGGGCAGGAGGAGAAGGGGGCGACAGAAGATGAGATGGTTGGATGGCATCACCAACCCAATGGACATGAGCTTGAACAAACTCCAGGAGATAGTGAAGGACAGGGAAGTGCGGCATGTGGCATTCCATGGGGTCACAAAGAGCTGGACACCACTGAGCAACTAAACAATCAGACATGTCAAAACTTTGAAAATCTTTGTTTATTATATGTCTACTTTATTGTATGTCAATTATATCTCAATAAAGCTGCTTTAAAGTATATAAGCAGGCAAATAAAATACATTCTCCCTTGCACAACATAAAGAAGGGCATATCTAAGAGTTTAAAAAAAAAATACACCCATGCAACAATTCAGTTACAAGGAAGAAAAGAAATGGCAAAGTCATGAAAAGAGATGAAGCAATTCATGTTATGTCCTGCTCATGTAGAGACATAAAAGTGAAGTTCTGGCAAAAGAATGGGGTGTTGGATTAAACCGTATACGCTTTAAAAACAGGCACAAGCAAGATCTCTCTTCAAAATCTCTTAGGACAGTTACATTTCCTAAATGAAACCTTTGAAAAATCTGTACTGGGTAAGGATGTACACAATAAATCTAGAAAACTAAGTACAAGTATGAAACGGAATTGTTCATGCCTAATCTGTGGGTTCACTGTAACGTCACCAGTAGATTACCAGAGGACCGCTGGGATCTTACCAGTGCCCAGAAATTTCCAAGGGACAGAAGTTCCTTTTTTTTTAATCTACTTTTTTAAGCACCTCACCAGACATGTGATCTGTTGGCACATTTTAACAAAATAATTTATATTATTTTTTGGCTGCACTGCACAGCATATGGGATCCTCCTTCCCCAATCAGGTATCAAACCCATACCCCCTGAAGTGGAAGTGCAGTCCTAACCACTGGACTGAAAGGGAAGTCCCCACAAGTCCTTTTAGGGCAGACTCTGCCTGGGGAAATTGACAGTTCAGTTCAGTTCAGTCACTAAGTCGTGTCTGACTCTTTGCAACCCCATCGACTGACTGCAGCATGCTAGGTTGCTATTTATTCTGTTGCCCTGAAACATTTCTTCAGAGTCAGTGGAAACAGAACACAGAAAAGGGTTCTAGTCCTCTAGTCCTACAGGTTAGAAAACATGCTCAAGTTCTGTTGCCAATTAAACAGTAAAATACATTCACCCAATCCAAAGGCAATCATCGTGAGTTTCTGATGAAAACCAAGCAGGTCTTCAGGGAACCACCTCTCCCTGAATCCTAAAAGCTAACCAAGTTCACAGATGCCCTGTGCAGCATCCCAAGTGTAAGAAGCAGCAGTGTTTTTAACTGTAATGTATTTGGTAAGTAGTTTTTCCTGGAGAAACCATAATTCTAATATCATGGTGAGAAGGTTTTACCGCTAAGAATATCTAAGGAAGCCCACAGTTTGGAACTGCCCTTGGTTCCCATGAGCTAACCAGCGAGAAGAGAAGTTTAGTTTCTGTTAGGGCCCCACCCTAGGCTCCTGGTCTCTTTTAATTAGTTCATTAACAATTTCTTCAACAAAGATGTCTAATAGGAGAGGCAGAAGCAAACTCATAAAAACAATTTCTGTGGTCCATAAAAAATCATCTTGACTAAAATGATTAATATTTCTTTACAAGTTTTTTCCAGCCTCCAGGTGGGTACTATAGAAACTGAGTTTACACATAACACTGATAATAAAAACCACCAATGCAGTTATCAGGACCTGAGATCTTGATGATCGGCTCAGTACACCAAGATGCTAACAATCCTAAGAGCTGGGTGAAGAGTGCTACGGGTGTTCTTCACCTTCTTTCTTTGCCTGTATTTCAAGACTTGAATTAACACAGTTTAGAAACAAAAAACCTAAAATTCCTTTTGCAAATAAGACTTTACTATTTAAAAAACAAACAAAAATAAAGCAAAACAAGCAACAGGCTTGCTCTAATAAGAGCTAGTTGTAAGTAATTAAACATAAAATAGTAAAGCACTGGATATTGTTTCCCATCTAAAACTCTTTGTTATCCTGTGAAAGTGAAGTCGCTCAGTCGTGTCCAACTCTATGTGACCCCATGGACTGTAGCCCACCAGGCTCCTCTGCCCATGGGATTCTCCAGGCAAGAATACTGGAGTGGATTGCCATTTCCTTCTCCAGGGGATCTTCCCGACCCAGGGATTGAACCCAGGTCTCCTGCATTGCAGGCAGACGCTTTAACCTCTGAGCCACAAGGTTTTAAATAATTGATATGCAAAATGTTCCTTTGCAAACAACAAAACATTATGTTCATTACTAAACTTGGGAAAACTGTGATTTGTATAATGCTCCATATAGTTGAGAAAGCATGTCCTACACAACTGCATCAGCTTATTCTTAGGAAAAGTCAGGGAGAGTGATCAAGTAGGTATTGTTATCCTCATTTTATAGGACAAGAATCAAGGCTGACTCAGAGTAGGATGACTTGCTAAAAGTCACACACCAACTTTGGAGGAGTCTGGGTTTCCTGATTCCACATTCTCTGTGTTCTCGCATAACGCCACATAGGATCCTACTAGCCGGTACGAATTCCTCACCAAGGAAGAACCTGCTTCCACCTGCAGGACACTTCAGTGGCCTTTGATCCACCCTGACCTTTCCTGCAGGACAGGAATGGACACATGGACACACACATGCTTTCCTTAGAGGCATCCTCTTAGGGCTTAAAGAACACACACTTTGGAGTCAGAATGACCTGACTTTAAATCCCTCCTCTGCCACTGAGAAGCTGTGTGACTTTGGGCAAACAATAAGTTTGTCTCAGTTTCTCTGAGACTTATTTTTTTTTCTGTAAAATGAAAATAGGATCACCACCCAGATAGGCAGAAACTAATTTCCAATAAATATTAGCCATCATCATCATTATTATTGACATCTTTGTGGCTTATCCTAATTCTTTTAGTTCCCCTTGGAATGATACTATATAAGGAGACTCAGGATAAAGCAAGTTACTGTTAAGAAGTGGTATTTTTTAACCAGTAGAAGGGCTGACACTGCCTGCTCAAAGCTGGCACACAGCGGTGCTTTGCCCACCTCCTCTCCCTCCTAAAGCAGTCAACTTCAGTGGGCCTGGCCATTGTATCTGTTCCACTCCAACCAAAGGTAATCAAAGTTTCTGCCAGGCTCCAAAGCTGGGCCTCCCATGATTCATCCTTTATCTCCTGGGACCCACAGTACAGTTTTTACCTTATGGAACCAGCTAAAACACCCACCCTCCAGCAGCTCTAAACACTTGCTGAGAATATATTGGGTTGGCCAAAAAGTTTGTTTAGATTTTTCTGTAACATCTTACAGAAAAACCTGAATTAACTTTTTTGGCTAACCCGATATCTCTGCTGCCATGAAGGCCTGCTTTCTCATCCAGTCTCAGTAGTTCAGCAGAGTCAGACCGGGTTGCAACTTGAACTGAGGGGAACTGCCCTTGGGAGAAGGATGCTGTGCCTTTTCTCTCCTCCCCCAAAGCTTAAAAACTTTTGAACTAGGCATCCCCAAATTAGAACACCCTCACTAAACCTTTCTGACACTTGACAAGAGAGTTTTGCTGCCCAAGACACCTATGCTATCAGTCTTATTTATTAACTTATTAGAAGTAAAGCCACCACAGAATCATTGAGGCCATCAGGAAGATAAACACAGGGCCACTTTATACAGCAACAAGCAAGGAAACATTCATCTATGCCCGTCCTAATTGAGCCACTAGGACAGACAGCTAAACACACTGCAATGATTCCACACAGAGCCTTCTGCTTAGTGAGAGAAGACTGCAAAATGGCAGGCCTCCCAAGCCCTCTAATTACAGACTGATGTGAGTGGTCCCAGAACGTGGAGACGGTTACGTAACAGCATTTCTCAATGAAAAGGAACATGGGAGACGCATCTCTCCAGCTCCAGGATAACCTCAAATAAACCCATACCCCTTGACAACATCCCTTGGAAAAAATGGTCAGTGGTGCACTTGGCCTTCACAAACATGCACTATCAGTTCAGTCCAGTCGCTCAGTTGTGTCTCTTTGTGACCCCGTGGACTGCAGCACATCAGGCTTCCCTGTACATCATTAACTTCCGGAGCTTGCTCAAACTCATGTCCATCGAGTCAGTGATGCCATCCAATCATCTCCTCCTCTGTCATCCCCCTTCTCCTCCTGCCTTCAATCTTTCCTAGCATCAGGGTCTTTTCCAATGAGTCAGTTCTTTGTATCAGGTCGCCAATGTATTGGAGTACCTGCACTACAGGGGATATTTGTTTCCAACAACTTTAAATTGCTTAGTATTGCCAGAATAGCTAGTACTTTTTTCACATGAGCTAACAGCCCCTTTGGATCCTCACTTGAAAATATGGCTTCTGAGAGTATATAGAAGGCAAGAATGGAGTCTTCCCCCAGAAGATCTCAAATACTCATGTACCCAACACCAGAGGACATGGGGATATGGCATTTGATGGGTGGGTTAAACACTAATACGTATCTGGATAATTTGCTTGCTTGCTAGTGTTACCTTCTCTCTATTGAGCTTATGTATTCATGGAAGGGAATGATTTTTAATTTAAATATATCTTGCTTTGCATACCATCTGTATTTCTGAAAATGGCCTAACATTAAATGTTATAGAATTATTTTTTTCACTAAATTATAAAATAATGACAAGATAACAAAAGAGGACATGAGCTTGGCTAACATCAAAAAGACCACAAATGAACTTCCCTGGTAGTCTAGTCGTTAAGAATCCTCCTGCCAATGCAGCGGGCATGGGTTCAATCCCTGGTCTGGGAAGATTCCACAGGCTGCAGAGTAACTAAGCCTGTGTGCCCAACTACTGAGCCTGTGTGCCTAGGCTTCTCTTGCACACAGCATAAATAAATCAACAAGCCACAGATAACAAATGCTGGCAAGGATGTGGAAGTGTGAGGGCTTTGAGATCATCAACACAAAACACTCCGCCTTGAGAAGAAGCGGGGACATTTTGATATAACATAATGACAACATTTGTTTTATAATCACAAAACAGGGAGCCCCTGATTTGAGTTTTTTGTCACCTGAGAGAGTCTTTTCATAGTCAGTTCAACTGACCTTTCCTCTGAAATCTCTTCTGATTCTCTCCCCAACTCCCTCTACTGTACAATCTTCTTTCATAGCACCATCATAACTGATTGTCTGCCCTCCTCTTTCCTGATTCCTGCCAACCAGCCTATGGGCCAGGGCAGAGATAGTCTTATTCATTTCTGTATCAACCTAGCACCACATCAGGCTTTCCTGGTGGCTCAGACAGTAAAGAATCTGCCTGCAATCCAGGAGACCCGGGTTGGATCCCTGGGTGGGGAAGATGCCCTGAAGAAGGGAATGGCTACCCAACTCCAGTATTCTTGCCTGGAGAATTCCATGGACAGAGGAGTCTGGTGGGCTACAGTTCATGGGGTCACAAAGCATCACACATCTGGCATACAGTAGGTGCTCAATATACATTTCTTGGAGGAATAAATTAGGGTATTGTCTTAATTTATTTTAGACTCTATCAAACCTAAACAACAAGAAAAGGGTCTGAGTGAGGATGGCTTGTAGGTTTCTGTGGTGAGGCAGAGAACTGCTATCTACAAGGGGTCAGGGATGCCAAAGAGTCTGGATGGGTCAGTGGCAAGGTTGTCTGCAGCTCTCATCCGTATCTAAACTTGACTGAAAATAGCAACCCCTCAGTCCACCATGGGTACGGCCTGGCCTTGTTTCAAAACTGTCTGACCATCCCAGGATCCCCAGCCCTTCAGACTTCCTATCCATTCTATTGTTTTCAACAAGGCCTTGGTTTTGTACCTCATTTATCCAGTGGGTGAGAAAGCTTGCTAAGAAGGTGGTACGAAAGTCATGAGGCTCAGCTACCATTTCTTATCAATAAAGTTCACCTGTGTCCCCACAGTGTGTGCTGCCTGATATGCGGTCTGGTTCCAGAGAGACCTCCACTACAATATGACCTACAGATCAAAGGACATTCATGTCCACAACCAGTTCACAAATGCCAGTTCCTGAAAACCCAGAGATTTCTGGAATTAGGGGACCAACATTAAAGTTTTGCTTAAGGTGCAATATTTATTTCCTTGTTTCTGGCTACCCAAACCTGTATATGAAATGATTAGAGGCTCCTATTAAAATGAAACTACTGGTGTGGCTAGTTTCAAGCATAGGAAATCTACGTGTTGGTATAGTCATAGAAAGGAGAAAGTGTGGGCTGGTCACCTTTATTAACAGGCCAATGCAGGCCCAGTGCTGGGGACGGGTGCTAGTGATGAAGAACAGGAACACTGTTTCTTAACAGGAGACGGCTGGGATTGCCCTGGCAATCCAGCAGTTAGGACTCCATGCTTCCACTGCCAGGGGCACAGGTTCAGCCCCTGGTCAGGGACCTGAGATCCCACAGGCCAAGTGGCCCCCCAAAAATAAATAAAAGAGAGGGCTGAAGAGACTACAGTTTGTGGGTGAGGGTCCATCAAAGAAAGTCTTTATAAAGGACACATAAAGGAAGCGGGGTCACAGGTGGGATCTACTGCTTCTCAATCCCTCAAGAATTTCCCAGGATGGATTTTCCCAAAAGGCTGAGGTGTATCCCAGACATCTGTGTCACTCAGCTAGGACCGGGGTTGCTAGGGAAATTTTATTCAGGGGTAAGAGACGATTTGATTCCAACTTGGCTGAGTGGGGACTTTCTATTACATCCCTCAGGTCACTGGAGGTCTGGCTTCAGAAGCTGCCAGCTGTGTCTGGGCAGACCCCTCTCTGGCAGCACAAGGTCAGGGGTGTGGTGAAGAGGGAAGGAAGTGCAGCTGTTGTGTTCCTGGAGTTCCCAGGCGGTCCTGACACAGGAAGCCCTTTCCCTCGGTTCTCCGGAGCCATGATGCGGGGTCAGGATGGTCGTGTACTTCCTCCAGCTGAAGAGCAGCTCTCCAAAGAGAGCCCTTCCCCCAAGCAGGTCTCCCGGGCTTTGCTGCCACACTAGGCATACGCAGTGAGAAAGCCCATGCTTACCAGGAGACCACTTTCTCTGCCACAGGATTCTCTCACCTCCTACTGCTCCCCTCCCTGCAGTCCTCCCCTAACACCCATACCTCTCACCCCCACTCCCTGATCAACTGACCCTCTAAGCCCCGGAGCACTAGACTTCTGCTCAGTCAGGCATGCCTCAGCCAGAACTGCCTTCCTCCTCCTCGTTTTCTCAATGCCTGAGATGTCTTCATTTTGAAGGCCTAGCCCTCAACCTCCTCCAGGCCCTCCCTGAATTGCTCTCCCAGTGACATGTCTCAAAACTAGGGTTCATCTCTCCTTGGTCCCTGAAATTTACTTGCAGTTTGCAAGATGTCCAAGAGCCATATAAGCATCCTCTCTAGTAGATACAGTGACTGAAGATGCACAGGATGTCAACTTGGTGGGAAGTCTCATCTGACGGAGGAGCTGACCAGACAAGGCTTTCATTTTTGGTGGCCAAAATCTAATTGCTGCCATAGCCACCTGTAATTACCAGGGTGACAGAAAGGTGGAATGAATACCAACCACATTGAGTGGGTGACATCCTGCATCTCATTTCCTGTGTGCTCATCTGTGAGCCAGGTGAGCCAGGAATACAGACTGGTAACTAGGAGGCCATACATAAAAAGGGCCCTGAACACTAGAGAAACTCAGAAAATGAAGTTTTGTGTCCAAAAGACACATATCTTGTCTCAGGATATGAAATATATATCCTTTTTTTTTTTTGAAATATATATCCTGAATAAACCATCTTGTCCAAGAATAAAAGCATAACATATATAAATGACAGATCTAGTTTCCCAGCTATTGGAAATTAATAAATTTGGCATTTTAGTTTATAAATCATTCTCTTGTAAACTTAGGTAGTGTGAGTAAATTCCCCAAATTCTAATCACTCCCACTGAGCTGAGAAAAATTGTTTCTCTGGGTGAACTGCATAATAAAGTTTGAAAACCATTAGCAACAAGGAATAAATGTGATAAAACATGCCTTTAAGCAGTACTCCATCAGCAAAAAACATTTTTAACACAAGCAAAATTATGTTTTTAATTATCTAATCATAAATTTCATAGATGCATTACTATTTATCATACTTAATATTCTATAAGATGCACACAAAATGTACATTAAATTTTTTTAAGAAATAGAAGTGGGTATTCCATTGCCCTCAATGGATCACCTTGCACACTTCTTGGGATTCTTTTACTCCCTTTTTGGGAATCTATTGTCTTAGATCAAAGATCTCACCTTAGGACTAGACCATCCAACTCAGACCAGTGTCTTCCAGTCATTAAGGACTACCAAAGACTTTTTGGACTATTCCCCATCAAGAATAATTTCTAAGGGAGCATTGCACAGTGCTACTTCATGAATGAAACTCATCGGAATGGATCTATGAATAGAAGTTTTGGCACATCTGTATCCAGGTAATGTTTTTAAATAATTCAAACTAGTTCTTATATGTCCTAGTTTATAAACATCCTCCTCTTATCTGATAAGCATGAACTATGCTTCGTTGCTTCACCTCTAACGGCTGGGCAAGTAGAAGAGGCTGGAAAAATACTTGTTTATCACAACACTGGCTCATAGCCCAAGTGAGAATATCCTTGTTATCTGTTTTAATGCAAAGCAGCCAGTTCTTCCCCTTCCCCGGGCTCTTCTTTCCAAGTTATCCCCAAGGCAGCATACAGGCACAGCAGTCTCTTCCTTATCTAGTATTCTGTTGAGCAAAACACAAATTCAGCTACCTGTTTAGTATAATTCAAACATTTAAGATCTTTGCAATGACTCGCCTTTGAAGCCCTGAGCTGCCATGTCAGAAGTTCAAATTATCATGTAGGGGCCGAGAAGTGAGGATGCCCAGGCCACGTGGAGAACCCACGTGGAGTTGCTCACGCTGACAAATAGCATCAGCTGCCAGGCACGTGAATGAGGACATCTCCAGATGATTTCAGCCCCCAGCTGACAAGTCTTTCCAGCTGAGTCCAGATGCCATGGAACAGAGAGACTCTATCCCGCTACACCCTGTCTAAATTCCTAACCCACAAAATCCATGAGCATAATACAGGGGCTGTTTTATGCCACTCAGCTGTGGGGTGGTTTGTTTTACAGCAACAGTAACAGTCTCGGTGAGGTTCTGAAGTGTTCTCTGAATTGTTAGAGAAAGACAACATTATGCTTCGTGTTAAATGGCCTTATGTGTTATCTAATTCAGAGCTACCAGGCAACCACTGATACACAGCATACAGAACAACTCTAATAAGAGTATTGATTAGATTCCAATATCATGTCTTTTGTGTACCAGCAAACAATCAGTTACGATATTTGTAGAATAATGGCGGCTGTAGTGACTTCACTGTCCCCCTGAGAAGTAACTGTTTAGTTCCCTCCTTTCTCTTAGGAATGGCTCCTCCTCCTGTAGCTTCTGCCCCTTCTCCATTGCTCAAGGCAGGAGCCCAGGAGTCATTCCTGGCACCTCTCTGCTCCTTGTCCTTCACATTTAATCCATCATCAAATCCTGTATGATCTACCTCTGAGATACACTGGGAAGCAACCCACATGGCTTCACCACTAGCAATCACAAGTCATCCGTGTGAGTGGCGCCCCCTAGAGCACACAAGGGTGTGGCAGCCTGTCCACAGCTACCACCCTATCCCAGGCACTTCATTTCTACCCTGACTCCAGTTTTGGTCTTCCTATTGGTCTCACAGCTTCTACTCTTCCCCTCACAATCCTTCCTCCACACAACACACAGAGCGACTGTTTACAATAGTCATCAGAACCTTTTGCATTTAGAATTAAATCCAGACTCCCTCATTCAGCTCCAATGACCTGGCGCTTCATCTCCTCTCCAACCTCTTTTTCTTCTACTCTCTCACTCCTGTTTCCTATCCCAGAACTTGCTGCTCTTTCCCCCACCCATCATGCCCTTGCTCAAGGCTTTATCCAGATTGAAACATCATCCCCATCTTCTCATGGTCAGTCTCAGCTGAAACATCCCTGCCGCCTCAGAGATCTTTTGCAACCACCTTTAATTCAGTATCAACACACACTGTTGGCTTCCTTCACAGCATTCTTCTCAATTCCTATGGACCTACAACTCATTTCCTTTACCCATTTACTGCCTGTCTCTCCATTATACTGTCAACTCCTGAATGCAAGGATCAGGCCTGTGTCCACCACCAATGTATCCCCAGGGCCTAGCACAGTGCCTGACACACAGCAGGTTTGATCAGTGTACCTTGTATGAATACATTAACTTGTATACTACATAGAAGCACACACGTTGTACCACCTCTATTCACTGCAACTTTTGTTTTCCTTCCAGGTTGAGCACGGACTAGTGGTTCTCAACACGTAGTCCCTAAGCAGCAGCAGCATCATTGCCAGGGAGCTTATTAGAAAAAGCCCCACCCTGGATCTCCCAAATCAGAAACTATGGGAGTGAGACTCAGCAACCTGTATTTTAACAAGTCCTTCAGGATGCTAATGCTCAAGTTCAAGAACCACTGCCACTGACGATTCCAGAGACTCTCATTCCATAATAGTATATCTCAAAGTATATCACATTGGTTCTGAGGATTGGTTCCAGGTGACAGCTTAAAAAAAAAAAGTAGGCATTTGAAGCCAAATGAATTTGAAAAACACTATGTCAATGAAAGTTAAACAGGTTTCCTTATAGTAGGAATTTCCAGAAACTTTAATATAGCAATATACATTGTGAATCACGAAAACAAGGAAATTTGCATTAGAAGTACTTCCCAATTTTATTTAGCCACAAAATCTCTCTTTATTTCCCTTCTAAACACTAGTCAAATTTATTGTGGTCTCTGAAAAACACATTTTGGAAAATGTTGTCATAATGTATTCTTCCCCAGAGAAAATCTTAACACCATTCCAATTCTTCGTGCTCACGGTGATATTAATAATGTCTGAGTCACTGGCTTAAAAAGCTTTGTGTATCTTCATTACTTATGCTCTTTCATAGATTTGAAAATAAAAGTGTAAATTAAACACGTCTTCTACATGTTCTTAAATACCAGTAAAAAGAATTCTGATCTTTGTTAAAGCCTTAAATGTTTATAAAGTCAAATATAGAGGAATAGAAAATGGTGGCAGTTTCAAGTTGAATTAGAGAAGCCGAGTTTAGTCTCTTATCCTGCCCTGAAGTCGACAGTGAGGAGATTCACTATTAAATTGCAAGAGAAAAGTCCTCTAATGAGCATCAGAGAACCAGCTTCCTGTCTGGGGCTCCGGGAGAGCCTTGGTTTTCTTCCCTAGCTGAATGGGGGAAAGACAGATTCTCTGACGATGAAGTGGAAAACTGCACAAGTGACTGAAAAATTATTGGCCCCAGCTGACAATCAGTGACCTTGAAAAGGCTGAGCCAGCTTGGAAATAGGAAGATAAAATATTCATGCCAAACATCCAGTGTTTACTTAATCAGGGCTAATGATTAGCTTCTTAATGAAATTTTATAAGCTCAGTTGCACACAGAAAACATTTGTTTCACTAAAAGCAAATAGGTCTGTTTGTACTATAATCAGACATCTGGAGCACAGAAGACCCCTCAACCCTCAGGAGTACAAAGGCAATTCTGTTTGGAGACTTCCGATCATTTTTACAAAGATGAGAGTGATCAAAATGTGATGGGAGAGAGAGGGTGGAGACCAAAAAGTTTACCATGAACACATCTGCCACATTCAATGGTTTTGAAACTGCAGAATTTAATGCCATAGATCCTAACATAAGGGTTCTGGCCACGCAGGGTCTGGGCAGTAACAGAACGATTCTACTTCTACTGCAGCACTGATCATTTCCTCTGATAACCTGGATAAATATCTGTCTCAGCCACCTGATCATGTGATCCACCAGGAGGACCAGAACTCTGTTCTAGTCACCTTACAGTTCCAGCCCCCGCACAGTGCTGGGAACGTGGGAGATGCTCAACAGACATCTGCTAATTGAACTGAAGTGAGA
Organism: Bubalus bubalis; assembly: GCF_019923935.1. Lineage (NCBI taxonomy): Eukaryota > Metazoa > Chordata > Mammalia > Artiodactyla > Bovidae > Bubalus > Bubalus bubalis. The sequence goes on from NC_059158.1 coordinate 137,893,568, forward strand.
TAGCCATGGTTAGGTGGTTAATTAACACCAATTTTTTGAAAAAAATGTTTTCAATTCCTTCATTTTTGGCTGTGCATGGTCTCCGTTGCTGTGTGGGTTTTTCTCTAGTTGTGGCGACCGGGGGCTCCTTTCTAGTTGTGGTGACAGGCTTCTCAATGCAGAGACTTCTCTTGTTTCAAAGCACAGGCTCTAGGGTGCTCAGGCATCAGGAGTTGCAGCATGTGGGCTCAACAGATGTGGCATACAGGCTTAGCTGCTCTATGGCAGGCGGGATCTTCTCGGATCAGGGATCGAACCCGTGTCTCCTGCATTGGCAGGCAGGTTCTTTGCCAATGAGCCACCAGGGAAGGCCTCCCAAATGCGTTTTAAATGGTTTTTATTTTTTAATTTATTTATTTTTGGCTGCACTGAGTCTTCATTGCTTTGCGAGGACTTTTTCTACCTGTGGCGAGTGGGGACTACTCTTCGTTGCGGTGTGCGGGCTTCCCATAGAAGTTGCTTCTCTTGTTGTGCAGCATGGGCTCTAGGTGCGTGGGGTTCAGTAGCTGTGGCACAAGGGCTCAGGAGTTGTTGTTCTGTGCTCTAGAGCACACACTCAATAATTGTGGTGCACGGGCTTAGTTGCTCTGCAGCATGTGGAAATCTTCTCGGACCAGGGATCAAAAATCTGTGTTCCCTGCACAGACAGATTCTTTGCAGACAGATTCTTTTCCACTGTGCCACTAGAGAAGTCCTAAATAGTATTTTAAAATATTCAAGTTTAGTAGGGTTCAAGGAAACATACCAATTGAATCTAGGAAATGAAGTAACAGGACCTATTTTGAAATTGATAAATTGACAAACATTAAATCTGACCATTTCTCCAGAAACAAGATACTCAGTGGGTAGCCTGGATGGATTTTTATAAGCAAAATGAAAAAGAGGGTCAAACAAACATTTTCACATTTAGCCAAAGACTACTGAGTCATTGATTCCATTGGTGGCACTCATGGTAAAGAATCCCCTTGCCAATGCAGGAAATGCAGGAGATGCGGGTTCAATCCCTGGGTCAGGAAGATCCCCTGGAGGAGGAAATGGCAACCCACTCCAGTGTTCTTGCCTGGAAAATCCCACAGACAGAGGATCCTGGTGAGCTACAGTCCATGGGGTCACAGAGTCAGATATGACTTAGTGACTGACCACGAGCAGAAACTGAATCATTATTCAAAATTATGGGTGATAAATCTTCCTTAACTGTTACAATTATACCTACAATTATATCTGCAAAATGCTTTATAAATAAAGCTTTGTCCTCTAACAAGTCTGCTTTTAATAGGAGACTTGGAAGAGGATATTTGCATGTGTCCTAAAGAAATCCCAGGCATTGAAGTTAATCTGTACCGATGCATGAAGTCAAGTTGTCATATGTTGCAAAAACAGACTTCCCTGACATTTATTATAGAATATTGTCAAAAGCCAAGAATTCTGAATATTACACTTTAGGGAAACTCAACATATTTGTTCTCAAGTTTTCTCTCCTTAAGAGAAAAACTACTAGAGCTTCTCTAATATGTTGGAACTATATATTTAAATATGTGATTTATCTCTGAGGGAATTTTATTTGCTTTATTGAAATACAATGAACAAAAACTTAGATATTTGAAGTATGCAATGTGATGACTGATATACATATACATTATGAAAAGATTCCTTCATTAAGTTAACACATCTATCACCTCACATATTTACTTTTTAAAACAGATTCTACCATGTAAGTGATTCCATGTGGTATCTGTCTTTCTAGTTTATTGCACTCAATGTCCTCCAGGTTCATCCATGTTGTTGCAAATGACAGAATTTCCTTCTTTTTTAAGGCTGAATGATTATTCCGATATTTGTATTCTAGAATATATAAGGATGAAAATCACAATTTCTTGAAAAAGATACTTTTATAATTAAATGTATTCAATAGTGAGTAAAATTAAGATTCTAAAAATACCATTAACAATAATTTTACCTTTACAAAGGTACAAATCTTACTGGTCCCCCTTTTTTTTCAAATGTACAATTTGATACATTTTTAATTTTTAACAGTGTGGTAAAACACACATAACAAAATTTACCATCTTACTTTTTACCCATTACTACGACTGATGCAGTTGTTACCACAGATCAGATTCAGAGAGTCCCTGACAAAAGGGACTTCTCCTCTTTAATAAAACAGCCATTATTACGAGGCTCTTGGCCAAGAATGGACCCACTGTGATGAAATCCTAGAAGGAATATTGTAGAAATATGAAATCTATGAAATAAATTTTTGTGGCATATAGCCACATAGATAAATCTTGAGCACATAATGTTGAACAAGAAAAAGCAAGTTACAGAGGCTATAAACAGCTTGCTTAGTTAAGGTATTTAAAGATACACAACACCATCTATTGTTTTGGCATCTATGTAACACACACACATATAAATTTAAAGGTATAAATAAAATCAGAGTATATACAGACAAACATTTAAACTTCAGGACAGTAGTCCCTGGGGAGAGAGATGGGGGAGGGGGAGTGATGGGTCAGGAAGCCTAAAGAAACGTCAGCTCTGTTCATCTGATCCTAGCTGATGCCAGATGAGGGTGATTCAGTGGGAACAAAGCCATGTCCCAGCTCTAACGGACCAGACATGCTAGTGGAGGGAAACAGACAGAAGACAAATAAATGCACTGAATACATGAGGCAGTGAAAGCGCTAGCAAGAGAGGTTAGAGGCTGGTGGAGGGAGGCCGTTTTACAGAGGAAGTTTGGCGATGGTGTCTTCTCAGGTAAGGTGGTGCTAATGCGAAGACTCAAATGACGCGAGGAGCATGAGTTTATACGGGGAAAGCTCTTCAGCTGTAAAATTCCATTTTGCTTCTCTAAGTAAATCAGGTAAAATGTTAATATTTCTTCCATTACAGTAGTGGGCTCATGGTTGTTTTCTGAATGTTCAAATATTTTCATAATAAAACAAACAAGAAGATTAAAAAAAAGAAGAAAGCCCACTACCATCACTTCTTCGAAGATTAGGAGGAAGGATGTCAGACATCTCCAGATACCATCCAAATGGAGAATCTTGAGCCTGTGACTGCAGATCCTATGTCCTTAGGGATCCTGCATACATTGGGACCCCCTAAGAAACAGTAATAACCCCAGCACTGGACATGCTGCCTGGCCATTAGGTTATGCACGCTTGCCTGCTATTCCATCCACCTACCCATCCACTAACTTATCTAGCTATCCATCCACCCATCTATCTTTACCTCCCAAATAAAACATATGCCTGCTCAAACACCCTTATTTGAAAAGGAGAGGGCAGATGATAAAGAGACAATACAGCATATATGTTTTAAATAGAGGGAAAGGACACAAGATATAAATCAACATGAAGCACTGATGACAAAAGACAGGACCTCTGAGATCTGGCGAGGAAAACACACAGTGTGTGTATTTGTGAGCCACAGAGATCTACCATTTACATGCTCCAATGTCACCTTGCTCCCTCCCCTCTCCCAAAGAAAGGGAAGGTATCTTCGTGATGTTATGTTCCCACGTGCACAGAAAATCAGGGAGCAAGGGTGGAATCACAGCTGCATGGATACCTCAAACTCTTTTTTTGGAGATAATGTAAATTGAATAAGAAAACGTGAGGAAGTACCTGGGATGTCAGCTCTAATGCTACACCTCTAGCAGGTATTTAATCAATATTTGGTGAATGGATGAATGTATATGAGGTTGCCTTACAGTAATATTTTATAAATGATGTACTTTTTTGTACTCAGAGCATTTCCCAGGTCACAAAATTCTTTCAAAGGTCATGGTTAGCCCCGACATCTCTCTCTCGTAATAAACAATTATTTTTGGCCAACCATCTAATGAGGTTCTAGACAATACACAAGCCATTGTGTCCTTAGCGGAAGTGTCCTTGGGGTTGGGGGGCGGAATTCCCTTCTTCCACCTTTCTAAAGCTCTGTGAATTTGGATGTGATGGCTGGATCTCAAGCAGACATTCTGGACAATGAGATAGAAGCCACCTACCAAGGATGGCAGCACAAAAAGAGACAAAGGCTGGATCTTACCATCACTGAGCACAGGCATACCTCATTTTATTGCACTTTGCTTTACTGCATTTTGCAGATACTGAGGTTTGACTTTTTTTTTTTGGCTTTGTTTTTTTACAAATTGAAGGTTTGTGGCAACTTTGAGTTGAGCAAGTCTACCAGTACCTTTTTCCAACTGCATTTGCCCACTTCATGTCTCTGTGTCACATTCTGGCAATTCTCACAATATTCTGAAGTTTTCCATTATTTTTCTACTTGTAATGGTGATCTGTGATCAGTGACCTTTGATGTTACTACTGCAAAATGATTATGACTCACTGAAGGCTCAGAAGATGGTTACCTGTTTTTTAGCAATAAAGTATTAAGGTACGCTGGGTGGCTCAGACATTAAGGTATTACCGGTGGCTCAGACCAGTAAAGAATTTGCCTGCAATACAGGAGACCAGGGTTCAATCCCTGGGTCTGGAAGATCCCCTGGAGAAGGGAATGGCTACCCACTCCAGTATTCTTTCTTGGAGAATTCCATGGACAGAGGAGCCTGGTGGGCTACAGTCCACAGCATTATAAAGAGCTGGACACGACTGAGCAACTATCACATTACATTATTAAGGTATGTACATTGCTTTTTAGACATAATGTTATTGCACACTTTACAGACCACAGTGCAATGTAAACATAAGTTTCATATGTACTGAGAATCAAAAATTTAATGTGACTTGCTTTACTGTGATACTCTCATTATTGTAGTGGTAGGAAACCAAACCCGCAATATCTCTGAGCTATGCCTGTACTACGCTAGTCTTGGGTAGCCTACCTCTGAACTTGTACACTGGAAATAAACAAACTTCTATTTTATTCAAAAATCACTACATTTTAGTTTTACTAAATGAAAAACTTTTATTTTACTTTTTTTAATTTACTTTTATTTACTACAAGTTACCATTTTCCTTTTATCGGTTTTCTAATGCAGCCAAATCTAATAACATACCAACCAAAATCTGATAAGAAGTTTGTTATCAAACTCACTTAATAGATAGGGAAATGAGCCCAGAGTGGATTAACTGGCTCAACAACACACAGAACCCAAGACTTCTGCCTCAAACCTGAACCCAGTACTCTTTTCCCTAACCATAGTTGCATTTTAGTGTGGCTGATAGGGATTCATCATTGTTATGCTTAGTTGCTCAGTCATATCCAACTCTTTGCAATCCCATGGACTGTAGCCCCACCAGGCTCCTCTGTCCATGGGATTTCCCAAGCAAGAATACTGGAGTGGGTTGCCATTTCCTTCTCCAGGGGGATCTTCCCAAAGTGAAAGTGAAGTCGCTCAGTCGTGTCTGACTCTTTGCGACCCCATGGACTGTAGCCTACCAGGCTCCTCTGTCCATGGGATTTTCCAGGCAACAGTACTGGAGTGGATTGCCATTTCCTTTTGCAGGGGATCTTTCCAACCCAGGGATCGAACCTGGGTCTCCTGCATTCTAGACAGACGGTTTACCGTCTGAGCCACCAGGGAAGTCCCAGGCTCCTCTGTCCATGGGATTTTCCAGGCACTAGTACTGGAGTGGATTGCCATTTCCTTCTCCAGGGGATCTTCCCAAACCAGGGATCAAACTGGTGTCTCCTGCGTTGCAGGCAGATTCTTTACCACTGAGCCACTGGGGAAGCCCCTTGATATGGATTATGTACCAATAAATAAGGGGCTTCTCTGCTGGCTCAGATGGTAAAGAATCCACCTGCAATGCAAGTGGCCTGGGTTTGATCTCTGGGTTGGGAAGATCCCCTGGAAAAGGGAACAGCTACCTACTCCAGTATTCTTGCCTGGATAATTCCATGAATAGAGGAGCCTGGCAGGATACGGTGCATGGGATCACAAAGAGTCAGACATGACTGATTTTCACTTCACTTCACCAATAAATACAGTATATCAAGCAGGAACATACAAAACAGTTTGTTGTGAAGGTGTTATATCAAAAATTCTGATTAGGTGCATATGGGAGGTAGGAAAGCCCGGAAGGAGTTTAGGAAGCGGGCTAAAGGAGAAGGTATACTGTACTGCACTCAGGATGACTTCAGAAAGTACACAGCAACAAATCCACAACTGCCCTAGACTGACTGCCGTAAACAACCGTTCAAGCAGGAAGTTGGCAACTGACTTGATTACAACCACCTATGCACCTCCTGGGGAAAAATCCCATCTATCTCCCAGGCTTCTGTCCTAATTATATAATATACATTTAAGCTCTTTGCATTTCTTCTTTTAAAATCAGTTATATAATATTATGTCTATAAAACTACAATTGGAAAGTCCTCTGGCTATAATAATTATATAGTCAGTTAACATTTGAAACCATAAGGAATATACCCTTGGTAAAAATAAGAGCTGGCACAGTGAATTCATCTAAAATATATGTTATACCCTTTTAATTTGAGCATATCTTTTAAGAATAATCTGAATATATGGTTCTCTCTGCTCAATTCATTTTAAATGAGTTATCTCTTTTCAACAAAGCTTTAAATTTTTATGATTATAACTACATTCTCATTATAAAAGAAATTAGAAAATAAAGAAGCCCAAAAGTACCTTGAAACTTTCACTGTTTATTCTAATTGAAACTACAAAAATTATTTTTCTGTATCTTATGATATGAAATGTTCCTAAATATAACTAAAAAGACATGAAATTATATGGTATTGCCATCTAGAAGTACTACACAAAAAAGATCTTAATGACCCAGATAACCATGATGGTGAGATCACTCATCTAGAGCCAGACATCTTGGAGTGCAAAGTCAAGTGGCCCTTAGGAAGTATCATTACGAACAAAGCTAGTGGAGGCGATGGAATTCCAGCTGATCTAGTTCATATCCTAAAAGATGATGCTATTAAAGTACTGCACTCAGTATGCCAGGAAAACTCAGCATTGGCCACAGGGCTGGAAATCGTCAGTTCTCATTCCAATCCCAAAGCAAGACAGTGCCAAAGGATGTATGAACTACTGTACAACTGTGTTCATTTCACATGCTAGTAAGGATATGCTCAAAATCCTCCAAGCTAGGCTTCAATAGTACATGAACTGAGAACTTCCAGATGTACAAGCTGGTTTTAGAAAAGGTAAAGGAACCAGAGATCAAATTGCCAACATTTGTTGGATCATACAGAAAGCAAGGGAATTCCAGAAAAACATCTACCTGTCTTACCTGCCTCCTGAGAAACCTGTATGCAGGTCAGGAAGCAACAGTTAGAACCAAACATGGAGCAACGGACTGGTTCCAAATCAGGAAAGGAGTACATCAAGGCTGTATATTGTCACCCTGCTTATTTAACTTCTATGCAGAGTACATCATGTGAAACACTGGGCTGGATGAAGCACAAGCTGGAATCAAGACTGCTGGGAGAAAAATGAATAACCTGAGATATGCAGATGACACCATCCTTATGGCAGAAAGCAAAGAGGAACTAAAGAGCCTCTTGATGAAAGTGAAAGAGGAGAGTGAAAAAGCTGGCTTTAAACTCAACATTAAGAAAACTAAGATCATGGCATCCAATTCAATCACTTCATGGAAAATAGATGGGGTAAAAGTGGAAGCAGTGGGAGATTTTATTTTCTTGGGCTCCAAAATCACCTTGGACAGTGACTGCAGCCATGTAATTAAAAGATGCTTGCTCCTTGGAAGGAAAACTATGACAAACCTAGACAGCATATTAAAAAGCAGAGACATTACTTTGCTGACAGAGTTCATATAGTCAAAGCTATGGTTTTTCCAGTAGTCATGTACAGATGTTAGAGTTGGACCATAAACAAGGCTGAGTGCTGAAGAATTGATGCTTTTGAATTGCGGTGCTGGAGAAGACTCTTGAGAGTCTCTTGGACTGCAAGGAGATCAAGTCAGTCAATCCTAAAGGAAATCAACCCTGAAAATTCATTGGAAGGACTGATGCTGAAGTTGAAGCTCCAATCCTTTGGCCACCTGATGTGAAGAGCCGAATCATTACAAAAGACCCAGATGCTGGGAAAGAATGAGGGCAGCAGGAGAAGGACGCACTGAGCGTCCCCCAGAGGACAATTAAGAATGATGTTAACCAGACCTGCCTTCACACATCGTAAAGGGCTGGGAAGGCACATCACTGCAGCCTGCTCAGAGCCCTCTGGAGTTCATGAATCATTCTCTACAGGACATAGGTCATGGCTTCCAAACCACAGCCCCACATCCTGGGCAGTGGTCCAACAAGGAGCGGGGAATGTGACAGTACTGCCAGGCATATGCTGAGAGGTGAGCACCTACCCTCAGGACAAAAACACCCGGCCCAGAGCTGTGAAGGGGCCTGCAGTCTATCCACTGGCCAGGGAGCCAGAAGTGCTGTCCACACTTGCAGAACACGGGTCACTGCTCTCCCCAGAACCCTGGGTCGTCTGCTTCAGGACTCTGCTTTGGATTTCCAGATCAGGTGGCCAGAGAAACCTTAACTTCTAAATATTTGCTGATCCACGGTTAGCAAAACGGTGGCCTGCAAGCTGGATTTGGCCCACAGATGTGTTTTCTTTGGCCTGAAAGATGTTGGATCATTTTTTTGGAATAAGCATTGAACAATTTAGAGATTTCCTGTACTTTCTCTTAGAAACTTAAGTCTGGGCCACACCGAGCCTGTATTCTTGTGCAGAAACATTCAGTGAGAGCTAAGTGAGTCATCACCCCCAGTGACAGTACGCCTCCTGATCCTTGCCTGTAGCCTCCTTACTCCCAGCGGTTCCTGATTTAGGTCTAATTTAGAGGGTCTGTAAAGCTAACAAAATAACTCAGGTCTTTATCCCCATATAAAATTCCTTATTTAAGAAAGAGAAAAAAAATCAAGACATATGTAAGTGAAGGAAAATACACAAAAGTCTAGAAGCTTAAAAGCCTGTGTTATATAGTTTGTATTTGTCATGTTCTCATGACATGATAGAAAGAAGCTGAGAGAAGTTTAAAAAGGCTGTTAAATTTATCACTCAAAATTCTTTAGGTAGAGTCAGATTACATCCTTCTGGATGGATTCAAAAAATTATTCTATTTTTAAAATAAACAGTGCACATGTCCATATTTACTTTATATTTACTTTATAAAGTAAATAGCTCATGGGGATGTAATGTACAGCATAGTAACCTTAGTTAAAAATACTGTACTGCACATTTGAAAGTTGCTAAGAAAGTCTATCTTGAAAGTTCTAATCATAAGAAAAAATGTTTTTGTAACTATGTATAGTATTTTTTTTTGTAGGTATGGTAACACACATGAGAACAAGTTATAAATTTACTATTGACAATTTGTCTCGTTTATCGGAAAAAACCCTCTCATCAGATAAAAATAATACAGTTTCTTTTTTTCTCACTTAGATCTTGAGATTGGCAGGTCACCATCCCCTGAATTAATGCCCATAGTCAAGATTCACAGCTTTAATGCTTCCTCCACTTTTTTCACTATAAGTACTTTGCAAACATAATGTTAGCTTTCATCTCAAGATTTATTCTAATAGATGCACTCATCATCCCTTCCTACCCTGAAAGTGAAGACAGTAAGCAAAATGAACCAATATATTGGGCTGGCCAAAACGTTTGTTCAGGGTTTTGTAAGATCTTACCGAAAAACCTAAATGAACTTTTTGGCCAACCCAATACCTGGGCCAGATCCTATTATGGCAAATGATAAACATTAATTGCTTGGAAAAATCATTTATTATTTGTATAAAATAGATGCATTAAAATAGTCAACCCAGGGACAACCCAACCGTAAAAGGCATTTTTAAAACTATTATAACAAAATAAAATTGAATATGCACTGACAATTAGTTGATACTAAGGAACTATTGCAAGTTTTATTTAGTATGACAAAGATTTTGTGTGTGTGTGTATTCATATCTGTTACTGCTAGTTTTAAAAAGAAATAAACTCCATGGGTTTGCTATCATGTGGGACTTACAAATCTTAGAATTGTAGTCTTTCACAGTTTTACGAGACTGTAAACATCACCTAGTCCAGGCACGGAAAGAAGATTTTAATTTACAGGCCAATTTAAATTTCACAGTGCTGTCCCGAGAAGAAATGCGAGTCTGTAAGACTGAGTGGGGGAAAAAGGTCATGAACCATTAGCAATACTGGCCAAGGACACAAACAGGAAAGTGGGGCCATGTATGTTACTACTACTGGTCACCTCTAGAATCTCTAGTCTAATGGTCTTTCAAAGAGTTTATTATTTGTTAAGTCAACTCATTACATCTTTAGACAGCTCTGTGAAGTTCTTTCTTTTATTTTGGCCTGAAATCTTATTTTCTGCAGCTTACAATGATGTGACATATAAGAAGAGCTCCAGTTTAATTTGACAGTGCTTGAACTATTTCAGATATTTCTCTCATCTTTCCCAAGACTAAAACATCACCATTCCTCACCAGGCATGGTTCCCTCCCTGTCTTTACCACTTGCCATTGACAAGCCCCAGTTTGTCTCTGTCGTTATTTCAGTGTGGTATGCAGTAAATGGTCTGCTGATGTCATGTTGTCATAGCATTATCCCCAAAATGTCTTTATTGAGTTCAAGTTTTGGTTTTCAGAATCTCTACATTCATTTAGACTTCAGATGCTCTACTTCAATTTAACCAGTTGGATAGAAGCTTCTAAATCTTTCTATTATCAGCCACATATGGGTCAACTTTAATGGATCTCTCAGAACATATAACTGTCTTCCCACATATCCAGGCTCTGGCATGCCAGCAACCAGGGAAACCACAAAGAGACTCAGATGACCCTTCCCGATTGTTCTGTGGCTCCTCAAATCCATCTGTGAATTTTCGATCTTAGGAAGAGAACTTTCAATCTTACAACTGAGAACGGAGGGCCACTAACTAAGCCAGAACTATCTGGCCACCATTGTCCTTGTTGAAAAATAGGCAGGCTTCCCTGGTGGCTCAGTGGTAAAGAATTAGCCTTCCAATGCAAGAGACATGGGTTCGACCCATGATTCAAGAAGATACCACATGCCACGAAACAACTAAGCCTGTGAGCCGTAACTGTTGAGCCTGTGCCCTGGAGCCCGTGCTATGCAACAAGAGAAGCTACTGCAATGAGAAACTTGCACACCGAAACCAGCAAGTAACTCCTGCAGCAATGAAGACCCAGCAGAACCAAAAGTAAAAAATAAATAAATTTTTAAAAATTAAAATCAGATCAGATCAGATCAGTCGCTCAGTCGTGTCCGACTCTTTGTGACCCCATGAATCGCAGCACGCCAGGCCTCCCTGTCCAACACCAACTCCCGGAGTTCACTCAGACTCATGTCCATCGAGTCAGTGATGCCATCCAGCCATCTCATCCTCTGTCATCCCCTTCTCCTCCTGCCCCCAATCCCTCCCAGCATCAGAGTCTTTTCCAATGAGTCAACTGTTCGCATGAGGTGGCCAAAGTGCTGGAGTTTCAGCTTTAGCATCACTCCTTCCAAAGAAATCCCAGGGCTGATCTCCTTCAGAATGGACTGGTTGGATCTCCTTGCAGTCCTAGGCAACCACAAATTGGCTCAACATAAGTAATAAAGCAGGTTTAGTCATTCACTCAACATGTGTTGCAAGGACTGGACTGGGCCACTGAGCAAATGAGAATGAGTGACACAGCAGTCATGTCATCAAACACACAGTTTCTCAAAAGCAAAACACAGACATAAATAACTCAAATAAAGTGATCAGTGAGGTACAAAGAGCTAAGGGATTTGGGAGGTGGAAGAGAAGGCAGCAGAAAGGAAGTTGAAAATTAGGCCAACTTAACAGAGGAAGGCAGAGAAGGCAATGGCACCCCACTCCAGTACTCTTGCCTGGAAAATCCCATGGACAGAGGAGCCTGGTAGGCTGCAGTCCATGGGGTCGCTAGAGTCGGACACGACTGAGCAACTTCACTTGCACTTTTCACTTTCATGCATTGGAGAAGGAAATGGCAACCCACTCCAGTGTTCTTGCCTGGAGAATCCCAGGGACGGGGGAGCCTGGTGGGCTGCCATCTATGGGGTCGCACAGAGTCGGACACGACTGAAGCGACTTAGCAGCAGCAACAGAGGAAGGACCAATAGCAGGCCTGAAAGGACAGGTGGGATCAGAACACTGGAGAAGTGAGAAAAGAAAAAATACCAGGTTGAGTAATGCCGTTTGGTTGATGCATACTGCTACTGGGAAATAAAGTCTGGAAAAACACAAAGAGGCAAAGCTGAATGAGACTCTTCTTCTATCAGGATCAGTCAATCAAAATGTATTTATATCAAAGAACAGGCAACCCATCAAAAGGTACAGAAAGATGAAGAAGATAAAAGAAGGCAAAAAAGTCAGCGCCTAGAGCAGAAAATAAAAATTAAGTGACTAAATAGGGATAAAGAAAGAAAAGCAAAGGATGAGAAGAGAAGACAAAAACTGTCTTCTCGCTAGCAAGAGGTGCTTCCCTGATTTACTTCCCCTCCTTGACACTGAAATGTCTGGGAGCAGCCGCTCTTCTATCCTAAAATGAATCTTTGGGTTTAGATTTCTAATCCAGATTTATCTTCCATCTCCCTATGCCCTTTGTTAACGATCACTTCCCCTAAACTGTCTAATCCACCTCCAGCAGTCACTGTGACTGAACCTGAAGGAATGCTGACCAAGGAAAACCATTGAAGAGGACAGCTCAGTGTCTGCAACAGGCCTGATAACAGAGTAGAGGAGCAAATGATCTTTATACTCCCCTGAGGAAGGGAAAGGGGGATGTGAAGAGGGAGGCTTTAAGAGGTATGAGCGGAGGAAAGAGTCTGTGGACCCAGAAGAGCCACACGATCAACCTAAGAACTCAGGCTCCTCTTAGGCTTGTTTATTCACTCATTTAACCACTCATTCATTCATTCATTCCTCTCTCTTTATCCCCCCCTTCTCTGCTGTCACATCCAACAGCTGCCATACATCCAACAGCAACTACAAAGCACTTTCCACAGCAGCCTCAGTTCATACCTCACTTCATTAGTCCCTCATGATTAACATAGGCCCCTAAATAGTGTCCCAGATTTTCCATTTCAGAAATACAATATGGTATGATTTCTCACTTGTTGCCTTCTCTGCCACGTTGTAAGCTCACGAGGGAAAGAGCTATCTTTTCAAATGCTGTATCCCCAGGACCTTACACAGGATCCAAACTCAGTAATTAACTGTCAAATTAACAACACACTACACAGACGACTAAGGGGTATCATTTGAATTACCTAAAATTCTCTAAAACCAGAAATTGGTGTAGCCAAGACAGCAACTTTTCACCAAAGTCACTGTTCTCTGACACTTTGGGGACACAGTTACACTAACTTCCCAACCTCTTCTGTAGTTAGCTGTGGCATGGGATGAGTTCTGGGCAGTGGGATGTGAGTAGACGTGATTACGCCACTGCCGAGCTGTCCCATAAAATCTTCCCAGGCTTTGCCGCCACATTCTTTTTTTCCCTTCTTGTTGGGCTGTTGACACACCCCTTGAATGACCTTAGAAGCTACATGCTGATACCTGGGACTCTATGCAGAAAGCAGCCACCCCTCTAATCTGCTCATAAGAGAACTAAACATCTCTTATGTTTGAGCCATCTGTGTGTTACAGCAGTTAACCTCCCCTAATGTTTACCAGCTAGCAGCTGTTTGTCACTTTCCTAAGGAGAAATTAAAGGCTTTCAGAGGACAGTACACTCCTTCTTGGTACACAGGACTGACAAAAGTCCTGCGTATTGATGATTATCAGGGAAGATAGTAACCTTGCCTTGGGCTGGCCTGGGTGTGGCCCACAACACAGAACAGGCTGGATGAATTCTGGTGATGTCAGAACATAGATGATCAACTTGCTTGCCTCACCTCCTCTCAGAAGTATAGGGCCCCATCGGCCCTAGACAAACGCCCAGTTGCCGTATCAAGTAGTCTGGCCCTGACCTCCTCTGTGCTTACCTGGCAAAAATGTCACAGCACATTGCTCTGCTGCTGTCAGTGCCAGCTGGGGAGAAACTGCCAAGAGCTTTTTCAAAAAGCCACAGCAGCCTACATTGCACAGAGCAATGGGTGGCAGCGATGACTCGCCTTCTGAATAAAGCATGTGGCGGAGCGGACCAAGACGCAACCTCAGACAGAATGCAATTCCCGGTGGCAAAGCTCTTCTTGCACTGTAGATGTGTCTGAGTCTGTTGTTTCTCCTCAACACTTGGGACTTCAAAGAGAACTCCTCTCCCTCACAGACTGGAGCGTGTAGGTAATTGCATTACATTAAGAGAATTAGTAGCATGTACTATACATAATTGCTTGTTCAATCTAGGTCCAGGAAACTATTAAAAGGATAAATCATTGACTAACTCTTTTCACTTTTCCTCATTGCAGGTTTATGTCAAGAACTTCCAGATTCAGTGGTTCTTAATCTTTAGGGGATCATGAACCCTTTTAAGAGTTTGATGAAATGCCTTGACCCTTTCATTAAACAAAACGTCCACAAGTGCACGCACATATTACGTACGATTTCAGGGTACACACAGGATGCCAAGTTCATCCACTCATCCCAGGTTCAGGGACCCTCTAGCACAGAGGGCAGCAAATTTTCCCTCCAAAGGGCCAGAGAGTAAATATTTTGGGCAGGCCACATACTGTCTCTATCATAGGTACTCAACTCTGCTCCTGCAGTAGGAAAGCTGTCCTTCTCATGTTCCAAACAAACAATGTGTAGATATCAAAATGTGAATTTCATACAATTTTCCTAAGTCACAAAATATTCTTTTTTTTTTTCATTCTTTTTTCAGCCATTTAAAAAATAAAAACCATTCTTAGCCACTAGCTTGTACAAAAACAGGTGACAAACCATAGTTTGTCAACTCCTGCTTGTAAGCCATGGGTTCTCTAGAACAAAGTTTCTAACTCTATTTTCACTAACTTCTAACTGAAACTTCACATTTCTTCACATTATGAATGCAGGCAGCAAACCTTAGTGTTGGCAGAAATCATAGGCACATTCATGCCACGTTAGAGTGGTGGCAGGTAACACAAAATATTGATCAGGCTCATCATTATTTTTAAATTATGGCCATTATTAGATCTACTGTATCTTGCCATTTAAATGTGCTGATAAACACATATATTATATGAAAATTTTGATTCAATATATTTCAAAATAATTGATTTCCATTTGAATCCTATATATATATTTTTTTACATTTTTTTAAATTTTATTTTATTTTTAAACTTTACAATATTGTATTAGTTTTGCCAAACATCGAAATGAATCCACCACAGGAATCCTATATATTTTATTTAGAGCATTTCAAAACAGAATTCTGAGAAGTGGGCCAGGGCTTTCACCAGACACCAGGAAGGTCCATGGCACAGAAAAGGTGAAGAGGGTCTGGGCAGGCAAAGCCAGAGCATCTCCTACCAGAGCATTCACATCTTCTGTTTTGTGGATGAGCATCCGTATCTCCTCTGGATCACCGCTGAAGATTGCTTGGACCAGTGGTGGCTGTAAACACAGGAGAACTGGAATTAGAACTATACTTAAATCATTGGATTGCACTCAGATGCAGATGGCTAGAAGATCTATTCCCCCAAAATTTATTCAACAATTATCAATTGGCAGACAAAGATGAATATGGCTCAGGTCCACCCTTGCTCAAAGTCCAGTAGGGGAGTTATTTGCATCAAAAAATAACTATAATATGATTTGAAAGCCATGACAGACAGTCACATCTAATCTGGGGCTATGACTGCAACATGAAAATCACCACTAGTTGAAAATGTCCTTGGATGGTCCTTAAATTACCTTTCAAGAAAACTACCAAATCTGTGTTTTTGTGCATAGGGTCCCCTGCCATTCCCCAGCTTCTCACTAGACAATGCTCCCTGGACCTTTTAAACGATTCTGTTCCTAGAGGATGTTAGTGGCCATGTTTCTGGCCTCCTGAATGCCTGCTTTTTTGTCAAAGTTTGGAAAAGCCTTTAAATCATTCCCCCAACACTTCCCATAGCCTAGCCAATGAGCACTGAGTGTTTTAGAGGAGATTACTTTCCCATCTTGGAGAAGGCAATGGCACCCCACTCCAGTCCTCTGGAAAATCCCATGGATGGAGGAGCCTGGTAGGCTGCAGTCCATGGGGTCGCTAGGAGTCGGACATGACTGAGTGACTTCACTTTCACTTTTCACTTTCATGCATTGGAGAAGAAAATGGCAACCCACTCCAGTGTTTTTGCCTGGAGAATCCCAGGGATGGGGGAGCCTGGTGGGCTGCCGTCTCTGGGGTCGCACAGAGTCGGACACGACTGAAGCGACTTAGCAGCAGCAGCAGCAGCAGCAGCACTTTCCCATCTATTCAAAGTAAGTGGTATAATGGTGGGGTGGGGAGGAAGAAGGGAGGCATTACTGAACATGTATCATTGAACTCACCTAGATTAAACAAGCCCAGCGCGTGGTAGAAGGATTTATAACTTGATGGAAAGCCAGCTGAAAGAAAAACTGGCTCTGCTTGGGTGGTAAGGTGAGAAGAGTGTCCAGAAAAGCTTCATGGAAGGCACCTTCATGAATGTCTGTGAGTTTGCAAAGAGAAGGAAGGATATGGTGGCCAGGGAATCAGAGTGTGGAAAGGTGTGGATATGCAAAAAGCCTGATATGTTAGAAATGCTGCCATCTACCTGGTGACCAGGGTGTGGGAGAAAAGAGCAAAAGGGGTGGGCTCTGGGGTTGGTGCTGGGCTCCCCCACCTGGTGAAGGATCCAGTTCAAAGCCAGTTCTGCCGCTTGCCAGTTACACGTTAAGCCCATTTCCTGTGTGTAATCTGGGGCCAAACATGATCTTTGTTGTCCAACCCATCAAAGGGTTGGTTTTAGGAACAACTGAGATAATATATGGGAAAACCTTCCATAACCCCACATGCCGCGTGCTAATTCGCTTCAGTCATGTCTGACTCTTTGAGACTCCATGGACTGTAGCTCACAAGGCTCCTCTGTCCATGGGATTCTCCAGGGAAGAATACTGGAGTGGGCAGCCATACCCTCCTCCAGGGGATCTTCCTGATTCAGGGAAGGAATCCAGGTCTTTTATGTCTCCTGCATTGGCAGGTGGGTTCTTTACCACTAGCACCACATGGGAAGCCATACAACCCTATCCAAATAACAGATGTTTTCACTAAGAAATGTTTATGATGTCAATATGGAGTATTTGACAATTTTTTTTTCAAAGTTTAAAACCTTGCTAATAACACACATGCACACACAACACACATATATTTACTTATAAGTTTTGGAAATACTTTAGTCCTAGCAGGCAATTGGATGGTGGCAGTTTCCCAAACTTGTCTGATCGTAAGTATCGCCTAAGATGCTTACTAAAACAATATTCCCAGAACCCTTCCCTGGAGATTCTGGGGTGGGGTCAGAGAACCCAGACTTCTAATAATCACCCACTTAGTTATCGGGAACTGTGAGCACTGACCTAAAGTGACATGGTTAGAATTATCTGCCTCAATCTCTATGCAATCTATATGAAATTCCAAGTCCTGACTTTCCCTACAAACTTTCTTTTCTATTTTTTACCTTCCTGTTGCCTTTCTTACATGTTTTGATGATGTTCCTTGTTATTTTAGGGGACCAATATAAGTATTGTCAGTAGAACATGGTAAGAATACTTAAGGAAACATTATATTTAAAAAAATGTTAGGGACTTCCCTGGTGGCCCAGTGGTTAAGACTTTGTGCTCCCAATACAGGGGACACAGGTTCAATCCCTGGTCAGGAAACTAAGATATCTCATGATGCAGAGCATGGCAAAAAAATATATATTAAATTGCAGATAAGTATTACCACCTGTCAGGAATTTGTCCACAGTTTTCCGTCTGCCATCAAAGTTTCCAGCAAGTAGACAGATGTATATCTCTTTTTGGTCTCAAATACTCTCTTAATCCTACCTTCTTGCCAAGGTGTCTGATTCAAAGATAGTTTCTCAAATTACCAACAATTAAGTAGCAGGAAAGAAGTCTTGAAAAGAATGCAAGTTTGACCAGTTGGTGGGAGCAGACACTCTGCCCAAGATAATAAGTTCCTTCCCTACACTTGCTGACTACCTGCCATGTCTCCAGACACCCTGCCTCATGGCAAGGACCATATTTCAAGTAAAACAGACAGTCATATAAAGTCAGGATTTCAACAAAAATATCTGACTCTGGCATATCTACTTCATAATTCTCTCTCTGCTGTGCCTATTGCCAAATGCTTGTGCATATTTTTCTGCCTTTTTGAACCTTAAGAGAAAGCAAATACCAAACCCCAATAACCCAGGGATGACAAGCAGAGGCAGATGAGATTTTAGTGTTGAGTCAACAGTGATCAATCAACAGTTGAGAAGTTAAGATTCTGAGAAACAAACCCACCCCAGTTTAATGCACCACTGGTTAGTCACTTTAAGGAAACACAGCTAGATAAGCAAAGCTTCTCTTCACTCTTGACTGAAAGAATGCACACAGATATTCAGTCCTCACACCACTCAAGAAAGGCAAGGGTTCCAAGCTATGGCTGGAATGTACCCAAGGAGAGCCACCCTGCAAAGCTGCCAGACAAGGATGCCAGCACAGCCCTCAGCAGGGAGTGGCATGTAGAGCTTTCCAAACACCTCCAGGCCCAGTCCCTGAGACCCACTGGAAGGTTATCATCAATGCAGAGAATTCCCAGCAGAGAATGGTATGCATACTTCCTCAATGCCTCCAAGTCTCGCTCTGCTAAAAGCTGCTTTGGGGAGTATTGTCAATGCTCAGAATTCCTAGCATCCATTGGGAAGAAGCTGACAATTGTAACTCTTTCAGTCACATGTATACATGAATAAACCCACATATACATGGATGCATTTTGCCCATGTATGTACTCGTCTGCATCTACATTCACGTCTGTATGCACAGAGATACATGTTGATTGACACACAAATCCCTCCCACTCCCTGTGGAATAGAAAAGTGCCGGTTCTCCAAAGTCTTGCTAACTGGACATTTCTGCCCCAGCTGGGCTGTGTGGCCACTGTGACATCATTGTTTTCACAACTGTGAATCCAGGCACTATGAGATTCCAAATCAGAACTTCAGACACATGCTTTGCCATGTGTTTGCATGGATGAAGTTCTTGAACTAAATTTCTATAACTCTTGAGCTAGTGGTACTTCTCTAAAAAAAACTGCAAAAAACAGTACAGGCATTTCTTTTTTTCTCTACACTTCCGAATAAAACATACCCATATAACACTTTGACATTCCCTTTTGTTGGGATTTTAATTGGATCCTGCTGTTTTATGTTTCCCTAGCATATTAAAAAGCAGAGACATTACTTTGCCAACAAAGGTCCGTCTAGTCAAGGCTATGGTTTTTCCAGTGGTCATGTACGGATGTGAGAGTTGGACTGTGAAGAAAGCTGAGCGCCGAAGAACTGATGCTTTTGAACTGTGGTGTTGGAGAAGACTCTTGAGAGTCCCTTGGACTGCAAGGAGGTCCAACTAGTCCATCCTAAAGGAGATCAGTCCTGGGTGTTCATTGGAAGGACTGATGCTAAAGCTGAAACTCCAGTACTTTGGCCACCTCATGCGAAGAGTTGACTCAATGGAAAAGACCCTGATGCTGGGAGGGATTGGGGGCAGGAGGAGAAGGGGACGACAGAGGATGAGAGGGCTGGATGGCATCACTGACTCGATGGACGTGAGTTTGAGTGAACTCTGGGAGTTGGTGATGGACAGGGAGGCCTGGCGTGCTGCGATTCATGGGGTCGCAAAGAGTTGGACAAGACTGAGTGACTGAATTGAACTGAACTGAGGCAAACACTTGCCCCAAGAATAAATATTTGGGAAAAGATACATCTAAATACTGTCTGTATTACATGATTTTAAGAAAGACGGAATATTCTAATTACAGTACTCTTGTTCATAAATACCAAGTACTTATACTCTGTTGACTATTTATTTGGAAATCACTGTATCTTTTGCCTTGACCTTGATAGGGCCTTCCATGCAGAACAGAGTCCCAAGCCTTGGCATGAACAAGAATTTTTTTTAGAAGTTTCACCCATTTCAATGCTAGTATATACAAAATACAAGTCCTTTGTGTGCAAATTTGAATAAATACATTTTTCACAAGGGTCAGAGTTGTGAAAACAAATAGTGGCAGGAAAAAGAGAGAGATTCTGATGTCATGAAACCACTGGTTATCAATCCCTAAAGAAATTTAAATTCTTAAAAAGAGATATGCAGCTTCAGTTACCAGAATTGTTTTAGCATGTTTAGCAGCTGTAGACTGGAAATGATTTCCATGTGATGTGGATACCGGCACAGTCCCTCATGTAGATTCAGAAGGATACTTCCTGGGCTTGCTTAACCAACGGCACAAGTAGGGGTCAATCTTCAGATGGTACCTATCCTTGTCTTTCAATATCACCAACTACCAGCACTCTACTGGTAGAAGAGTGAACTGGTAGGGCTGTTCACACTTGCCAGAAGTGTGAACAGCTGCCTTCTAGACGTGACTGTCTGCCAGCCTGATGACATGTGACCCCTCTAAGACAGAAGAGCAGAGCAGAAGCCCCTTGAATTTGGCAACCATTATGAACAATGTGGCCATTGCTGACATTAGGAAGTGAAAATCTATCCGCAAAAAGCCACTTTCACTTTCACTACCCGCATCCCCTATCAGCCCACCCACTACAGTATTTTTCTATTTTATTCTCAGTCTTTGAGAACAAATGAGGAAAATATCCAATTCCCAAATATAAGACGCTAAATCAAATAAATGTACTGACAACAGTATTCTCAAACTGTGGAGTAAAGTAACAATTCCACTAGGGGGAGCAAGAAGGTAATTTGTTACCCGGGAGGTAAGAGTAAATATTCAAGTTGTGTGATTAAGGTAAGTAAGTAAGTAAGTGAAGTCACTCAGTCGTGTCCGACTCTTTGCGACCCCATAGACTGTAGCCCACCAGGCTTCTCTGTCCATGGGATTCTGCAGGCAAGAATCCTGGAGTGGGTTGCTGGAGGATCCACTTTATTCAAGACATGAAAGGATTCAAGCTTCTGGGAGAATTCTTAGTAATAAGTAAACACAACCTGTATTACACCCCAAAACAAAAATTTTTTAAACTTTCCTACTGATCCCCAAGGGTCCAGGTTTTTAGGAAGAATAAAGCTATTTAAAACCCAGGTGTTAAAGAATTATTTTCTTCATGTACAAAATCCAATTATTTCCTCAACTGCACTTTTTAAAAGTGCTGCTAGTGGTATCAGATATGCCACTGGCTTAGGAATAAAGTTCAACTATGAGGAAAGCACAGGTGGTTTAAAGGATCCACTCCGTCCTGCCTCGCCGTGACAGATCCCCATCGGTTAGCACCCTCCAAAATCTTCTATTGAAACTAACAGTTTGATTTTAGCTAAAACCACCGTATAGTGCCTTTCACTTTGTCAGAGCTGCATATTCTTTTCTAATATGTTGGCTTTGGAAGATAAGCAGTGATAGAGGCTGTCGCTGAGCATCTGAAAATAAAGCCCATGGTAGGAAGTCCAAGAAGATGCTCCAGCATTACATTTCAAGTTGTTGGCATGCTGTTTGACTTTTTCTGATTAGACTGAATAAGTAAAGATTCCGAGTCTAAATGAAAACATCTTGCATTCTACTCAGGAGTGAGTTTTGGGACTCAATCAATAGCCAAGAGGGAAAAATGATATTCCTAAACATCTGTCCACACTTAAGTATTCTGAGTACAGTATGTCATTAAAGCAGGATGGGATCATGTTATTAGTAGCTAATAGCTGATATAGCAATAATCTGACCATGTGAAACCTTCAACTTATATGAACATGCTGAAACACTTCATTAGGTAACAACTGGTTTTTGTGTGGGGCAGTGCTTGCATTTTTACAAAAGGATAATAAAAATTTGCTCGAGTCACAAGATTTAATGGACAGAACTTGTTAGCTCTATTCATGTGGGTCCTGCCTGCTGTGTGATCTGCTGACAGAGTGCCATTGAGTGCTTTCTGAATATAGATCACTCCTTACTTGGCGAGAAGTTCACTCCATCATAGAAAGACAATGATGATCGTAAAATCAGAATCTGTTTCCCTTAAGAATTGTACAAAATATACAGTTATGAATCCTCATAAACATTTTTATGCAAGACTACATGACTAAAAATGTCTCCTACAAACTACGCCACAAAGTGTCTATAATATTTCCAATATTTTTTCTTTTCATTTTATTTTTTTTACTTTACAATATTGCATTGGTTTTGCCATACATCAACATGCATCCGCCATGGGTGTACACGTGTTCCCCATCCTGAACCCCCCTCCCACCTCCCTCCCCATACCATCCCTCTGGGTCATCCCAGTGCACCAGCCCCAAGCTTTCCAATTTTTTATTAAAAACAGAAAAAAGCATAAAACTCAAAGTATCAGTAATACTCTATTGTAGAGATTTATTAACTTTACACTTGTGAAAGAAGAACTACACTTAATCAGAAAATGGAAAAATTAATTTATCCAACCTTTTCCAAAATGATTATGACACGTAGGCATTGACTATGATATAATTATTCAAGGACCAGTTATTCGGTTTCTGGAACATTCATTTCCTTTGCATCATCTTCCTTTCATGAGACCCTCCTTAAAGAGAGATCTCTCTGCTCTTTAAGAGTGCTTATTAGCACCTTCACCAGAGGAGTGCTGGCCGGAGGAGAAATGAAACCCAAGTATCAACTTTTCTACTAGATACTTACAAAAGGTTAGGTAAAAGGAAATGATGAAACAACAGTAACTGTAAGCTTGCAGTCTGGAAGCAATGTTGATTTTTACGGACCTGAGATCTCTCTTTCTTCTGCCACAGGAGGAAGACTCATGTATGGTATCAGAGAGACTTTGGGTTAAATCTTAGCCATGGTTTCCTCATCTATAAAACAGGGTCATCACATGACCCTGTTTTATAGATGAGGAAACCACAAGCAAGGCTCCAACAGTACGTGAACCAAGAACTTCCAGATGTTCAAGCTGGATTTAGAAAAGGTAGAGGAAGAAGAGATCAAATTGCCAACATCCGTTGGATCATAGAAAAAGCAAGAGAGTTTCAGAAAAACATCCATTTCTGCTTCATGGACTATGCCAAAGCCTTCAACGTGTGGATCACAACAAACTGTGGAAAATTCTTAAAGACATGGGAATACCAGACCACCTTACCTGCCTCCTGAGGAATCTGTATGCAGGTCCAGAAGCAACAGTTAGAACTGGACATGGAACAACAGACTGGTTCCAAATAGGTAAAAGAGTACATCAAGGCTGTATATTGTCACCCTGCTTATTTAACTTCTATGCAGAGTACATCATGAGAAACGCTGGGCTGGATGAAACACAAGCTGGAATCAAGGTTGCTGCAAGAAATATCAATAACCTCAGATACGCAGATGACACCACCCTTATGGCAGAAAGTGAAGAACAACTAAAGAGCCTCTTGATGAAAGTGAACGAGGACAGTGAAAAAGCTGGCTTAAAACTCAACATTCAAAAAACTAAGATCATGGCATCTGGTCCCATCACTTCATGGCAAATAGATGGGGAAACAGTAGAAAGAGTGACACATTTTATTTTCTTGGGCTCCAAAATCACTGCAGATGGCGACTGAAGCCATGAAATTAAAAGATGCTTGCTCCTTGGAAGAAAAGCTATGACCAACCTAGATGCATATTAAAAAGCAGAGACATTACTTTGCTGACAAAGGTCCATCTAGTCAAAGCTATGGTTTTTCCAGTAGTCATGTATCAGTGTTAAGAGTTGAACCATAAAGAAAAGCTGAACACCAAAGAATTGATGCTTTTATTTATTATTTTTTTTTTAATTTTATTTTATTTTTAAACTTTACAAAATTGTATTAGTTTTGCCAAATATCAAAATGAATCCACCGATGGGGAACACATGTATACCTGTGGTGAATTGATGCTTTTAAACTGTGGTGTTGGAGAAGACTCTTGAGAGTCCCTTGGACTGCAAGGAGATCCAATCAGTCCATCCTAAAGGAAATCAGTCCTGAATATGCATTGGAAGGACTGACGCTGAAGTTGAAGCTCCAATCCTTTGGCCATCTGATGAGAAGAACCAACGCTGGAAAAGACCCTGATGCTAGGAAAGACTGAAGGCAGGAGCAGAAGGGGTTGACGAAGGATAAGATGGTTGCATGGCGTCACCGACTGGATGGACATGAGTTTGAGCAAGCTCCGGGAGTTGATGATGGACAAGGCAAGCCTGGTGAGCTACAGCCCATGGGTCGTAAAGAGTCGGACATGACTGAGTGACTGAACTGAACTGAGCCATTTTATAAGATACGTTTAAGAAATGACATAACATATGCCATATCTCCTGTACAAGGCCAATGCTCAATAAAAAACAGTGATTAGTGTTGATTTTTGAGGTAATAAGCTCAAAAGCTTTCACACACAAGTGTATGGGATTCAGGGAGATTTCCTTAAAAATTACAGAGCAAATAAGTCAAGTTAGGCTTATAACCCACTCAACACCACCAGTAAAGCAGAGGGACCCTTCATACTGGGGAAAAAAGTGTTTATTTACAGGAAAGGGAGAAAGAACCACACTGAGTCTCATTTGGCCTTTGTTATCCTGGGCAACCTCAAAAATGCTGCACAGACTCACAGTACTCAGAGGTCTAATCTATAAAACCAAAATAACAGCGACTCACCTGAATAATACATCATCTCTCTTGACTCATCCAGCTGTGCCCCATATTTATGTCTTCTGGATGGGACATGAAACTTTACTGTTTAAGGTTATTATAAACAAACATGGTTTCACTTTCCTTTATATTTTCCTGATGGTCATAAAGGAGATTAATTCCCTGTTTGGAGCTGTGAGAGGGGTCAAGCGATTTGCCTGTTAGTGGCAAAGTTGAAACTAGAATTTAGTTTTCCAGATTCTCTCAGTTCAGTACTTTCTCTCTCACATGTCATATTAATACAATAAATATAAAATAAATATATTATATATAAGACTTCCCTGGTGGCTCAGACGGTAAAGCATCTGCCTACAATGCAGGAGACCCAGGTTGGATCCCTAGGTCGGGAAGATCCCCTGGAGAAGGAAATGGCAACCCACTCCAGTACTCTTGCCTGGAAAATCCCATGGACGGAGGAGCGTGGTGGGCTACAGCAAAGAGTCGGACACGACTGAGTGACTTCACTTTCACTTTCCCAAAAATAGTTGGAATAATCCTCCCACTCATTAGCAGGGTTTTGGCTGGGTTCGAGTCCCAGCCATGAGGGTTCCAGTCCCAATCTGAGCTAAATGGTTTCATGTCTGGTGGTGAAAGTAAAGTCCAATGATATAAGAACCAGTAATTCACCCTCAATTTCAATGAACTTTCAATGGAGAAATTTACAACTTTATAACTCACTAAGGGAAAATATTATCATTTCTATTCTCTCTATATATGGGTATATACACCATATAATGACTATATATGTGTATATATTTCTAGATACAGTACTCCTAACACAATGACTAACAATGAAACAATCTTGCCAAAAGTTAGAAAACAAATAGGAACAATCTCAAACCTGGGGAGGGCACTCTCTGTGCACTGAATTCTAAGAAAGAATGAGAAGGGAGGTGTAAGCTAGATTTTGAATGAAACTGTGAAGACTGTGGAGAGTACATCTTTCATGTTGGAGAATGGTAGACAGTGGGGTTAGAAAAAGCAACAGAGTGGAGGGAGCACAATGCCAACAGAAAGAGTTTTAACCTAATCTTCTGAGCAAACAGGAACTGAAGGTCTTGAGCAAGAAAACGGCACAGTCTTTGCAGTTAACCTGGCCACACTGTGGGTGGGCGTTCAAGGAGAAGAAGGCGTTAAGAGAACCCAGTTAGAACACTATCACGGCAATCCAGGCATCCCAGGAGAGAACTTTCCCATCTCCATGTATCTTGGGCTCCCCAGTTACAGCTTACAGGGAAAGAGTGGAAACGACAGATTCTGTTTTTACTTCTTTGATGTTGCTCTATTCCTGGATGCAAATTTGGCTCCGCATCTTGGCAATTTTCCTCTCCTCTTTATATATAGCCCAAATCTCCTGTCCCCAACACACTACTGCTTCCAGGTGAAATCGAGGTTACTCCCTTTAGTTCCTGGAACACTTCCATCTCCACCCCAACAGAACCTCCATGGAAATAAGTTCTGTTTTGTCAGACTTGTCACTTGAGCACTGAATTTAAATCATAGCATTTCAAAAATAGGCCACAACCATAAAGAGAAAAGCAAAGCAAAACAACACAGACATACTTTGCCAAATGCCATATTTGTATTGGGATCTGCTGCCAATTACCCACATCTTTCTTCACTCTGTCTAGTTTGAAATGGCTTGAGATCAAATCTCAACTTGAGCTAAGTTAATTAAACAGTGTTCAGGAGTTAACATTTAAAGAAAGTTATTTTAAGCAAGAGCACAATAGATCCAAGAGGTTAGTGTATGCAGCATATTTAAACCAATGTAATTTTAGTGAAACAGAAAGAACAACAATATACTTCTACAACAGTTTCCTGTTTGAGAAATTTTTATAGAGGTTTTATTTCCTATCTTAGTTTTGTTAACATTCTTTGTATAACTGTATCTTATAGCATATTGAATTTATGTGGTTTTAAATACAACCCGTGATTTTAAAATGCTAATCACTGAAATGAAAGCCATTTTAGTGAACTTTGTGGAGGAAAAACATATATATGGCCAGAAGATGATTTTCTAGGGTAATAAGTGTATTCAGTGTAATTTCTTTGTTCAGATACAGAAAGTGGTTCTCAGTTTTAGGATGCATTGTACAAGCATAACGATTTTACTAATATTTGATATATACATTCCTTATCATAATAAGGACAGTGATAAAATAGTATTAAAGAAAAAATATGACAGAACATAAATTACAGTAATATTCTCTTGTGATCTAGAGTAATTATAACTTGAGAATTACTGGCAATTGGAATCTAAATAAACCAATTCAATCATCCTTTAAAAAACAAAATCAATGTGGAGAAATAAAAGGCATTCAGCAGGAAGGTGGCAATTTCTTGTTCTATTTGGAGGAGGGTAGAATGACCGCATTATGAGTTATAATGAATTAACTCAATCACATAAAGTTATTCAACTCAATCACATAAAGTTATTCATGGCTCAGGCAAATTCCAAATTGGGTTTGTCTAATTTGTTAGAACCTGAATTCTCTCAAAAGTCACCTTTTGCCCAGTTAAGTCTTTCCAAAGTCCAAGGGAATTTCCTTTTAAACCTCTCCTTCCTTTCTGTAGTTCTTTTTCTTGGAATTCCACAGAATTCCTTGGAAAGGAAGACAGCAGTAAAACTCTCACTACTTCTCCACAGGGAGCCAGATGGGAGATTATGGAGATGCGCAAAATGGAGTCACCTTCCTGGCCTTGGCTGTTCAAATCTAGGGCAGTGCATTGACCTGGACCTCCACTAGTCTCTGCCTGAGGTGCCTGGAGGGTTCCCTGCTACCCACAAAACCAGGAAGGTTACAAGGAATGCAAATCAAATAGGGACCCTGTCAGGGTAGTCTTCCAGGAAGCATCTTTCCGCTTCCCCATCCGATGTCATAGCAAGGGCATTCCGTGACAGATATCCAAGGGAAATGATAAGACAGCAGGAAGAAAAGAGTCCAAGATACTGGAAAACATTAGATAATATAAAGTGGGAACTTTTGCAAAGACGAGGAGTCATATCATATTTCCTTGCTGGGATACTAACTCTGTTCATATTTCCTTTGTTTCTCTGCACAGCACCCCACCAACAAGAAATGAATGAAATGTTTTTTAAAAATTAATCTGGTACATCAGATAACAATTACATTCAATTCAACAAATTGATTAAACATTAAGAAATTTACCAAGGGTAACAAATTCTGACACTGAGATACACCAGTTTCTTCCTTGATGAAATTACCAAGGTGGAGTCCATAAGACTGTTCTGGAGAGGGTGGGAAGATTTGGGAGAATGGCATTGAAACATGTAAAATATCATGTATGAAATGAGTTGCCAGTCCAGGTTCGATGCATGATACTGGATGCTTGGGGCTGGTGCACTGGGACGACCCAGAGGGATGGAATGGGGAGGGAGGAGGGAAGAGGGTTCAGGATGGGGAACACATGTATACCTGTGGCGGATTCATTTTGATATTTGGCAAATCTAATACAGTTATGTAAAGTTTAAAAATAAAATAAAATTAAAAAAAAAATAAAAACAAAAAAAAACAACAACAACAAAAAAAAAAAAAAAAAAAAAAGAAATTACCAAGGTGGAAAGGGAAGAATACAACTTGAATGTAAGGTAGATACCATAGGAGAAGTACATAAAGAAGGGGGAGAGGTCGCATTTGGCTTCCTGAAAGATGTGGCCTTTGAAATAAAGGTTGAAAAGGATTTAAACAGGTAGAGATGGATGAAATGGGGAGGGAGTGCTCCTACCTCAGAACATGAGCAGGAGACTAAACGCGCACAGGGAACAGGTTTACGTAGCTGGAGCCTGAGACACAGGAGGGAAACTGAGAAGTACACTGGGACCCTATCCAAGAAGGCTCTGAATACCAGGTCTAGAGATCTGGACTCTCTCCTTTACAGCTGGGGAGTCATATATGTTTTTGAGCAGGGGAATTATCTAAGAGTTGTGCTTTAAAACAATCACTCTGGAAATGGATTTGTATGATAAATTGGAAGAAAAGACCAGAGAGGTAAGTTAGGAGACCACAACAACAGGCTGGGCAATATGTCCTGGCGCCAGTGTCCCTCAGCTCTTTTACCTATCAGTCCCTAAAAACTATCTCCACCTTTAATGCAACAAGAGCTAGCCAGCTCCAGCATGGCGGTCTCCATTCAGAAAGACTCTCACCAACTTCCCAGGTGAAATGCAGGGCTCTGGAGCGGAGCTGTCCTGATCTTCTGCAGAGGAGTAGCAGAAATTCTGTAGCATTCGCTTTCTTTACTTTTCCACTTGCGCAAGCACGTCCAGTTGCCTACTCTGCTCTCTTCAGCTCTGGGACAGGAAGTTCCTAGGGCTCTTGAGTCTGTTAGCATCCTGCATCTGAACAACGGGCTACTTCTCTCCCCTCTCTACCACAGAAACCAGAGCATCATGCTTTCGGTTTTGGTGCTACGTCTGTAATTTAGGTTTTGGTGAAAAAAGAACTTATCTTTATATCATAAGCTCAAAAAGCAAAAATGAAAAAGACTCAAGTATAATGCTGTCTTTATTTCCTAGTTCTAAAATTTAGTCAAAGAATAAAATTCATTTTTTTTTCAATCATGCAAAGGGTAAAAAATAGAAGTATTACAAGAAAAGGACTTTCTAACACATTAAAACCTCTGTGCATTTGCTCTTTGTCTTATATTTGCTGGTATTTGATCTTAGTAGCTCTCTTGTTGCAGCAACACAAAGACAGCAGTAACAATCTAATGTGTATCCTTCTACATCTTTCCCCAAGTCCTTGCTGATATATCAAAATATAGATACAGATAGAGGAGGCAACAGAGTTATCTCAAAGGTGGAATTTTTCTGTTCCCGTATCTTCGTCTTTACAAGAACAATAATACAGTGAGGACATCCCCCAAGTCACCAGCTATAGGATTAACTCATTTCTTTTCATAGCTATATAGCACTCCACAATACAGACAAATCACAATATATTCCATTATTCTCATGGCTGGGCACTCAGGTTGTTACTGGTTGGTGCCATAACCAACAGCCTCAGGGTATCTATCCTGGCCAGTGCATTTCACAGAAAAGTGCTACCAGAGCCGAAAGCATTCTCCGAGGACCCACTAGAGTGCCTGAAGAGCTATGAATGGTGGTTCTTAACATGGTAAAGGAGGCAGGGACCAAACCCAGCCCCAAGAAAAAGAAATGCAAGAAGGCAAAGTGGTTATCTGAGGAGGCCTTACAAACAGCTGAGAAAAGAAGAAAAGTGAAAGGCAAAGGAGAAAGGGAATGCAGAGTTCCAGAGAATAGCAAGGAGATGTAAGAAAGCCTTCTTAAGCGAACCATGCAAAGAAATAGAGGAAAACAGTGGAATAGGAAAGACAACAGATCTCTTCAAGAAAGTTGGAGATACCAACGGAACATTTCATGCAATGATGGGCACAATAAAAGACAGAAACAGCATGGACCTAACAGAAGCAGAAGAGATTAAGAAGTGGCAAGAATACACAAAAGAACTATACAAATAATGTCTTAAGGACCTGGATAACCACAATGGTAGGATTGCTCTCATACCATAGGAGAGACATCCTGGAGTGTGAAGTCAAGTGGGCCCTAGGAAGCATCACTATGAACAAAGCTAGTGGAGGTGATGGAATTCCAGTTGAGATTTTTCAAATTCTAAAAGACGATGCTGTTTAAGTGTTGCACTCTGTCAGCAAATTTGGAAAACCCAGCAGTAGCCACAGGACTGGAAAAGGTCAGTTGTCATTCCAATACCAAAGAATGGCAGTGCTAAAGAATGTACAAACTACCATATAATCGTGCTTATTTCACATGCTAGCATGGATATGCTCAAAATCCTCCAAGCTAGGCTTCAACAGTATGTGAACCGAGAACTTCCAGATGTACAACCTGGATTTAGAAAAGGCAGAGGATGCAAAGATCAAATTTCAACATTTGTTGGATCATAGAAAAAGCAAGGGAATTCTAGAAAAACATCTACTTCTGCTTCATAGACTACACTAAAGCCTTTGACTGTGTGGATCACATCAAACTGTGCAAAATTCTTAGAGATGGGAATACCAGATCACCTTACCTATCTCCTGAGAAACCTATATGCAGGTCAAGAAGCAACAGTAAGATTCGGACATGGAACAACAGACTGGTTCCAAATAGGAAAAGGAGTATGTCAAGGCTGTATATTGTCACCCTGTTCATTTAACTTCTATGCAGAGTACATCATGAGAAATGCAGGCTGGATGAATTACAAGCTGGAAACAAGATTGCTGGGATAAATATCAACAATCTCAGGTATGCAGATGATACTACTCTAACGGCAGGAAGTGAAGAGTAACTAAAGAGCATTTTGATGAGGGTGAAAGAGGAGGGTGAAAAAGCTGGCTTAAAACCATTCAAAAAACTAAGATCATGGCATCCGGTCCCATGACTTCATGGCAAATAGATGCGGAAAAAGTGGAAACAGTGACAGATT
Source organism: Bubalus bubalis (assembly GCF_019923935.1). NCBI lineage: Eukaryota > Metazoa > Chordata > Mammalia > Artiodactyla > Bovidae > Bubalus > Bubalus bubalis. The sequence goes on from NC_059158.1 coordinate 137,924,874, forward strand.
TTATTTTCCTGGGCTTCAAAATTACTGCAGATGTTGACTGCAGCCATGAAATTAAAAGACACTTGCTCCTTGGAAGAAAAGCCATGACAAACCTAGATAGCATATTAAAAAGAGACAAAGCTGTGGTACATATACACAATGGAGTATTACTCAGCCATTAAAAAGAATACATTTGAATCAGTTCTAATGAGGTGGATGAAACTGGAGCCTATTATACAGAGTGAAGTAAGCCAGAAAGAAAAACACCAATACTGTATACTAACGCATATATATGGAATTTAGAAAGATGGTAACAATAACCCTGTGTACGAGACAGCAAAAGAGACACTGATGTATAGAACAGTCTTATGGACTCTGTGAGAGAGGGAGAGGGTGGGAAGATTTGGGAGAATGGCATTGAAACATGTAAAATATCATGTATGAAACGAGTTGCCAGTTCAGGTTCGATGCACGATACTGGATGCTTGGGGCTGGTGCACTGGGATGACCCAGAGGGATGGAATGGGGAGGGAGGAGGGAGGAGGGAGGAGGGTTCAGGATGGGGAACACATGTATACCTGTGGCGGATTCATTTTGATATTTGGCAAAACTAATACAATTATGTAAAGTTTAAAAATAAAATAAAATTTAAAAAAAAGAGAGACATCACTTTGCCAACAAAGGTCCCTATAGTCAAAGCTATGGTTTTTCCAGTAGTCATGTATGATGTGAGAGTTGGACCATAAAGAGTGTCAAAGAATTGATGCTTTCAAATTGTGGTGCTGGAGAAGACTCTTGAAAGTTCCAAGAACAGCAAGGAGATCAAACCAGTCAAGGCTAAAGGAAATCAACTCTGAATATTCATTGGAAGGACTGATGCTGAAGTTCCAATATTTTGGCCACCTGATATGAAGAGCCAACTCATTGGAAAAGACACTGATGCTGGGAAAGATTGAGGGCAGGAGAAGAGTGCAACAGAGGATGAAATGGTTGGATGGCATCACCAACTCAATGGACATGAGTTGAGCAAACTCCAAGAGATAATGAAGGACAGGGAAGCCTGCCATGGTGCAATCCATGGGTTTGCAAGAGTCAGACATGACTTAGTGACTGAACAACAACTACAGGCTATAGGTTTATGAAATACGCAAAAGAAGTGTGTGACATAGTCCCTTCCTCAGACAGTACCAAATATAGCTGGGGAAGTAAGCCAAACCCACACCAAATAATTAAACTGTTTTAAGACTGGACTGAGCCACGTTCTACAGACTTTATACATGGAGTGCCAGGTTTTCCTCCAGCATGATGATATCTCAGAAGTCCCTCTAACCCTAATATTCTAAGAAGCTTCTCTGATTCAGAAAAGGAGGAAACAGGAAAGACTAAGAAGTCAAGGAGGTGTCTGTGGAGGAGGCAGGACTTTGATCAAGACCCAAGAACAGTTTAGATCAATGGAGAAAAAGAAATTGTATTTCAAATGAGCCAGGGTACACCATAGACTTGAGCCACGAATATGTTCAGGAGAGTGACACAAAGCAGGCCCTTCTCTAGGTCACAGCATTTCCAAACACGCCCTCTCCCAACTCCTCCACTCCCATCCAGCCTCGGCTTAAGGTATAAAGAATCCCAAATTTAGCTGCCACTGAGCACTATATTCACATGGAATCAAATGCACTACTTCCAGCCAGTGGGAGCTTGAAAATACTCCCCAGATGTCTTCTCTCCCTGTCCTCCACACACCCCTGCCCACCCCTGCATGTACACACACATCCCACCTTGTTCTAAGCCCTGTAAATAATAGTAGTTGTTTAAACTGCTTCTGTCCATCTGGGAAAGAACACGTATAACATGGAGGAAAGAAAAAATGAAGTTTCAGTGACTGTAATTGAACCAAAAAACTGAATTTGAGAATAAAAAACTGTTTAAAATGTTACTGATAAACTGACTACTACATTGTTAGTCTTTGACCCTATGTTGCCAAACTATGTTTGTAACTTACCAAGTTCATCTAAATATAGAGCACGTTTAATAATACCATGTTTTAAATTTTATCATATTGGTAACTAAGATTTGAGAGTTCCCTGTGTATGCTGGATATATTATGCCTTGATACTAAATATAAGTGGCTGTGACAAAGTTCTGAAAATGAATTCAGCAAAGTAAATTAATGTGCCTTTTATCTCAGAGCCTTGAGATTTAAAAGTTGCATGTAATTTTTAAAAGTTAGAATCACAGGGAAATTTATGCTTTTCTTTTTCTTTTCACTGTCCTTCCCAGTCTACAATTAGCTTTCAACACATTTTTTAAACTTAAGGAAAACAAGATTTACTCTCAGGATGTTTACTTGAACGCCAAGTTGAAAGACATAATCTTGACAGGCACAGTGCAGAAAATAAGGGCTTTTCATAAGGACAGGGAATTATTGAGTTTAAAGAAAACCTAATTTGCTTGTTGAAGCTGAAACTCCAATACTTTGGCCACCTGATATGAAGAACTGACTCATTTGAAAAGACCCTGATGCTGGGAAAGATTGAAGGTGGGAGCAGAAGGGGACGAGAGAGGATGAGATGGTTGGATGGCATCATTGACTCAATGGACATGAGTTTGAATAGACTCTGGATGTTGGTGATGAACAGGGAGGCCTGGCGTGCTGCAGTCCATGGGGTCGCAAAGAGTTGGACATGACTGAGCAACTGAACTGATTTATACTTTACAGTAGGAAGAAAAAAAAAAAAAAGCCCTTGACCTCCACTGTACCAGCACAACCACAAAGGCAACTGAGGTCTGAGACTGGGTACCAGGAAGGCAGCCAGTGTCTGATGCTTCCTACGGCTGGACCAACGATAACTGAGGTGGTACCTGTCTTGTTGGCTCCACATACCCTTTTCCTCACCAACACTCTCCCTGAAATTAGCTTTAAGCCTTTGACTGTGTGGATCACAATAAACTGTGGGAAATTCTGAAAGAGATGGGAATACCAGACCACCTGACCCGCCTCTTGAGAAATCTGTATGCAGGTCAGGAAGCAACAGTTAGAACTGGACATGGAACAAAACAGACTGGTTCTAAATAGGAAAAGGAGTACGTCAAGGCTGTATATTGTTACCCTGCTTATTTAACTTATATGCAGAGTACATCATGAGAAATTCTGGACTGGATAAAGCACAAGCTGGAATCAAGATTACTGGGAGAAATTTAAATAACCTCAGATATGCAGATGACACCACCCTTATGGCAGAAAGTGAAGAGGAACTAAAGAGCCTCTTGATGAAAGTGAAAGAGGAGAGTGAAAAAGTTGGCTTAAGGCTCAACATTCAGAAAACGAGGATCATGGCATCCGGTCCCATCACTTCATGGCAAATAGATGGGGAAACAGTGGAAACAGTGTCAGACTTTATTTTTGGGGACTCCAAAATCACCGCAGATGGTGACTGCAGCCATGAAATTAAAAGACACTTACTCCTTGGAAGGAAAGTTATGACCAACCTAGATGGTATATTCAAAAGCAGAGACGTTACTTTGCCAACAAAGGTCCGTCTAGTCAAGGCTATGGTTTTTCCAGTAGCCATTATGGATGTGAGAGTTGGACTGTGAAGAAAGCTGAGTGCCAAAGAATTGATGCTTTTGAACTGTGGTGTTGGAGAAGACTCTTGAGAGTCCCTTAGACTGCAAGGAGATCCAACCAGTCCATTCTGAAGGAGATCAGCCCTGGGATTTCTTTGGAAGGAATGATGCTAAAGCTGAAACTCCAGTACTTTGGCCACCTGATGCGAAGAGTTGACTCATTGGAAAAGACTCTGATGCTGGGAGGGATTGAGGGCAGGAGGAGGAGGGGACGACAGAGGATGAGATGGATGGATGGCATCACCGTCTCGATGGATGTGAGTTTGAGTGAACTCCAGGAGTTGGTGATGGACACAGAGGCCTGGAGTGCTGCAATCCATGGGGTCGCAAAGAGTCGGACACGACTGAGCGACTGAACTGAACTGACTCATATGAAGACCTCAGGAGTGCCTTTGCAAGTTAAACCTAGATTTGGGAACCTGCCCTACACATCTAACATCAAAACTCTTAGCAACTGTAACCCAGTTACCACACTACACTGCAGTGGTTTAAAATGTACCATATAATCATATTTCTTTAGAGATCACAGTCCCATTGTCCCAAATGAGGACTTTTGGCTGCCCTTCCTCCTCCCAGGGATAGAACTGGGCTTGGCCACAGGCAATAAAACCCGGGTCTCCTGTGATGGACATGGCCTGCCCGGACATGTTGAGGCCTGTCCCTGTTTCAGAGAGTCTGAGTACATTTGGCATGTATGATTACATTTGGCTTCTTGAATCATGACTGATCAAAAATGTTGAAATGAGGCCACTGAGGGAGGTAGAAAAATTATCTGAGAGGTCAGAGGCCTGGTTTTGCTCTGGCCCTAGTGAGCAGGTATAATAAAACTAGGGCAAGTCACAAAGCTAACAGAAACCTCAGTTTCCTCCCCACCAAGGGCGGGTTCAAAACAGTCAACTCTTCAAGAAAAAGAACAGGAAGACCAGATTTTACGAGGGAAAAAAATCCACTGAAGGGTCCAGGTGATGGTAAGCCCACTTTGCCATAGACCATGTTGCTCACAGCAAGGGAACTAGCAGGACCTGTCTGCTTGGAACCGGTCAGAGGATTGGGACAATCAAGAGTGTGCAGTTCTCAGTGCTTCTTTTATTTTTGAAAACCCACATTATGGGTACAGAAGAAATTTAGCTAATGATTCATAGCTGGGTTGCATATCAGAATCTCCTGGAGAAGTGGGTCCCACCCCATTGGACCTGATGCAATAAGTCAGAAATGGAAATTCTAGCAAAGGCTCTTGAAAAGACTTCCCAGGCAACCTACATGTAAATACATGTTTCCTCAAACATATATTTACCGAATCTGATCTTTCATATCGGTACCTTAGAAACAGTATACTTTTGACCCCATAGTCCACTTCAAGGAAACCATCCTATAGAAATAACTAGTGAAAAGTGGAAGTCCCTCAGTAGTGTCCCATTTGTGATCCCACAGACTATAGTCCATCAGGTTCCTTCTGTCTACAGAATTTTCCAGACAAGAATACTGGAGTGGGTAGCCATTCCCTTCTCCAGAGAAATAACTAGGTAAGTATGCTTACACTTTTTATAGAGAGATGTTCATACCAGTATTCATGATTGTAAAAATTAGAAAGGAAACAGTATAAAGGCTTAGGAAATGATTAAATAAGCTAAAATACATAAAGCCAAAAAAAGATACAGAAATAGGCACCAGGCACACAAAAAGATGTTAAACATCATTAGTCATCAGAGAAATGATGACTTTTGATTTGCAAAATCAAAACCACAGTGAGATACCACTTCAAATACACTAGGGATGGATAAAACAAAACAAAACAAATAGAAAGTGTTGGTGACAATCTGGAGAAATTGGAACATGGCTGATGCGGGTATGAAATGCTGTAGCCACTCTGGAAAACAATCTGGAGGTTCCTCAATAAGGTAAGCCTAGAATTCCTATACGACCCACAAATTCCACTCCAGGGTATATACTCAGAAGAACTGAAAATGGGTGTTCAAACAAAAACTTGTACACAAATGTTCCAAAAGGTGGAAACAACCCAATGTCCATCAGCTGATTAGCAGAGAGGCAAACTGTAGCATAGTCATAAAATTGAATTCATTTTCATGCATTGGAGAAGGAAATGGCAACCCACTCCAGTGTTCTTGCCTGCAGAATCCCAGGGAAGGGGGAGCCTGGTTGGCTGCCGTCTATGGGGTCGCACAGAGTCGGACACGACTGAAGCGACTTAGCAGCAGCAGCAGCAACTGTAAGAAAGGAATGACGTACAGTGACAGACGCTACAACATGGACAAACCTTGAAAACATTATGCTCAGTGAATAAAGACAAAGGTCATAAAAAGGGCACATGTTAAAGGATTCAATTTATAGGAAACATCCAGATTAAGCAAATTCATAGCGACAATATGCAGATCAGTGGTTGCCAGGGACTGTGAGAAGAGGGAGGGGAAGTGACTGCTTGATGGAGATGGAGTTTTCTTTTGGGGCAATGGAAATGATCTGGAACGAGGTTGTGGGGATAGCTGCACAACATCATAAATGCACAAAATGCCACTGAACTGCTCGCTGGTGACCTAGTAGTTAGGTTTCTGGGCTTTCACTGCCATGGGCCGTGTTCAGTCCCTAGCTGGGGAAGTGAAATCCCATAAGCCACATGATGTGGCCTAATGAAAATGGTTCAAATGGTAAATTTTATTCATAGTGTGTGTGCTTTACCACAACCAAGAAAAATGCACAATACATAAAAAAGAATATTTTCGTTATTAAAATTTATCTTTTGAGGTACATTAATAACAAGAGTGGAAAACATGGGAAAAGCAGCCTATGAAAATACTTCTAGTGTGATCCCAGCTTCTCAATATATAAACACGCACAGAAAAATAAGCACTGGAAGGAAACATGAAAATGTCAAACAGAGTATTGAGAGATACATTTTCTGTCTTACATTCTTCTGTAATGTCCACATTTTCTAATGTATTATTTTTATTATTAAATATCATTAAATTACTGTTAAATATTACTCTTATAATCATAAATTAAAGAACTATTTAAAAAGATGAGACAGCTTGACTCTCTAAAGTACAGATAGGAAAAGGTAACAGGAGGAATGAAAGGTGTAAAACACGCATGATGTAATGATTTCATTAGTGGGGGCAAGACAAAATTATGGAGGGTTCGAGACTTCAACAATCTGGAGAATTTACGTACCATCCAAAGCTGGAATTGTGGCTCCAGATCTTTTGAGTTTTCAAGAGATTCTGGAGCGCCAGACTTTCAGCAAAATGCCCTGGTTTTTAAATGTTGGCAACTTAATTCAATATTTTTTCAAACACCCCAAGCCAAACAAAACACATCTGTGGACCGGATGAAGCCCACAGGCGCCAGTCAGCAAACTCCAGTTTATAGGAACAGGAATGCTTAGCCTGGAAAAGAAAACCTTTGAAAGGACACAGTAGAGACTTCAAGCGTCTGAAGAATGGCTATGTGAAGATACGTGAACTTAATCCATAAGTCTCTAGAAGGCAGAATCAGAACTAAAGGCAGAACTTGGAAGCAGAATTAGGCCCAGTAGATAAGGAAGGGTTTCTAACATTACAGGAGCTGTCTAACAGTAAACAGAGCTCCAAAATGCAGCAAGCTGCACATCCCTGAGGGTTCCAGCAAGGGCTAAGGAAATGGGATTCCTGCTATGGGTGAGAAGCTGGACAAGGGTCAATGGTTCCCAATCAGGGCTGAGCATCAGAAATCTGAAAAAAAAAAAAAAAAAAAAATACAGATTCCTGGACCCCTTTCCAGAACCATGAGGTGAGGCCCAGGACTGTGTATTTTTAAAAAGCGTCTCAGCTGCCTAGCAGATGATTTAGAACCACCGCCATGAACCTGACTTTGATGCAGGAATTCTATGACTTTAATCCATGGCTTGACCTAGCTGGCAAGGAAGGCGAGGAGGGATGGAAGGAAGGAAGAACAACTTACTGGAGCTCGTTAGGGAGCAGGCTCTGTGCTAAATGCTTTCTTATGTCATCTCACGGAATTTTCACAGCAATTGCTGGACATCAAAAGCCATGATGTCCTCCATTCCATTTCCCAGAGAGAGAAACTGAGGCTAGGGACGTTTGAGTATGACCCAAGTTAACTGCCAGATACTGGGAAGATTTTTCTGGCTCTGAATCACATGCTGGTTCAACTCCACCACAATGCCCTCTTCTACCAGCTCAACTAACATCTCTCAAATGCCCCTGAGGAGCCAGGCAACGTGCCAGGCAGAGGAGATTCAGTAGTGATTAAGACACAGTCCCCAGCCTCAGGAAATTTTGGAATCTAGTGAGGCAGAAAAGTAAGTAATTACATCACAGTGAGAAATAGGGAGTCAGACAGGAGGGGCACCCAACTCAGCTCTTAGTTATCAGGGAAGGCTTCCAGGAGGAGGTAACATCAAACCCCGGGTCCTAAGGTGAAAAGAGAAAAGGAAGTCCAGGCTGAGGGTGCAACACTTGCAGAGGCACAGAGGCCAGTGGGAGCCTAGCAGGCATGGGGAAATGCGGGCAGTTCAGAGTGGCCGGAACAAGGGATACAAGGAGATGAGTGGCAGGATGTGGGACTGGCCGAGTGGGCAGGGTAGAGCCCCAAGCACTCATATGATATGCTAAGACTTTATCATGTATCCTCAGGGAAACAGAAAGGGTTTAGGTTTACCACAAAGGAGTGATGTATTCAGAATCACATCTTACAAAAGATCAGACTGGCTGAGGTGTGGAAATGGATTGGCAGGGCAGGACTGACCAGAAGCAAGGGGACCACATGGAGGGCTAAGGTAGTAATTTCAGCTGAGGGGGTAGTTATCCTCACCAAGACGATGGCAGAGAGGATGCTATGAAGCAGAGAGATGATCTGTGCCCCTTCCTCCCTGCCTCCCTCCTTTCCCTCTTTCTTTCTCTCTGTAAATAACGTTATGGAGCCAGGCTAAGCACTGGCCACTCTTCCAGACCTAGACATACAAGAATGAGCAAAAACAAACATAGTCTTGCTGTCATGCAGTTCACTTTATGCTGGGCAGAGGATGTTTGTAGAAGCGTTTTTAAAAATATTAAATAATATACCAAAAGTATACTGATTGATTATGCTATCAATAATTATATCATAGTTAAAGGACATTAGGGGGCTGGCTCCTCCCTCCTCCATCATCAATTCCAAAAGAATCATTAAGTATAAGAGTCCCGTAAGATATATCTGAAAAATTATATCCACAGTAGCCCTGTACTCTCCAGCATTATGTTTCTAATATTCATATGTGAGGATATAAAGCAGACTGCCTACTCTTGGTATATTTCATTCATGCAAAGTAAAAAGAGTTTACCTCCATTTTAATACATTTTTCCTTAAACAGAAGTGATTGGCTTAAAAAATGGGTATGTCCTGTTTAAATTAATAAATTAGAAGAATTATTAACAATTTACTAAATGTGGCCTCATACTAAATTAAATGAAAACCCTTCTTGCTGTATTCAGGATAGATACCAGGTGGTCTGGGAACAAGTTTGGACTTATCCAAAAACAGACCACAGAACAAGCAGCCAGAGAGTCACAACTTTGTTGAGGGGTGGTGGGTTCTGAAGGGTCTCCCTGCTCAGGGTCTTGCAGATCTGAAGGGGACTCTCAGTGGTCTGACCCACTGTCTCCAGAAGTCTGCACATTCCAGGTCCTGAATAACCCTTCAGTCTCCATGCTGGGTCACCCATGAAACCTGGATGTTCCTATTATACTAGAGAGTCCTTGTGGTTTAAGTCACAGCCACGACATTCTTTTCATTCCTTTACTTGATTCCAGTATAAGAATGACCCTTGATGTCCTAGATGTCCATCAGCAGATGAATGGATAAGAAAGCTGTGGTACATATACACAATGGAGTATTACTCAGCCATTAAAAAGAATACATTTGAATCAGTTCTAATGAGGTGGATGAAACTGGAGCCTATTATACAGAGTGAAGTAAGCCAGAAAGAAAAACACCAATACAGTATACTAACGCGTATATATGGAATTTAGAAAGATGGTAACAATAACCCTGTGTACGAGACAGCAAAAGAGACACTGATGTATAGAACAGTCTTATGGACTCTGTGGGAGAGGGAGAGGGTGGGAAGATTTGGGAAAATGGCATCGAAACATGTAAAATATCATGTATGAAACGAGTTGCCAGTCCAGGTTCGATGCACGATACTGGATGCTTGGGGCTGGTGCACTGGGACGACCCAGAGGGATGGTATGGGGAGGGAGGAGGGAGGAGGGTTCAGGATGGGGAACACATGTATACCTGTGGCGGATTCATTTTGATATTTGGCAAAACTAATACAATTATGTAAAGTTTAAAAATAAAATAAAATTTAAAAAAAAAAAAAAAAAGATGGAGGAACATTTAACTCTTGCTGGGTAAGTAGCCTGTCTACCATCTTTGGAGAGGAGCTTCCACATCTTCTTTATTGATCTTTATCTGAGAATTTTCTTCATAAAAGTACTTAAAATTTGTGTTGCTATAGCAATTTGTATGTTTTTTTTTTTCTTTTATGGCTTGCTTACTAAGCAGTTATTGCTAATATGAAGGAAAAATATTATCTTTGATATATTTTATATTCAATCACCTTACTAAGTGGTCTAAACTGATTCTAAGTACTTATTATTTTAACATCCTGGTTCTCCTGAGAGGAAATCATACTATCTGAAAATAAAGATTTTTTTCTCCTCTTAAAAAAAAAAAAAAGAATGACCCTTGATTAAACAGCTGTCCTTGTGGATAGCACATTAAGCTGCTTCTCTTTTAGAGGTGATTTTAGTTTCTCTTTGACTTCTCAGATGTCTCCTCTGATCTTTTATCATCCTAGCATCTCAATGGCAAGCAAGAAAAACAACACCTTAACAAACAAATGTGTTCTTTCCCCTTTCCTTTTTTTAAACACCAACTCAAGTAGTTTGCACTGAAATCAAGTCACTGAGGAAGCCCTCTTGTAATTTCTTCTTTCACCATGATGATCTTTCATGGCTGTGTTGTACACTTTTCCTTGGTCCACCAGCCAAGGGAGGCATATTACTACTGGTTTGTAGTACTGAGTCAAAATCTGCTTTCCCAGGAATGTTACAGAAAGAAAGAACTCATGTCCCAAATGGTTCAATAATCCTAATCTTTGCATTTGGCAAATTAGAGAAAAATATAAATGAAGACAAGATATAAATTCCCTGAGTACTTATGGGCCAGCCTCCAAAGAGAATCAGCTTATAAAAAATATATCAGATTTCTAAAAGTAAAATTTAAAGTTCTCCTCCCCCTTTTATACATTATACAACAAGGAAAGAAGAAGAGGAGATGCCAAATGGTGATGGGAGCTTTTGTTGCTATTATTGGGTTATGGCTGTATAGTAGTCTTGAATAGTATTGATGAACTTAAAAAAAAAATTGCTTCCCTCAAACTTTCTAAATATATTTTATTTTATTCTGGATGTTCAAAGAGATGCTCAAGATTTGTTAAACATTTTAGATATTTTCTACCTAACTCCACAGAAGAGCCTCAAAACCAAGGTATGACATAAACCTGCCTTCAGGTGCCCTAGTGGAGAACACTTGATACCAATAACCACCCCACACACACATCAACAGTACAGAACCAAATGGAGGTCGTAGAGAGCTGGCCAGTTTCCCCTAAATTCACTGAAAATTTTACCTGCGTATCTAACCCCAAGTCTCCTCCCACACTGGGGAAGAATAGAGGATAAACAACACTTGAGCAAAGAGCTGTTAGCCCTTCAACCTTCGACATCTGAAGACTAGTTCAGTTTCCCAGTGGGAGAGGTGAGCTGGCAAAGCTAAACCATGCCACACACCGTGTGCCTATTTTTCAGGAATGGCTTTCATTTTAGTGCTTTCAAATGGGTTCTAATGGTAACCTTGGAGAAGAATAACCCGAAACTCCATGTAAATGACCCATTTTCTCCAGGATGTTTTTCAGCTTCTCTCAGAACATAGTGTGATTCATCCATTAGGCTATCTGGAAAATAGGCATTTAGAATAAAGGCAAAGTGGATACAACAGCCAGTACTAGTAGAGACAGCTCTCTGGTTTGCTTTGTGCTGTTCAAGTGATTCAGGAATGCAATTCATTTCCTTGCCTACAGTTCACATGCTCATAGTTCTTTAAAGATGAAAAGGCAAGATGTTCTGAGTAGTTCTCTGAGTGGACCAAATCCTGATGCTGTTTAGGCACTCCAGGATTCAAAACCCTGACTTTGTAAGAATTCTTAATCATTCATGTGAATGGACCCCAAGAAAAGGATAATTATGAAATCTACAGAAAATGAGTTTTAGTTGGCGTCATGCTTTAGCCCTGCTAAATCACTGACCAGAGTAACCTGGCCTGAAAACCTTCTTTGATACCCTTGCCGGGGTCCAGCTCCAGCACTGACTGCTCTCAAGTGGGAGAGCAAATAAAGAGAGAAATGATGACATGACTAAAGGCTAGAGGGTTGGAGAAAGGCATGACAAATAATGTAGTCAGCACTGCACTTCTCTTCCTGTACCTGTGTAGACATCACTAATCAAGCATGACATGTTTTTCAATCTCAAACAGACCTTCAGAAACTTTCTCAACAACTGAAGTACTCCAGGCAAAGACTAGCAATCAAGAACAGTTGATCTATTTGCCACTCTGATTTAAGAGAAAGCTAGACAATCCAGTGGATACAGACGAAGAAGAAAAGTTCTTTTATTTAACTATTTTATTTTCCTCTAAGAACTGGAATACTTTATAGAAATCACCATGAAAAGCTAGAAAGAGTTAAGCACTAAACGTTGCTTCTGATTTTAGAAAGATGAACAGACAAGTAAGTTGCCTCAGCACACAGCCCAAGATGCCTAGGAAGCAGAACAAAGAATCAGAGCAAGAATTTCTGTTCACGAGGAAATGAAAACAGGCTGCATCTACAAGGTAAGGGTTGCTGGAGAGAAAGGGCACTTTGGGGCCTCACCTGGGGGACCATGGGCAAAGCAGGAAACTGCTCAGAAACCATAGGAACCCGTTCCTACTACCGGAAAGACTTCTCTTAGTTGCAGAAATTCCCTTAGGTTAAAAGTTTCCCCTTTAGGCTGAAATCACCTCTGAGTTAGAAGGTTATCACTTAGTCACATCTTATGGAGAATTAGTTTTTCTTTTCTTCTGACTCCTGAACAAAGACAGCAGCAAAGGCAGGATAGGTGTTTCCAACACAGACAAGGAAAGAAAGTAAATGTGATTTGGAGCCTCCTGAGAAGGGCTGCCCTGGATTGAACACTGGGCTTGGGGACTGGAGAACATCCGTGAGGGGCATTTTTTGATGAGTTACTACATGCCAAGCACTTTTGCTTCCTCTTTACCACCAACAGTGAGTTATTATTAACACCGTCCTTTTACAAATGAAGTAAATGAGGCTCTGAAATTTAAAGTAACCTGATCAACGATAGAAAGGTAGCGAAGGGCTAAGGCAGGACCCAAATCTGGATCTGTGTGGTCCCAACACTGGTGCCCTCCTCACTATGCTGAGCTGCCTCCTTGGGAAAGGCATCAAAGACACACTTGGCACCCTCGGAAATGTTCCTTAAGGCTGATGCCTATCTTACTGCATCACCCTCTTCCTGAGATTAAGAAGGAAACAAATTCTACTCTTAGAAGCTAGGTCTTAAAAGAGGACGGCCCCACCTGTTGGAACATCTTAACTTGGAGAGATTAGGGCACTGGGGCTAGGTGGACTAAAATGTCATGTATCGGCTTCCTTTGGCTCAGATGTCATTCCTCCTGCATGGAGAGATGCAGCTTCAAAGGAGGTCAGAAACTGAAGCTGAGCGTGGCCTCAGCTCTGCGCAGAGAAGAGTGAAATGTGTGAGGGACAAATGTCCTCCTGTGGCCTCTGATGCAGCACAAAGCACCCAGGGTGGAACCTGCTCGGGTCTGTGTTGTAGCCTATGAGCTAATCCTGAACTGCTCCCTCCGTGGGTTCACCTAGGACTCCAGACACTCCGTCACGTTCTGGAGGCTCCATTGCACACCTGTATGCCAAAACAGGATGTCAGGCCAGGGGGATGCTGGTCCCTTCACGAAGGGAAGCCTATGTTGCCCACTCTGATGCCATGAAGCAGGCCACAACCATTTCCACCACTCTTCACATTTCTCATAACTGGACTATTCACCCCCAGGATTCTGACAAACCACAGGCTCTGCCCTTCGAGCAGGCCCAAGGAAACCCAGGATTAATGCCCACCATGCTGGCGTCCCGGGCAGGCACACACAAGGGGTGACAAGTGATACAGAGTGCTTCCAGGGTGACCAATAACACAGAGGGGCTACTGGCGGGAGCAGGGGGCAGCGAGGAAGGCAAGCAACGTGCACTGCGCCCTTCCTACCTCTCAGACAACCGTACCAAGGAGCCAGAGTTCAACCAGGCCTGTTTCAACTCTTCCTCCAAAGTCCGTGTAACAGAAGACAAGAGTGAAAGTGTCCCTCTGGGTGGCTGCCTCAAAAATAATTTAACTTACATTTCCTGTAAATTTTGCAGCCTACGCCTTGATATCTCCATTAGTTTCACTGTAAAAGAATAAAATAATGTTTTTAGGTGACTGACAAAAAAAGTTAACTGCCTGGGAAGATAAATCACATCAATCCTGTGGATTGTGTGGACGCTGGCATATTTGAGGCATCCATCCTGGCATCCATATCAAGGAACACAATTTTGGACCAAGTCAGGGCCATACTGTCCTGCTGCCCCACCCCACCACAAGATTCTCCCTGTTTACCAACTTGGGAGAGTTGGGGTGTTAAGTAAGAAAGGCAGGAGGTTATAAACCATAACCCAGACAAGAGGGATAGTGAGAGACAGCAAGCAGGAGGTGACACAGCACAAGGAAGCCCCACAAAAGGTCAACTGTCAAGGCCAAGAGAGGCAAAGGAACACACACGATGGGGACCCGACACTTTGCCGTCTTCTCCAGATTTGCAACCATCACTCTAATGATGAAGGATTGGGAATCATAAGTCAATTCTCATGCACAGGAATGCACTTTGTTGAGTCTGTCTGTCTGTCATACACATAGACACACACACACACACACACACACACACAATCTACTGCCATCACTTTGGGAGAAGCAGAGGAGGTATTACAGGCACGCAGATCCTGAGACTTGAGAAACTGGAATGAGGGGGTGCTGGTGCCAGTGGATGCAGAAGATACCACACATCAGGGAGCACTTGAGCTGAGTTTGAAACCAGGCAGGTGGTGATGCAGTGAGACCACACTGGCATCAGATGAGAAGGTCAACTGGCCTCTGAGGTTGGTTATCATAAACCAGTACCCATGTGAGCGTGGAGAGCAGATAGCTCTCAGAGAAACTATTTCCATCATAGTCTCAAACCAAGAACCCCAAATGAGCATTTTCTGCACCACATACTTAAGTCCTTATAGGTGTGATGATCTAATCAACCCCGTGTTGCCTAGGCAAAGGCACATCTTCAAAGTCTAACCAAGACCATAAGTTCCAGAAGAGCAGACACAGTCACCATCGTGTCTCTAGCTCCGAGCACAGAGTAGGCTCTCAATAAATCTCTGTTCATTGAATGTAGAGAAAGGAAAGTTATTGCATTTATTATAGATTAGTTTCAAAATAACACATTCCTTTGTTCTGCCTCTTCTACTCTGCTTTCACAGTGTGTGTTAACCAATAAGATCACTGGAGGGTCTCACAGAAGAACTTCTCCATGGGTAAAAATTTGGCATCATGGCAACCGCTGTCACATCACACATGCTTTCTCTCAAAAGAATTCAGTAACACCTACGCGAAGGAGGGAGGCAGACATGTACACACGAGCCAGCCAACCCACCCGATGACCTCACGCCCCAGGGTGAGGGAGAGAAGAGAAGGCAGCATCCCTCCTCAGCTCCCTCAGTCAGTTGCAGCCCACTGTGCTCCTCCCAGTGTGCACACCTCAGACCTGAGTGGGACTCTGGTGTTTAAGGAAACATTTTTCACACACATCAGCCCCCACACACAAGCCAACTGCCTGTCTGGTGTTCAAAGAAAGTGCAATGCGTTCCAACTCTGCAGGCAAAACAGGCTGTGTTGGCCTCCCTGACAGACAGAGCATGGGCCTCCAACGTGGGGCTTTCCAAAGAGACTATCAAAGTTAATTTTTGACTCAATGTGACTTCTGCCTCATATACACATCAACAAATCTAGCCACTTGCTAAGCCCACCACCCACAACAAGAATAGGCTGAATAAGGAGTACCTTCCAAAGGAGAGGACTAGACCGTCTTCTTCCAAAGTGGTCTACAAAAGAAGTGGTGGTAATGTAGAAAACACTATTTCTGGCATGGATTACGATTCAGTACATGTTCTTCCAACCATCTTTCTGGTTTTTCTAAAATGAACCAAAATAATATTTGCATGGTGACTATTCTACAGCAAGACTGCTTGGAATTTTTCTACATTTCTTCTAATTGATTTCAGCACATGTTACTTCAAGACCTCTATTAAATATATTAAACATATTTAACCTTAGCTAAAATAAATCTGGCTAATTAAATGATATAATGAACAGCTCATTAGCAGAGCACTGGTAAATATTTCTCTACTCCGGCTAAGCAAGGCTTATTATACACTTGAGCACTATGTGATCTTATCATACCACAATTATCAGCCTTATATGCTAAGCCTAAGCATAAAAAAATCTGTAATTGAACCAATAATGGAATTGGACCTGTCCATTTCTAAGCTTTTGGTGACTGGTTCACATGATCTTTTAATGGCCAATTTAAACTAACTGTAAGTTTTCATAAACAAGACAATTCAACACTCTTAATGATCTGTTTTATCAGACTTTCTGAGTAAACAAGCTTAGAAATTTTTCTTCCCTTGTTAGAAAGATACATATCTCAACCACAGTCACTTTAAGAGATTAAATGTTTGTGTCTTTGGGAGCATAAAATCTTTCCTAAAACATATTTTAGATTTCATTATGCCATTTATTTTAGGATCACTGTAAAGCAATCCAATCACTTTAAGGAATAAAGAATCATAGAATAAGATGGAGGTTGCAGCTGAAGGGTACATTTGAATGAGCTATATATATATATATATTAACATCCTTTATTCCTGTAATTTTGTTGGAAATTGTCATAAGAAAACAATCAGGGATGAGCACAAAGATTTGTGTTCAAGATATTTATTGGGGTGCTATTTATTATAAAAAAATAATTGGAATCTTAATAATCTTAGTGTAATGAAATATGGCACACATCCAAATAGAATATTATATACCTATCAAAAATAACCTTTCAATATGTATGGCTGAGTCCCCTCGCTGTTCACCTGAAACTATCACAACACTGTTAACTGGCTATACCCCAAAACAAAAAGTTTTAAAAAATAATATTTCAAAGAATCTTTAAAGACTTGAAGAAATATTTGTTATATAAGATTGCTGCTGCTGCTGCTGTGGAGAAAAAAAATAAACAAAACCATATCCAAGGCCTAGCAAACAGCATACACGTAAAAATAATTTTGTCACACCAAGTAACACATACAATGAGCTAGCAAACAAACCTGTATTTTAAAGTACATATACACAAATAAGCATAAATAAAACAAAAAAATATCAAGAAGCCAATAGTATTTCTCTTGGTGATTAGATTACAAATGAATTATTTTCTCCTTTTTTCTTTTTCTCATGTGTATATTCTAAATTTACAGTTAATAATCATGACTGATACAGTTGGGAGAAAAAGGAAACATTTTAAAAACTAAACATGAAAACAGATGTCTAAATGAAATTACAAGTCAGAAAGAGAAAAACAAAGATCGTATATTAATGCATATATGTAGAATCTAGAAAATGGTACAGACGATCTTATTTGCAAAGCAGAAACAGAGACATAAACATAAAAAACAAATATATGGATAAGAGGGAAAACAGGGGATGGGAGGAAGTGGGAGATTGGGATTGACACATATACACTATTGATACTGTGTATAAAATAGATAACTAATCAGAGCATACTGTATGGTACAGAGAACTCTACGCACTGTGGAGACCTGAACGGAAATGAAGTTCAAAAGGGAAGGGATATACATATACATATGGCTGATTCATTTTGCTGTACAGCAGAAACTAACAAGACATTGTAAAGCAGCTATTCTAAAATAAAAATCCGTTTTGTTTTTTTTTTTAATAAATGAAATTACTTTTTAAATGAAATTTTTGAAGCGTAACTAGAACACAGAAGCCCACTGACACTGTCAGGTACAGTAGAAGCAAAGTCTCAGGCCAGAGATAAGGGCTGCTTCTCCCCAGATGGGTGCTCCAAGTTAGGCCATGCCAGAATTCAGGGACTGGAAAAACCAACTAGATAGCCAGTGGGAATTTGCTGCCTGACACAGGGAGCTCAACCCAGTGCTCTCTGACAACCTAGAGGGGTGGGGCAGGGTCAGAGATGGGAGGGAGGTTCAAGAGGGAGGGGACATATGTATACCTGTGGGCTGATTCATGTTGATGTATGGCAGAAACCAACACAATATTGTAAAGCAATAATCCTCCAATAAAGTAACAATTTTTTAAAAAAGCAAGTTGATATGTTATCATTAGTTTTATATCAGCGCTTTCAATGTTGAGGTAATATATTAAATCTAAGAAAATCAAGGTAGCTTATTTCACCCTGTTTACTGAAAACCACTAAGAAGTAAATTTGTTGTTGTTGTTCAGTCACTGAGTCATGTCTGATTCTTTGAGACCTCATGGACTGTAGCAGGCCAGGCTCCTCTGTCCTCCACTATCTCCTGGAGTTTGCTCAAGCTCATGTCCATTGAGTCACTGAAGCTATCCAACCATCTCATCCTCTGCCACTCTCTCCTGCTTTTGACTTCAATCTTTCCCAATATCAGGGTCTTTTCCAATGAGTCGGCTCTTCATACCAGGTAGCCAGAGTACTGGAGCTTCAGCATCAGTCCTTCCAAAGAATATTCAGGGTTGAAGTAAATAGCCAGCTCTAATTTTTCAACTGATGCTTTTTCTCACTTTTGAGAAAGAAAAAGCCATTCTGATTGGCATTGGCTGGACTATAGAAACCCCAGTTTGGGGCAATATGAGGGTCTCTTGGTGCAGGGGTTAAACCAGTACCTCAGTTTAACACTTGAAATGGGGAAGTGTGAGGCACTGAATCTATAGTTTCCAATTTAATCCATGCCTAAACCCACAGATTAGATGACATCTCCCCAGATAATTTTGATGGCCTCAAATGGTTTCAATTAAGTGAAACAAAACATTTCTATGTATTTTTAATGAAGAATAAACACATTCTTGGTTGACCAAGTATATGGAAAAAAATATCTGGTACTTTAAAAGATACATATTAAGCCCTGTGACTAAGTAGCCGTTTAATTAAAGTATTAATAAGTGTCTCAACATAAATCCTACTGGCAAGGGGGTATACAGTTTTAGAAATCTACTGGCAGTTAGGTCTTTGGTCCTAATTTTGTGGCAACAAACAGAGATCCTAACAGCCAAGACATATTGGAGGTCTTTAAAACCTTTAAGCTTTTGTGTCAGGATTCACGAGGCTGCTTCCTCTGCATTCTTGTCTCAATTTGTATTCAAGTTCTCAACCTTGATGAATAGCAGCACCTGTCAGTTCTCTGTCAAGCAGCTAGGACGTAGAGGAAAAAACACAAAGAGTCACACAGACCTGTATTCAAGGATTTGCTCTGCCCCTTGCCACCTCTGAAACGTCGCCTCTGGATGCCTGTTGTCTTATTTGTAAAACCAAAAGATCACCCGGCTCTTCTGGCTATAACTCATGTGAAGGTACAGAGAACAAAGTCATCATTTAAAATAAAGTGTGTCTGGTATGGTTTTCAAAAATTCTTGTCTTGATCTCTAAGTAATCTACAAGAATGTTACTTCTACTCAACAGAGAAGATGAGTTGATGCTTTGCCCTAAAAGTCTCTCAGCTGGAGAAAACCACAATATTTCCTTGGCTTATCCTGTAAGTGATCCAACAAATTTCTTTGGCATACCCCCTGTGAACTATTCAATACCCTCCAAAGATCAGTGTCACTGGAGGGAAAATCTGGAAGCTTCTTTAGTCTGTCCTGCCTCCCTCCATTCTAAGAACTTGTCCCCCCAAAATCCCTGTGATTCCAATGAAATTATTTATAAAACACTTCCCTCAGCTGTCCTCATCACCAAGGCAGGCACATGACGCAGGTCAACCAGTCAGAGTTCTTTCTCAGAAATTGATTTGGATCCTGAGAGGACAGCAAGGGTGATTTCTCTCCAAGACACGGAGTAGAGGCATGTTTCACTGTCTTCCTCTTGCCCTTCTCTAACCGGAAGAGAGTAGCATTTTCATTCAACACAACATCAATCCACACAAAACTACCTTTTCTCACCTTTTTCTGCCATCACAAGCATGAGCTTCCAGGAAACACTATCTTACTACCCTGAAATAGCATGAAACCTAAGGCAGCAGTGGTTGGTACAAGCAAGTCAATTGACAGAAAACCAACCAACCAAAAGATTACTCTTTTAACAACAACAACAACAAAAGACACAACCAGCATCACAAATAAAAAGGCAGAACTGGCTGATTCGAAGCAGAATCACCAGCAGATGGGAGGCACCTAAGATAAAGGAGTTATGACTATTTTTTCATCACTGTTTGCCAAGTGAGCCTGGCTTTGCTGTTGAATAGAGATCATTTCATTTCCTTTCCACCTTTTTTTTCATGTCCCAATTATCTTCCACATTACTCGGTTATCTAGATAATCACAATTACCTATTTCCTGACTGATTCATATACTTTTCAGTTAAAACCCATAGAGAAGCAAAACAAACAAACAAAGAAAAATTCAGGGCATCAGATATTAAGTTCCACCAGGACTTCATTCAAAGGCTCTGAAATCAACCAGAAACTCAGATTCGCACTAAGGTCGAATGGCTCCCCAGATAGATTTCAATAGGGGAACACGTTAGTGTTCTTTAATATAGAAAACGTTAGTGTCACCCCAACCTACCAAAATTCAAGTGGTTCAACTAGAGAAAGACTGATACTTGCTTGAATGACATTACAGACTTTCCTGCAGGGAAGCAGCAAAATTAGCACATTCAACTCTATATCTCAAAGATACTTGAAATTGTGTAAAACAATTGAGAAATTAAACAACAGGAAAATAGCCAGATAACAAGTCCAGAAGAGCCTATTTTGCACTTTGGGACAGAGCAATAATGGTTCTGAGTCACTTACCTGTTCTTCTTCAAGAAGTACCCTTAAGATTTTCATCTTTGAGGTAATAAACATATGATAGGGTTATTTAACAACTGTGGGGTACAGTTTTCTCATCTGTTAAATGAGTGGGTTGGAGGGCTTGTTTTGGGGGGAGTTTGTTTTTGTTTTAGCTTATTTCCAGATCTAAAAAGTCTACAGTTCAGTTCAGAACACAACTCCCACAGTTTCCAGAAAAACATTTGAGTAATTGGCCCCAAAGGAAACAATATTTAGCAACAAAGCCCCAAAGCCCTCCACTCCTTGACTAAAATATTTTCCCTATTTCCTATGGATGGATAAATTAAGATTGGCAATAGCATGAAGGCTGAGGTTATAAGTAAGAAAATGTATAGGCAGAGTCAAAATACTGGAACAAATAGGAAAGAATTTCCTGATCTTGAGATCAGAAAACCAGAACAGGATGGATTCTTATTTGCTTGGGAAATCCTGTAATACTGAGGCCTGAGATTATTCTATGAGAAGCTCTGGACCCGGCATGACCCCCCACAAGTTGTCCCATCTCGGTCTCAGGGGCTAGCACTTTATACTCCCTATTCAACAGTCATTATAAGCAGACTACCCCCAGGGAGGATGTGATTTTGATGAAGCGAGTCTCTTGGGATGAATATACTTTTCAGAGAGGAACATATTGGAGTGCCTTCAGTCGTGAATGGAGCCAAAACTCAGCCTCTGTAAAGCCTACCATACTGAATCCCAGAGACAAGAGCTCGGGGTGAATGGGAAGCACTAGTGTCACCTGGGAAGCCCAGAAAAGAACAGCTTTATAGCTCTGCCAGGCAAAGGGGGCCACAGCAGGCTAAGGCCCCAAGAATGCATGCCTGGCCCCCTTTCTTGAACTCAGCTACTATACCATACTCCTTCACTCTGCACACATGGTACAGGGCATGTGAGAGCCAAAACGGACTATTTTCCTGTATTTCCCCATCTTCACACCATTGCTCAAGCTGATCACTCTACTTTGAGAACTTTGCTTTTAACTGCTCCCAAGCCAACACCCACAGTTCATTGCCAGCTGGGACCCATTCCACAGTGCACTCCCGCCTCCCACAGATCTCTCTCACATATTGAAGGAAACTTGCACTTCTGAAGCTTAAAACAGAACTGATGAGAAGCTAAACATTTGATGTCCAAAGGACAGAGGGGGAAAGAAAGTTTCCTGAAGCCCCTTCAGACTCCCCAGCATAGGGGGACCCACAAACTCACTTTTCTAAAATGTACAGTTCCATGGCATCAAGTACATCTACACTGTTGCTCAATCACCACTATCATTCATCTCCGAAACATGACATTTTTGCTGAAACTAATTTGAGAGGGATTTCTGTCTCTTTCATCCAACAAAATCCTGACAAAGAAATGCATAGTACAGACTGTGAGATACAAGAAATCCATAAAGGATATGAGTTATGTTTTTAAAACAGTGAATAAAACAAAATTTTCTGGCACTGTAAAAGCAGAGGAGACCTTGATTACTCTTGAGAATAATCAGAGTCCGGAAAGACCAGAAGATAATTAATCAAATAGATCATATAGTTTAAATCACTTAAAAAAAAAAAAGGGATTGTTTTTCTATTTGTAATAGAAGAAAGCACAAACACAAAAAGGAAGCTTGCATTTCATCTCCCAAGGGAAGACATTCTGCAGAGGAAATCAGAATCAGGCCAAACAGACAAATATCCCAAGGCAGGGGAAAGCCTTAGAGAATATGGAGAAAAGGAAGGAAAGAGTGAAAGCTTGGCACAAAAGATTCCCTTTATTTTAACAAACTTTAGAAAGCTGTCCACCTTATTTGTCCTACACAAATAATTTTATAAAAGTGTAACAGAGGAATATTCCTGGGGCACTTTTCTTCATATCAACAGAAAAGTCTGTGCTGTATAAATTACTTTGAAATCAATCCAGAAAACTTAAGTGAAAGTATATAATATTTTTAAATGTAGAAAAGAAAGAATTTGGGGGGGGGGGGCAGGCCTTAGTTCCCTCACAACTTTTATTTCTTCTCCTTTGTCATAAATTTAAATTTCAGTTACACTATATTCCCACTTTTTCTGGGGATAAAACTTTCTGTCATTAACAAGCCTAAATATTTGATTATAAGTCCAACAGAGTTATCATCTAACAAAGAGTTAGATTAACCACTATTATTCCCTCAGTAACATATTTGCTAGCCTAGAAAATGGATTCTCTATATAAAAAGATTTTCTTATTTCTCTGCCATCTTTTCCATTCAAAGTATTGTCAGTGTATATTTTGAGACAAGGAATACACTCTAGAGAGAGAAATATGATCAAGAGTTGTCATGGGTGGACATTAGCAATTTGCTCAGTGGCCAAACTTGACTGCAAATACCCTTCATCTTGGCAGGAAGCTCCACAGCCAGAAAACAGATGCTTCAATTAGGTGTCGTGTCAGGCTGAATATATTTCATGGGTGGGGAGTGGGGTTGGGCTGGGGGCAAGGATTACAAGCACAGCTCTCAGCTAAAGCATTTCAGTTGGCCCACAGCAATCTGTCTCAGAAGAATCTTGCCTTTGAAATCTACCTGTTAGTATAAACCAGCACTAAAATCTCTGAGACAGTTAACAGCCTTTATTAAATGGATGTTCAGGAGCCCACTTTATTTTGCCTAGCAGGTGGCCTTACAATAGATCATTTACTTTGAGACAAATTATGTGGTGTGAAAGTTACTTTTACAAAAACAATTGGGAGAACGTACTCTCCTAATTTACATGTAATTTGAGTTACTGTAAAACACATCTGCTAGATAAGGAAACATTTTTTAGCAGAAGAGCTTGGTTATTCTTTGACTAGCAGGCCTGACCACAAACGCCCACTATAGCCCTACTACAGAGGAAAGTCACTCCTCCCGCAGAAAGCATAACTCAGATTGCCTCAGCCTCTCATCTCTTCCAGGGAAACTTTCACTAAGGATATGAAGCAGCCAAATGAGGGTCTCGGATAAATGCATTTATCTTCACCACCCTCATTGTCAGTTTTCCCTCATTTTGAAGGACATGTTATAATATGTCTCTTTTCACCAGAGATAACTTGAAAAAGTCAGAGATACAATCATGTCCGACTCTTTGCAACCCCATGGACTGTAGCCTGCCACACTCCTCTGTCCATGGGATTTTCCAGGCAAGAATACTGGAGTGGGTTGCCATTTCCTTTTCCAAGAGATACAATATAGGAAGAAAAAGTTTTATCAGTTCAACCAACTGGTAAGGACTGAAAAAGCAAGGCCAGGGCTTCCCAGGTGGCTCAGAGATGAAGAATCTGCCTGCAATGCAGGAGATGCAAGTTCAAACCTTGGGTCAGGAAGATCCCCTGGAGAAGGGAATGGCAACCCACTCCAGCATTCTTGCCTGGGCAATCCCATGGACAGAGGAACCTGGCAGGTTACAAGTCTAAAGGGTCACAAAGAGGAGGACATAACTGAGCAACTAAACAGCAACAACAGCAGCAGCAAAAGGAAAGAAGGGCTCAAAGAGGCAACCTGGCACAACAGAAAGTTCTTGCTTGGAAGGACAGGAGTGCCAGGGTCTAGTCCCATTCTGTCACCTCTAGGGTAAGACTACTTCCCACATGTCAGAATCTTGCTTTTACCATCTGTAAAATCCTTTTGGAGGTCTACTATAGAGACCTACCATAGATCCAGGACTGGGTCGCCTCAGGCCAAACAACTAATAAAGAACACGGCACTGCATGTCTAAGATCTCTTCCTATACTAAAATCCCAGTATTAAGATACTTCCTGGACTAAAAGCCTCTATTTAGTGACTGCTCTAGCTAAGAAAGGCACTTCGAACAAGACAGAGAATAAAAAAGCGTTTCTAGAACAAGAGATGGGTTTGTTTTTTCTTTTTAAGTTAGACAGGTTAAGCTATCAATCCCAACACTTGTGTTGTAAACAACTGTCAGGATCTGCTTTGTACTTTTTATTTTTTTTTATTGCCTACAAGTACCTGCCACTGTCCTGAAAGCAGACACAAGAAGAGAAAGACTGTCGAGAAGCAAAGTTCCAAAACGTCTCCCACAGCTGAAAAGCTCTAAGGCAGGAGAACAAAAAGAAACAAACAAAACCGTAGCAAGAATGATGAATAATGAGAACTATATATTTTCTTTAGGGATCAGAAACTTTCATGAAGATTCAAGTTGTGCTTAAGCCTTGAGACACCCATCACCTTTGGGTGGTGTAACTTCGAAAAACATCTCATACTCTTGTTCTTCTAGAAGATTTAGAACCCTTCTCTGGCCCAAGAACACATCCTCTTCCCTTCACTGTCACCTCCTTGGTTTTTCACTAGGTTATGACAGCCACAAAATAAGGGGGTCAGGAGAAGCTTGGAAGAAAGGTCGTCATCCTCACGACCTAGATCTCTCTCTGTTCATTCCATCCATGTTTGCTTTCAACAAGTTTCCTTAGGCAAAGTAGTCATTTCATGTTACTCCATTGAATTATTCTCTTATTACCCTCTCTTATTCCTGATTTTTTTGCTGTTGTTATTTGAGAAAACTCCAACAGGGTTTCAAGCTCCTTGCTTTCTTTTCTGTTCTTAAACGGTGACATACTTAAAGCATACGAACAATTTGGACATTAGCATTACAGACATCATTGTACCTACTATCCTGGTTAAGAAGTGAAACACGACAGATGTAAGGAAAGCCCCACACCCATCACCCATCCTTCTACTCCCATCCTCCCACCACCACCCTGATACCAGTAGTTATCAATTCTACACATGTGTTTAAATATTTACTGGCTGTGTTTATAACCATGCACAACATAATGTTTTAAAGGTTTATACAAATGGAATCATACTGTCTATATCCTTCTGAAGTTTGTCTTTTCCATTCAACATTATGCTTTGGAGATTTATGTTGGTGCACATGCGCCTGTGTGCTCAGTTGCTGAGTCGAGTCCAACTCTTGTGGCCCCATGGACTGGAGCCCGCCAGCCTCCTCTGTCCATGGGATCTTCCAGGCAAGAATACTGGAGTGGGTTGCCATTTCCTCTTCCAGGGGATCTTCCTGACCCAGGGATCAAACCCGAGTCTCCTATGTCCCCTGCATCGGCAGGCAGATTCTTTACCAATGAGCCACCTGGGAAACCCGTTGGTGTACATAATCCTAGTGAATTCATTTTTACCCCTGTATAGTATTCCACTACATGAAAAATACCACTCTATTTTTCCATTTCAGTGAGGTTTGTTTCCAAGTTGTCTATTTTTTTTCATTACAAACAATGCTGTGGTAAACACTCTTGTAATTGTTTCCTTAAACACAGATGCAAGGGTTTCCCATGGATATAAATTCAGGAATGAAATCACTAGGGCATAGGGTGTACACAGCTTCAACTCGTCTATCTCCAATTTACTGCAACAATTTACTCTCCCAGAAGCAGTATGTGAGCATTCCTATATACCTATGGCCTCTCTAACATTTATTATTTTCAGATTTTAATTCTTGTATATCTGTTGTATACCTCCACTAATTACTTATACAACAAATAAGTTTTTGAAAGCCAAAAAAAAAACTTTTAGAGAAAATAGTTTGATGAATGAATACCTCTATAATTCCACAAATGTATAAGCAAGCCCTCAAAAGTGGCAGATGCACCTCCGTATGTGTAATAGAGTACACTTAGGAAAAGAATTTTCTATCTGTATTTATGAAACGTTGGCTTCTGAGAAATTGATTACAACTAGAGAAAGGGTCTGGGTCCCCTACACTGTTCCCTGAGCACATTCTGCATTCTAGAAGGCAACTCACATCCTAGACTTCAACAGGCAGAGCACAAGAAACCCCACCACCTCCACTGTCGTTGCTCTGATGGAAATGGTTCCCCATGGCTCAAACCTTGACCACAGTTAGAAGAGATTAAGGGTGAAAAAATCAAACAAATGAAAAAGGGAGAAGAGCAAACAGGAAAATCAGTTTTAACACACTGTATATATAATTGGCATTTTCCTCCTTATAAACATATTAAAATTAACCTGAAACACTATATAAAGTTGCAAATCTTTCAGGTACTACAACCCAAATCTGACAATCAATTATAGTCCAGTTTAAAAAAAACAACAAAATCTGCTTTTCTGAACTGATCTCAAAGAGGAATTTGAAAAAAGGAGCAGAAGGAGATGGTCTTAAGATGAGCTCTTCAGAACCTAAGATGATAATTCATTATTTTCATAGCAGTCTAGTTACTTGACAAGAGTGATTATAACTTTCTACAGTTTAAGTCCTCAAAATTTTGTGAAATACAGCATAGGCTTATGAGTTGGGCCTTGGGAGCCAGGTCATCTGAGTTCAAATCTCAGCTCTGCTGCATATTAACCATAATCTTGGGTAAATTATTTAGCATTTCTTCTCATTTGTAAAGTGAGAATAATAATAGTATCTATCTAGTAATAGTTGTTAGAGAATTAGAAGCTAGAATAGGAACTGGCATGCGAGAGGTCAAAAAAACAACAGCAAATATTAGTTATTACATTCTAGCTTCATTTTTAAATTAAAAAAAAAAAAGTTTTCTATTAGGAGTAAATATTTAGGCTTCCCTGGTGGCTCAGTGGTAAGAACCCACCTGCCAATGCAGGGAACACAGGTTCAAACCCTGGGGTCTGAGAAGATCCCATGTGCCTCAGGACAACACAGCCTAAGTGCCACGACTACCAAAGCGTGCACGCCCAGAGCCCATGCACCGCAACTCAGAGTAGCCCCAGGTCACTGCAACTGGAGAAAATCTGAGTGCAGCAACAAAGACCCAGCGCAGTCAAAAAAAAAAAGTAGATATTTAAGAACTGAATCACTTTGGTGTATAGCAGACATTAACACAACACTGTAAATCAACTATGTTGTGGTTCCGTCACTAAGCTTGTGTCCAACTCTTTCTCGACCCCATAGACTGTAGCCTGCCAGGCTCCTCTGTCCATGGGATTTCCCAGGCGAGAATACTGGAGTGGATTGCCATTTCCTTCTCCAGGGGATCTTCCCAACTGTACTTAATTATTATTTTAAAAAAATTTTTTAAGTAGGTATCTAAGGAGTAGTCTTTTGTGTCCATTTTGGACATTTGAGTTTCTAATGTTTACAGGATTACCTGAGTGAAAAATTTGGGATCATTTTTGTTTTCTTCGTTATGCTTTTCTGTACTTAAAAAACACCTTCTTTTTTTTAAGCCTCACATGATTTTCAAACGGAAACTCAATTTTCTTTTCAGGAAAAGGGAGTTAAGGGCCAGTAATGAGTAGAAACACTGATTGTTTTAAAAGCACCTCTTATTTAATTATATCTGCTCCTACCTGATGCCTTGTGAGATCAGTTACTGTCCTTTCCCAGTATAAAATTTTTATAGCTCACAAGCTCTAAATTCAAAACAAATGTGAAATTTATCATGGATATAGATGGTATCTTCCTGTTTGCAATTAACAACAGTTCTGAATCTTGCCTAGATTCTTCTGACACAAAAGAGGATTAAATAGCCAGAGCTCTTAATGTGTGTGATGGGGAGGGAGCGAAGGAAAGAAGGGAGGTGACCTTGGGCTTTGGATTTACTATAACCCGCTTATGTGTTGGATGATAACCGCCTTTGGGGATCCAAGGGACCACAGGCTTGAAAAGAAAGGACTTGTGAGGAAACCTTCAGTATCAAATTTGATGCCACACCTCTTAATTCTTCTTCCATATCCAAGATAAACTATAAATCACTTAGCCCAATTCCTGTATGGTTAATAATTTGAAGCTAAGTAAATAAAAGGAATGGTCAATTATTCTTATGTTTTCCCAATGTATTACCTTTAAAAATAAATCTGGTTTGGGGGAATTTGATTCCCAAGGAAGGGTAATTTGCTTTAGCAAATACTGGAATCTTGACCCAAAACCAGGTCTAATAATTTGGCATTTATAAAAATATGATTTCTGCCTTGGGACTTCAAAAGAGGTATGGGCTAGAAATTTCTATGCTTACTTTAAAAACAATCTGCAACCCAAACATTGTCTTCTAAGCCTATGAACCAATTCTCCCAAGATAATCTTTTTGAGAAAAACACTTTCAGTTACCTAAAAACAACAATTTCTCCTTCCTGGCTACATTAAACTCTCTTTGTCCTATATCCTCCATGCCTCATAGAAGAAAACTTTTATGGTTTCCTCTGGAGAACTACCTTAAAAATCAATGACATAGCTTCAATAACTCTTAAATAACTTTTCTATGTTTTTCAAGACAAAAAGGATTGGTATTCTTCATTACAGTAAACCCAATTACAAGCTGTGTTGTAGCTTATAAGTCCCTTGGTAAGAGACCAGCTATATATATTTTAAAATAGACTGTTACAGCTATAGGAAATTTTAGAGGTGATCCAACTGAGCTGCACATTTGAATCCCCTGCAGAACTTTTAGAAATACTGCTGCTGGGCGTACCCCACACCAACTAAATCAGAGTTTCTATGGATGGGACTGAGGTACTATTATTATTTTTTTATTTTTAGGTATTCCTCAGGTGATTCTGATGCATAGTAAGAGTCATATACCACAGATGTGGTCCAAGCACCTTGTTCTACAGGTCGGGAGGCTGAGGCCCAGAGCTGTGAAATGACATTGCTAAAGTCACATAGGTAATAAGTTTATAATAACATGGGATTTAGAACCCACATCTTCAGATTCTTCTCAATTACATTATCTTCTTTCATAATGCTATTCCTCCTTATAAAATTAGATCTCAGAATCTGATTTTAAAAAAGGACCCATTCTGGACCCAATTTCCAGAGAACTTCCAGAGACCAGCTTCACAACAGTTGGTTTAACTGAGGCCTGGACGCCCAGTCACTGGCTGCCGTTATAACAACCACATCACCCTATGAGCTAGAAAACACCACCTCCTGCCATCTCCATCAGGAAACAACAGCCTAATAACACAATCTATTTTAATGGTTTTCTTTACTGTTTCCACCAACCCCTGTCCTCTGATGCTTTGTTCTAAAAGAAATAACAACTGCTTCTAAAAAATTTCATACAGGGGTAAATTGAATTTCTAGTGTAGGGATGAACTAAAAGCTTTCATATAAAGAAATGGTTTGGGGGCAACTTCTTGAAAAAGAAATTATTTGCTAATGGGTGGTCTGAAGTTTTGTTTTCAAGAGAGAGTTGACACAGGAATGCAGAAAGAGCATGACGGGGAGTTATAGGCTTATGTGTAGAGATTGGGAAAGTACAAATGAGAAAATGTTCAATGAATTAAGGTCATCTATAATCAAACCTTCCAGAGATGATGCTATTAACATTTTGGAATTCTTTCTTTCATATTTTTTCCTGTCTGTGTATATATAAAAATAGAAAATTTTCCCAAAACTGAGTTGTAATAACTCTAGCTAATTAAGTCCTTAAAATGCTCAGAGGAGGTTTAAAGACCTAACGAATAACTGGTTTCTCCTTTTGATTACCACATAATTAGAATATATAACAAATATAAAGCATGGCATTTAGTAACACTGATAGATTTTATTTATAAAGCACTTATACTGTGCCAGGCACACACCTAAAGTCCATATACAAATTAACCCCTTTGGTTCTCACAACAGCTCCAGAATTGGGTGCAATTATTTTCCTGAAAGCAAGGCCCAGTGAAGTTAAACAACTTGACTCAAAGATGCACAGAATGTAAAATGCTAAGCTGGGGTGAGAAGTCAGGTGATGGGGCTACAGAGTCCAAATCTTAACAACTCTGCTATGCTGACCCTCAAACAGAGGCACTAAGTTATCACTGCAGAATCAGAAAATATAAACTCCTTCATGCTAATCTATAACCTGGAAGCAAACGATATATAATGTAGTGACTGCTGAGCTAATCATAAAACTAACATGCTGAAAATGATAATGTAGGAAATAAGTACTGATTAAAATAAACTAAACACAACTTGAATTTCACAAGCACAGATGGAAGGATGATCTTGAAGGCGGGATCTTGGTGACAAATGTAGCCAATACAAGCTTTCTTCAAGGATGCACTGTCTGTGTTTAGTTTTATTACTTAAGGGTTAGACTGCCAAGAATTTTTAAAAAGGTTGATGCATCTGTGGCTGCATTTCCCCAGAGCACCATAACCTGCAGTCTTGCCAAAATTAAATGAAAGGATTGACTGTCCTCTTCCTTGCTCTGCCTTGAGAACGCTAGCATTTGAACTGTTGGGGGGAATAAAGCTGCTATGAACTCCACACGCAGGAAGAATTTTCTGCTTGGATGGCAACCAAAACTCCTTATTCCATGACCGGGTCCCAGCAGTCTCAAAGGGCAGCTGAAGGCAGATCTAAACACTCATCCCTTCCAAGGAAGATCTTGAAAAGGGAAAAGCATGTGATCTAAGAAGGTATACAATTAATCGTTATCACAGGTACTGCTATGACAGGACCATATCCTAGGTTATGACACATGTAGGTCACCAGAGTGACCAAAGAGAAGTAATAAATAAGTAGTGCTTTGATGACACGTGAGAGGTACCAATTAAAGGAGAGGGAACAGGCGAGAGTACATTAATCAGGAAAGCTAACTACTATACCAAACATCCCCTAAATCTGTGGTATTACAAAGGAGTTTGTTTCTCATGTTCCAGTCCAACACAGATTAAGAGAGGACAGGGACCCACGTGGCCATTCAAGGTCTCAGCCCTCTTCCTCCAGTGGTTCCCTCACTTCCCAGGACCTCAGGGTCCTCTTGTGGATTCTGTGCTTATAGTCAACAAGCCCAAACAGACGAAGTAAAGGATCATTTGGGAAATTTTATAGGAAAAGGCAATGGCACCCCACTCCAGTACTCTTGCCTGGAAAATCCCATGGACGGAGGAGCCTGGTAGGCTGCAGTCCATGGGGTCGCGAAGAGTCGGACACGACTGAGCGACTTCACTTTCACTTTTCACTTTCATGCATTGGAGAAGGAAATGGCAACACAGTCCAGTGTTCTTGCCTGGAAAATCCCATGGACGGAGGAGCCTGGTAGGCTGCAGTCCATGGGGTCACAAAGAGTCAGACACAACTGAAGCGACTTAGCAGTAGCAGCATAAGGATGAGGTCAGGAAGTAACCACATTCCACTGGCCAGAACTCTGTCACCTGTCCCCACCCAACTGAAAGGAAGCCTAGAAAATCAGATTCAGAGAGAAAAGAATACACAGGGTTTGATGGAATAAAGCATTTTCTCTGCCATCAGAAGGAAGGAGGAAATCAATCCAGATTTGGATAAAAATAGATGTTCATTTAGCTAAGTCATTGTCAATAGCCATGTTCTTGTGGATAAATTGAGCTGAACCAGAAATATGAATCAATTAAGGATGTCCTACCATGAACACTCTTCCCTGGTGACTCAGACGGCAAAGAATCTGCCTGCAATGCAGGAGACCTGGGTTCAATCCCTGGATCAG
This sequence comes from Bubalus bubalis, assembly GCF_019923935.1. Classification (NCBI taxonomy): domain Eukaryota; kingdom Metazoa; phylum Chordata; class Mammalia; order Artiodactyla; family Bovidae; genus Bubalus; species Bubalus bubalis. The sequence goes on from NC_059158.1 coordinate 137,957,212, forward strand.
GAAGTTCCCCTGGAGAAGGAAATGGCAACCAATTCCAGGTTTCTTGCCTAGAGAATCCCCATGGACAGAGGAGTCTGGCAGGCTGTAGTCCATGGAGTTGCAAAGAGTTGGACACAACTGAGCAACTACACTTTGACTTTCTTTCACCATGAATACCCTTCCCTAGCCCTGCCACACATGGTATGGTAATCCTATGTTCCTTTAGGCCAGTGGTTCTCAACCAAGGGCAATATTGCCCTGTTATGGGACATTTGGCAACGCCTGAAGACATTTCTGATTGTCAGAGCTGGGTGAGGAGTGCCACAGGCATCTAGTAGGTAGCTGCCGCTGCTGCTAAGTCACATCAGTCGTGTCCGACTCTGTGCAACCCCATAGACGGCAGCCCACCAGGCTCCCCCGCCCCTGGGATTCTCCAGGCAAGAACACTGGAGTGGGTTGCCATTTCCTTCTCCAATGCATGAAAGTGAAAAGTGAAAGTGAAGTCGCTCAGTCATGTCCGACTCTTTGCAACCCCATGGACTGCAGTCCACTGGGATTCTCCAAGCAAGAGTACTGGAGTGGGGTGCCATTGCCTTCTCCATCTAGTAGGTAGAGGCCAGGGATATTCTAGACATGCTACAGTACATGAGACAACTCCTCATGAGAGAGAATTATCTGGCCCCAAATGTCAAGAGCACCATGGTTGAGAAGCTCTGGTCTAGGCCTTGAATCTAGGGCCTTGTTCATGTATTTATGATAATACTTTCATTCAGGTGCCATTTCTGAGTACCTACTACGTGCCCGCAGTGCTTCACCTGCACACTCTAATGGAATAGTTATCTCCAGCTGTCTTCTTCACTCTCCTCACCAGTTTATGAGCTACAGGGCAAGAACAGGATTGGGTTTTGTATCCATCACCACCCTCCAGTGTCCATTAATATTAGGCATATAACACATTTTGTATGAGTGGATGGATGGATGACTCTAAACCACTGTGTCCCATGCTCTGACCTTCTGAGTAAATTAAGGTATTTGGTTCTCACGACTGCCCGTTTTGAAACCCTAACAAAACAACAAGGAGGTGATAATCCAGTTGGTCCTTAAGAAATCCAATGCTCAGGGATTCCCCTGGTGGTTCAATCATTAAGACTTCATGCTTTCCTTGCAGAGGGCATGGGTTCAATCCATCCCTGGTCAGAGAACTAAGATCCTGCATGCCACATGATGTGGACAAAAAATATATATATATATATAAAAGAAAGTAATCCAATGCTCAAATTAGCACATGGCCTTAGAACCTGGTGATGAAGCAGAAAGCCTCATCTTCATAAGACAGCTCTGCACAAACCCTCATCCAGACCTAAAGATACAGGAAGTTGTACCCATGTGGCAGCTGCCTAGTGAACTTCATTTGATCTGAGCCCTACACAAATATCTAGGGCTTCCCAGGTGGCTCAGTGGTAAAGAATCCACTTGCAATGCAGGAGACTCCGGTTTGATCCCTGGGTCAGGAAGATTTCCCTGGAGGAGGAAACGGCAACCCTCTCCAGTATTCTTGCCTTAAAAATCCATAGACAACCTGGAGGGGTGGGGTGGGGAGGGGGGTGGGAGGGGGATTCAGGCGGGAGGGGACACACATATGCCTATGACCGATTCATGTTGATATAGGGCAGAGGCCATCACAATATTGTAATTATCCTCCAATTAAAATAAGCCAATAATTTTTTTTTTTAATACCATCCCATGGACAGAAAAGCCTGGTAGGCTACAGCCCATGGGTTTGCAAAGAGTCAGACATGACTGAGAAACTGAGTGCACACACACCTATATGAGCATCTACTATCCCAGTTCCAACAACACAGCACATGGTGGGGATGGACACACTAACAAAAATGTTTGTCATTCAAAATTCATTCACACTAAAGAAGAGGCGATCCCAAGGTCCTGAGTAGGGCCCACTTCCTCCTGGAAGGTACCTTCTCTTAATGGCAGTAAGTCCATTTCATCCAAATGGAAGTCAATCCATAAGGTTCCTTTCCCGGCTCTCACCCTCTTCAGCGCTCCCCATCCTCTGCATCAGCTTTTGAATCTAAAACAGAGGATAGCTCTTGAGCACTTCTCACAAGGACAGATGGAACGTGCTGCCACACCACTGACTGCCAAAATACCACCTCACATGCGGGTAGTTTTCCAACAAGGTTCTTTCATATTTGTTAGCTTATCTGACCCTCATCCTCTTCCTTTGAGCCTAATATTCTCTCATAATACTTTTCAATGGTCTGAGCTTTATTGGCATAAGATATGGTCCCAGTACATTTCCTGGGCTGCTTTGCTTTGATGCACACTCCCATGGGTAGAAGTGAGGTGAAAGTCACTCAGTCGTGTCCAATTCTTTGGGACCCCATGGACTAGAGAGTCCATGGAATTCTCCAGGCTAGAATACTGGAGTGGGCAGCCTTTCCCTTCTCCAGAGGATCTTCCCAACCCAGGGATCAAACCCAGATCTCCCGAATTGTAGGCGAATTCTTTACCAGCTAAGCCACCAGAAAAGTCCCATGGGTAGAAAGAGAGCAAAATTTGAAACCAGAGAGCCTGGCTCCATCCAATTCTAGACTCTCACTTACCAGCTCTATGGCTCAGTTTTGTTTTGTTTTTCTGTTTTTTCTTTTTTATTTTTTAATTGAAGGATAATTGCTTTGCAGAATTGTGTTGGTTTCTGCCAAACCTCAACATGAATCAGTATGGCTCAGTTTGTGACATCATTTTCTCCGGGACCATCTCCTCGTATGACCGACTGGTTCATACGAAGCAGAACCAGTGCTTCCTGTGCGACTTCATCCACTGCTCTTAAAAGGATCCAGTGGGATAAAATATCCAAAAGCATTCTGTAATGTGATGTCCTAGCTTCTTCCCAGAAATGATCAACATGCCTCTCAGCTGCTGCATGTTTCTGACCAAAGTCAAACTTCTAGAAAACACAAATTAGATTACATCAATGATATTATTAAACTAAGGACTGCACTTTTATTCTTCAACCAATGAGTTCTAAATTGACTTAAAGTGAATAAACAAAAACTGCTTATATTCTCTTTTGCATCATGGTTTCTCATTGTTTAGCCATAACTCAAGTGTAACCACACTCATCTTGCGCCAAGAAAAGTAATGGAATGAAACAATTCAAAACTACACACTGTTCAATTGTTCTGTCACTTTTCTCTCACAGGACACCACAAAACTGGAATGACAGTAGAATGTCTAGGGACCACTAGCCATATTTTTTTCTATAACTAAATAATATATAAGTATATTATCCATTTAAAAGTCCCCCAAATACCAAAACATAGAGAAAATTTAAAAAAACCACCCATCTTCACTCCCAAAAAGTAGTTAGCCATTGGTCTGTCTGGTGTGCATCCTGCTAGACTTCTTTCTGCAAATCAACTATATGCATTTATGTACAATCTCTTATTCTGTCTTGTAACATAATTGAGATCATACTTTAAGAGTTGTCCTACAACCTGGTTTTTGACTTTTTGTAGGTTTTCACATGTCATGCGTTCCTATCCACCTCATTCTTTCAGGTGGTGTAGGGTTTTCTGTTAGGTAAGTACCTCAATGGCACCCCACTCCAGTACTCTTGCCTGGAAAATCCCATGGGCAGAGGAGCCTGGTAGGCTGCAGTCTATGGGGTCGCAAAGAGTCGGACATGACTGAGCGACTTTGCTTTTCATTTTCATGCACTGGAGAAGGAAATGGAAACCCACTCCAGTGTTCTTGCCTGGAGAATCCCAGGGACAGAGGAGGCTGGTGGGCTGCCGTCTATGGGGTCGCACAGAGTCGGACACTACTGAAGCGACTTAGCAACAGCAACAGCAACAGCAAAGTACCTCAAACTTAACCTTAGTGGTGGAAATGTAATGGTTCTTGACTTCCAAAATTACAAAACTTTGTTAAAATTTTTAAATCTCCATTTGATTTGCCTTTCTCCAAATTTCACCTGAAAACCACTTCCAGTAGAGTTCTACTATTCCCTTTCAATAGAGTCTTTTTAAGAGGAGGCAGGCTATACTCAATGCTAAATCTTTCAAACTGCATTCCTTATTCATTGCTACCAGCATTTGTTCAACCAGCCCTATGTTTCTCCTGCAGAGAGAATGGGCCACTACCTACTAACATGGGCTTTCCATGTTAAGACATTACAAACTTTAGCCTCACACACACACATATACACACACTTTCTCTCTCTCTCTCTCTCTCTCTCTCTCTCTCTCTCTCTCACACACACACACACACACACACACAGCTAAGACAAAAGAAAGAAGGTTTGCATGTGAAAATCATTGCAAGCAATAAGAACCGTCTACCCAGTTAAGCATGGTCTTGGGTTCTATAAAAGAACTAGATAGAATGATATTGTTAAATCTTCTGTAAGAGCAAAACTATATTCACTTGGAATTTTCAAGTTCAAATATTTGTTGATTGTCCACTATATGCTCAGAGGGGCTCAAAGGCAGTATAAGATCCAACCTCTGCCTTCCAGAACAAACAAAACTGTCGAAGAGGGTAGGTTTATAGGACTAAAACAAGTAACTACCACCACAAAGTAGTCCATGATTGAGTGAGCAAAGGAGTGGTTCAAGCAATGGTGCTCTAGGAGGAGCTCTCAGGAATAATAAATCAAGGGAAGTAACACCAAACAAGTCACTCTGAATAGGGGCCTCAGCACTGTACGGAGGGCTTGAAACATGGAGCAATGAGTGAGGGCTATTTGTCACATGACCATCAAATAGTAATTCTGAGTCTAAGACACTCCTGGACAGATCAGTCTAAGTGTAAGTGCATATCTGGTGATGCTCCAATAGGTAAAAACCAAAAAGGCTTAATACAGACTCAGAGCTTTATCCAGAGTCTCTCAACCTCTACCACTTCTACAGGCCATACAGGCTACAAAGTACTTCTCTGCAAAGCCTTCCTGGCAGGATCAGAATTTAGGTTTTAGGCACTCTTCCTCTCCTAAAGGCTGACTGTGTGTAAATACATTCAAAAACCATCACTGAGTATCTACTATATATCTGTTGCCGGAGTTAAGAACAGATTGAGATTACACGTGGTTCTTACCTTGAAAGCATTCACAAGTGTCTGAACAACTGAACCCACCTCCCCAGCTAGTCAATGGTACAGCCTAAATGCATTAAAAAAAAAAAAAGGACAACAGGAGAATGTACACAAGAATATTTCTGTCGGCCAATAAAAAAAGATTTCTTGTGTTCGCTTTATAGTGTTGAGACTTCGTATCTACAGGGCCTAGTCATTTCTTTCAAGTCTGTGGTCAGAAATGTTGCCTATATATCCCTTTAATGGAGCTTTCAAATAAGTTTCCATTTTTTGTCTCCATTCATCACAAAGATAGTCTCAATCTAAGCCCCAAACTGCCAATTTCTCCCCTCAACAACAACTGAAAAAATAAAGGAGGGAAGGAAGGAAAAAGGATGAAAAAGAAAGGAAAAAATTTTACAGTAGGTATGAGAAAAAGAGAATTGCTATATCATGTCAAGTCCAAGTTTGTACAGAGCACATAGTGAGAGAAAATACGTGCGTGCCTGTGAAGTTGCTTCAGTCGTGTCCGGCTCTTTGCGACCCCATGGACTGTAGCCCACCAGGCTCCTCTGTCCATGGGATTCTCCAGGCAAGAATACTAGAGTGGGTTCCCATGCCCTTTTCCAGAGGATCTCCCGACCCAGGGATCAAACCCACGTCTCTTACATCTCCGGCATTGACTGGTATGTTCTTTACCACTAGTGCCATCTGGGAACTCACTATACTGTATTTAAATGGCTCCCACAGAAGCACCAAAGGCACAGCAACATTCAGAAATACTAGAGGGGAAAATCAAGAGAAGCAAGACATTGCTGTCTGTCTCTCAGTAGAGGTCAAGAAAACAGGTGAGACAAAGTGTTCGTGTTGACCTGGCAGTGGCAGAGATGGCAATAGTATAGAACACAGATAATGAGAGGCAGGAGAGACTCATTTTTAGAGCAAACTCAACTTCTTTAGGTGGCTTGCCATCAACTGTGGGTCTCATATAATAGCTGATTTTTCCCCCTAAGAATAGACCTTTGTTCTCATATAGTACTGCACTCCCGAATGTTTCAGTACTAGTTATGACGCTTAAGAAAGGCACAAAACACTATAGCTGTCAAATTCAAAGAAGGAATCAATTCTTAAATCATCTTTTCTAAGGACTCACAAATCTATCAATAAAACGTGTTTGGAAAACAAATATTTTCCTGCCTCCGCTGTTTATACTTTTAGTAGCATTAACTAAAAAGGTACCATTTCAGCAATATTTTTCTCAAAAATTGAGACTCATTAACTCACTTGCATTCAAGCCATGCTGCTCCACTCCTTATTTTTTTTAGAAATATCTACTCAGGGGAGCATGTGCTCATTAAAAATATCTCATAGCATTAACATTCTCACTAGAAGCTTCAATGCATGTGATGTCTTCAGTGCTGACTCCATTTGTGTCCACTGTCCACCTGTGCAAATGTCTAAATGATAGATGATAAGCAAAATATAAATCACCACAAAAGAGAATCACAGAGAAAAACCTGGAGCTTAATTACATGCCCCAGAGCATCACCTCCAAAAACACAAAAGATATGATTTTTGTGACAGTTCTGGAACTCAATGATCAAACTCTCTATAATACTGCAATAAAAGATAATACTTGAATCATACAAAATTGACATCCTTTCCAAGTAAACTTAGTTTATTTCCACTGCTTTCCTTTACATATTGTATACCAGTAATGCACAGAAATGCAATGGCTGCCTTTCCACTCCTGAAATGCACCCAGCCCCCTCCCTTCTCAAGCTTTTGCACAGACCATTCCCTCTGTCTAGAACATTCTATACACTCTTTTCACCACATTAAATCCAATTCACCTCCTGGATCTCAATTCAAAAGGCCCTTGTCCAGAACAACCTGTCCTCACCAACCCTCCCACTGCCCATCTAGATGAGATTCCCCTGTTATGCAGGTTCTGGCAGCTTCCTGTGCTTTTCCCTCAGAGAACTTATCAGTTTGTAGAGTAATTCTATTTCTGTGTGTGTTCTTTGATTAATATCCACCAGACTGTAAGCCCTGTCAGGCCAGAGACTATGGCTGTTTTAGTTTCACTGGATTCTTGGAGCCTAGCACAATGGCTGGAATATAGTAGGCACTCAATTTGCCAAATAAATTTAGTAAGCAAAGTTTATCGTGTCCTGCCACCCTGCCATATAAATGGTCAGACCAAATAAAGATGGAATGAGGAAAACAGTCTGTTCTGAAAACTGCCTGATAACTTGGCTTGACACAGTGCTAGTAAGTTGATTCTTTTCAGCAAATTTAGTTTATCTTGGTCTTTGTTATGGTCATGACCCTGACAAAGAATGAGTTTAGTCCTAAGGGTAGCATAACATGATAGAACGATTAGGTTTGGCAGTATAGTTCAGCGAATCCCAAAGAGCAGTGGCTTAAACAAGATAGATGCATATTTCTCCCTCATTGTAAACAAGGTCTAAATACAAAGTTATCCAGGACTACTTCAGTGCTCTGCGGTGAGAAAGACCTGGTTCCATCTATCTTGCTGCAAACTCTCCTTAGCATCTACTTCATGCTTCTACTTCACAATCCATCAAGGCTGCTCAAGTCCAACCATCCCATCCAATTCCAGGTATTAGGAAAAAAGAACGAGGTAAAAAAGGGTGACGTTCCTCCTTTCTAGAAATTTCACACATAAGTCCTTTAGTCAGAATGTAGTCCCACAGCCACACCTAGCAGCAAGGGTAGCTAGACCATACAGCCTTTATTCCAGAAGAAGTTTATATTACTTAAAAAGAAAGGAAGGCTAGATACTGAGGCACAATTAGCAGTTTCTGCCACAAAGTTCAAATATATTTAAAGGAATCTCATTTGCTGTTCCTGGTAACAGCAGGTCTCTCTTCGGGTGAACGTTATCTAAGCAAGTAAGATCGATGAAATGGGAGGAGGAAGCCTGTATGTCCAACGGGAAGCATCAATAATTTGAGCCTTGACGTGAACCGACAAGTTAGTCTCCATGTAAGATAAACAAGTATGACCATCACATGAGTTCTAAAATGTGTTTTTAGTTCTTCATAAATGTTTGTACCACTGACATTGTCCCAGAGTCAGACGTACAGTTTCATGCTTTATATCCTGCCAATTCTACTGCAGACCTGTTTGCTTCACTCTTCGGACTAGTCTTTTAGTCTTTGGGAGTTTCAGTGTCTTTATGGAGTTCAGATCTTGAACGAGAGATGAAAATGTGAACAGGGGACCACTCATGCAAAACCCAAAGTGTCCTACATCTGAGCCAGCACCAGGAAGAAACTTGCTCTGCTGCCAAAGACTGGGCCCTAAGGGAGGAGGCAATGAGAACATCGCGGATGACCCCAGAGCTGCCAACAGGAACGTGGAGATCTGGAAGATCAAGCAGCTCATTAAGAGCTTGGAGGTAGCCCGCAGCAAAGGCCCAAGCATGGTATCACTGATCAATCCTCCCCAAGACCAGATTTTACGACTGGCAAAAATGTTACCAGATGAATTTGAAAGTGCACCTAACATTCAGTTACTAGCAAACTGTCTTTCAGTCCTGGAAGCCAATACATTTGTACAACAACGACTCAAGCTTCAAAACAAAGTACCTTCAAAAGGGGCTGATAGTTTACTACGGTACAACTGTAACAGAAGAAGGAAAGGAAAAGAAAGTCAACCCTGACTCTGAACCCTTCAAAACAATTGCTACATTGTTGTATGTGTGTGACAACAAATTCCATCCAGAGGCTCTTATAGCACTTCTTCCGGATGACAGCTAGCTGGTGTCATTGTAGTAAATAGTAGTGCTGATTTTTTGACACACTCCAAGGAAACACAAGAGAAGTCCTGCACAAATTCACTGAGGATCTCCCAAAGAAACACGGTAGAGGAGATCAACCAGCCTTGCATCTTGCCCTTTCAAGGATGCAAAGTGATTTAACTATGTTCAGAAAGTAGCTGAGACTACTGGGCAGACTGCACACAGCATATGAGATCTTAGTTCCCTCACCAGGGATCAAGTCCATGCTTTTTGCAGTGGATGTACAGTCTCAGCCACTGGACCCAGCACAGTGACCCATTTACATGACATCCTCAGCTTAGACTGTGGAATAAGAAATATATGTGGTGAGTATTGGGATAGAAAAAAAAAAAAAATCTGTTAAATGCCTCTCAAAGGGTCTCAATGTGGGTCTTCAGAAGAAGGGCTTTTCATTTTTCTGCTAATCTCTCAAACACATTCCCTTATAATATATGCATTTGGGGTATGGTATGACTTCTACATTTTCTAAAATACCAACTGAATTGTTAGTTATGGAAGAAAACTTACATAGAAATATATACTCAAGAGGTGAGTCACACCAGATTGGTATCTTCTTTAAAAAAAAAACAAAAACGAGTTGTTTAGACGTCAACTACTAAGCTCGAGGTATTTCAGAAATTAAGAAGAAGCAGACTTTCCTGGCAGTCCAGTGGCTAAGACTCCTCGCTTTCACTGCAGGGGGCCCAGGTTTGATCCCTGGTCAGAAAACTAAGATCCCACATGCTGTGCGACAAAAAGAAAGAAAGAAATTAAGTGGAAGAACTGGGCAATAAGCAAGATGGGAATTTCCCAAGTTGCTCTAAAAACAGCAAGCTAGTGACACCAGTGACAGTTGCTAGCTAGCCGCGGAAAATAAATCTTTACAAAATTGCTAGAGATTCAACCTTACTTGTTTATAGCTAGTCTCTCTCTTAGGGAGGCAACTTTGTGCCCAGTTTAGATTTAGTGTGGCTACAGCAGTCTTTAAAGCAAGTTTTTTTGATTAACCACAGCAGCATGTGGTAATGTTTTACTGTGGATAAAACGGCATCTCAGAAAGACAGATCCGAGGACATGATATGCTGCATAATAACCTCACAGTTTTATGGCCCATTCTCCACTACCACCACCCCAACACACACCCATCTTCTCTTAAAAGTAACTGTCTACTCTTTGCAGTCCAGAAATTCTACAACAAGCCAGCCTGTGATCAAAGACATCTCCATCAGCTTTCCCTGGATACATAATCCACAGCTGGCAAACACTCAGAAACACCCTATTGACCATGAATAAATTTGATTTTTTGGACCGGAGGTATGCAAAATCTTGCTATGCAGCCCACAACAATCATGCATTTGAAGATTATTCCTCCTTTTCAAGACAGATATTTTCTTTATAAATCTTGGTCCTGTTTCTGAGGTGTACCAAGACCTCAGGCCTGAAAAATTAGAGGGAAATTTCTCATAGCCAGGGCAGACTGTCAGAAAACCTTATGATTTAAATGGAGAAAAGGAAAACAGAATTAAATTTGCACACACACACACACACACACACACACACACACACCAGTGCTAGGTGTCAAATAAGTTTGGGAAACACTAACTGAAAGATTTCTTTTCTTGCAGACCTTCTCAGAGCCTTTAATATTGTCAATATGCATTATGGATCTCTAAGAGGGGCATGGTAGACAGATTTTCTACTTCAACTCTTATTCATCTTACAGGCAAATGCTCTGTAGAATATACACGGCAAAATGCTAGAATGGAAAGAAATGTATCAAGATTAAACAGGGCTATCTTGGGGTATTAAAGTTTATAGGTAATTTTAATTCTCTATATTCTAAACTCCCTATCATGAATTTTTATTGCTTTTATAATCTAAAAAAAGGATGTGAAAATAAAAAATAACTCTTGAATCTATATTAATATCTTTAAAAATAAGAAGTAACTGAAAGTGAGGTATTTTCTTTCTCATAAGAAATAGAGGTGTTTCTTGTTCTTTAAGATTTACTGTATACCTCCAGTATGCCAGGTTCTGATGTAGAAAGGATTTATTTTGATGATTCACTACATAGTACCAGTGGCCTGAAAGAGGAAAAGAAACTCTTTAAAGATCTTCCCACCATGTACTAATAAATAAACTAAAGCCTACAAATGTAATAAAACACTCATACAATATTAATCTGAAAAATACATATTTATACTATTGTGTTTTCCCCTTAATCATTTAAAAGATCTCCTTCTAGTAAAACTTCTTGATTTACCTTTTAATAGTACCCTATACCGGAGAAGGCAATGGCACCCCATTCCAGTACTCTCGCCTGGAAAATCCCATGGACAGAGGAGCCTGGTAGGCTGCAGTCCATGGGGTTGCTCGAGTCGGACACAACTAAGCGACTTCACTTTCACTTTTCACTTTCATGCATTGGAGAAGGAAATGGCAACCCACTCCAGTGTTCTTGCCTGGAGAATCCCAGGGACGGGGGAGCCTGGTGGGCTGCCGTCTATGGGGTCGCACAGAGTCGGACACGACTTAAGTGACTTAGCAGTACCCTATACATAAAAACTTACACTAGAAATCAAATTTTATCAATAGACCCTTAAACTCTATTATTCATTCTTTTATCAAATTATTAAATGCTATTACATGCTAGCAAATATGTAATTATTCTTGGAGAATTTCATGAAAGCAGGTCTTTCTACATGCTAGTTATTTTAGCAGGTTATTATCTATTTGGCTGCAACAGTACTTATAAAATTAGAAAGAGGAAAATTAGCATAAAGAAACTAAAGTCGCAACAGACCTATGTAGCAAATATTTTATGATATGATCTGTTGCTTTGTCTTATTTTCAGTTTGATAATCCCAGTAACATGGACTACCCAGAAGAGTAAAACCAAGTTCTAATTCTGGCCAAAAGAAAACATTTTCAGTGTGCTTGGTCCTAAGGCTTCCTACATTTCCAGTTATGCCAGGCTTCTCAAAAGAGACAGGAGGAGCCAGACATCAAAGTCCATCTTTAGCAATTCCACAAACCACTTTCTTGTTAAGGCATCCCTGTCCTCAGTTACTAAACCACAGTGACTAAAGTCTATTCACTCTCCAAGTTCACCATGAACAAAAGAACTCTTCTTCTAAACCCTTCAGACTGTTCTTCCCATGGAGTATTTTCAGAGAGTTCTGGGAATGACCCCTTCCTCTCAGTTGGGGGGGGCAGGTCAAGAATGGACACAGGACACTCTGACAAAGGCAGATTTCGAGCCAGACCTATCCCGGGAGGCAAAGAACATACTTCTATTCAGTCATCTCCCAAAATGAGAGTAAAAAACTCTGGGTATTCTCTCTTCAACTCAAAGGGGAGAAACCCAGGGAAATTATGTCAGCTGGAAGCCCCACTGTGGAAATTTCAAGTCCACCAGGCTAACCACAGTCAGATGGAAGGGTCACAAATAGGTATAAGCCTTTGCTTCAAGACCTCAGTAAAGAGGCCTAAATTTTGTAACTAGCCAAATGAGCAGCAAATTTATTTGCTTGGGGAAATTACATTGCCCTGCTCTAATTAGAGCTCTGCTGGAACAGAGTTTCTAGAAAGTGTTGAGATATCCTATTTCACTGAGCAAGAGTTCTAATGACTAAAGTGGGCCCCCAAAATCATATTAGAAAAGCCATTTAGAGGAATAAATTTCCACAAATCAAACCAAAGCAAAATAAAAATAAACTAAGTCTACCATTTTTTAGTATTTATTATATACATATGTTCACCAAATATACAGTATGTTTCTAGTTCACTCTGCTGAATTGTCTTAAGATGTCAATAGCAGCAAGGAAGACTGTTAACACTAGCTCAAAAGGATTCCTAGAGAGCCTAAGAAACAAGGAATACAGTGCCTCAGAAATACAGCTTTAAGACCAAAAAAATATTGTTTTATAAGTAAAAGAAACTTGGAGCACAACTCTAAATCCTGTATTTGTTGAATCAGTGTTAATAAGTTCAAGCTCATTGGGCTTTCTAAAACTAACATGCTCAAACAAATAAATGGAGGCCAAGAAAACATACATAGAGGAAATATTTGTGGGCCCAAAACATGAGTTTAGAAATCAAATAGCATTACAAATAAGCATAGAACTATTGTTATGTCACCCATGAATAAAGACATGAAATGACCTATGTATAAAAGTTCCCAGTCATTGACATCATATTCCAAGACAAAAATATCAAAATAACTAAATGCTTCTCACACATGGGAGCCACACCTTAAACATGCAAAGAAATTCAAACCAACTTAGGTGGCTATAAATGACAGAGGAAGCAGCTGCTGTTAAAAAAAGTTTTGGGTTTCTTAATAGCTCATGTCAGCAGCCACTTTAAAAAATAGGGTAATTTTTTAAATGGTTAGACACAACTCTCTTAAGCAACTATCTATGGCGAAATAGGAAAGCTGAGACAAATTTGTACACTGAGGAATACAACGGTATTTGGAGAAAATTGCTTCCCACTCTCTTACTAATTTAGCAAGTAAGAATGTATCAGCCTCAGATTGGTCAGTATCTAAGCAGCAGGCAGTAATTTTTGTTTTCTCCCCCGCCTTTCTGAAGAATTTGGAATGCATCTAATATTACTTGTTAACAATCACTTATATCCATTGCACCAGGCATATGTCTGGATAGAGCTGGGATAGAATACCCATGTGCTGTGTCTCATGTTAGTTGAAACCGTTGTTGAGGAGATAGAAAAATGGAGGATGGAAAAAATCACACATGTGCAGAGACTATTTACTATTCACTTTGTACAGTCAACAAATCTAATGCCCAGCTTTGGTTTGACAATTTTTGAAAGAGAGCCATCTCTACCTCTCAAGCAGTGAATGCAAACTGTCTCTTCAGTTATCCTCTTGATCCATAGAGATGATGACTCCGTTTCTGGGTAAAATACATGAATAGATGGGGGACTCTGTGGATAGCCAATTTGAAAGCTGGCTACAGGTTGGCTACATACACTGCTCATTTTAAGAAAATATATGAACATTTCCAATTACAAAGAAGATTAACTCAAGGGTGCTCATTTATACCTTACAGAGGAAAGAGGCTGTTTGCTATAATTTTTATCAGGTCAAGAGCAAGAAGAAACTTGAGAGCAAAGTTGTTTGTGAGGTTATTTTTCGTAAGAGTGGTAGAAACTTCTGGACTGTCCCATGAGACTCACCAGATGATTCTGTATGCATTACTCAAGTCAGGAGGTGGCTGGAGCCATCACAACTGATTGTGACTCCTAAGGACACTGGCAAACCTTTACACTCCGGGAAAATTAAAAGTATCGAGGCTGATCAAATCCAAGTTGTACCTAAATTCTCCTAGGAACATTCCAAAAACTAAGAAAGCAGGAGAAATAAAATATATATAGTCCCTATTTACAGCACTCAGATATCATGCAACCTCTTCAATCTCACTGAAATGAAAATAGAAAACAAGGGGAAAATGGGAAAGGGGAGGAGTATTTTGGATTCTTCCTCAATGCTCCATTCCTACTGTTCTATTCCTACTAGTTGTCCCCGAACCAGAAAATGACATCAGAAATGTGAACACAACACAGCACATGAGCCCTGATGAAGGTCAGGCTTTGATGAAGGTAAAAGAAGGAAGAGGCAAAATACAAGAGTCCAGTTATAAGCCCACAAATAACTGTGCCCCACCATGCCTAAACCCTACATTCTTAAACCATTCTGTTCAGCCAGCCTACAAAGGCAGCTTGAATTCCCAGGCCCCGGGTGCTGCCAAGTATTCTGCATTTACTGCAACAGTCTCCCCATCACTACCCCTGCCAGTGATGTAGCACTCCAACCTCATGGTGCTGCCAGACTTGCTTCCTGACATGCGTTTTCTTGAGCTCAAACACCTACAGCAGCCCACCAGTGTCAGGCACTGTGCTAAGTGCTTTTCATGCATTACCTCCTTTCATCCTCACAACAGGACTATGAGATATATTCTCATTCTTTCCACTTCACAGATGAAGAAACTGAGGCACAGAATAGTTTAGTAATTTACCCAAAATTACACAGCTAGGATATAGCAGAACACTTACACCCTCATTTGCTTTAACATCAGCAAAATAAAGTCCAAACTCTCCAGCCTCACCATCAAGCATCTATCTTTCCAGGCTTATTTCCTTCTCTTCCCCTTTGTTTCTTCCTTACTGCCTGGCATAAAACAATGCAGTTCTCTCAACGAATACGTGTTGACTGAATTACATGTCCAACTTAATAAACGATCAGTCAATTTTTATTTCATTCAAACATGGTTCCTATTTTCAATGCCATAGGGAAAAAAATGTTTCAGCTTCTGCCCAGGAAATCTAATCTTTGAACATGACTCTAGGCAACGAAGAAATTGCACAATAACTTGTTAGGTTAATTATTTATCTCCTCACTGTCACCAAGGGCTTCCAGGCAAGGTAGTAGTAACTTGTAACAGTAGTGTTACAAGTCACACTAGAGTGGGGCAAGGTTGTTGAATATGAGTCCCCAATCCAGGAAACAAACTCCTTATGATATACCCTTTTGTTCCTTGAAAGAAAATTTGACAAATCTATCATAGGTGATCATACTGGCAGTAGCCTTGAGTACTTAGAGCAAAACTGATTGTTTTATATAAATTAGGTTTTGTTTGGTGGCAACAAGTAGGATAAAGTAAAACCCAAACTTCATTGATATAGTGCTTTGCAGGATATAAATCACTTACACATAACCTCTGATATCATCCCCACAACAACATTCTGAGGCTTTATTATTGTCCCCATTTGGCATAGGAGGAAACTGAGATGCAAAAATGATGAGAAAAGTACCCCAAACCACAAAGCAGGCAAAAGAGTCCAAGTCTCCTCTCTCCAAGTCCAATCTGAGGGTTCCAGGTGGGAAGAGCAGTTATTTCTCACAGACCTTTCGCTCTACACAGAGCAGCTTCGGTAACAAAGACAGATTCTGCCCAACTCACTCCAAGAATCCAAGCTGAGGAGTGGAGGTTCTCAAGAAGATCCAGGAAACAGCTGCCAACAGGGCCCTTCTGTCACGGTTTCTGTGGGCTTAAGACACTAGCTCTATCAACTGTACATAATAAGTAATGATTCTTATTACTCATAAGATCCCTTCTTCCTCCTTATCCCCCTTCTTCCTGCCCACTCCCAAAATACCTGAACAATCCAGAAGCAGAAAAGAAGAAAGTAGTAACATCCACGCCCATCACTCCTGGTTTTCTACAAATGCTGCAATAAGCGCATGGAGCAGAGCCTTATTACCTTAACCTGGGGAGGGGGATGAGGAAGGGAATGGTGATGGTTCATCTTATGTGTCAACTTGTAGGGTGTGTTTGGATGAGATTAACATTTAAATGGGTGAACTTCGGGTAAAGCAGATTGCCCTCCATAATACAGATAGGCCTCATGCAATCAGTTGAAGGTCTGAGTAGAACAAAAAGACCAGCCTCCCCAGGCAAGGGGCAGATCTCCACCACACTGCCTTAAGACTGGATCTGCATCCATTCCGGTGAGAGCTGCGTCAGCTCACCTGGGTCTCCAGTCTGCTGGCCCACATAGCAGATTTTGGACTTCTCATAATCACGTGAACAAATTCCCTATGAAGAATGCCATATACATATACATACAATAGTGTGTATGTTTGTGAATGTGAGTGTGTGTGTGTGTACATATATATAATCCCCTGGAGAAGGGATAGGCTACCCACTCCAGTATTCTTGGGCTTCCTTGGTGGCTCAGAAGTAAAGAATCTGCCTGCAATGCAGGAGACCTGGGTTCAATCCCTGGGTTGGGAAGATCCCCTGGAGGAGGGCACGGCAACCCACTCCAGTATTCTTGCCTGGAGAATCTCCATGGACAGAGGAGCTTGGTGGGCTACAGTCCATGGGATCACCGAGTTGGACATGACTGACTGAGCAGCAAAGCACACAGCATACACACACACACACACACACACACACACACACACACACACACACACACATATATGTACCTCATTGGTTCTGTTTCTCTGGAAATTCATGACTAAACAGGGAGAATACCAACTGGCAATGGTGGAATATTGTAGGAGCAAATTTTTCCCACAGATGAAGAAAGATCCCTGAGACGATGAAGAGGAACTCAGAGATAGGATGTGGTGTCCATGTGGAGGAAGTACTGAAGTATAGGTACTTTGTGGAGGTGCTGGAATTGAGAACGCCTTTGCTAAGGGAGAACTAATATTTTCAGCTATACAAGGAGAAAGTTTATTATTCTTAAAAATTATATAATATGTAAAAAATGTGATATAAAACTCACTTTGGTTATAAAAATACCACTAGAAAACACATTTGACGATTTTTATCAAATTAACCTTTTTGAAAGATGGAAAGATTCACATTATGCAAGAGGAATAACTTTCCCATTTTGTTTAATGTGTGAAAGAATCAAGAGGCCACCAGCATACTTAAACAATATACTGGAAAGCAAAAAAGTTTTTATGACAGAGCAAAGGAAAAATACAACTTCATATTTGTTTCAGATATGTAATTTCAGCAAACACATCTATTAAAATACATAATCTCATCAGCTGCACTAAAGTTTATTTTTAAACAGATATTCAAAATATTTAAGCCCTAATCCTATCACAGCTGCAGCTGGATCATCAATTGTCAAGTTACAGGTTTACATTCATTCGCACCAAAATATCTGCATCATTACAGTATTTATTTTGAGGATATTTTTCATGTGGATAATTAAAAGCATACAAGTCCATATACATTTCATTTTTATTATCAAAGTAGTTTTCAAAGATATTTCTAGGCCCAAAATATGAAAGTGAAGTCGCTCAGTCGTGTCCAACTCTTTGCGACCCCATGGATGGTAGCCTACCAGGCTCCGAGATCCATGGGATTTTCCAGGCAAGAATACTGGAGTGGGCTGCCATTTCCTTCTCCAGGGGATCTTCCCAACCCAGGGATCGAACCTGGGTCTTCTGCATAGCAGACAGACGCTTTACCGTCTGAGCCACTAGAGTGATCCAAGGTTAAATTTAATGTATTTTGTCTACGATGAAAATTTTACACCTATGATAAAAGACTAACATAGAGTGCTGACTTAGCTCAGAAATTTTAGTCTACTCATGAAAAACAATTTCTTCTGGTGGGATAATTTTAAAATTATCACACTAGACAATGACAACTTATCAGTTAGTTAGGATGTTTTCAGCTGTAAACATTAGAAGACAATTAAAGTTGGCTGAAGCAATCTATCTGGACATTTATCTCTCTCTTAACAGTATCTTTAGAGGTAGGTGGTTCTAGCCTGAGTAGGTCAGTGGCTCTATGATGTCATCCTTTGCTCTTCCATCTTTGGTAGTGGGAGACCACCTTCTAATAGTGGTGGCAAAAGCTCCAAACAACACATTATCACACAAGAATGTCCAAAGTAGGAACACAGGAGGCAGGGAGAGGTAAGGAGACTAGCTCCCTGAACCTCTCTCTTTTTTAAATAAGAGAAACATCTTTCCCAGAAGCCCTCAGTTGACTTTCCAGTAAGTCTCCTTGACCAAAATAAAGTCACATGACCTCTTCTAAACTATTTTGTGCCAAAAAGGGATAGGATTACCATGATTAGCTAAAAAGTTTTCATTCATCCTGTAGGGTTGGGTATACTGCAGCCAGATGCCTGAACAAAATTGGGGTTCTGTTAACAAGGGGCTTTCCTTGTGGCTCAGAAGGTAAAGCGTCTGCCTGCAATGCGGGAGACCTGGGTTGGATTCCTGGGTCGGGAAGATCCCCTAGAGAAGGAAATGGCAATCCACTCCAGCACTCTTGCCTGGAAAATTCCATGGACGGAGGAGTCTGATATGGTATAGTCCATGGGGTCCCAAAGAGTTGGACACGACTTCACTTTCACTTTCACAAGGAAGAAAGCAGGATGGCAATCAAGAGTGACTTCCAAAGATGGGTAAGGGAATAACAGCTTATATTGCGAGTGCTTTTAGCACCACTCACCTTATTATGCACTTTTTATACATTCTATCATTTAGTTCTCACCAGTTAGAGGCCATTGTTATCTTCATTTTCCAGATAAGGAAATCAAGTTTCAAATAAAAAGCATCTTATTTCATCCATTTTTACTGCATTATGCAAAGAAGGAAGAAAAATTATCACAGGTATAACAAACTATAGAATGCTCCTTTTAAAATATATAATGCTCCAATAAAATCTATGGCTAAAATTTTTTGTTTTAAAATTCATATATATTACCAACAATAAAACTATTTCCTGATCATCTTTTTACATATTTATTACAATACATAAATATATACATTTTACTTTGCTTTCTTCCAAATCTTTTTCATTTCCAGTCTTCTTGAATATCATGTGGAATAGTGAAAAGAAAATTCCAATTTTATTTGTTGGCCACCTACATTCCTTCTAATTTTTCACCATCAGAAATAACACAACAAAGTTTTGTGTTTTTTTTCTTACAGTTTTTTTATTCTTTAGCTGTCTGTCTTTAGAAGAGATTCCAAAGAGTGGGATGGCTGGGTCAAAGGGTCTTACCATTTGTATAATTTTTCACATCCACTGCCAATGGGCTCCTAAAAGAACTGAGCTATTAACAGTGCTGCCAGAAATGTATGAATGTACCCATTTTTCTCATGTCACATAAGCTTTGTTTTATTTACATTTGTATTCATTAAAGAGCCATAAATGGCTTCTCATTATTTTTTTTACTTCCATTTCTTTGATTTGGAGTAGACCATTTCCCTATAGGCATATATGCAACTATTTTCTCATGTGAAAACCTGTTCCTATTCTCTGCTCATTAATCTTTCTGGGTCTTAGTGCTGCTGTGATTCACATATTTCAAAACAAGTTGGTTTAATTTCATTTCTGCAAACTGCATGCAGACTGACTGACTAGTTTGTCTAGACTTACACTTGGGTGAACCCAAATTCCAGCTTGTTTCCTCAAACTCCTAGATTAATAACTGAGGCGTAACTGTCAGTCTTAGCAATAAAAATATTAACAAGAATGTTTCCACTGCTTATCTTTTTTCCCAAGATACATATTAAGACCGCATACTCAAAAATTCTAAGAATAATATTTATACATCAGCCCTTAGTTTTCATTGTCAACTATATTCTGCAGATAAAGGATTATTCTTTCACTGTGGGATAATAGCCATTATAAGATTTCTTTTATGCCAAAATTGCAAGGTGGAAAAAGCAATATCTTCAGATTTTGTTTTCCTTAAGTATAAAGAAAAAAATCATCCTCAAAACAACATATACAATAAACTTTTCAATCTTAAGCAAAAAAGAAAAGGCAAAAAAGGGGGAGGGAAGGATAAACGAGGAATTTGGGATTAATGGATACACACTACTATGTGTAAAATAAACAACAAGGACCTACTGTGTAGCACAGGAACCTACATTTAATATCTTGTAATAACCTATGATGGAAAATAATCTGGAAAAGTGTGTATATCTGTGTGTGTGTCTAAATCACTTTGCTGTACACCTGAAACTACTACTACAATGTAAATCAATTATACTTCAATACGAAAAGAAAAAAAGAAAAAACATACAACACATTGTTGTAAATACTTTTTTCACCTCTACTGCCCTGCCTCTTATCTCCTTCTGTTACCTAAATATTTATTCTCAAACCAGAATCCCTAAGAGAGCCTTTTAAAAAATATAGATTCCTGCCCCATGCCCCAAATCTATGGGGTTGCAGCCTAATAATCTGTACTTTTAAAATATTCCCCAAGTTTTCAAATATTTTAGCTGTAAAATTTCTCATTTTAAACTAAGTCTCTTAACAAGAACCATAAGGCTAATATTTAAATTGATTTTAAATTCTGCTAAGCCAAACATTTGTATTTACTTTTGTAGTGCTTCCCACCGGAGAAGGCAATGGCACCCCACTCCAGTACTCTTGCCTGGAAAATCCCATGGACGGAGGTGCCTGGTGGGCTGCAGTCCATGGGGTCGCTAAGAATCAGGCACGACTGAGCGACTTCACTTTCACTTTTCACTTTCACGCATTGGAGAAGGAAATGGCAACCCACTCCAGTGTTCTTGCCTGGAGAATCCCAGGGACGGGGGAGCCTGGTTGGCTGCCGTCTATGGGGTCACACAGAGTCGGACACGACTGAAGTGACTTAGCAGCAGCAGTGCTTCCCACCCAGGTGGCGCTAGTGGTAAAGAACCCACCTGCCAATGCAGGAGACCTAAGAGATGCCAGGTTAATTCCTGGGTTGGGGAAATCCCCTAGAGAAGGGAATGGCCACCCATTCCAGTATTCTTGTCTGGAGAATCCCATGGACAGAGGAGCCTGGTGGGCTACAGTCCATGGCATCACAAAAAGTAGGACATTACTGAAGCAACTTAGCACACATAATGCTTTGGAAAGCTCTTGAAAGACAATTTAAGCTGTTGATTCATCTTTTGCCTAAGAAAGAGCAGAGGCCAGAGACAAACATTTTTTGCTCTCAGCCCTTTGCAAGGTAAGGTAAGGATGTGTGGCACCCAGAATCATCACTGGTACCAATTTACCCTCAAGAGTGCTTTCTGAAGGAAGTATTCAGGAAGCCTTAGTCCTATCGCAAAGGCTTTGTTAGTTTTTTGTTTACTTTTTCATAAATAACCAAAATCAACTTGTATAAGGGTAGCACAACCGTGAGTATTTTTATATTTTCAAACTTTTCCTTAATGTTTCGGGGAAGTTTTTTTTGGGGGGAGGGGAGTTATTTTTATGCTTCAGGAGAAACAGACATAAAAAGCCTTGGTGGCATTCCCCATTTATAAACTGGTTGCTTTTGAATTCTCTTCACTGACAGGCATTATTAGAATCTTATTCTAAGATGTCCAAAAGTGCTGCGGATAGTTTATTACTGTCTTCAATAATGCTGATTTCTGCATTACTCTATTAATAAGGGTTATTCTGTATATGCATATATTCCACATATGTACGTAATATATATATAAAGAAAAACTTGGATGCATTTGCAAATCAGAAGGATATTAACGAAAAAGTCTTCATAAGTCAATGCTTTACTAACTTTCCAAGGTATTTCCACAAGGTATTTAAATCACAGAAAAGCACTTCAGCTGCGGCCTCGGCTGCATGGAGAGAAAACCCTGTGGTTCGAGTTTTACCTTCTTTCTGCAGCCCCCCAAAAAAGACAGCTGTGCTATGTGAAGAAAACTCTGAGGAGACAGGGCAATACCACATGATCCTGCAGTCAAGGAAACATGTTAACTGCAGCCTCCTGAACCGGCTAAATCTTACTAGTCAGCCTCATTCCAGAAACAACATTAGTAATCAATCCTGCGTTCCTTGAAAGATTAGTGTTTCTGAGTTCAGCCTCCCCCAGTGGAAGTTTTCTTTACCCAATTTTACAATATACAGGCTGCAAATCTTTTGATCTCATTGAACTAAAACAGGCAAAAGCATTCAATATCTTACTCCATAGTTTCATGTTAAGCTTCCAACTGCAGGCTATAATTGGCCAGAAATTTTGATGCTTCTTGAACTATCCTACCAAAGCATCCTAACAGAGGAGCAGATTCCAAGTACAAAATTAAATTCCTTTCCCTAGGGAATGTCTTAAGAATTCTTCTATATGTCCCATCTTAGTCCCTGTTATATTTATGCATTTGCTTTGATAACAAATAATATTTCTTCTAAAACTCTACGATAAATGGATATTCCTGAAGGAGGAAGCAGGTATATTACAGCACTTCATATACCCAAGAGGGTGCACACCCATCAGATTATCTGCCTTATTCAAAATGCTTTCCTTTCCAACTGCAAACCACATCCACAAAGCAAGTTCCTGAGAGCTATTTGTACAACATGCTGCCCCAGGCCCTCACTGTGTTAACTGAACTAGAAGGCCCCTGATTACAGAGACCAGGAGGTTCCCCATCCAGTGAATGTGAGGAGATGGAGAGCAAGACATCTCTCTCTTTGGCTGGACCTGTGGCCAAGTGTTCGCCCCTATGTAATCCGAGGAGTGAAGAAAGGCGATCTTCAGAAAGGGACTAAATGAAGAAGATACTCAGAAGCAGAGGTGAGAAGTAGAATGGAATGCCACCTGGGTCTCTGATATATCCAGTCTGGGGTGGGGGGCTGCCCTTCCTGGAGCTGGGCTCCGTCAATTTGGAAGCTCTATTCTCTGAGTGATTCACCTCAGCACACCACAAGGAACTCTAGTTGGCAAAATATGAGCTAAAACAATGAAAAAGGCAACCCAGGGCCTCAGTCACCATGAGGTGAATCGCTTTTGCTGTGGTTGCAACCTTACTCTAACAACAACTTTCAATTTGAAAAAAATTAGAAATTAAGACATAGGGGCAATAAAACTAAATCAATAACCAGACAGGTTCCTAGTTGGATATAAAGTAGGTATTCCTTCTTACCTAGCAAGAAGAAACTGATCCAACCTGCCTTGCCTTAAGCTGTCATAGTTTTAGAATTGATCATCTGTAAATTATGAGTACAAAAACTTTAAAAAGAAGAAGAGGTGCAGGCCCGTCTTCCGTCTTTACCAGGACTGTGAACTTCCCTTTTCTCCAGGTTGTTATGTACTCTGCTGTTGTCACCGTGGACAGTGTGGCAAGAGACTGCCCCACCACAGACGGCCACACGTCCACCAGCACGAGAAAGCCAGAGAAAGCAGGACTCGAGTGCTGACAAAGAGGAACACTGCACCTCCAGTCACGTAACAGAAACCAGAGCAGGACACCATGCTTAACAGAACATGCTCATGCATTCCCACGTGCACCAAATACAGACATGCTTAATTATGCATCTGTGCTATTCACTGCAGGAGACCTTTAAAATGAGTGATTACTAAGTACAGTTTAAAAGTAACAAGGAATCTTATTCCATCTGTTCTAAATCGAGAAAAATAATTGAAGGAAATTCTTATAATATTCTGAATTTACATTTTTGTAATCAGGGCTAGCTTTCGTATACATGGTTTAAAAGAAAATGTACAGATGACCCATAACTTAAGATACAGTGTCTTTGAATTCATACCCCTTTCACTCATTGTTCCAGATAGAAAATAAGACAAGTAGGGGAAATAATTTTACAAGAGAGATTTGGATGAAGAGCAAGTTGCCAGCAAATGCCCAACGGTGGACCAAGCTGGTTTCTAAATCAGTCGGTGTGTGAACTGAAAACCGTTAGGACTGTGAGAAGCATCGGTAGAAAAGATTCCTGCCTTTCTCTGTCTCTGATTGTGTGCCTTTAAATGACATTTTAACTTTAAGTCACCGACATTTAGGTACTCTCCACATTTCAGCAGTTTTACAAAAGGTACAAATAGGCACAACGGAGCCAAAGGTAAGACAATTTGAACACAATCATCTCTATCAACGTAACGAAACCAAAGTGCATTATAGTTGTTACAAGCAGAAATAAGTCAACCTGAGGCAGACAAGGGGAAAAACAGACAGAGACAGACAGACAGACAGATCGCCATCCTAAAGTTAAACATCTATCTTCCAGGCTCGTTTTTTTCTGTTGTTTTTTTTTTTTTAGTACACTTTAAGATTCATTTGAATGGAGATACTAATTGCTCCTAACTCAAAGGACTGTTCTGAGTATTAAATGAGTTAATATTTTGTATTAAAAAAAAGGTTCATTCTGAAGAAGACATCATTAATCACCTGTAGAAAGGATTAAAAACAAAAGCTAGCTGTTTCAGAAGATGGCATAGGAAAAGAAGGGGTGTAAGTCTCTACACACAGACACGTGTCAAGAAGCTCATATTCTGAGCCAATCACTTCCTATGAAATGAGCAGCCACACGCCCCCCTGTCCAAGACTTCCTTGTATCCCCCCAAAATAGTGAACTGTGTTGTGAGGGACTTCAATACTCTCATAGATTAAACACAGGATAAAGACACAGACTATAAAAATTTAGAAAGAAAAAAAAAATGGACTCATGCTGTGGATGCCTCAAGAGAAGAGAAGAGAGAGAAGTCAGTAAAGGTCTCCAAATTTCTAAAAGCAGCCCATCTTCATTAAAATGGAGGGGAAGGTGAAAACATGAATCCAGACCCTTATAAGCAAGCACACCGCTTGCACAGGTTTAGGGTTTAAAATGCAGGTGCCTGAGCTTTTAAGATTTAGGGACTGGCTTGGAAGTGGTAGCAGTAACTGAAGATTTCTTTATAGTCAAGGTGATCAGCTTTCTTTTAGGGCATTGTGCAAACGAAGTCAGGTGGCCAAATGTAAGTACCATGTAAGACCCACAGGAAAACTGAATATTTCCCAGTTCAATACAATCTGACAATGGTTTTAGGAAGTATTCTTTTTTTAAAAAAGTTACACAGAAACAATTTTTAAAGCCATACAGACTACTTTTTACTTGATAAAACTTAAAATCAACACAATACTAGTCAACTTTTATACTGATTATTTTAAGTCTTGGCGAAAAAACAGTCAAGTCATGACTTTCTTCAGTTCCATGCTCCTTTTTTGTGTATCTTAAAACATTTTTGCACAAACCTTTTTTTATTGAGGTAAAATATACCTAACAAACTTTACCAGTTTAAGCATTTTCAAGTGTACATTCAGTGGCATTAACGGTATTGTTATGCAAGCATCAACACTACCTCCAGAATTTTTTCATCATCCTATACGGAAACTCTGTACCTATTAAACAACAATTCCCCCTCGCCACCAGCTCCTCCTACCCCCAGTAAGCACCTATTCTACGTTCCATTTCTTTGAATTTGACTATTCTGGGTCTCACATAAGTGGGATGTTAACAATATTTGTCTTTATCTCCCTTTTTGTCTGGCTTATTTCACTGAGCATAATGTCTTCAAGATTCATTCATGTTGTGGCATGTATCAGAAATTCATCCCATTTTAAGGCTAGTGCATGTATGCATAAATTTTGTTTATCCATTCATCTATCAATGGACATGTGAATTGTTTCCATCTTTTGGCTATGTGAATAATCACTGGTGTACAATTGGTCTAATCATTGGTGTACAACAATCTGCTCAAGTCTCTACTTTCAGTTATTGTGGATATACACTCAGAGGTGGGATTATGTTGGATCAAGTGGTAATTCTATGGTAGGATTTTTGAGGAACCACCATACTGTCTTCTAGAGCAGCTGTACCATTTTAAATTCCCACCAGCAATGCACAAGGGCTCCAATTTCTCTGCCACTTAACCAACATTTAGTGTTTTCTGGTTATTTTGATAACAGCCATCTTAATGGGTGTGAAGTGATATCTCCTGGTGGTTTTCAGTTGCATTTCCCTAATGATTAGTGACTGTTCCATTTTCTTTTAAATAGTGTTTCAAAATATGTCTTTTTGTTTTGTTTCAGTATCTCTTTCTATATAATAGAAATGTAGTCACTGCTCTAAGGAGATAATCATGAAATGTTCTGGGAGCTCTGAAAAACTTCCAAGACACTAAAACTAAGGAGCCCAAGTTTCCGTTATCTAGGTCTCAACCAGGTGCCAAAACCCTGGGGCCTAGACACAAAAGATATTTTCAAAAATACCTTTGAGGTTCTTAAAGACTAGGTAAAACAGCCTTGAACACAGTTCTCCTATTTGCCAATAATGTCTTTGTTGTCAAGGAGATTAACTAGCTGAGTAAGCGGAAAGCGGGATGGTCCCAGGGTTCTGGGGTACGAGGATGGTTCACCAAGTCAAGTATTGCTGGTCCTACCTGAGGCCTTGGTTGATCAGCTCCCGCTAATGTGTACATGTGTGTGTTCACATGTGCACACATGCATTCTGTGGCACCCCTCCCAGAGCTACACCCCAACAAAACAACCCAGCAACAGATTCAACCACCTCATGATAAAAATGATTTCATAAACCTGAGAAGCAGAAACAGGCACTTAAAAGATCTTGGGGTTAAAAGCCCTGCTGTGAGATAACTCCTTGTTCAGTTCTCCAGGTCTGGGTCCCTCTTAGAGTAACCCACCATGATTTCCAAATCCTAGAAATAACCTTTCTTTCCCTTGTCCATCTAAGCTAACCTAACCCTCTCTAGGCTGCCTGAGAAAATTTCCCTTTCAAATCTTTTCTCTTCCTTTTTCATTACTAAACTGTCTTCCAATTCATAGTCATTCATTCAACAGGCAACACACGTATGCTGAAGACCACTGTGTGTGAGGGGCTGAGCTTGGTGCTGGTGATACTATGACGCCAGCCAGAAGGGACTCACCATGGAGGGGGGTCTGCCTTCTCTGATTCTTACTTTATCTAAAATCCTGAAGTATTTCTGAGGGCTTACAGCCATTCTTTGTTCATCTATCAACAGAGGGTCACTTAACAATAGCTCGTTGAAAATGAAGTGGTGCAATAAAGAAAGATTCTTGAGCAAAGTCACTCATTTCGGTGGCCTCCTCAGAAAAATGGTAATACCACTCTTCCTGGAAGCAGAGACCTGAACCAAACAATCATTCATAGGGAAATGCATCAAAAAACTTTCTCAGAAAAAGCAACAACAGTCGAAAGAAATAGACAATCGTTTCTAAACACTTGCACCCTGAGGCTCGATGCTAAAGGTGCAGTTTCCATGGCTGCCGTGGCAGCTGTCATTACTGCTGGGTCTCCTGAAGGAGCTTTAAGGTGGAGTCACAACGAGGGACTCGGAGACTTCACTGCTGAACAAAAGACCAGAACAATGTTGAAGACACAGTATATATTACTACGACCAAGCCAACAAGAACACTTGCCTCATATTGAACAACAAAGCCTGCTAACTCTTCAGAGTTGACCAGAAGAGAAAGCCTGCAAGACTAGTTCACCAGTATGAAGAAAACAGGAAAAAGATGTCAAAATCCCCTTTGTTGCGTGTGATGGAATAAGAGAAAACCCGAGGGCAAAATGTAAACATGCACACAATTAGGAATCTCAACTAAAAACCTGTAATGTGCGACGTGTGCCAGGCTTTGCAGTAAGAATCTACGTATCGGCAACTACCAACCAGAACAAAATACTCATGTACTTTTGTACAAACCAACCTTCCTGGCCATACAGTGGTTCTCTCTGACAGTGCATTCTGGGTAGAGAACAGTAAATGAAATCCAGACAGGAAATGGCCAGAAAAAAGAAATGGCAGAGCATTCTAGCACTATCTTCTTGTAGAGAAACATGAGACATCACTCTTATATTTTAATCAAATTATTTAGGAACCCAGACCCTAAAATTACTTATTAATATGGTTACTCACAAAGGGTGGGGGAGTTGTAAATGAGTTTGTAATGGTTTGGCTTCCTTCCTAGGATCTGCATCACCAAGTCAGCCCGAATTACGGACCACTGGCAACTGCAGTCACATTCCCATCCAGAATGAAAAATTCTGACCTACTCCCCTTTCTGAAGCCTTTTCTCATTTTGATGCATATGGATTTGTGCTAATGGAAATTCCGTGTGAAAATTCCAACTTGCCAAAATGAGTCCATTCTCCACCCCCCACCAAAAAAAAAAAAACCATTTAAAGAAAGTATAATCACTTGTAACTTAAGAATGACAATACATTCATGCCAAGGGGGAGGGGGGATGAAGAGGGATGGACTAAGAGTTTAGGATTGGTAGCTGCAAACTATTACATTTAGAATGGATAAAAAACAAGGTGCTAATGCATAGCACCAGGAACTATATTCAGTATCCTGTGATAAACTGTAATTTGGAAAAGAATATAAAAAAAGAATGTATATATATATATATGTACAACTGAGTGACTTTGCTATACAGCAGAGATTGGCACAACACCTTAAATAAATTATACAGTAAATAAACAAATAGAATGACAATGTTTTCAAAATTTCCTTTCCTAACATGGATGTCTGAGCAATACACTGAGATACAAACACTGCATGATATGTTCTGGTGCTGTTTGTGAATTAGAATTATGCCTTGTTAAAAAGTATACTATCAAGTTTGAATTTGCCTAAAAGCCATAGTTGTGTAGCAATGCTGAAGAACACATGCTATTATTCTTGTGCAGCAGAGGCTCAGAGTTGTCCTCCCGGATACCCACTGTCCCTCTTTTCTAAAGAAATAGAAGGCATAGCAGGGCTCATGGCCGCATCCCTGAAGATTACATTTTCTAGCCTCCCTTGCAGAGTAGTCATGTGACTGGTTCTGAGCAACAGAATATGAGCCACACGATGTTTGCACCCTCTAGGTCACTTTTCTAAAAGGAAAGGAGATTGTCCTCCCTTTTCCTGTTCCCTTTTGCCACAGTAATAGAAACTCAAGCAGCCATCTTAGCTGGAAGATGGAAGATGTGGGGTAGAGAGGGCACAGTGATAAGACAGAAAGAACAGTTATCACCAACATCATAAAGCCATCTTATCAGCCTTGGTCTGCTTATGTTCTGACCAGTATAGATGTGAATGAAATAAACTGTTATTTTCACCAAACCAGTATCCTAATACATCTCTTGAAGCACTTTGAACCCAACCACTATCTTTTGTTGTGATACCTGTTCCTTAAACAGAACGCACCATGGTTTTCCTTCATATGTGTGTACACTGACACATTTTTTTATTGGAGGACAATTGCTTTACAGTAGTGTGGTGATTTCTGCCCTGAGTGCATGCTCAGTTCTGTCCAACTCTTTGTGACCCTATGGACTACAACTCGCCAGGCTTCCCTAGCCATGGGATTATCCAGGCAAGAGTACTGGAGTGGGTTACCATTTCCTCCTCCAGGGGATCTTCCCAACCCAGGGATCGAACCCAGGTCTCCTGCATTGCAGGCACATTCTTTACCAACTGAGTCAAATGGGAAGCCCAGTCTCTGCCATACATCAATGCAAATCAGTCATAATTATATATGTGTATATATATGAATACATACATACGTATATACCTCTCCACCCCCATTCCAGCCCTCTACATTGTCACAGTGTGTCAGGGCTCCCTTTTTTTGCAGTAGCAGCAGCCTCCTGCTACTTATCTATTTTACACATGACAGTACATATGTGTCAATACTACTTTCTCAGTTTGTCTCACCCTCTCCTTCCCCTGTGTCCACCAGTCCACTCTCTATGCCCGTGTCTTCATTTATTCTCTGTAAATAGGTTCATCAGTACTATTTTTCTAGATTGCATATATATGTGTTAGTATATACTTGTTTTTCTCCTTCTGACTTACTTCACTCTGTATAACAGGCTCTAGGTTCATCTACCTCACTAAAATTGACTCAAATTCATTCCTTTGTATGGCTGAGTAAAATTCCATTGGATATATGTTCTACAACTTCTTTACCCATTCATTTGCTGATGGTCATCTAAGGTTGCTTCCATGTCCTGGCTATTGTAAGCAGTCTGGCAATGAACGTTGGAGTACATGTGTCTTTTTGAATTGTAGTTTTCTCAGGGTATATGCCCAATAATGAGACTGCTAGGTCATGTGGTTGTTTATTCCTAGGGAAACATAGGTAATACACTCTTTGACATAAATCACAGCAAGATCTTCTTTGACCCACCTCCTAGAGTAATGGAAATAACATAAATAAACAAATCTCAAACTGCTGCACAATTGCACTTATCTCACACGCTAGTAAAGTAATACTCAAAATTCTCCAAGCCAGGCTTCAGCAATACATCAACCATGAACTTCCAGATGTTCAAGCTGGTTTTAGAAAAGGCAGAGGAACCAGAGATCAAATTGCCAACATCCGCTGGATCATGGAAAAATCAAGAGAGTTCCAGAAAAACATCTATTTCTGCTTTATTGACTATGCCAAAGCCTTTGACTGTGTGGATCACAAGAAACTGTGGGAAATTCTGAAAGAGATGGGAATACCAGACCACCTGACCTGCCTCTTGAGAAACCTATATGCAGGTCAGGAAGCAACAGTTAGAACTGGACATGGAACAACAGACTGATTCCAAATAGGAAAAAGAGTATGTCAAGTCTGCATATTGTTACCCTGCCTATTTAACTTATATGCAGAGTACATCATGAGAAACACTGGGCTGGAAGAAGCACAAGCTGGAATCAAGATTGCCGGGAGAAATATCAATAACCTCAGATATGCAGATGACACCACCCTTATGGCAGAAAGTGAAGAGGAACTCAAAAGCCTCTTGATGAAAGTGAAAGAGGAGAGTGAAAAAGTTGGCTTAAAGCTCAGTCAGAAAACTAAGATCATGGCCTCTGGTCCCATCACTTCATGGGAAATAGATGGGGAAACAGTGGAAACAGTGTCAGACTTTAATTTTTGGGGCTCCAAAATCACTGCAGATGGTGACTGCAGCCATGAAATTAAAAGACACTTACTCCTTGAAAGGAAAGTTATGACCAACCTAGATAGTATATTCAAAAGCAGAGACATTGCTTTGCCAACAAAGGTCTGTCTAGTCAAGGCTATGGTTTTTCCTGTCGTCATGTATGGATGTGAGAGTTGGACTGTGAAGAAAGCTGAGCACCAAAGAATTGATGCTTTTGAACTGTGATGTTGGAGAAGACTCTTGAGAGTCCCTTGGACTGCAAGGAGATCCAACCAGTCCATTCTGAAGGAGATTAGCCCTGGGATTTCTTTGGAGGGAATGATGCTGAAGCTGAAACTCCAGTACTTTGGCCACCTCATGCGAAGAGTTGACTCATTGGAAAAGACTCTGATGCTGGGAGGGATTGGGGGCAGGGGAAGAAGGGGACGACAGAGGATGAGACGGCTGGATGGCATCACTGACTCGATGGATGTGAGTCTGGGTGAACTCCGGGAGTTGGTGATGGACAGGGAGGCCTGGCGTGCTGCGATTCATGGGTTCGTAAAGAGTCGGACACGACTGAGCGACTGAACTTAACTGATACTGTATACCTTTAACATTAATACTGTACATCTACTATACTTCAAGTCTTTTTTTAAAAAAAAAAAAGAAAAGAAAGGGGGTTTAATACTGTTTCAACTCTTTGGCTTTATTAGCAGCATAATGTAAGAGTTCTAATCCAAACCACCTATGTTTTCACAAATTGAACTTCCAGCAGTGAAAGTATTTTACCATACCCTCCAAGAGCTAAAATTTAAAACATATCTGGCTTAAGGTAATTAAAAATCCATCTTGAATTTATGTTCCATAGAGCATATGACATATCCCTGTACAAAAAAAAATGAACTTTAGTAAACTGGACATAGGCCAGGGGAAAGCTGTATGATAAAGGCAGCAAAATGTCTGCTCGGGCAGGTGGAATCTATTTGAGGCGTAGTGGCTGCTCAACCAGGCTGAACAAACAGTCTTTTAGGGGACCAACCAGAGGTGACCACCTAAAGAATTTTCCACCAAACGCCACCATTTTCAGTTCTTTCTGATTAAGGACCAAAATAAAAGCTGTGGTAGTTATTTCATTTCCATCATTTAGAAAGCCACAAACAACAGCTAAGAGCTTTCTATAAGCATGCCAGCGGGGAGGGAGGGGGAGGAAGATTACAGTTGAAATTATACCCTTTTGAGAGCCAGTTAAGCCACTAATTCACAAGCAGGTCTCAAGGCTGCTATCTGACCCAGAAAGCCACAGGTGAGCAATTCATTTTAAGGCTGATTACATGAACGTCAAATCATTCCATTTTTTTAACCTTTTAAAAATTTTTGACTTTTTCCACACTTTTTCTTTACACAACTGAACAACGGTCCCAACCCAGGGACTTGAACTTGGAAGTGGAAAACCTTCCAGTCTGAGCACTGAAGAGTGTCACTAGCCCTTGCATACCTCAGGCAAGTCATTACACATCTGGATTTTGCCATTTCCCTACCTGCAAAACAAACAAAAAAAAGACCACTTCCTACTTCCTGTTATGATAAAAAACAACAACAACAACTGGGGTAAGTCAAGCTCCAAAAAGACTTTCAATATGGTATATGACATTCCAACAGCCAGTTTTGGGGTAAGAAGAGGGAGGGAGGTTTAAGAAGGTGGGGATATATGTATACCTATGGTTGATTCATGTTGACATACGGCAGAAACCAACACAATATTGTAAGGCAATTATCATCCAATTTAAAATAAATAAAAAAGTTTAAAAAGAACTTAGAAATAATCTCTTCCATTTAGTCTATTTGCAACATAGAAAAACTCCCTATATGATCTATTCAACATAACAAAGAAAAAAGTTTGACCCTTTCAAGTCATAGAGGATTATTTGCTCTAGATAGCCTAGTCTTCTAGATTAATGTCCAAGAGGGCAGGGATTTTGTGTTTTGCTGTGGAGTATATCTTCAGCACCTAGAACAGTGTCCAGCCCATAATAGGTGCTCATTACATATTACTATTAATAGATGAAGAAATGAATAAACAGCTGGCAAAGAATCTGCCTGCAATGCAGGAGACCCCAGTTCTATTCCTGGGTTGGGAAGATCCACTGGAAAATGGATAGGCTACCCACTCCAGTATTGGGCTTTCCTGGTGGCTCAGCTAGAAAAGAATCCACCTGCAATGCAGGAGACCTGGGTTGGATCCTTGGGTTGGGAAGATGCCCTGGAGAAGGGAACTGACTACCCACTCCAGTATGCTGGCCTGGAGAATTCCATGGACTGTATAGTGTACATCTTCAGCACCTATAACAGTGCCCAGCCCATAACAGGTGCTCATTACATATTATAATAGATGAATAAATGAATAAAAGTTTAGCACTCAATAAATGCAGAAATGTTTTTTTTTCATTTTAGCCATTTCAGGTGGAGATTTCCTTAAAATGTGTAGTAGCACCCTCTCTTATCTTCTTAAAAAGATTATAAAGAGCATAATAGCACACTCCGCCAACAGCAAAGGGTCCCCTTTGTGTACATCAAATATTCCAAAGATGCCTTCGTGTGCTTTAAAATATTAAATCACTACAGAATTTTTTATGCAATTTTTAGCTCTTTCATGCTTGTATCACGTTTACCACCCTTCCCTTTCTGTAGGGTTGTCATTTCTCCCTATTGTGAACAGCTTAGAATTGGCCGTTTCTGAGTTATTTGATTAAAAGCCAGTCAACCACAACTTAGCAGAGTGTCTCAAGTAAGAGTACAGGCTCTAAGAGATAAGGGAATGGGGCGAGGAGAGGGGCCTCTCTGTTTGCAAGTACCTGTTTCATGGGATCAGCCTACACTGAGGAATTAGCCTGGACTGAGGCCTTCCTAGTATGTGCTGCTTTCAAAGAGCAGAGTGAGTCCTTCAAACTGAAGCAGCTGAATTACGGGGAACCTTCCTAATGCTGGAAAACTATTATTTTTAAATAATATGTTAAATAGGAATGACCTAAAGCTTCCTAGCTAACCTGTGGTTTGGATGCCCAAGGATCTTAAATCAGGCCCCATTTTACAGGATCTTAGATTAGTATCGGTTTGGGAAAGAAATGTGACTCTTAGATAAAATAAGAAATGCACATTAGAAAAAAAATCTAACAGGTCCATGAAAAATCATTAAGCTTTGAGGCATCGTTTCTTGATGTGCGTGCTACTTATACAGGTATGTTAAGAGAACACTTATGTGTTCTCTTCTGTATGTATAGTACGCTTCAATAAAAAGTGTTAAAATTGCCAGAGCAGAGTAATATTTTATCCTTGCCCCATTCTAATGTAAACTGGCCTTTCATAAGCAATAAAGCACAGAGAGTTTGAACATGGAGATAGAAGCCGTAAGAGTCCTCTCTCCAAATAAAAGTCCACTAAGAGAAACACGCTACTCGTAACCAGAGGCTGTTGCCTGGGAAACTGGGGCTGTAACTACCGCAGTCACGCCTCAGGAACAACGATGGCCAAGATCTATTTCAATTCTTAGATGCCTCGAGGAACCACAGATGACTATAACTGTGGAAGACAGCCAATCTGTAGTAACGAAGAAGCGCGTGCCCGAGTTAGAGAAGCTACAATGGTTAAAGGAAAAAAGAGAGGCAGGGAAGAAGGAAAGAGAAAACAAAATTCAAGTGCAGCAAGTAAAGCCCAATCTAAGAACTGCACAGCTGCAAGGCTACAGGTTTCATTCATTTCAGCCAATCCACCCTCTTTACCTTATGGTGACCCCACAACAGCACCTGCTAGCCCCCTGCCAGGAGTAGGGAGAACAAAGCTGAGTAAGACTGGCCCTTTCACAGGGAAAGGCAAGCTCAGAGAAGTGCTCCACTCGAGGTACAAGTGCCCTGGAACAAAGTAGGGGGAACCAATTATCTTCCGTATGAAATGGGCGTGGGAAGCTTCAGATAGAAGGTGGCATTTTTGAAGCTTGAATTCAAAGAATATGTACGATCTCCCCGGGATGAGGCCGAGGAGGGGCATCTCAGGCCAAGAGAATGACAGATACAAAGGAGAGAGGCATGCCACAGCCCCATTCTGTTTCTCAACAGGGTGGCTACTGCAATTTGGCAGGGAGGGGACAAATTCCCCCTGGAGACAATGTCTCACACACTGCAGGATGTTTGCCATCTCTGACCCCGGCCGCTATTCACTGGCAGCAACTCCCAACCATTATGATAACTAACGGAATGCTCCCCACGTTTCCAAATATACCAAGGAGTGAGGCTGTGCTGCTGCTCACAAGTGAGAAGCCCATGAACACAAGAAAACAGATGTGTGGCCGAAACAGGAGTTGGGGGGTTGGTAGGATGGGAGCTGAGGATGAGATGCAGGTGAGGACCAGAATGAAGGGCTTCACGTCCCTGCTAAGGAGTCAGGCTCTCTGCCAGGCTTAGAGAAGAGACAACAGTCTCAGAGCAGTTATGTAGGAGGCCAAACCAACAAGACTTGGCAGCTCATGGGCTATGAGGAGGTGGAGAAGAAGGAAGAATGGAAGAATAAAGAATAATCCCCACAGTTATAAGCTGGGCCAACTGAGTAAACAGTAGTGGCACTAACCAAAGGAAAGAATAGAGTCTGAGGAGGGCTAGAAGGGGATGGAAAGGGGAGGTGGAAAATGAGTCTGCATCTGAAGCTCATAAGGTACAACCAGGTGGAATGTTTAAAAGTAACAGACAGACTAATGCTAAGGAG
Source organism: Bubalus bubalis (assembly GCF_019923935.1). Taxonomy (NCBI): domain Eukaryota; kingdom Metazoa; phylum Chordata; class Mammalia; order Artiodactyla; family Bovidae; genus Bubalus; species Bubalus bubalis. The sequence goes on from NC_059158.1 coordinate 137,993,086, forward strand.
AGACATCTGGGTTGGAAGTAAAAGAAACCTTGGCATATAATTGCAGGCAGTGTCTAAGCCATTCTTCGAGGGGGCTCCAAAACAGGTGTTCCCCAGCTTCCTGAATAAGCCAGGGAGAGGTGCACCTGGAGGTAAGAAAGCTGAGTACCTGGAGCCAGGGCAACACAGCAGAAACGAGACACAAGTGGGCAGAAACAGAAAAATGGAGCCAGCTAGCCAGGTGGACGTGAGCGGACTAGCGATGGAATACTGAATACAGGTGGTTTGGAACCAGCTCCCGCATGCTGTGTCCACAGGCACCCTTTCACATGATTCTTGGCACACATTAGGACAGTGGCTTTCCAACTTATTTGCCTGTGATTCACAGTAAGAAAATAATTTGACATCTCAACACAAGTCAAACACAAACATCCACATGAGGGCTGGTTACATGTGTGCACTGCAAGCTGGGCAGCTGCCCAGGGCCACACACTCAGAGGTGCCTCCTCTTGGTTACTTCTCTGCTGCTGCCATCTTGAAACTCCCAATAATTTTTTAACAAGAGGTACAGTATTTTCATGTTACATAGGATCCCACAAATTATGAGGCCAATCTTGATACATACAAATACATGTAACAAAAGTTCCATAAAACAGTATCTCCCAAGTACATGTGGTAGAAAATTATATTTTCTGTTCTTTTTTTTTTTAATACAGTCCCAGCCTGTTAATGTAACAATCCACTCACAAGTTGCAAATCACAGTTTTAAAATACTCTCTGGGGCTCAGTTCTAAAAGTTTGTTTGTTTTGTTCGTGGTGGTGGAAGGGGTATACAGATTCTTTTGAAAATTTATATTCTCTTTCCTCCACAAAGAATTTGAGGCAGTATACAGAAAATAGTGAGGGTAATTGAAGACAAAGGAATTGCTGAAATTAACCAAGGAGGACTGGATTCACGAAGAAGGAAGGATTCATTCAGCAGGGGATTGAGGAGGAATGGTCAGAAAAGTAAAACGAAAACTAAGAAAAAATAGGCAAGATCAAAGGAGCACAAGAGCTTCCCAAAGGAAGTAGTCAATGAAGTCAAGAGCCCCAGAGGATATCAGGCTGAGGTGAGAGTTGCATCCTGAGGTCACTGAGGACGAACTACATTAGTTTCAGGCCACATGAGAGAAGGGTGAGTGCTGAATGCCAAGGGGCCAGGAAGCCAAAAAGCAAAAAAATCAAAAAACACCAAAAAAGAGAGAGAGAGAAAGGAACTAGGTGGGAAAGTAGAATAGGGTAAATTTTTTCTAAGAATTCTGGGAGGTTTTAGGATGACTAGGAGCTTCCCTGGTGGCTCAGAGGATAAAGAATCTGCCTGCAATCCAGGGGATCCAGGTTTGATCCCTATATCCGGAAGATACCCTGGAGAAGAGAGTGGCAACACACTCTAGTATTCTTGCCTGGACAATTCCATGGACAGAGGAGCCTGGCGGTCTGCAGTCCATGGGGTTGCAAAGAGTTGGACATGGCTCAGCAACCAGCAACTGTATTCACCTGGAAGCCCCACCCTCCACAATATTAAATATGTAAAAATATGCCCACCTCCCACACTAAATATACATTACTTTTATTTGCATTATAACTATATATTGAAATGAGATGCAAAAGACTAATTGACATAAATGCTACGTTTTATAGGCGTTTGATTAAACATATATTACTTTTGACTTTAGCTTTTTTTCAGTATTCAAGAAGCCAATATAAACTTTTTTTTTCTGATTTCAGACATTTTTAGGCTTTTGAAAAGCTTATTGGCCCCAGGCCCGTAATTTTTAAAGATTAATGAAGGCTGTATGTCGGGGCTTAAGGTAAGGCGTCTGGAGAGACTGAAGAAAGACAAAGTCTTTCTTACCAGAGGCAATGGCCTCTGATGGAGACAGAGCTGCTACAAAATGTCAGAAGAGGCTGGATAACCCACTTTTTTAAATGGCAAAGTTGATGAATAAGCAATCCAAGGAAGAGAAATATAGAAGGTCAATGAACATATAAAAAGCTACCTAACCTCCTCAGCACGCAGGGTAATTTCCATTTTTCATATAATGGACTGGTGAAATGTTGAAAGACTAATAATACCTAAAGCTAAGGGCGAGGGGTGGGTATGAGGAAGCAGGGCCTCTGAGATACTGCTGGGTGGAGTGTATGTCACTATAACTTCTGCAGAAGGTCATCTGGCAGGCTCCAGTAACGAATAACTCAGAACATGAATCTAACTTCCTCACATACATCATCTACTTCAGGCTGTCTCCCCCCACCCATCCTGCGATCTCAGCATAAGTTTACCTCCAGAAAGGGGCCTTTCCTCTAACACAGAACCTTGCTTTATTTTACTCAAAGCCCTATGTCTGCTATTTCCTACTTACTGAATTGCTTTACCTGTTTAAGCAGAGAGCACCTCCCTCTCTCCCACCTTTCCACCTTCTTCTCTCATTCACCTCCTATTCCCAGCTCTGAGGGGCCTGTAGAAGCACTACCTGGACCAACAATTTTCACTGCAGCATTGTTTTAATGACAAAAACTGGAAATAAGCTGAAAGCCCATCAATAGGGGAAACAGTTGAATAAATCATGATATGTCCACACTATGGAATAAGAAAAATAATAAAACAGCTTTTTATGAAGCTTGATACTGACCTGGGGTGGGAGAGATGTTTATAATACACTGTATTATGGATAGAGCAGTTTATCACACTTCTATTTAAAAGGAAGAGAAAAAACCATGAGATAAATACAACTGTACATGATTGAATAAGCACAGAGAAAAGTAAGGAAGGAAACACACACAATACTGATGGCCTTTCGGGTATGATACTATTGCAGGGGACAGGAGATTTCCTTGCTACCGTGAGCTTATATTTTGTAATTTTAAAAAATTAAACTATTTTAAAAGAATTCTGGCCTCAAGAATATTAAACTATCATACATTGTGTTTATTCCACCTGTTAGAGACTCTTGAGAGTCCTTGGACTGCAAGGAGATCAAACCAGTCAATCCTAAAGGAAATCAATCCTGAATATTCACTGGAAGGACTGATGCTGAAGCCGAAGTTCCAATACTTTGGCCACCTGATGCAAAGAGCTTACTCACTGGAAAAGACCTTGATGCTGGAAAGACTGAAGAGGAGAAGGGGACGACAGAAGATGAGATGGTTGGATGGCATCACCGACTCTGTGGACATGAGTTTGAGCAAGCAAGATGGTGAAGGACAGGAAGCCTGGCATGCTGCAGTCCATGGGGTTGCAAAGAGGACAGGACTGAGCGACTGAACAACAACAATCCTAAGGGTTCACTGGACCTGCCTACAGTCAACCTTGTAACCTAACTTCCCATCTGATTTGTGAAAAAGCCAAAATTATTCCAAAACACTGTAGCAGAAATGCCATGCCTTTTATTAAAGACCGTTGTTCCCCCTGGCTGACCTGAAAATCATCTGAGAGTCTTTTTAATAGGCCACTGAGAGTCCAAACTGCCCAGCAACAAGAGAGGAAGAGAGCAGAGAGTCAAGGACCCACCTGTGTGCATGGAGGCATATGCTTCCTGTATGCCTGTCAGGTTCCCAAGGCAGCCACCGATTCTCCCACAAACTTCACTTGGCTGGAGCCTGGGAAGTGATATCTAGAAAGCCGGAGGCACTCTTTTCAAGAGGCCCTAAATCAAAGGTCCTTGTCTCTGCCAGAAACAACCTATAAGGAAAATCTTATCACAAAACAAGCTCTCAGGCATGTCAAGGATTTTTCTAATTAATTCCTTAAGCTGATCAAGTGATAAAAGCTGGGAATTTAAAAGGACTGATATTTCTACCTCACTGTGCTAATCAACCTGTAAGCTACTCAACCAACCATGAAAGAAACGGTATGAATGGGATGGGCTTTAGCACACAGCATGGGGCAGAGCACCTCACATCAATCAAATGAATGGGGCTGAATAATAAGCCAATGAGAATTGTGGAACCCAAGCGGACATCACTAAGGGGGCCTGACATTTAGAAGGGGGTAGAATCCAGTCCTCACTGAGACGCTAGTTATGTACTTAAGCCAGGGAAATTGCTGAAAATGCTCTCGCTTCAGTTTCCTCATCTATGAAACGGAAATGATTATGCCTATCTCCTAGGACTACCGTGCGGCTCAAGTGAGAATATACATGAGGGACTGTGGTAGATGGAGGTAAGCTGCCCAGATCCCTCTTTGGGGAAGGACGTGCTGCCCAGTTTTGGGAGCATGGTCAGCACAAGGCCTTCAGCTGCCCACTCCTTCAGGGTCCGCCCCAGGGCCAAAGACATGCCTCCCTGAGATCATGCCCTTTCTGCAAGACCTGAGACAATCCGAGTCTGCTGACTGAGGCCCAGTAATTCTTTCCCAAAGCAGGACACTGTGACTGTATGTACTCACTGCAGAGTTTTCCACCAGATTGGGTGAGGTCTTTTCAAACCCTTCTTCTACCCAACCCTGCTTCCTTCCCTTCCTGAGTACCAGTCTCTAATGAGCCCCAAACTCCATGCAACTGCTTCAAGAGAACCCAACCTGCAACAAAGCCCTTCTGTTGTCTAAAGTAGCTCAGCACTTCCATAATGTCACAAAGAGCAGACGCCGATTGTGGCTTAGGAAGAAAAACAAAAATCACACTCATAAACTTTTATTTTTCCATATGTGCCATTTATGTCAAAGTATTCCAAGTCTGGCAATTCATTCATATTCACCACATTTGTACAGAATATCATGTCCTCAAGGCAAGCTGCTAGGGGCCATAAGGGCTCTGCAATGATTATAGTTGGAGCTGATGCCTATCTCCTTGGCTGTGGCTCCTGGTGAGGTGGCACTGTCCCTAGAGGCTTTGGAATCTTTTCCGTAAGCAGCCTTTGGTTGTTATACTGATTATAGGACTCTGATGGCATCTGGGAAGGGTGGGAGCAGAAATGCTAAATTCCTACAATGTTCCAGAAGGTCCCTCTTGATAATGGATTGTCCCATTCCACACAACTTTCATAAAAGAGAACAAAAGTTTATATAATCATCTGAATCTAGATCTTAATACTGCATTTCATGAAAATATTTTGTTTGGTTTTAAATACATTGAATTTTCTAAGAATTCAATTATCCTATAAATCAAGGGAAAGACATACTTAATTCTATTCAGAATTTTACCAAGAGTTTTTTATCATCTCCAAAAATCATGACAGGTTTAGGAGTGTCACAATTAATGAGTTACCTGTACAATATAATTGTATTGGTCTATATTTGTAGCTATCTTAGTCTTAGTGATAAACATTAAGACTTATTTAGCCCTTATTTCTAAGGTTTTATATGTAGTATTATTGATTAGCCACAGCTATGAAGGAGAGTGGGGACACCAAGCCATCGCCTAGCCTAGAGGTGTAACCCTAATGTCAGGCACATGATACTAACAAAGAGCTGTGGGAATTCAAGAAAGGGAGAGGCTAGCCTGGGGGAAAGGTCATGAAGAGGGTGCACTGGTGTGGGGATCTGAAAAGCAATGCTCCCAGGAGCCTCATCTCTGGGGAGCATCACTGCAGGAGCCCTTTACATACATTCAGTTCAGTTCAGTTGCTCAGTCATGTCCGACTCTTTGCGACCCCATGAATTGCAGCACGCCAGGCCTCCCTGTCCATCACAACTCCCGGAGTTCACTCAAACTCACGTCCATCGAGTCAGTGATGCCATCCAGCCATCTCATCCTCTGTCATCCCCTTCTCCTCCTGCCCTCAATCCCTCCCAGCATCAGAGTCTTTTCCAATGAGTCAACTCTTCGCATGAGGTGGCCAAAGTACTGGAGTTTCAGCTTCAGCATCATTCCCTCCAAAGAAATCTCAGGGCTGACCTCCTTCAGAATGGACTGGTTGGATCTCCTTGCAGTCCAAGGGACTCTCAAGAGTCTTCTCCAACACCACAGTTCAAAAGCATCAATTCTTTGGTGCTCAGCTTTCTTCACAGTCCAACTCTCACATCCATACATGACCACAGGAAAAACCATAGCCTTGACTAGACGCACCTTTGTTGGCAAAGTAATGTCTCTGCTTTTGAATATGCTATCTAGGTTGGTCATAACTTTCCTTCCAAGGAGTAAGTGTCTTTTAATTTCATGGCTGCAATCACCATCTACAGTGATTTTGGAGCCCAAAAAAATAAAGTCTGACACTGTTTCCACTATTTCCCCATCTATTTGCCATGAAGTGGTGGGACCAGATGCCATGATCTTCGTTTTCTGAATGTTGAGCTTTAAGTCAACTTTTATACTCTCCTCTTTCACTTTCATCAAGAGGCTGTTTAGTTCCTCTTCACTTTCTGCCATAAGGGTGGTGTCATCTGCATATCTGAGGTTATTGATATTTCTCCCAACAATCTTGATTCCAGCTTGTGCTTCTTCCAGCCCAGCGTTTCTCATGATGTACTCTGCATATAAATTAAATAAGCAGGGTGACAATATACAGCCTTGACGTACTCCTTTTCCTATTTGGAACCAGTCTGTTGTTCCATGTCCAGTTCTAACTGTTGCTTCCTGACCTGCATATAGGTTTCTCAAGAGGCAGGTCAGGTGGTCTGGTATTCCCATCTCTTTCAGAATTTCCCACAGTTTATTGTGATCCACACAGTCAAAGGCTTTGGCATAGTCAATAAAGCAGAAATAGATGTTTTTCTGGAACTCTCTTGATTTTTCCATGATCCAGCAGATGTTGGCAATTTGATCTCTGGTTCCTCTGCCTTTTCTAAAACCAGCTTGAACATCTGGAAGTTCACGGTTGACGTATGGCTGAAGCCTGGCTTGGAGAATTTTGAGTATTACTTTACTAGCGTGTGAGATGAGTGCAATTGTGCGGTAGTTTGAGCATTCTTTGGCATTGCCTTTCTTTAACTCTATCAAAACGCACAGCTGTGTAAAAGGAAATACAGCCCACTCCAGCACTCTTGCCTGGGAAATCCCATGGACAGAGAAGCCTGGCGGGCTACAGTCTTTGGGGCCGCAAAGAGGTGGACACGACTGAGCATGCACACATCCACACAAGGATATATTGTACAGTGCAGAGAATACAGCCAATATTTTGTAATAACCATAAACAAAGTATAACCTTTAAAATTCGTGAATCACTGTTGTACACCTGAAATATACAGTTGTAATTCAACTATACCTCAATTAAAAAAAAAATCACCTGTTAAAGAAATTAAAAAACAACAACAACTTCACAGCTACCCTCTGGGTAAATACTATTCCCGTCCAGATCTTTCAGAAGAAAAGACCGTGGCCCAAGGAAGACAGGTAACTTAAGGTTTCAAATTCAGCTCTTGCAGCCCCAGAGGGCAGGGTTTAACCATCCCACTAACACTGGACCTGGGCCCAGTGGAAACGGGGTGGGTTTGGGGGAGAGCCCAGGGAGTCTGGTGAAGAATGATTTCTATTCCAAAGCTGCATTTGCATCTTGTTATTCGCCTTCTCACCAATTCTGGATGACAAAAAGATACCATTGTGAGGAGAAATTCTGAGCATATATCGTTCACATAAGGCTGGAAAGACTCTAGGAGAACAGAAATTCAGGAGTCACAAATGCTAATAAGTCAAGAATCACAGAAAAGTTACTAAACTGAGGCAATAGCAAAATGGTAAGAGGCTTGGAATTAGAAGCTCTCTGTTTCCCCTGATCTAGCAACAGGACAAAGCTTCTGCTTAATCAATTCCCACCTAATCAGAGAGCCATCTTAACACCGTCTCCCAGAGCAGCAAATTAGCCTAATAGTGAGTGATTGTAGCAATCAGGGGGGCATTGGTGGGGAGGCCGGGGATGGAAACACGTTAGTGCTGGAGGGTGGGGGGAAGCAATTGGCTAGTGCTAAGGGGTTAAGTCGGAGAAGGCAGTGGCACCCCACTCCAGTACTCTTGCCTGGAAAATCCCATGGATGGAGGAGCCTGGTAGGCTGCAGTCCATGGGGTGGCTAAGAGTCAGGCACGACTGAGCGACTTCACTTTCACTTTTCACTTTCATGCATTGGAGAAGGAAATGGCAACCCACTCCAGTATTCTTGCCTGGAGAATCCCAGGAACAGAGGAGCATAGTGGGCTGCCGTCTATGGGGTCGCACAGAGTCAGACACGACTGAGGCGACTAAGCAGCAGTAGCAGTAGCAAGGCGTTAAGTGGTGTTTAACTAGCTGTTAAATTGCAAAGTGCTAAGTTTCCCCATTCTAATGTAGAAACTGTCAACAATGAATAGAAATGAAGATGAAATGCATTAGGTTCTGTCTTTATTCTTACACCGCAGGTATGCATACAGGTAGATACAAAATTTATTTTTAACACAATAAAGGGAAAGATCAAGGCTCTTCATATGCCAAGTCAAGCATTTCTCAAACTCAGACGGGAGCTTGTTAGAATCACAGTGGTTGCAAGTCACTTCAGTCGTGTCTGACTCTATGGACTGTAGCCCTCCAGGTTCCTCTGACCATGGGATTCTCCATGCAAGAATACTGGAGTGGGTTGCCAGCTTGAAGGGCTAATTTCCTCCTACCCAGGGACTGAACCAGAGTCTCTTACATCTCCAGCATTGGCAGGTGGGTTCTTTAGTGCCACCTGGGAAGTCCGTAGTCGTAGGTGGGGCCCTAAAATTTACCTTTCTTAACAAGTTGCAGGGGGTGCTGATTTCGCTGATCTAGGGACCACACTTTGAGACCCCACTGCTCAGAATGTCTTAAGAGCCATTTGGAAGTGGGGGCAGGGGAATGAAGGAGCAGCTGAAGGATGGATAAGGAGAGAGGCCCTCTCAGCAAATAATGGAGGATACCCTTAATAACACAGGAAAGCTTCTACGTACTTTTTAAACCAGTGATTTGTCATTTCATTAAGATTAAAGAGGCTATAACTATAAGCAATCAAGTAATGCCTGCCACATGTCTGTGGAGAATAAGAACAAAATGGCAAGGAAAACAGTGGAGGCCTACACTTTTCAAAGATGTGCAATGAGATTGGCTAATCAAAGGGGAAGTCAGAATATGTCACAAGGGAAGAGAGGTACCAGCCAGAGATAACTGAATGGCTACTTCTCTGTCTGTAGGACCCTAAGGAAAATTCACTGGTTCTGCATTACTCCTTCCCTGTGTCGAGCGGTGTTCCCACCATGACTGATAATCCCAGGACCACGGCTGGAAGAGAATCAAGCTTCTGCAATGAATAAAATCTTGGTCTGACCAAGATTCAGCGCCCACTGGTCACAATCAAACTTCAGGTTCTCCTGGATCACCCTTACACCAACCCAGCAGGTTGTGTAGGCCTAAGGTTGTGTAGAACTAATTATCCCATGTCTCACCATGGGCAATAAGGATTTCTTCTGCCAAGATGGACCAAGATTAACATCAATATATCACACCCTGTTCCCACGACTCCCCAACTTCCAGATGACCAGACGCTTCTGGAGGAATGTTTCCAATCAAAGCACTGCTTTGTGACCCCAGCTTGTATTAACCAAAGACCAAAAGCCCTCTGCCCTTCAGCTCTCACCCTCCATCTTTTTCCCTTCCCTCAGTAAGGGTATGCAGGTCAGCAGCAAGCAAGTACTTCAGATCTCCGAGGCAAAGACCTTTGGCCTTGGAGAAGTTCAGAGCAGAAACAGGTGGTGTGGTCTGGAGCCAACATTCAAGAGAATAAAATATCCACAACTCTGAGAGAAGAATCTCTCCACATGGAATTCTTATTTACATTTCATGCAGTCAGCAGTTCTCCAGTTTTTCCACACCCCTTCAAAGACTAGGTTCTCATATTGTGTGCTGTGAGTAGATCAGACTAACAGGGTTTTGCTCTTATGGTTTCAGGCTGGGTAAAATTTCATAACCGCATGATTGCAGGGCTGAGCTTAGCAGTGCTGTATTTAAGAGTTAATCGCATGTCCGTCATTCAGCCCACACATCAATATGTTATCCATGGGATAACATATTGCCCCCTTGGATTTAAGAGAAGCGGGTGATAAAACATTTCCCTCTTCTAACAAGTCCATAAGGAAGGGTCAGTTCCTGATACAAGGCCAGGGGGCCCATTTGCATATGATAAAAATGTGTTTCTAACTGAACAATGCCTCAAGACACAGTATCACACAGTCAAGGCAGTAAATAAGCCATTGGTGCTCTACACTGTGGTTAGATCACTTTTCTTAAAACACTACTTTGCACAAATCAGAACTCCAATCCACTATTCCATGGCTCCCCATTGAACCCAAACCCCTTAGCATTTTTTCTAGGGTGCTGCCCATTCTCTGTAATCCATTTGCCACCGTTTCCTGTGCAAACCCCTCCGCTCCAGTCAACTATTGATATCACTGCTCTTGGAAACCTAGCACAGAACTTTCTTTTTCTCTTATTTCTGGCCTCTGTCTCAAATGCCCTCTTCCTCCTTCCTCCCAGCTTGTTAAACTCTTACCACTGTGCTTAGTCGCTCAGTCACGTCTGACATTTTGCGATCTCATAGACTGTAGCCCGACAGGCTCCTCTGTCCATGCGGATTCTCCAGGCAAGGATACTGGAGTGGGTTGCCATGCCCTCCTCCAGGGGATCTTCCCAACCCAGGGATCGAACTCGGGTCTACCCACACTACAGGTGGAGTCTTCACTGACTGAGCTACAAGGGAAGCCCCAAAAATTCCTACCACGAGGCATTTAAAAGCCAGCTCCAATCTCATATCCTCCACAGCACTGCTTTTCAGAAAATCATCTTCCCTGGATGCTCTCTCCCCCTGAGTTGCCATGATAGTGATCAGCTGGCACTGGATGTTCCGTGCACGGTGGGATTTTATTCCTTTATCCTGGAGCCGCCTCAGGTGGACTGTGCAGCTCCTAGGCACAGCCTCTCACACCGACTTCCCTAGCATCTCACTTGCTCCCCTCCCACAGCAGACGTTCATCAGAGGCTTCCTGCCCTCACTTTTCAGCAACCACCACAATCTGGGTCCTCCCTGGGACTTAAGGTTTATGAGATACTTCTGTCTTTAAATCATCTTATTTCTCTTCCTCGCTGTCCCATCATTGCTCTCTTTTAGCCCGAGCATGTGACAGGACTCACAATTCATTCTTTTCCTACTGTTGTCAAATAGTTTAACGAGTGTTTAATGCAAAAATCCTAAGAGGCAACTGCTAGGTTGTAAAAATCACTTTGGGTCCCAAGGGACTGTGTTCGGTCTGCAGACAGGAAACAGACATCAGGAGGAAGAGATTAGCGTGAAGGAAAAGTAGGCTACGGCTCCTCTCCACCCCCATCAGCAATCTCTCTACAAAACAAAAAAGAAAGCATCTGGATAGAACCTGGGCAAATATTGCTGAGATCAGAAAACTGTACACAAAACGAAAGCACAATGGGTTTGTAAGAGGCAGATTTCACTCCCCAACCCCCAATCACCAAAACTCAATAAGAAAACTAGCAGTGCTCCCTCAGCACATCTGTTTTCAGTTACCTGTGCTGAACCACAAACTTAACAGAAAGGGAGAGACTTCAAGCTGACCTCATGGTTTAAGGTCTGTCAGGGCAGAGCTCGGAGGCCTTGAGCGATGGCTGGACAACATCCATGATCTTGACAGGCCTCATGGAAGACAGTTTGATGGACCAGGAATTATGCTGTTGACTTGACTGCTAAAAAAAGTAACAGCCGCCAAGAGGTAGTAGCATCATTTGAGAAATACACCTACCCAGTGTTAGTCAATCACCAATTAAGACATTAATCCTACCAATTAGCAGTCACGTTATCAATCAATACCCACCATACACAGGCTTTCTTTCTCCATCACAGTAGTACCCCATCCACCGTTTCTGTTACCTGAAGTCAACAGCAGTCGCAAAACATTAAGTGGAAAACTCCGAAATAGACAGTATATAAGATTTTAATTTTAAACAAGCACTGTTCTGAGTAGCGCAATGAAATCCAGCTCTATCCTGCTCTGTCCCTCCTGGGAATGAATCATCTCTTTGTCCAGGTATCTTTCCAGCCAGTCACTTAATAGCCATCTGGGTTATCAACTATCAGAATATGGAAGTGTTTATGTTCAAGAGGCCCCAGAGTACAAAAGTAGTAATGCTGGCAATTTAAATATTCTCTTATTGTTCCTAATTTACAAAATGAACTTTGTCATAGGTACGGCATATTAGAAAAAACACAGTCGCTACTATCCACAGTTTCAGCCATCCACTGGGCGTCCTGGAATATTTTCCCCCACCGATAAGGGGCAACCATTGTGCTCTATCTTACCTATCTTGCTACTATCTTCCTAAACTTCTCCAGCTGATTTTGGTTTTATTTTTTAAAGTCTTTGAAGAAAAAAAGGAAATTCACATGTTCAACCCCAGAAATGTTTAAAAAACATTTTCTATACAACTAAAAAAAATTATTTTTAAAAAATTTAAAAAATGAAAAACTCTGACTACTAGAATGTTCTTTACATTAAAGTCTTAAGTCCTGGTTCTCTTCATAACATTCTTTCTCTAGACTCATAAAAATATTTCCAAGAATAATATTCCCTTCCTTTCAGTGAACTGAACATACAGAGTACTGCCCACAAGTAGATGATGGAAAATAGGAAAAATAAAAGTGTTCCTCCTTTGATAAAACCCTTCCACATCTGGTGCCCACTCAAGTTCGAGAATACCAATACCACCAAGCTACTCTTTGAAACAGTGCAATACCGGAAATCTTTCCACACCAAAATCCTAATCCCTTCCCTATCAGAGAGAAACCTGACCTATTCTAGTCCGATGCAGTGCCCAAGCCTTACTTTCACCTGCTTACTGCTCCTTTATTGCTACAAAAATGGTTGCAAGAGGGAAATGCAATTTTAAAAATCCACTTCAGTAACAGAGGTTCCAATGACTTCATTGTTACGTTAAATTTGTCTGAGAAACCATCCCCATAAATTGTTAAAATATATTATTAATACATATGATATGAGATACTAAGATGTTTATTGGATAATTATTGCCATCCAGGTACTTTATTTGTTGAACTTTCAACAGTTCAGTTCAGTCACTCAGTCATGTCCGACTCTTTGCGACCCCATGGACTAGAGCATGCCAGGACTCCCTGTCCATCACCAACTCCCAGAGTTCACCCAAACTCATGTCCATTGAGTCCATGATGCCATCCAACCATCTCATCCTCTGTTGTTCCTTTCTCCTCCCGCTTTCAATCTTTCCCAACATCAGGATCTTTTCCAATGAGTCAGCTCTTCGTATCAGGTGGCCAAATTATTGGAGTTTCAGCTTCAACATCAGTCCTTCCAATGAATATTCAGGACTGATTTCCTTTAGGATGGACTGGTTGGATCTCCTTGCAGTCCAAGGGACTCTCAAGAGTCTTCTCCAACACCACAATTCAAAAGCATCAATTCTTCGGAGCTCAGCTTTCTTTATAGTCCAACAGTTAGGTTTCTTATTAAGAATACAGTTATTTTATATTTACTATGCATCCCAGGTGGCGTTAGTGGTTAAAAACAAACAAACAAAAAACCCACCTGCCAATCCAGGAGATGGAATAAACTCAGGTTTGATCTGGAAAATCCCCACGGACAGAAGAGCCTGGCGGGCTACAGTCCATAGGGTCACAATGAGTTGGACACAAATAAAGTGACTTAGCACGCAGCACACTAGCCAACTGTTTACTTAATTTCTACCTGAATTATTTTATATAGGAACATGGAGATCAACACTGAAATTTCAGTACAACGGGTATTGAAAGACATACTTTTCAAGACCTAGGGCTCTGCCCAGAGACTGCCATGAAATGATAGGACTCAATAAATATTTATTAGTGGAAAAATGAATTGCATTCCATTTGCTTGTTTCTACAGCAGCCATCATAACAGGGTTTTTTAAATTTTATAGTCCTCGATGCAAAAAAATCTAACTAGTGCAGTTTCATGTTGCTTGGGTCATATCAGAACAAGAGTAACCAAGCTCTAAGACAGAAGTTAACAACTTCTTACACCAGTCTCTATGTGCTGGCAAGAAAAATTAACCTATCCTGTGGGTAGGGGATAATTTAAGTGAAGCTTTGTGTTTGTGCTCAGTCGCTCAGTCGTGTCTGACTCTTTGCAACCCTATTGGACTATAGCCCTCTGTCCATGGGATTTGCCGGGCAAGAATACTGGAGTGGATTGCCATTTCCTGCCCCAGGGGATCTTCCTGACCCAGGGATTGAACCTGTGTCCTGCATTAGCAGGCAGACTGTTTACCATTGAGCCACCTGGGAAGCCTTCCAAGTAAAGGTTAGAAGCTTGCAAAAAATATATTTCTAAAAAAATATTTCTATGATGTTTCCTTTTCTTAGGGGGAAAAAAAAGCTACCAGGGACTCTTCTCAAGAAATTATAAGTCAAAGTTTCTAAACAGATACAGAATACCACTAGCTAATGTGCCAAGTAAAAATCTGGAAGACACTATGTTTTTATTTCATAAAAGCAGAGACCTAAGATGCATTCCTGTCTATAAAAGTAGTTGGTCCTTGCACTGATCATCCATCTGGCTTCTCCTCTCATTTGGAGAGATCACGAACATTTACAGTTTTAACCACATCTATTTCAGTTATTGTTCTTTCCATTTCAAATATTTCCTCTTCACTCTCCCTAAAGGTAAAGGAGGTAATAAGCTGGGCTCAATTCCTTTCTTCCCAGCCTTCTAAAATTTGGGCTTCATGCCTTCTGTTTTACCTCTCAACATCCCAAGGTAGCCCTCACATCTGCTAAACACATCCAGAACCACATCACGCCACATCAAAACCACTCCAAATGCCCCGGTATAACTCTCTAAACTAAGCTGGAGTGGATTGCCATTTCCTTCTCCAGGGGATCTTCCCAACCCAGGGATCAAACCTGGGTCTCCCGCATTGTAGACAGGCGCTGTACCGTCTGAGCCACCAGGGAAGTCTCTAAACTAAGCTGCTGCTGCTGCTGCTACTAAGTCGCTTCAGTCGTGTCCGACTCTGTGGGACCCCATAGACGGCAGCCTACCAGGCTCCCCCGTCCCTGGGATTCTCTAGGCAAGAACACTGGAGTGGGTTGCCATTTCCTCCTCCAATGCATGAAAGTGAAACGTGAAAGTGAAGTTAAACTAAGCTACCTGTATCCAAATGCCAAACTCATACTCAAACTCTTAAACACACACTGCCACACACTCTGCACGAGCCCAGTACTACAAACTGTTACATTCAAGATACACACACTCCATCCATAACTGCCCCTCACGGCAGCAGCCTCTTTCTCTAATGCCTCCAAATAAAAACTTTCATCATATTAATAAAACATGATGGACACTGCAGCTTCTATATATATATATATATCAGAATCATTTTAGTGAGCTTTAGACAGAACACTGACTTAGGATGAGCACCTTCCACAAGTCTTATAATATAGACTATACTAGATCCAACCAGTCCACCCTAAAGGAGATCAGTCCTGGGTGTTCACTGGAAGGACCGATGTTGAAGCTGAAACTCCAATACTTTGGCCACCTCATGCAAAGAGCTAACTCATTGGAAAAGACCCTGATGCTGGGAGGGATTGGGGGCAGGAGGAGAAGGGGACGACAGAGGATGAGATGGCTGGATGGCATCACTGACTTGATGGACATGAGTCTGAGTGAACTCTGGGACTTGGTGATGGACAGGGAGGCCTGGTGTGCTGTGATTAATGGGGTCACAAAGAGTCGGACACGACTGAGTGACTGAACTGAACTGAATGGACTTAATATCTACAAGATCTTCGAGAACAAACACCAAAAAAAGATATCCTTTTCATCACAGAGGACTGAAATGCAAAAGTAGGAAGTCAAGAGATACCTGGAGTAACAGACAAGTTTGGCCTTGGAGTACAAAATGTAGCAGGGCAAAGGCTAACAGTTTTGCCAAGAGAAGGCACTGGTCATAGCAAACATCCTCTTCCAACAACACAAGAGAAGACTCTACACATGGACATCACCAGATGGTCAATACTGAAATCAGATTGATTACATTCTGTGCAGCCGAAGATGGAGAAGCTCTACACAGTCAACAAAAACAAGACCGGGAGCTGACTGTGGCTCAGATCATGATCTCCTTGTTGCCAAATTCAGACTTAAACTGAAGAAAGAGGGAAAACCTCTACAACATTCAGATATGATCTAAATCAAATCCTTTACAATTATACACTGGAAGTGACAAGTAGATTCAAGGGATTAGATCTGATAGATACAGTGCCTGAAGACCTATAGACGGAGGTTCATGACATTGTACAGGAGACAGGGATCCAGACCATCCTCCCGAGAAAGAAATGCAAAATGGCAAAATGGCTGTCTGAGGAGGCCTTAACAAATAGCTGAGAACAGAAGAGAAGCAAAAGGCAAAGGAGAAAAGGAAAGATATACCCATTTGAATGCAGAGTTCAAAAGAAAAGTAAGGAGAGATAGGAAAGCCTTCCTCAAGTAATCAATGCAAAGAAATAGAGGAAAACAACAGAATGGGAAAGACTAGAGATCTCTTCAAAAAAACTAGAGATACCAAGGGAACATTTCATGCAAAGATGGGCACAATAAAGGACAGAAACGGTATGTACCTAACAGAAACAGAAGATATTAAGAAGAGGAGGCAAGAATACACAGAAGAACTATACAAAAAAAGATCTTAATGAACCAGATAACTACGATGGTATGATCACTCACCTAGAGCTAGACATCCTGCAATGCAAAGTCAAGTGGGCCTTAGGAAGTATCACTACGAACAAAGCTTGTAGAGGTGATGGAATTCCAGTTAAACTATTTCAAATCCTAAAAGATGATGCTATGAAAGTGCTGCACTCAATATGCCAGCAAACTCAGCAGTGGCCACAGGACTGGAAAAGGTCAATTTTCATTCCAATCCCAAAGAATGTTCAAACTACCACACAGTTGCACTCAACTCCCATGCTAGCAAAGTAATGCTCAAAATTCTCCATGCCAGGCAGGCTTCAACAGTATGTGAACCATGAACATCCAGATGTTCATGCTGGATTTAGAAAAGGCAGAGGAACCAGAGATCAAATTTCCAACATTCGTTGGATCATAGAAAAAGCAAGAGTGTTCCAGAAAAACATCTACTTCTGCTTTATTGACTATGCCAAAGCATTCGACTGTGTAGATCACAACAAACTGTGAAAAATTCTTAAAGAGGTGGGAATACCACACCATCTTACCTGCTTCCTGAGAAATCTGTATGCAAGTCAAGAAGTAACAGTTAGAACCAGACATGGAACAATGGACTGGCTCTAAACTAGGAAAGGAGTATGTCAAGGCTGTATATTGTCACCCTGCTTATTTAACTTATATGCAGAGTACATCATGAGAAATGCTGGTGTGGATAATGCACAAGCTGGAATCAAGATTGCCGGGAGAACACCAATAACCTCAGATATGGCACATGACACCACCTTTATGGCAGAAAGGGAAGAGGAACTAAAGAGCCTCTTGATGAAAGTAAAAAACAAGAGTGAAAAAGCTGGCTTAAAACTCAACATTCAAAAAACTAAGATCATGGCATCTGGTCCCATCACTTCAAAACAAACAGATGGGGAAATAATGGAAACAGTGAAAGACTTTATTTTCTTGCACTCCAAAATCACTGCAGATGGTGACTGCAGTCATGAAATTAAAAGACCCTTGCTCCTTGGAAGAAAAGCTATGACCAACCTAGACAGCATATTCAAAAGCAGACATTATTTTGCCAACAAAGGTCCATCTAGTCAAAGCTATGGTTTTTCCAGTAGTCATTAATGGATGTGAGAGTTGGACTATAAAGAAAGCTGAGTGCCAAAGAATTGATGCTTTTGAACTCTGGTGTTGGAGAAGACTCTTGAGAGTCCCTTGGACTGCAAGGAGATCCAACCAGTCCATCCTAAAGGAAATCAGTCCTGAATATTCACTGGAAGGACTGATGCTGAAGCTGAAACTCCAGTACTTTGGCCACCTGATGTAAAGAGCTGACTTATTGGAAATGACCCTGATGCTGGGAAAGATTGAAGGCGGGAGGAAAAGGGAACGACAGAGGATGAGATGGTTGGATGGCATCACCGACTTGATGGACATGAGTCTGAGCAAGCTTTGGGAGTTGGGATGGATAGGGATGCCTGGCGTGCTGCAGTCCATGGGGTCGCAAAGAGTTGGACATGACTGAGTGACTAAACTGAACTAGTCAAGCTACACCCCACTATATTAAACAGCAAGTTAGCAATATCACTTCCTCATTTTCCAAACATATCTGCTGCTAAGTAGCTTCAGTCGTGTCCAACTCTGTGCGACCCCATAGACGGCAGCCCATCAGCCTCCCCTGTCCCTGGGATTCTCCAGGCAAGAATACTGGAGTGGGTTGCCATTTCCTTCTCCAACGCATGAAGGTGAAAAGTGAAAGTGAAGTCACTCAGTCGTGTCTGACTCCTAGCGAGCCCATGGACTGCAGCCTACCAGGCTCCTCTGTCCATGGGATTTGCCAGGCAAGAGTATCGGAGTGGAGTGCCATTGCCTTCTCTGACATTTGCTGCTAGATTCATCAAAAGAGGTACTTTACATCCTATTGCTGGCTTTGGAAATTAGGAGTCTCAAATGTCAATTACCTAGGGGCTCGTGCCTTATATGAGGCCTGCCAATGGTCTTCCAGTTTAAGTGAAATAATTCCCAGTAATTGGCCACGTGGAAGAAAATGAACAGAAAGTTGGATAACTATCACCCAAAAAGGTTCAGGACATCGTCTCTTTGATGGATTGAGGGGTACAGAGAAACTAAAACTAAACGGCTTTCACAGAATTTACAAACTTGAAATATCTATATTTTACTCTGGAGAAAATAAAGCAGCAGGCCTTATATAAACAGGCACATAACAAATGCAAACACAAAATAAAAAGTTTAAAAAAAAATTAAGAAGAACCAAATAGAAAAGTGCCTTCAAAGATGGACAAACATCTATACCTAGTGACATTAACAGATGCAACTCACTTTAGCGAGACCTATTTGCAAACAATATCAAAGATGTGCATACCAAGAATGAACAAGAGTCCCCCCAGCCTCTGTTAGGCCACCAGGATTCCTCAGAGTTTTCCCTGCATTTTTATCTAGAGGTTTCCAAGTACTGTCCCTCAGGTTATCCATGTTCTATGACCAGGTCCAAGTTGCCTAACCATGAAAATCAAACAATGGAGCCTTTTCCCCAGTTCTTAGAAGGAAAAAAATAATTATGTATACTGTCATATAGATATGACATTTATTCTTTATGTTTTCTCATTAATTTCTCTAAAACCTTAGCATCTACCACCATATGACCTCACAAGAAATGAAGGCAACATATACTCAGAAACTACATGTGTATATTTAGACAAAATTATAGAAATATGATAATTGTTAAATTTTAACTACTAACAATAGAAATATATTTTCTTCTATTTGAGCAGGGCCTGCTCCGTATGACAGAAGCAGCAATATTCCAGTTTTGTGGCACTCCAAACAATGTGCACCTTGAAACCCACCCAGGAGTTTTAGGCCCTAGGCGAGTTTCTCACTCACTAGCCTCTAGTCACATCTCTAGGCCCACTTACAAACATCCTGCAAGAAGCAATGAAAAACTAGGGAGTTTGAGTTGAGCAAGGCCTGTGGGCCCTGATGAATTCCACTGTAAGATGTCCACCAAGTTCCACAAACCCTCCTGCCACGGGAGTGAGGCTGGAACCATGCAGACCAAGGAGTCAGTCAATGGAGCATGTATGATTCCATAAAAGCTACCGGTGGCATCAAGATCTCCCCTGCTCCTCTTCTGGGTTCTGATCTGTACAGAGTAGCCCACCTGTGATGGAGCCACTGGAGGAACAGGATCAAAGGATGGAAAAGCAAGGGTTAAAGTGACTTGCCGAGCTATGAGAAATATTCTAGTTGGATGTTGAAGCTTTAATGCTTGGCTCTAATAGGGTAATGACTCTCACTCCTTTCTCATAAACATGCTAAGTACATTTTTACTTTCTCCAGAAACCAAATCCCTCTGTGACTTTATGACTTACTGCCATAACTACGAGCCTCTTACGCTATTAACAATCTAGTGGCACAGCCCTAAGGACTTGGCCTGTTTGTTAAGTCTTAGGCATGCCCCCCTCACAAACTCCTGCAAAATAAACCCTAGTTAAACAGATTACAGAAAAACAAAAAGGAAAGAAAATACAAACTCTATTCGTGGCTGACAAAAAACCTGCACAGAGCTTACAGAAATGAACAAAATGATACAGTGTCAGAGTCTGAAGAAGAGATGTCAATGCAGTCATCTCTGGGGCAAAATCAAGGTTGCCAGTGTTCACCACTGAGCACTAGTGGAAGTGATTCAACAACTCCAACTCCCACACTAAATCCCTGAGTCCAAGATCTAATTCTGGGTTAGTCTGATAGAGCTGCCTACCCCAATTTACAGAGAAAAGGGGCAGGCCGGATAATCTGGCACAAGGCAGAGACCCCTTCCA
This sequence comes from Bubalus bubalis, assembly GCF_019923935.1. Lineage (NCBI taxonomy): Eukaryota > Metazoa > Chordata > Mammalia > Artiodactyla > Bovidae > Bubalus > Bubalus bubalis. The sequence goes on from NC_059158.1 coordinate 138,013,568, forward strand.
TTTGGCCATTGTAGCTGGTCGACTAACATCGTCATTTGCTACTCTACAAGAGTTTTCCATGACACTATTAAAGCACATTATCCTTTCCAAATGTTTTTTGCCTCAATAGAGCCCATTTCCACCTTGCAATAAAATTAAGCAAGGTGGTGGTTTAGTCACTCAGCAGTGTCTGACTCGTGTGAACCCATAAATGATAGCCTGCCAGGCTCCTCTGTCCATAGGATTACCCAGACAAGAATACTGGACTGGGTTGCCATTTCCTCTTCCAGGGGATATTCCCCACCCAGGGATCCAGCCAGGGTCTTCTGCAGTGCAGGCAGGCTCTTTACCAACTGAGCCACCATTCTATTTAATACTAGTTCTCTTGATCTGAAAGCAATCTTTTTATTTAATCCAAAGACCTCTTTTAATGCTATCAAAATGGCAGTCAAAATTGGTTTAGAATCTTTAAGTAATTTCTAAGGATAGAAAGAATCTCTACTTACTACACCTTGTTTTTGTTTTTTTTTAAATGTTTCTCAGTTCTCCTAGAAATATTTAACTTGATTTTAAACAACCTAAAGTACTCGTGTACTTGTGAAGCTGAACATTTGGTTTTCATCCAAACTGTTAAAAAAATATGCAACTTTGGTAAGCATGAAAAGACCATAGAATGGAAACAGACTTAAGATCCCTAAAAGTTCCAAAATTTTCTTATCCTATTATATTTTAAAAAGGAATCTATCCAACTATCCGACATTCTAGAAAAGGCAACATTATGGAAATAATGAGATCGATGGTTCCAAAAGTTAGGGAAGACAGATGAATGGGCAGAACACAGAGGGCTTTTGAAAGGGTGGTGAAACTACCCTGTGTGATACTCTAATGGTGGACACATGTCCTTAAATATTTGACAAAACCCATAGAATGCACAATACCGAGAGTGAACTCTAATGTAAACTATAGACTTTGGGTGATAATGATGTGTCAGTCCAGGTTCAGGGACTGTAACAAATATACCGCTCTTGTTCCAGATGCTGAAAATGGATGAGGTTGTGGGGATAGGTGGCTGGGAATATAGTGGAACTCTGTAGTTTTGGCTCTTTTCTGCTGTAAACCCAAAATTGTTCTAAAAAATAAAATCTTTGTTTAAAAAAGAAGTAACACTGCTACACAGCCTAACTAATTATCGGTATATATCCTCCAACTGAAAAAAAAAAAAAAAAAAGGTAGAATAGTTGAGGAAGAGGTTAAAACTCCTGTCACCAGAAAAAAGTGTGAGGAAAAGTCACTGTGCTGTTGTGCCTGTCTTGTGACATCACAGAATACTTGGCAGAACAGATGTGTTTCTGTTTGGCCTAGAGATGAGCAAGAGGAACCAGCAACACCAGTCATCAGAAGATGAGCATTCTCTTTGAAGAACCATGTTTGACGCTGTTGAAATACTGCACAGAAATGCCAGGCAAAGCCATTCAACATACACATACAACCAGTACATCATTTTTAATTTTATGTCTAGATATTTCACCTCATTTTTGGTAAAATAACTTCCCAGATATAATATCTATATCCATCTTAAAGAATCAGGGGATTTGTTAGCTAATTTCAGAATTGACGAACTAAATAACTATCAGATATACTCCCACAAGCATCTGCTTTGCTAAAAATGTTATAAAAGCAGAAATCTAGGTCTTTAAGGGTGTTGGAGAAGACTCTTGAGAGTCCTTTGGACTGCAAAGAGATCAAAGCAGTCAATACTAAAGGAAATCAATCCTGAATATTCATTGGAAGGACTGATGCTGAAGCTCCAATATTTTGGCCACCTGATGTGAAGAGCCAACTCATTTGAAAAGACCCTGATGCTGGGAAAGATTGAAGGCAGGAGGAGAAGGGGACGACAGAGGACGGGACGGTTGGATGGCATTACCGACTGAATGGACACGAGTCTGAGCAACTCCAGGAGATGGTGAAGGACAGGGAAGCCTGGAGTGCTGCAGTCCATGGGGTCGCAAAGAGTTGGACATGACTGAGCAACTAAACAACAACAAAAAGGTCTTTAAATATAATAAATGAGCTTTCCAAGACATCAAATTCTAATTGAACCTTAAGTTTTAATGAGAAACACCATTGCTAACTAACATCCTGCAATTACTATGGTACAGAGTGGAATATGCAGAGGAGCACACAGGCACCAGATTCAACACATCTGAGACGAGCCTTCCCAAGCATCCGAGTTTCACAAGTCAGAGGGATAAGTTCTCAAAACATCCATACACATGAAACAAACTTTTCATCTAGTTACTAGAATTATCCTTCAGACACACAGAGATCATAAAAGAAATGTTATTTGGGTTAATTAGTTTAAAAATCTTCTAAGAGAATATATGTAAAGCCCTATTATATACCCCTCCACCTCACCTTCAAAAGTTCGTTTTAACACACGAGTCCAGTTTTTCAAAATTGTAAACACAAGCTTTTCAAAGGAGATCTATTGCCTATGAGAATTGACTAGCATGTCTCATTCACACCTGAGGTGACCCAGCTGGCCAATGGATGGGACTCTGGGAGCACAGGGATGCACAGGTCACCCCCCATGATGACATCATCTATTTCAGGGTTGCCTCATCTCTCAAGGAGTGGCTTCATGCGGGGACCCTGCTCCCCTGGAGCATGGGAAGCTTCAGGGAGAGGTTTGCAGGCACAGGCTGTGTATAGAAATCATGGTCCACATCCTTGGCTTCCAAATGTCTACCTTTCCAAAAGGCATCTACCAACAAAGGTCCATCTGGTCAAAGCTATGGTTTTTCCAGTAGTCATGCATGGATGTGAGAGTTGGACTATAAAGAAAGCTGAGGGCAGAAGAATTGATGCTTTTGAACTGTGGTGTTGGACAAGACTCTTGAGAGTCCCCTGGACTGCAAGGAGATCCAACCAGTCCATCCTAAAGGAAATCAGTCCTGAATATTCATTGGAAGGACTGATGCTGAAGCTGAAACTCCAATACTTTGGCCACCTGATGCAAAGAACTGACACATCGGAAAACACCCTGATGCTGGGAAAGATTGAAGGCAGGAGGAGAAGGGAACGACAGAAGATGAGATGGTTGGATGATATCACTGACTCTATGGACATGAGTATGAGCAAGCTCTGGGAGTTGGTGATGGACAGGGAAGCCTGGTGTGCTACAGTCCATGGGGTCACAAAGAGTCAGACATGAATGAGAAACTGGACTGAACTGAACTGTGGTTCAGGCTGCTGCTGCTGCTAAGTTGCTTCAGTCATGGCCGACTCTGTGCGACCCCATAGGCGGCAGCCCACCTGGCTCCCCTATTTCTGGGATTCTGCAGGCAAGAACACTGGAGTGGGTTGCCATTTCCTTCTCCAATGCATGAAAGTGAAAAGTGAAAGTAAAGTCACTCAGTCGTGTCCAATTCTTCATGACCCTATGGACTGCAGCCTACCAGGCTCCTCCATCCATGGGATTTTCCAGGCAAGAATACTGAAGTGGGTTGCCATTGCCTTCTCTGTGTGGTTCAGGAGTGTGCTTTTTTTCTGCTTTTTACTGCTGCTTCTTCACATCTCTCTCTTGAGGATCTTTCTTCTCCCATGTGACAAAAGGTAGACTTAACCCTCACACATTCTGATTCTGACTGAGCAAACTTCCTGCAAGGTGTTAAACTTGCTGGTGCCAATAAAAGGGCACATTCAAAATACTGCAGGTCAAGAGAGCTTTCTCTGAAGAACACCCCATACCATCCCAGCAATTATGTTCTCCACAAACGTGAATTAACTTAAAACAAGAAAGCAAGCCTCATCCAGAGATTAAGAAAAGCATTTCAAACAAGAATGTTTGACTTTACATATTTTGTTAATAATTTATCAAACTTTATAATATGTTTATGTTTTGACAAATTGTTCATATAGATAAACTCAATCCAGAAATGTATTTAATTCTTACCACCTTAGGATCATATTTTTATTGCAAAGTATCACTGGATAATCAGAGTGGGGTTTTTTTTTGACACATTACATTTGGTAAAATTCTGTGTGAGAAAGTAGAATGGAAGTATGAATTCAAGGAGGAAAAGGAGCAATGTAAAAAGTTCCTACTATTAAAGTGCTTGTTCCTGTATTTTTAAGTGATGATGGAATTTATCAAATCACAACATGTTTAAATTCCCTTCTTTACATTTTAAACAGTAATAACTTTATTTTAAAAGTCAATATTTACATTATACTAGGAATCACATCCTTTGTAGCTTTTTAACTTTATAATGAAAACCTAAAAAATGTGCAAGGGAAAACATAGTTATAAAAATCTTTCAGAGGTGAAAGTTGAGGACAAAGAATGTTGCAGAGCTGTTCTTAAGCATCATTAGATGACCCAGCTTGGCCCTCCCTTTGGTCCCCGCAGGATCAATGGTGAAAATCATATTCTGCCTCTTTTGGGCCTGAATAAGTTCGATACTTTAAATCAAACACCCACATTAACAGTGACTTCCTGTGCAAGTCTTTAAAGAGCTGTTTTGGTTAAAGCCCATCTAAAATCTTGCAAATATTAAAAAAAAAAAAAATGATAACCAAACATTTCCTCCTGTACTATTTCCTTGACTGGGGGTGGGGACTTAGGGGGAGGCTATTTCAGATCTGTTCACATCATGACACAATGGGCTATCAGTCACACAATTCTTGATTATTCCTATTTAACAGGGAATCGGGGGAAAACATGCACTTAAACACTTTGGCAATATTTTCCACCACCAAGCCTTTTACTAGGGCTATTTATATAACAAAATATTAATCACATCCTATCCTTTCTGGCTTCATTTTAATGATTTCAGAAAGAGGAAAGAGAGTAGGAAGGAACCAGGAAGGATGGTGGGGAAGGAGAAAACACAGCCGCAGAAACTGGCGGTGGACCGTTCATTCATTCACTTAGTAGCTGCTGATAGCCTACTATCAGGCTCGCCAGAGCCCTAAACACTAAAAAGCAGGAGGCACAAACACTTTCCCCTAGAAGTGAAGAGCAAATAAATGGCTTAGCTTCCACCTTCCCAAGCCCCACACTAATCAAGGAGCTAAAAATGGCTTAAAACCAGAAGTGAGAGGCTCAACCATCACAGAACTTGCCGAGTCCATGTAAGAAGGAAAATGAAAGTACTCATTAAATACTTCTGTATTTAGACATGTCTGAAGATTAGGCAGTTCTGTGAAAAACATTCTCTTCAGATGGCAATTTCAGACACTTCCCATGAAATTCAAAAAACAAAGAACACTGCGGAGGTATTCAGGGGTTGAGGGCATGGGAAAGCCTTAGTATTTCAGCGCTTTTCCCAGTCACAAGTGTTTTCAAACAAGAATGAATTTCCATGGCCTTCAGTGTATCACAGTTCTTCACCCCAAGTTGAACATTAGGCAATATTCTTTCGGCCCTGTACACAATGGGCTCACTCTTCTAGACCAGCTTAGAAGTGGGGTAACAATTCTGATCTGAAGAGTACAGATGACATGACTCTAGAACCACATAATAATTATCGGGCGGCAGACTTCAGTACTCTATCCTGGGGTGTTTATACAGTGTTTCAAGCTGTATCCTAAATATAACTGTAGAAGTGACACATGTTTTTACAAGTGCTGTTTAAGAACAGGATAGGCAAACGAAATGCACCTCAGACTGAGCTAGAGGAAAAACAAGAGGTCTACCCCGACTGAGAGTCAGTAAGCCAAGCAATATCCGGGGGCCTCTGTTACTCCCTCTGAAAAACGAGGATTCTAGAGTTCACTTGCCTCCTCCACATGCTTTATAATACTGTTCAGAAAATGGTGGAAGTCTTCAGATACTTTAGGTACAAAGTTTCTATCAATGTTTTCTAAAGTTATGCACTACAAGAATTTCTTCACAAATCTTCTTAAAGTCCCTACAGTCTTAATTCTTTCTCTCTATAGGCTCAGAAGAGAAAAATGAAGTTAACTTTTAGATGAAAAACCACAATATTGTGATTATCCTCCAGTCAAATTAATTTTTTTTAAAAAGATGACGTGTGCTGACTGACTACCCTGCTCCTCATTAACCAATTCAAGGTGCCCATCTTCTCCCAAGATCAAAGAGAACTGGCATAGGAAGAGCTTTAGAGTAAATCAAATGACTCTGGAAGTGCAAGAATAGAATGTAAATTCTCTTTACAACTATAATGACATGAACACTAGAAACCACACAAACATACACACACTCACCCAAACTCATAACACACACAGAGACTATCAGACTTAGCTGCAGAGAGAACTTTCCAGAAGAGTCAGAAATATTAGATAAGTAGATACTATTGACATTTATTTCTTTTATAATCTCCATTTGTAATAGTTAACTATATCCTTTAAATTACTTAATTGTTTAAACTGGCTCTCTATAAAACTAAAACCATTTTCATGCCCACATTAATCTGGAGTCCCTACTCAAAGAAACTAAAGATAGTATTTTTAGCACACAATGGGAAATAATATTAAGATTTCTGTTTCACTCTTAAAAATCAGCAGTAAAGTTCTCCTCCCCTGTCTTGGCTCTCTTAGAGCATCAAAAGTATATTTTAACTGTTTCTGAGTCCACATGTGGAATTTAAAAATCCAGTTTAAAAGGCAAATGATTTAAAATATAAACACATGACTTCCTTTTCTACAGTGATTCCTAGAGGGAGGGGAAAAAAGTCTGAGTAGAAACAAACTGTTTAAAGAGGATTTTTTTTTTTTTTTAATTAAAAGCATACGACAAAAGCTAACTAAGCTTCTGCTTTCTCCTGGAAAAAAAATAATAAAGGCAAGACTCCCCCATCTTAATTTAATTAAATCTAAATTAAAGTTCAGTTTAGGTAATACCAAGTCTGTAAGAGGGTAGCCCTCAATTTCTGAAGAGTAAGGTTCCAAGTGTGTGCTTGCATTAGAGCAAGGGTTGGCAGACTTTCTGCAAAGAGTCAGTAAATATTTTCAATGCTGCAGGTCATATAGGCTCCATCACAAAGACTGCCCTCTCATGGCCTGAAAGCACCCACAGACAGTACATAAACAAATGAGGGAGGCTAGATTCTGTTTTATTTATGGACTCTGAAATGTGAATGTCATATAATTTTCATGTGTGTCAAAATATTACTCTTTGATCTCTTTCAACCACTTAAAAATGTAAAACCTATTCTTCTCACAGGCCATGTAGGCAGTAGGCTGAGCCTGGCCTGTGCACAGTGAGTGGTCTGCCAGCCTCTGAGTCAATGTCATAGAAGACTGGATGGGGGGTCAGCTCATCTTAGTCAATGTCCTTAGCACATAAAGGAAACTGAGGCCCAGAGAGGTGTGATGACCACAGGATCTCCCAGCAAATTCACAGCAGAAATGGAGGTGAGAATTAGATCTCAGGAAAGGCTAATTGAAAAGGTAAAGCAGTGATGAAGAAATGCCCATCTTGAGTTCAACTCAAATGGACAGGCAGAGGGTGTTCAACATCAAAGATGTCACAGCAAACTAGTCACCAGCAATAGGAGCCTTCAGTACCTGCCCGCCCACTGTGTTATCAGTTGCCTGCCCACTACAAGAAGGCAGTGGCACCCCACTCCAGTACTCTGGACTGAGCAACTTCACCTTCACTTTTCACTTTCATGCATTGGAGAGGAAATGGCAACCCACTCCAGTGTTCTTGCCTGGAGAATCCCAGGGACAGGGGAGCCTGGTGGGCTGCCGTCTATGGGGTCACAGAGAGTCGGACACGACTGAAGCGACTTAGCAGCAGCAGCAGCACACTGGTTCTGAGGGTTCTGTATCAGCAGTCAGGACCCAAAGATCAGCCAGATACCCATCAGCCTGACTCTGGTCTTCTGGGTACATAGCCCTGCTCATTTCTTCTGCAGCCAAAATAACAATCTCCACTTTGGTTATTCAGATCCTAGAACTCCAAGAAAAAAGGTCAATGTGGCCAAAGAGCAGAGATCAATGTTAAAAATTATTTTAAAGAACAGAGTAGAGAAGGGACGGCCAACTCCAGCTTATCTTCAACGCCCAACTAGCACCTCAGAAACCAACATGGTCAACCTCCCTCTCATCCCTGCTTCCTTCCCTCTTTTTTAAAATATGTTTGTCTCTTCCTATTAATATTTTTCTTTCTTTAATCTTCTCTTTTTTCTTTTTTTGGTGGGGCGTCACTGGTGGCTCAAACGGTAAAGAATCCACCTGCAATGCAGGAGACCTGGGTTCAAACCCCTGGAGAAGGGAATGTACCAATTCTTATTTTCATTTTCCCTTCACTCTTTTTATTTTGCCCACTCTTTTTATTTTACTTTCACTGGGTATAAACTCAACTGAAATACACTTTAAAATTAAAATACACACATGTATCCAATGATGTTTAACTTACCCCCTCTCTAAATAGCATTCTGTAGTTCTAAGAGAAATAAAGACTCCAAATTAAAGTGACTCTTTACAAAGGATCTATCATCTCTTTTAATCACACTTTTTTTTTTTTTTTTCAGAGAAATTTAGGGTTGTCTATCCTATTCACTCAAGGCTGGAAGTTTTACACCAGTGTTACCAGTGATTTTTAGAAATTCCATCATGATGATATTTTACGAAGACTGCTCTATCAACTGTTTTGTACTTACACACTTCCTCAGAAAAGACACCGTTCTATACTTCTGTGAAGAGGAAGTGGCATTCTTATAAGTAACTTTCAGTTCTTTTTGACAACTTAAAGCAAGAATGACTGCAAACACCTCAGAATTTTTTCAATGCACAGTTATTCTCCTATCTAAACATAAGATTCCTCAAATTAAGTGAATCGATGTGTTTAAAATGAGAGAAAAAAGGAGGACCAAAATGCTACAATTCAAACCTCTGGATAGAGATTTCACAATAATAAAACACTTCCTACTAACATTGTTTAAGCTAGAGAGAAAGCTGACCAGATAAATGGGCATAAACTTAAAACAAAACATAATCAAAATCTTATTTTAATTGAAATTAAAGAGCTGAAATTGATGCTAGAGAGCTAGTCTCTTCAAACTGACAGAGGAGGAACCATCTAGAGATCAGACTACTGAGTGCCTACCGTGAGCCACTTGTTGGACAGAGTGGCTTGATTATCACAACTTGATTATCACAACTTTCCCATCAAGTATTTATTATACCTATTTTATCATCAAGGAAAGTGGTGTCATGGCAAGACTGATAGCTAGTTAGGAGCAGAGATGTTCTTATAGCCCAGATTTCAGGTATCAATTTAAGGATCCTTTTAACTATGCCACTCCCATGTAATATTTTTGGAAATTGCTCATTGTGATGTCACAATATTTTAAAACATTCTAAATACAGAAAGAGACTACCCTAGAACCTTGACATAAGACTCTTTGGTAAAGAACAGAGCTCCTCAAAACAAGATTATTCCTTCTTGACTGCTAAGAAAAGGAGCATTAGCAGTTAAACGTTACATGCACCTCATGGGCCCCAAGACATAATTGTACTGAGGCTCCTAGTCCCAAAAAATGCATTCACTTGGCTTCTAAATGACTTCATGACTGAATCATTTATTCAAGTTGTAGCTGGCCATTTCTCAAGTTAATAGTCTATTCTGATATCTGGACTCCATTAAGAAGGATATGGAAAGATTTTCACACTTGCAGAAATAAATGAAGATATTTCAGCACGCCTAAAGAAACACTGAAATCCCTGGAGCAAGGAGCAACACCCATTTCCTGTCCAGGTAAGAAGAGAGGCTGAGGGGAGGGTGGGGACAGCAGGATTATTAAAATGGAGACCTATAACTGCTTGCTGTCTTAAAAAACTATAATAAAATGATTTTTGGCAACTCTAGTATCTCAAATTGCCCTGGAAAAACCTTACCCTGAAAGAGTTCATAAAAACAAAGCCAGGTCTTCCTGTGACTTGAAGGCAGATACTCAAATATCTGACTGGAGTCATGAGGGCCACTTTGACTAAGTCAATAGGTGGGGTAAACCTCACAACTAACTCAGAAGCATACTGCTTTAGTCAACAAAACCAGCAGAACTGTGTGCTTTTCTGACAATCAAAAGGATTCTAAAAATTCAACTGAAGATATTCCATCAACTGAGAGTGAAGGGCTCAGAAGGGGCACAAAAGGAGCCGGAAGAAGTAAAAAGAAAGAGAAACCATTTCCAGAAAGAGTAAGTCACTAAAATATTTTAAGTGTCCTGGTCAAATATTAAGGGTTTGTGGGGGGGTTTCTTGTTTTCTACAATAAAGATCCTCTTTTTAAACATAACCACAATACCATATTCATACTTTAAGTCATCAAAGAGCCAGTCAGGATCCAAATGTCCCCAACCATCTCTTAGAAGTATGTAAGTTTGCATCAGAATCCAATTAGTCTTAATTCTCATTTAATCTATATATTTCCCCTCCATTTTCTTTTTTCTTGCGTTTTTTGTTTTTTGTTTTTTTTTTTTTTTTAAAGAAATGAGGTCTTGTTGTAGAATCCCCATAGTCAGCATTTTTTAACTTAAAAAATGTATTAAGGCTTCCCTGGTGGCTCAGTGGTAAAGAATTCGCCTTCAAATGCTGCTGCTGCCGCTAAGTCGCTTCAGTCGTGTCTGACTCTGTGCGACCCCATAGACGGCAGCCCACCAGGCTCCCCCATCCCTGGGATTCTCCAGGCAAGAACACTGCAGTGGGTTGCCATTTCCTTCTCCAATGCATGAAAGTGAAAAGTGAAAGTGACTCAGTCATGTCCGACTCTTAGCAATCCCATGGACTGTATCCCACCAGGCTCCTCCGTCCATGGGATTTTCTAGGCAAGAGTACTGGAGTGAGGTGCCATTGCCTTCTCCGACCTTCAAATGCTAGAGACACAGATTCAATACCCAGTTCGGGAAAATCCCACATGCCATGGAGCAACTAAGCCCATACGCCACAGCTACTGAGCCTGTACTCTAGAGCCCGGGAGCCGCAACTACTGAAGCCCGAGTGCCTAGAGCCCATGCTCCATAACAAAAGAAGCCAACAATGAGAAGCCTGTGCACAGCAACTCCAGAGTAACCCCTGCTTGCCACCACTAGAGAAAAGCCCACGCAGCAACAAAAACCCAGCACAACAACAAATAATTATTATTTTTTAATGTACTAGGTTAAAAACAGGCTATCTCTAGACCTACTACATTATTCCATCAATGTCCCACACCATGAAGACTATCCAGTCTCTTTCAGTGAGGTCCATGCAATGGCACCCCACTCCAGTACTCTTGCCTGGCAAATCCCATGGACAGAGGAGCCTGGTAGGCTGCAGTCCATGGGGTCGCTGCCAGTCGGACACAACTGAGTGACTTCGCTTTCACTTTTCACTTTCATGCATTGGAGAAGGAAATGGCAACCCACTCCAGTATTCTTGCCTGGAGAATCCCAGGGACGGGGGAGCCTGGTGGGCTGCCGTCTATGGGGTCGCACATAGTGGGACACAACAGAAGCGACTTAGCAGCAGCAGCAGCAGCAGCATGCTACTCCAGGATACATGTTTATCCAAAAAAAATGTTGCCATGACAAGTAATATATGCAACATTCTATTCAAGTACTAGAGGGTGTCATGGAGACAGAAGACCCATAGGTAACACCTTACCTTATGCTATAGTACTTTTGGAACAAACTGGGGTACGAGTTAGTTTTTAAAAGATTATGCCTAAGCAACAAATGGAAATAATGAGCTCTGTCCAAATGCAAACTCATTAAGGTCTCCAAGAAAGGACACATAGTACCTATCAGAAGAACTCAAGTGAGAAAGATTCATTGTTAATAATATACATACACCTCTCCTACCAAGTTTGCACATTAACTATTTCTTCCTTTAGTTCTTCTGCCTTACTAGAATGAACCCGGTGCTTCAGTAAATACACAGTCCTCAAATACATGGTATGTCACTCATCTGGGATGCCTTCCACCCCCATCTTGCTGCTTAAATAATTTCTTTCTTCAAGGACCAGTTGGACTCACTCTAGCTCCTTGAAACCTTTACCCATCTCTGGACTCCTGGAGTCCCTAATTAGCACCCCCAAAATGTAGTCTAAACCTGCACCATAGCTGTTTTGAGAATAGTGCGCATGTATTGAATAAAGATTTGAGGAAGGCCTTCCATGTACAAGGCATTCAAGGTCATCTCTAACAAGACCATGAGCTCCATGGGAAAAACGGTCTCTTGTGATGCTACATCTATTTCAGGAGTCCAGAAGCACAGTGTCTAAGAATGTGTACTTGAAGTCAAGCTTGCCCAGATGTGTTGAATCCCAGACTCATAATTACTTAACCTCTCAGATCTCATTTTCATCATCTGTAAAACAGAATGATAACAGCCAGTCTTTCATAGAGATGTTATTAGGATCAAATCACATAAAGCATGAGTATTATCTTGTCTTCAGTTCAGCTGCTCAGTTGTGTCTGACTCTTTGCGACCCCATGAACCGCAGCACACCAGGCCTCCCTGTCCATACCAACTCCCAGAGTTTACCCAAACTCATGTCCATTGAGTCAGTGATGCCATCCAACCATCTCATCCTCTGTCATCCCTTTCTTCTCCCACCTTCAATCTTTCCCAGCATCAGGGTCTTTTCCAATGAGTCAGCTCTTCGCATCAGGTGGCCAAAGTACTGGAGTTTCAGCTTCAACATCAGTCCTTCCAAAGAACACCCAGGACTGATCTCCTTTAGGATGGACTGGTTGGATCTCCTTGCAGTCCAAGGGATTCTCAAGAGTCTTCTCCAACACCACAGTTCAAAAGCAGCAATTCTTCTGTGCTCAGCTTTCTTTATAGTCCAACTCTCACATCCACACATGACTACTGGAAAAACTATAGCCTCGACTAGACGGACCTTTGTTGACAAAGTAATATCTCTGCTTTTTAATAGGCTGTCTAGGTTAGTCATAACTTTCCTTCCAAGGAGCAAGCGTCTTTTAATTTCATGGCTGCAACCACCATCTGCAGTGATTTGGGAGCCCAAAAGAAGTCAGCCACTGTTTCCACGGTTTCCCCATTATCTTGTCTCCTTATTACCAATTCTCTCTAGTCTTATCTGTTCTTATCCTTTATGGAAAGAAGAGGAGTAGAGGACTCCAACAGAGTTACTGCCACGGAGATGGAGTCCGAACACTCCTTGATGGTTTGAATACATGGAGGATACACTTTGTCATGGGTGTGAGTGTCCCTTCCCAAAATATTTAGGATCCCTTTTCCTAGTGTCACCCTGATACTTTCCCTGTGAAGAAATGGAACTTGCTCAGAACTAAATACAATGTAAACCTATCTCCATCCAAATTTAAAAAGAGGGGAAACAAGAAAAAAAAAAAAGACCAAAAATGATATTTTATCTTCTGATAGGGCCAACTGATGTATGGATGTGAAAGTTGGACTATAAAGAAAGCTGAGTGCTGAAAAACTGATGCTTTTGAACTGTGGTGTTAGAGAAGAGTCTTGAGAGGCCCTTGGACTGCAAGGAGATCCAGCAGTCAATCCTAAAGGAAACCAGTCCTGAATATTCATTGGAAAGACTGATGCTGAAGCTGAAACTCCAATACTTTGGCCACCTGATGCAAAGAAGCAACTCATTGGAAAAGACCCTGATGCTGGGAAAGATTGAAAGCAGGAGAAGAAGGGTATGACAGAAGATGAGATGGTTGGATGGCATCACTAATGCAATGGACATGAGTTTGAGTAGGCTCCGGAAGTTGGTGATGGACAGGGAAGCCTGGCGTGCTGCAGTCCATGGGGTCACAAAGAGTCAGACACGACTGAGCAACTGAACTGAACTGGGGCCAAAAATTTACTTTTGAATGGAAACCCAAGAAGCTCTGCTTACAGAAGCTTTTCCAAATTTTTGAGTACCTCATGAGTAAAAATCTTTTGAACATGAATGTATAAACATATACACATATATACATATTTATTTCACTCAAAGAGTCATTGAGCATTCACTGTGTGCATTACACTGTTCTAAATGCTTGTAAGTAATAGAGCAAAGATTTTTGTTGTTGTTGTTCATTCTGTTCAGCATCTAGGAAGTTGGGCCTGAGGCAGGAGTACACCTGGCATGACCAATTGTTACTGAAACCCTGTACCTGTGCCCAAAGCACAGTGAGGTCAAACAATACCAAAACGGAGCTTGGAACGGAGCAAGGTTGGTTCACTGCAGGGCCATGCCACGGAGACGGGTGGCTCATGCCTTAAAAACCCCAAACTCCCCAAAAGCTTTTAGTAAAGCTCGTTTCTAGGAAAGGTGAGGGAGGTGCCTGGTTAGTTGTTGCAAACTTCTTGGTATCAGGTCCTTTGCTCTTGAAGTCAAGCCATGGTCAGGTAACAATGTTCCTGTAAATCTTCACCAAACATTATTCTCCGTTCTGACAAGAAAGGACAAAGTCCCAAGGCTCAACTTCCACCCTTCGAGGTCCAGATCCTGGCTAAGAGAAGAGAGATCTCAGTTGGCAGCTCCCTCAGGGCCAGGTCCCCATGTCTTGCCCAGCCATTATCACTGATGAAGCCGGGCGCCCAGGACACAACTGGCCCTCAGGTTCCTCATGCCACCCAAAGCAGGGTATGGGGAATGCAGGTACCCCAGACTGCAACCTATGCAGACTGCTGCTGCTATTAGGTTGCAGAGACAGGGATGGGGGAGAGCTTCACTGCTGCCAAGGCCAGTGGGTGGCCTTGGTGAGGGCTCTGGAGCCCTGCAGGACAGAGCACCCAGCATGTTCCCTGGGGCCCCCAGCTCACCTGCTACCTGGAGGCCAGTGGGTGTGCTGGAAGGCTCCAGGGAGAAGGCTGGTATCAGCCTCTTACCTCACTCCCCACCTGACAACCACCACTCCCACCAACTGTTGGCTGAATGGCCCACTAACCATGGCTTGTTGACAGTTAGCTCCTTGGGGGATGGGCCCCATCGTGCCGACCAATTGCTGAGCAGGCCCACTAGCGGTAGCTCATTGACAGCTGGCTGTTTGTAGGCTGGGCCCACTGTGGTGCCAACCAATGGCTGAGCAGGACCACTAACAGTTCCAATGTGAAGTGTTGGGCTTGGCTGAGCTGGGCTGGGCAGGTTACTGGCACACAGCAACATCCAAATGTTAAGGGCTGTGCTCAGCAGAGCTCTACTACACACTGAATAGTGAGGAGGCTGGTGTGCTGGAGCCAGGGAGAGACCAGAAGAGACCTGGCTGCACAGATAAGTGGCAGAGGTGAGTGGAGGGGACCCAGTGTGACACCCCAGACAATAGATTTTACTCTGGCTGAGACTGGAGGGCTTTGAACAGGGAAGCTACGTGATCTCAGATCCATCCCACTGACAGCTATGCTGAATCGAGTCCAGGGGCCAAGGCTGGATGGGGAAGACTGATCAGAATGCTACCGCAATAATCTAAGAGATAGTTTGGTCAAGGTGGCAAAAAGTGGAAAGGAGAGCTGAGAGGCTTTTATAGTACCAGTATACAACATATATTAAAAATAAAAAATCATTAAGGATTTTTAAAAGAAATATTCTAATATTTTCTTTCTCAAACTCAGTAAGACATCCCACTCACCCCTGGAGTGGAGGTGCCCCCTCTTCTCTTGGAGACCACTGTTTAACAATAATTGGTTGGTGGACTTGTGTCAGTTGACCTGAATTTCTGTCTGGCTTTCTGTTGTAACACTTGTCCTGTGTTCAATTCCCATCTTTCTCTTCATTCTGCCAGTCTTAGACACCAAAACAAGTTTCCTTCACAGACTGAGAGTACCTACCATACAGAGGATGTTGATCGTATGTAGGAATTCCCTCCTTGTAAAAGTCTGTGGTCTTTGGGTCCATTGCACCCAGTGTCTGCGTGGGGCCAATGGTTGAGAAACAGACTTGTTAGACCCAGATGTTATGGTGGAGTGCAACAGAACAGGATTAAGAGAATCCAGGCTGTTTGCTAAAGCAGCCCCCTCTGCTGAAGACCACAGCGGCCCCAGATCACCACAGCTCTCAACAGAAAAACCTGGGGTCTACAAGTTTGCTCCCCTTGCCCACAAGAGGCTCAAGGAATCTCAAAGGCCACACTGAGAAGGGTTCTGAACATGCCCTGCTGCTGCTGCTGCTAAGTCGCTTCAGTCGTGTCCGACTCTGTGCAACCCCATAGACGGCAGCCCACCAGGCTCCGCCATCCCTGGGATTCTCCAGGCAAGAACACTGGAGCAGGTTGCCATTTCCTTCTCCAATGCATGAAGTGAAAAGTGAAAGGGAAGTCGCTCAGTCGTGTCCGACTCTTGGCGACCCCATGGACTGCAGCCTACCAGGCTCCTCCGTCCGTGAGATTTTCCAGGCAAGAGTACTGGAGTGGCGTGCCATTGCCTTCTCCGGAACATGCCCTAGAAGATGGCATTTTAGAGGAAAGGACCCCTGATTCTCAGGCAGAACTGTGGGTGCTAGAAGGAAAATCAGAAGTTCATGGAAGGCAGATACTTTTTGAAACCAGGTTCCATGAGTTTCGAAGAGGTTGATACTGAAGTACCTGGGGTGCTCCCAGAATGTTAGAACGCTGGAAGAATTTAGAAGACTGTCCACCCACCCACTCCCATGCAACAAAGAAACTAACGCCAGGAGTTGTCCAAAGCTACACAACTATGAGAAAAAGAACCATGAGTAGAATCCAGATCTTTGTATTCCTAGTCAAGAGTTATTTTAAAAATAAATGAAAGCAAAATGAAAGCAATTTAGCATGGAAATCTTTAGAAACAGGTTACAACTGTGATTAAATGTTGCATGAGTCAGGGGTTCCATCCCTGATCCAGGAAGATCCCACATGCTGCGGAGCAACTAAGCCAGTGCACCCCAACTATTGGGCCTGTGCTCCGGAGCCCACGCTCTGCAACAAAAGAAGCCACTACAGTGAGAAGCCCACACACCACAACTAGAGTAGCCCTCGCTTGCCACAACTAGAGAAAAGCCCCCACGGCAACAAAGACCCAGAACAGCCAAATAAATAAATAAAATTAAAAAAAAAAAAGATACCTTAGAAAGTTACACAGGGGTGTGAATGAGGGGATTAGAGACAAACGAGAACCAAGAAATATAAGCAAACATTGACTTAGTACAGCTTAAAATGGCCCAAAGGTGGACTACATGATTAGTTTCTTTGCTTGGCCCAATTAATAGAGTACTAGACAATTATCAGTTTTCAAAAGGAGAGACAAGTGAGAGAACCATTAAAAGTTATGATATCATCATAAAAAAACTAGAGTTGTGAGTCATTAATTTCAACCACTTGGGCTACCAACTCTCTTAGAAGCATGAACACTGAAAAAAATACCTGCTGTCCTAACTTCTAATGGTAGAGCACAAGGCGAAGATGATGTTGGCCAAAGGGTAGTAAAGGAATAGTCAATAAAATTGATCATCTATAAAATGAATAATTTTAGATAATCTTGGATTATCTATAAAATAAAAGTGGGACCTAAAAAAAATAAAACCTAAAAAAAAAAAAAAGTGGGGGACAGGGCAGGAATCAGTTCCCTAATTATTGACTTTGGAACTAGATGTTAACTATTTGACTTGGTTACCTGGAGAGCTCAATAGAGTTCATCTGCATACACCCTCCTTGGCCACTATACCACCAGCACCACCACCACCCATGGAGGGGTAAGTCACACAGCAAGGGGGTGGGGCCTGGGCACTGGAGAGGCAGCCAGTCCACTCTCTTCATTGTATAAAGAGGCGCCTCAGGCCCACAGGGAGAAGGCAATGGCAAATCCCATGGACAGAAGAGCCTGGTAGGCTGCAGTCCACGGGGTCGCTAAGAATCGGACATGACTGAGCGACTTCCCTTTCACTTTTCACTTTCAAGCATTGGAGAAGGAAATGGCACCCCACTCCAGTGCTCTTGCCTGGAGAATCCCAGGGACGGGGGAACCTGGTGGGCTGCCGTCTATGGGGTCGCACAGAGTCGGACACGACTGAAGCAACTTAGCAGCAGCAGCAGGCCCACAGAGGTTAATCTGACTGGCCAAGGGTTGGCTAAGGCACAATATATGTCACCTCTCCCTTATCCTATGTCCACAGCAAACAATGATTATCAATCATCACAGTTTCCCCATCTCTGGCTGCAAGAGCCACATTGCTTCTGACATATTCCTCCTGCAATCTCCCCTCCCCACCCCCCACACCCACCCATTCCCAGCTAACTGGTCAGAACTAATACATGAGAACAAACCCAGTTTCCAACTCTGGCCTTACATAAGGTCATAAAATAGTCTTTATTATACCTACTTCAGACTGGAAAGAGAGTGACTAGTCTCACTATTACTGTTAAGTCTGAAGTGAGCAAACATAGTCTAAGTGGTGTGACCATGTGTCCAGGTTTACTGGGGACAGCCACACCTGTTTCCTCAACCTAATATTTAATAGTACCCTGTATCATTCTCAAAGGTGTCCCAGTTTGAATCAAAATAATATGGCCATCCATGTTCTATGTAACTCCTAATCAACCATAAACACATATCTGTTTTTGAAGTACATAGTGTTTCAGGGGAAAAAAAAAAAAAAAACTGACCCAGTCACCAGCAGTTTTACAGGGCGTTTTCAAATAATACTAAACGCAAATAATCCTTGAAAGGGCCTCGTTACTACTCCCACCAACCTCTATTACACACTGAGCTTCAATATGGAATTTTCCTTGGGAAAAAACCAAAAAGAACCATAGTTTATGCAAATTTGGAAACTACAGATTATCAGATCTCTGTAGCCCCTGTTTTTAAATTATTTCATGTTCTACTTTCACCTATAAAAATTCACATTATATTGACGACACAGGAATCTTTTTAAAAAGTGCTTCAGGCCTGTTGCTGGCACAAACAAGTGTGCCTTTTTTGAGTTTATATTTACTCTCTGTTTAGAGAAAAAGAGGAAGTAAAAGTTGAAACCTTAAAAACAGTTTCAGTCAATCCAGGGCTAGACCTTGTGTACCGCTGTTGTATTTACACTAAAGCAGCCAGTTTATTGACAGGCATAAATTTCAATTTATTTGGAAAAGCCACTGGTCTAAACATCATAGGCATACCTTTACGCTCAAGAGAAAGATATCATCAGGTGGAAAATTTTAAATTCTCACCTGGCTACCTAGACAGAAGACTAGAAGGAAATATATCAAGCTGTCAAGAGTAGCTCTGAGTATACAGATATAGAGACTTCAGATGGTTTAAACAGGTTTTCTTTTTGGTTATCTAGCTTTCTGATTTTTCTACAATGATCATAGTTTATTTGCTAATGACCAAGAAAAAAAAAATCACCAACTCACCAATCAACACATCGTTCTCTAGGGTAGGGAGGTGAAAGGCAAAGAGGAGAAGCCAGGCACTAGTCTGGCAGGAGCAGAGACCTCAGAACAGCTCCTGACTCTGCCATACCTACTGTGGGAGTCTGGCTCACCTGATGGCTTCCGGGTAAAGAAGAGCAGGCATCTGTAAGGGCTTCGGCTACACTGCCCTTTCAACTATTGTAAGTACAGCCATGTGGTTAGAGCCCCACCTGTGCAATCAGACTGCTGTGCAGGACACTGCACTCCATCACTTACTGGGCGTGTGACCTCGAACAAGTCAATTAGCCTCTTTATTCATCTGTAAAGCAGGAATCACACCACCACCTACCTCCTTGTATGGCTGTAAGATTAAGACAGATGATTCACGGCAAGGGCCCAGCATATAATAAGATCACAATAATGTAAGCCATTATTAGGTCTCGGCCATGAAACACCAGTCCTCAAGTGCACTCCCCAAACCACGTGACTGCATCTCAAAACAACCAGAGAAAGGTCCAAAGAATGAAGCTTTTATTTTCCCTTCTCTGCTGAAGGCAGGACTGGACACAGAGTTTGCTATAAGCCCAGCACTGCTGGGAGGACAAGGGCAGCCCAGTAAAATATGTAACGAGCCCCACACTATGGGCAAGAAACGCTGCTTTCAAAGTTGCAGGATTTCCAGTTTCTTGCCACTGCCACAGCTGCCAGCCATTGCCTTTGGCAAGGAGGTGAGTGACTAAAATGTGAGCCAGGACTTGGCAAGAGGACACCAAACCAGAAGGCCTCCAGGCAGGAAGCTCCAAAAAGGGCCACCTACAGCAAGAGTCCTAGAGAAGAAGATGGCATTCTGCTGTCACTAGCAAATTCAGGAAAGAATGGTGAACATTTCAAAGATCCGACAGAACTTACCATTCTGCTTCAGAACTTTGAAAAACTTTGGGGAGGGGGCACCAGGCCAGGTTGAAGATATGACATTCTTAAAATCACTGCAATGCCTTTACTATAGGACATAAAGAAGACCCCCCCTCATCCCATAAAGTTCAATACTGCAAGGAATTTCACATCTATCTTGAATTAAGATGTATTACATTTAGATGCAAAGAAATTCTCCCCAAACTTAAAATTATCTCACTTTACAAAGATATAAACATCCCAATATCCATCGATGAGGAAATAATTACCTTGTTATGTTATTACATAGGTGAGTGTGTTCTGTGCTGTATAGGGTGATCAGCTTGTCCTGATTTGCCTAGAATTTCCTGGTTTTAAAAAAGTCCCATATCCTTGAAAACCCATCAGACTTGGCAAACCAGGAAGATCAGTCCCCCTAACGCTGTAAGAAAAATGTCTATTGTGTGAAGGGGAAAACAGAAGAGACACAGTTACAAATGCAGAAGTGCTCAATGCCAAGTCTATTTGCAGCAATAGCTCCTAGTTCCTTTTCATAGTGAAAAAAGAAAAAAAAAAAAAAAAAAACTAAACCCCACACTTGCCTCTCCCTTCCTCCTTTCAACTCTCCCAAAACAGAGCTAGGAAAACCATTTTCCTCCTCTTGCATGACACAGATGTCAGCGAGGGACTGACTACGGAGGAGGTGACTACCATCGCCAGCAAGCTCCTGCACCCAGTTTCAGCAGGACAGGAAATGTCAATTCTTTCATGTACACATGAAACTTATCTATTATAAATCAGTTACATCAATTAAACAAATTACAAAACTCAAAAACAAAACCCTAAATAATAAAAAAGCCAAGACAACTAGTGATTCAGCTTATTAACACAAAAATGTGTCTTCATACTCAAAGTCCAAGAACTTTGACAAAAACAAGATCCACCTTGCAAACAGGGTATTAAACAAATGAGAGGGAATTAACATGTGATTGTTTTAACACACAGCTGAGTGGAGAGAGGCATTGCTACAAACTCTAAGGTCTAGATCTGAAGCAGGTGGCTCCCTACCATAACGGTGAAGCAAAGCTCCTGTAGCAGGAGTTTAAGAAAGGGTTTTTAAGCCTCTGATGAGGTTAAGAACCAGCTTCTAAGAATTTCGAGTTTCAAACTAAAAGGTAAGACTATATAAGGCAAGAAAGACCACATACTTCCTGGACCTAAGGCCTCCCAGAAACCATAATTGTTCACCACTCTACCCCACCCAGTCCACCTCCTCTCCCTCAGGCTTTGCCCCATAGGCTGTCAACTTTTAGGTGTCCATGAATCTTAGAACTCCTTAGTTTCCCATTATGCATCAGGAGATGGAATCAAATAAACATTATACAACCTTTCTTGCCCTCCACAGGGAGACTAGTTTGTTGGGGGAAGGGTAGGGATGTATTCAAAAACACTTTAAAAGAGAAACTCTTTGAAAGTTCTACTCGGACAAGTCCTGGAGAATAACTTTCTAAAATCAAAAAATACTTTTCATCAGTGTTGATCCTGATTTATCAGAGGGTGCCTTCTTGTCAGCCTTTCAACACAGCCGATGACAAGACAGAAGGAGGTATCAACCATCCCTAGAAGAAAGGACAGGAATCTGGAAGGCAGGAGACAGGAGTGCATCTCTGCCCTGCAAGTCAAGAGCTGTGTCCTTGAGGAAGACATGCTTCTCTTGTCTAGACCTCAGTTTCTTCGTTAAAAAAATTAAGGATTTGGGTGAAGATCACCTTTGGCATCCCTTCCAGCTCTAAAGTTCTATGTAAAATTTTTTTGTGTATGTGAAAATGACAACACCTATTAGAAGCATTTTGTGTACTTTGAAGATGAATATTTAGAAATTAACAGAGAAGTATAGTAACTTGCAATGACAAAAGATAACATGACCAAGGCAGACTAAAATCGAAAGATTTAAAACAAATGTCTAACAATTGTCAAAGTATGTGACTAAAAGGTGGGGGGTTGGGGGGAGGGCTAAACTAATATCAACTTACAAGTACTCTTAAAATCTCTGGAACCAATGGAAACAAATAGATTCATCACTACCAGCTGCTCCTCCTGCTAAATTTAACGATAACGTTCATTTTAATTCAGTGATCCCTCCCCCATATAAAAAGAAAATTTTAAAAGCCTGTAAATACTTACAGAAAGCAAAGCCAAACTTTGACTCTAAAGGCAGGAGAACAAATTAATGTGGTGATTGATTGCACTTAAGTCTCAGGAAGTTCTGGCTGGATACTGAGGACAGGGAGGCACCAGATGCAACCCACTTGAGAAGTATGAGATGTTTAAAACACCAAGGACTGGCATGTTTGACCGCCTGTGTCAAAGTCAAGTCTGCCTCTCCGCCTACCAGGACCTCAAAACAATGTTCATTTCACTATCCATGAATAAATGGCAAAAGAAATAAAAGGAAGCTGTTTCCTTTTTTCGTAGAAGGAGTTACAGAGTTTTGTCATACAACTTGGTTGGGCGCTTGTGAGTGTCAATGCCCACAGAGCAGCAGCGTCCGCAAAGGTTGGGGTGTCTCGTGCCACAGACCTCCAGCGAGGACCGTCAACCGAGCCAGCAAACATCCCCACCTCTCCAGGCAAAGGGCTCCAGAGCTACCCCGTGCTATGGCTTAGCCGGAAAGCGCCAAAGCTCATGAACACAGGCAAAGGGTAGCCCACCGTCTGTGAGTGGAACCCCGGGCCGAACTTCACCTCCTCTAGGGACAGCCGTGCCAGACATCTCCATCGTGCACCACGCACACACAGCCTCTGGGCTACCAAAGAGGAAGTCGGGGTGTCATGTTAAAAGGATAAAGACAGCCCGACCACACGAGAGCCGCGGTCTGGGCCGGTCTCCAGCTTGGCTGGGAAAAGGGTCCCAGGCTGCGATCTTTCTCCCTCTCCATCCACCTTCCTCCTCCCGGCGGCGCACACCAGCCTCTCTCCGGCCCGCCCGCGCTGGCGGAGCCCAAGCTGCGCAGCGCCGGAGGAGCACCTCAAGCCTCCCCTCCCCCTGCCCAGCCCGGGCCCGTGGACAACGCACCCCCGCACGCCAGCTAGAGCCCCACCGCCCCTTCCCCAGCCCTGGGCCGGGGCGCCCCAGCCGCCGAGCCGAGCGCGCAGTTCCGACGGCCCAGGGCGGGGACCGAGCCGGAGAGGAGGGCTGCAGCCGCCGGCTTTCGGAGCAGCCGGCGGCCGCACACACTCCTCCCCTTCGCCGCGAGTAAACAGCTCGCGGGCGCGCTCCGTGCCGCGCCCCCATCCCCCCGCCGGGGCTCCGCGCCGCCCTGCGCCCGCGCGTCCCGCCCGCCGGCGCCGCCGCCCCCTACCTGGTCGGTGAGTTTGAGCACTGCCATTCTTCCGCTCCTTCGCGCGCACACACATACAGGTCCCCGGTCCGCAGATGTCACTCCAGGAGCCGGGGAAGCGGAAGGGATTGCCAAGGGAAGGGAAAAAAATCTGGCTCCCGAATTTGACAGCCCTCCCCCTGCTCCTCCTCCTCCTCCGCCTTCTCCTCCTCCTCCCGCCGAGAGGCTGACACTGGCTAGTAGGGTTTGCAGCCGAGCCCGCCCGCCTTTATACAGGAAGTACCGGCTGCTGCCAGCCGGGCCGCCACTGACATCACCGCGCGCTGCCTCGCTCGCCGCCGCGCCGCCTGGGCCGACGCTGCCTCCTGCCGCCCGCGGCCGCGCCTCGCAGCCCGCGCGGCTCGGGGTGCTCGCCGGCTCCCGCACCGGGCGCGCCACGGTAGGGTCAGACTGCCGCCTGCTTTCGGCACCTGCACACTGCGCGCGGGCTAGCGGGACCGGGCTCCCGGGCCGCCCACGCTGCTCCCACGCAGGGCGTGCACGTTTAGAGGCCTCCGTGCTGGGGAGGGGTGGGGGGTTGCTGATCGTGACCCCTCCCCTCGCCTGTCTCACACCCCCCCCCCCCCCCCACACACACACACAACCTCGTGAGCACTCCCTGTGGATACACCCGAGGGGCAATAAAGGCTGCATTCACTTGTAGCCAATTTCGAACCAGGAGATTGGACCACACGCCTTCCTCTAAACCTCTCCCTAGTCCGGAATCCGCCCAGCGCTTCAAATTATCCCACCTGGTCAGGGACCGCAAGGCTGGTGCTCTCTTTGTTTAATACAGGGAGACCCTGACTCATTCTTCAGCTAGTTTTTGTGAAACGCTTGGAGGGTAGGGACGTGGGGCTCTGGCCCTTTCACCTGGTTCTCCAGCTACCTCCCAGCTAGACACGCAGAACCCCATCGTTAAATTCAAACATTGGGTTTTGATTTGGGGGCGAAGAAGATGGAGCAATGTTACAGGAGAAGAAACGGTCTTGTACTGCTGCATTAATTGGGTTTTGGGGGGTTTCCACCAGTTGACTCACTCATTTCTACAAAATCCAGTTACCCTACTCTTCAACAGATAGAAGACCCAGCTGTCAAAGAGCATGGGACACACACACCACAGTAATATATGTAATCATAGTAAAGTGTTAATACTTGTGGAATTTGGAGCAAATGCTTATTCATTCATGGAGAAGGAAATGGCAACCCATTCCAGATTCTTGCTGCCTGGAGAATCCCCATGGACAGAGGAGCCTGATGGGCTACAATCCATAGAGTCGAAAAGAGTGGAACAGGACTGAAGCAACTTAGCATGCACACACGCCTAGTCATTCAACAACTATGTACTGAGTGCTGACTTTGCACCAGATGCTGGCTAGACACAATATGAAAAGGGAGCATAAACATCCAAGATATCTAGTCTTAGGAGATGTCTGACATAAATAATCACCGCTAATGAATGTAATTACAGACTGAGATAAGGGTTCACAGGGGGAAAAAATACTTGTAAAGAAATCCATGACTGAGGAATCAAGCCAGACTGGTAGGTGAAGATGGGTTTCCCTGAGAAAGTGACAAGAGTTGAGATTCTGCCAGAGGAAGAGTTAAGTGGGCAAGTGGATGGGTGCTGCTCCCAGGCTGATCCACGTGCCCCTGGCATGTCATGGAATAAACCTACATTGAACAGAAAACCAAAACTACAGTCAGTTCAGTTCAGTCACTCAGTCGTGTCCAACTCTTTGGAACCCCATGAATCACAGCATGCCAGGCCTCCCTGTCCATCACCAACTCCCGGAGCTTGCTCAAACTCATGTAATGCCATCCAGCCATCTCATCCTCTGTCGTCCCCTTCTCCTCCTGCCCCCAGTCCTTCCCAGCATCAGGGTCTTTTCCAATGAGTCAACTCTTCACATGAGGTGGCCAAAGTATTGGAGTTTCAGCTTCAGCATCAGTCCTTCCAATGAACACCCAGGACTGATCTCCTTTAGAATGGACTGGTTGGATCTCCTTGCAGTCCAAGGGACTCTCAAGAGTCTTCTCCAATACCATGGTTCAAAAGCATCAATTCTTTGGCACTCAGCTTTCTTCACAGTACAACTCTCACATCCATACATGACCACTGGAAAAACCATAGCCTTGACTACACGGACCTTTGTCGGCAAAGTAATATCCCTGCTTTTCAATATGCTATCTAGGTTGGTCATAACTTTCCTTCCTATCTACCCTTAATTCACAAATTAAATGTGGACTCTTCCTCCCCACTTTCAGAGCCTCCCCAAGACTCTATTTGAGAAAGGAGGGGTGGTAGCATTTGCTTGGCATTCTCCCATTTATTATCTAACCATGGACTTGGGATTCAGATCACACAGACAAGAAAGCACTCTCCTGGCTTCCACAGTCCTCAGTGATGCACAGAGACAAAAAGATTTCTTTCCAAGGCCTCCCTCAAACACAAAATAGTTTGCTTTTGTTGCATCTATGAAGCAGTTCTTCAGTGCTGTTGTCGGTTTGTCTATTTACTAATATCCTTCATGGCTTTGTATTAATAAGTAACAATAAGACCCTGACTTCTCTACCTAAATATAGCTGACTTTCAGAAGAGTGATAACAAATGATTTGGCAGATGTACTCAAGATCCACTTTGGTTCATCAGGGGCATGTCTACACATAAGTTCTTGGGACCTGATCTG
The DNA here is from genome assembly GCF_019923935.1 of Bubalus bubalis. Lineage (NCBI taxonomy): Eukaryota > Metazoa > Chordata > Mammalia > Artiodactyla > Bovidae > Bubalus > Bubalus bubalis. Next base: position 138,039,799 of record NC_059158.1, read on the forward strand.
AAAGGAGGGGCATGCAGTTCTCAGCCTTTCAGACCCATCATCTCCTTTTATAACTAGTATTTTTAACATTTTCATTACTACGAAATGAAATTCATAGGTAATATTACCTACCTATGCAAATTTCTCTCCAAATCAACATAATGCCCTAATTGTATAATAAGGAAAATAAAAGGAAAGTGATTTATAATTAAAGTGTATTTCAATAAGTAAATGTAAAACACAGCTCTGTCAGAAGATACGATAATAAGATACTTGCACCTAGTTGTATGTAGAACCAATCTGAATGAGAGAATTACAAATGCAATCCAATATGAATGTGCTTTACTAGCAACTCACATATCAGCACTGGTGTTGTCATTGGTGACATGGTTTTGTGAAAGGTCAAACAGTTCTTGGTCAAGTTCCAGGCAAAATAAAGAGTAAAAAGATTGAGCTAAATTTACTGATATGGGTGCATTTACCAGAAAGTCTGGATTTAATGTGTGAGTTCATAAATTGAAAGTGACTCCAACAGTTTGGTTCATTGGTTAAAGTAACTCAGACTCAGTAGTAGTATATATTTGATGAAATGGAGATAACAATGTCCCTGGTATACAATGTAGAAAAAGAAGACTCCATAATGGGACCTTATGATCCAGAGGAATCCCGTGATACCTAAAAGTTGCAAATTTGGTTCCTCTGGATCATAAGGTCCTACTACGGAGTCTTCTTTTTCTACATTGTATACCAGGGAAAGGAAAACTCTGATAGAAGACCCACAATACAGCCTTCTTTAGCTTCACAACAAAGCCATGCCCTCTTCTGCAGATAACAATTCTCCATTTGAGAAATTGTACCTATCTTGCTACTGAATTTGAATGACTGGCCATGAGACACCAAATGACTATGCAACCTCAGCTGCCCATTATGAACCGGTTGTTATCTGACCCATCAACCCATAAGGTTGGGCATGCACAAAAGCAGTCCTTCATCTAATAGAAGTGGTATGAAAGAGACAGCTTGAGCCAGCCTGGAAATCACTAGGTGCCTTAGCCAGTAACTCAGGTTCCTTTGGCTTGTACTCCTGGTATATTGCTTCCTCATCTTCAACCAGTTAACTGGTTTACATACAGTTCTCCTCCATATGCTGGCAGAAGCTGGAAGTGGAATATTTTAGCATTAGAACTCCCTTGAGAAATGTCCTTGACAGTAGTACTGAAGGGAAATTATCTTAGCACAAGGAATGTCTGGAGTGCAGTACGTCTACTTTGTCTAGATTGAGAGATGGCCAGAAGTATAGACCTACACTCATCCATGGGCAATAGCTGATGGTTTTCCTGAATGGTCAATAACTTGGGAGCAAAAGGATTGGGACAAGGAGGTTTAAGGAAGAGGTATATGGATGCTCTTTAAAGAGTGGGCACAATGTGTTAGGATATTTGTGTACATTAAAGGGCTTTCACTCAGAGAAAGTTGTCTATAGTCAAGGGGGATTGGAGAAGGAAATGGCAAGCCACTCCAGTATTCTTGCCTGGGAAATTCCATGGATAGAGGAGCCTGGCAGCTTACAGTCCATGGGGTGGCAAGAGTTGAACATGACTTAGCGACTAAACTACCACCATTGGATGCTTAGCATGTGCATTGGTATTGAGGCCACAGAGATAAGCAGAAAATGGCCCCTGGTGTCAAGGTGGTGGGGAAGGAAAAAAGAAAGAAAAAAAAATCAAGGAGGGTGACACAATTGATGAAGCTGGTCTCTTTCTCCACCAACTGCAGTGCTTATACAAAGTAGCCATGACATCAGGAATAAAGGCTATCTATACTTGGGCTCAGAACATAGGCCTCCCCACAGTGAGGTTTATATCTAATGACAACATCCAATGAGTTCTAGTATGGCACATTTTTCAGTGCCAAGTCACCTGGTAACAGATTGATTGATTGTATTGGACCACTTCCATCATTGAGGGGATAGCTGTCCGTCTTCACTGGACTAAACACATATAGATATGGATTTGCTTTTATGCTCAGAATGTTTCTGATATTACGACCAACCATGAACTCATTATTCACTGTTTTATGATATTCTACATATTACTATTATATTAGTTCTTTCCAGGGAACTCACTTTATAATAGAAAAAAAGAAGCAATGGACTTGAGAAAATAGAATTTCCAGATCTACAATATACATTACTGTAGTGAATGCTGTGGTATGCCACCCAGTTGCTACCTGCAGGACCAAAGCCCAATTCCTGGGAGTATTACCTGCTGACAGCCTGCATTTGAGTCTTCTCCCACAAGAACCATGGGCCTTCCTGGTGGCACAGAGGTAAAGAATCCGCCTACCAATGCAGGAGACACAAGTTTGATCCCTCGGTCAGGTAGATCCCCTGGAAAAGGAAATTACAACCCACTCCAGCATTCTTGCTTAGGAAATCCCATGGACACAGGAGCCTGGCGAGCTACAATCCATGGAGTCACAAAAGAGTTGGACACGACTTAGCAACTAAATAACAGCAACAACCCCAAGAACTGCCCTCAGCCAAGAGTAACTGCCACACTGGAGATTCCAACCTCTCCCTGGAGGTATTCATATCCAATGAGTGCAAGGGAGCCTTTGTCCAGCCCCCAACCCCAATTCAGGACACCTTAATTTCAGAGCTCCCCCACACCTAGGATCAACTAAGGCGTATGCAACAACTTCATAGCACATTCAGCTGCTCCTCATTCCCTAAAGGTGGCAACCCTAAAAAACAATCAATCTTAATTTACCAATCTCTGTCTCACAAACTGCTCCTGCAAAACCCAATCCAATATAATCATCTATTTGACTTTACACTGATGTTGATCCCCTGTTTGTAAATAAATCAGAGCCACATTCCCAGCCTAGGTGAAAGCCACAAGCAGAGCTATGTAAATGATTGCCAAAAGGGGGTGAATTTCGAATGACAAGACTTTTCAGTTTTGAAGCTGATATGGCCTTTGATGCAACAGATTAGCTACTGTTCAAGGGTATCGGGGCTACAGGTGATCCTCACAAAGTCATTAGCAAGGGCCTAGCAATCAAGGCTAAGAAGCTTAGAAAGTTTTGTCAATGTATTTTTATACATTTTCATCTCTGAGCACTATTTATTCCTCCATACACCATACTTTCTGGATTCTAAACAGCCATGGAGTTTACGTTTATACCAATGGTTTAATAGCACTTTTTCGGGGAGGAGGAGGTAAAATATTTCCATACGATAAATGAAATGATCCATATTAACAAGTCAACACATATAAAGCACTTGTACCTTGTACAAAATTCAAGATGAATGTTAGCTATTATGTCTATTGTATCAATAAAATGTGAAAAGGTGACATCTTAGAATTGAAGAAATATGGTCTTTTTCTAAAATAAATATTGTAAAATTATTTTCTGGGTTAGTTTGTTGGGAAGTCCATTCTTTAGACCAGGAAATCCCTTCCATGGCTCTTGATCTTTACTGTCCTTGACCTTCTAAAACACGTATAATCAGTGGCATTCAGTAAAGCACTTCCTTTTTTTATTTTATTCATCTATTTATTTAATTGTTTAATGATATCAATCTTCTATAACATTTTATACTTTATTTTGTACTTGTTTTGTTTCCCTCATTATATTAGAAACTTCTAGTGGGCATTAGCCATGCCTTATAATTCTTTGATATCCCCTATAGTGCTGGCTACTAAGTATAAATTCAGTAAATAATGGCATATTTCTGATTTTAAAAGAATGAAAATGGAGGGAATGTTAGCTATAAATGTAACTCTACTCAATATATACTAAGTTGTTTTTTTTTTCTTTAAATGCTTACTCAAAATCCTAATTTGCTTTCCTAGGCAAACTGTAAAATTCAGCAGCACACAAAAAACTTTTCAGATGTAGATCAAAGTAGGAAGAGCTAAGTTATTACAGTGATTTAGAAATAAGCTATTTAAATTTTTCCTGTGAGGGGTTGCTACAATGAATATTGTGTCTGATCTGGGTTAAGACTTCCATTGTTCCACTTTGGTTTTTAAAATTCCATTTATTTTCAACTTTTTTAGATGGCTGTGTTGCAAAAGCAAATCAAAAACAGGAAAGAAAGTAAGATTCACCTTAGAACATAAAGGGATGGGTGATAAAGGAGAGAAGAGAAGCTGCAAAGGAATATCAGAGAAGAGAAGTGGTTAGAGGTATTAAGGGAAACCCTGATGGGGCATGTTTAACATTCGATGCTGGCCTTTCAGCCTCACTGAATCTACGCTGTAGAATCCAAGGCACCGTTCTCAACCTTCCTCCAGAAAAATGACTACGTAAATTCACAAAATTTGTCAACTCCTTCTCTCTTCTCCTTCACAGCCAAACTTCTCATGAGGGGTATCTCTTTTTTCTTATCTCCCCTTCCTGTCCTCCTCAGCCCTCTCCCAACTCCACTGAGCCACTCCCTTGAAACCGCAGCAGCTCTGACCAGCTCCACTTGGACACATGCTAACAACACTTTGTCTTTGGCCAAAAGGCATTTCTGTGCATCGGGCCAGCCACATTTCTCCTCATATCCAGACTATCCAAATTCTATCTTGGATGTGGCAAAGTCACCTCACATTCAGCATATCCAAAAACAAAACTAATAATGCTCCCCTAAGCCCAGTCCTCTTCCTATGTCTTCATCTCAGTAAATGACGTTACCATGGATCTCCTTTAGTCTAAGAACAAAAACTGAGGCTCTTCCAAGTCTGCTCAGTTCTATTTTTGTTGTATCTTTTAAATCTATCACTTATTCTGATCCCAATCTCCTTTTTGTTTGTGCTCAGTTGTGTCTGACTCTTTGTGACCTCTTGGACTGTAGCCCACCAGGCTCCTCTGTCCATGGAATTTTCCAGGCAAGAATACTGGAGTTGGTTGCCATTTCCTCCTCCAGGGGATCTTCCTGACCCAGGGATTGAACCAGCATCTCCTGCATTGGCAGGTGGATTCTTTACCACTGTGCCACCTGGGAAGCTGTCTCCAGGGACTCACTTCAGGTCAATCTGCCTTATTGGGACTAGTTTCCTAGCTGGTTTTCCCTGGGTCTATTCTGTAGCCCTGGAGAAGGCAATGGCACCCCACTCCAGTACTCTTGCCTGGAAAATCCCATGGATGGAGAAGTCTGGTGGGCTTCAGTCCATGGGATCGCTAAGAGTCACGACTGAGTGACTTCCCTTTCACTTTTCACTTTCATGCATTGGAGAAGGAAATGGCAACCCACTCCAATGTTCTTGCCTGGAGAATCCCAGGGACGGCAGAGCCTGGTGGGCTACTGTCTATGGGGTCGCACAGAGTCGGACACGACTGAGCGACTTAGCAGTAGCAGTAGCAGTATTCTCTAGCCCACAGGCAGTACAATCTTTCTAAACTACAAGCCTAATCAAGTCACTCTCCTTCCATGGCTTTCCATACCCTCAGGCTGTTGGCAGACACCTTAGCATGCTTGGTTTTCAAGGTCCTGCACTCTTCCCACCCACCCTTCTTCTTGCATGGAAGACAGCTTGCTCAATTCTGGAGGCGTTCCCATCCTAGTCTATGTGAATGATGATTTCTGGAGTAGTGCAGTGCACAACCTCTGAGACTAAATATGGCAGCCTTGCCATTTTTCTCACACTTTCTACACTGTGCTAAAAGCAGCTTCCCTGATGCATCATATTTCCTCTCACTCTGAGCCTTTGCGTATCACTGTTTCCTGTTTATAATCTTGTCCAGCTCCATGCCATCTTCATCTAGTTAATTCTACTTGTCCTTCAGATCTCAATTTAGATATCACCTACCAATAAAGCTTTCCCTTACTCACTCTGCCTCCCAATCCTGGAAAAGGATGACCCTAGAAGGGGATGACAGAGGATGAGATGGCTGGATGGCATCACTGACTCGATGGACGTGAGTCTGAGTGAACTCCGGGAGTTGGTGATGGACAGGGAGGCCTGGCGTGCTGCGATTCATGGGGTCGCAAAGAGTAAGACACGACTGAGTGACTGAACTGAACTGAAGGCTTATGTTTAGTGCCCTCTGCTTAACCCCTATTTTTGTACTTATCCTTTGATCCTGTAATTGTCTCTTTACTTTCCTAACTCGTCTTTTAGGGAGGGGGCTGTGTTTTATTCTCCTCTGAGTCTCTAGTTCATTTTAAAGCATCTAGCACATAGTAAATGCAAAATGTGTACTTTTGAATAAATGTAACTTTGGGTAAGTGGTAAAACTTCACTTATCACTGATCAAATAAGGCTAAAAATGTCTGTCCTCAATATTTTACAGAACGATATGACAAAATGTATGTGAAAATGCTTTGAAAGTGGAAATAAATAAATAGAAAAGAGAGACAAAACAATTGGCATGGCATTATCATATAGAGAAATCGACAAGGAATGGGATGATCTAAGGAAAGGCATGAGATACTGTTCCACTACATCGTATATAAGACCTTAATGCCTGTGCTGCTAAAGTGAGCACAGATTCTGTGCTGCTGCTGCTGCTGCTAAGTCGCTTCAGTTGTGTCCAACTCTGTGCAACCCCATAGACAGCAGCCCACCAGGCTCCCATGTCCCTGGGATTCTCCAGGTAAAAATACTGGAGTGGGTTGCCATTTCCTTCTCCAATGCATGAAAGGGAAAAGGGAAAGTGAAGTCGCTCAGTCGTGTCAGACTCTTAGTGACCCCATGGAGTGCAGCCTACCAGGCTCCTCTGCCCATGGGATTTTCCAGGCAAGAGTACTGGAGTGGGGTGCCATGGCCTTCTCCGACAGATTCTGTGTCTTGTCTTAAATTACAATTAGTGGTCATAGTGCTTCAAAGGGAGGACAGGAGGGAAATGAAGAATGTAGTAATGAAGCCATTATATTAGTTCATTAACTAGCCTCACAATCTGTGAGATACATATAATTATTTCTCTCTTGAAGACCAAGTTGTTCAAAATAGCGTACCCAGAGCTCAGGAAATCCAAGATAAACTCAACTCTTCTTCCTGAACATCATTTTTACTTGGTGATTCAGGGAGTTAAATTATTTACTTGGTAAGTAACTTGAAGCAGTGTTTTCATATTTCTATAAATAAATGGGTATGTTATAGCTTGGATTATAGCACTTGCATATCTCTTTTAAATAAACCTAAGGCTTTAAACATTTTGTATCGCAGTGGACAGCAGTCTCACACTGTCTCCCTCCAGTCTCTCTACCAAACCTTCATACTCACAAGCCCTAGGAGTAGGTCCTTACCCACCTATGCTCTTGGCGTGCTTAAGAAAAGTTTAATACATACTGCTTTTCAAAGTTTGGTAGGCTTCCAATGCTGCTGAAATGAAACAAAGATAGAAGAATCTTTAGCAGATATAGTAGGTTCATTTACCACAGGTTTATAGTTGAGTATTGATTTGTGTGTCTGTTCTTTGTTCCTCACTTGCCCGTTGCACTGGTCAGCAATTCTGTAAATATTGGTCACTAGTTTTCAGAACAATCAAAAGAAATTTTAATGCAAAGGAATCTTTACTAGCAACCCTCAACAAGGAAAGAATTCTAAATCCATATCTTCTTGGTATTTGGCTGATGGAATCATAATTTTTGCATATAAATATCAACATATTACATCTAAAAGCAGGGGAGAAGGGAACTAACATTTTTGAGCTTCTCCTATGTGCCAGGTGCTGTATGTTCCATTTCCTCCTCCTTCAACACCCCAGACACACTTAATCCTAACCCCTTTATATGATTTCTGCACTTTAAGCTCTTACTACTTGGTCTAACACTTTAAACATCAATGATTTGTTTGTCTGTCACATTACTGTGAACTCCTTGAGGGCAGACCCATTTCAAATTCATCTTTTTATCCCATGCACACACTCAGTACCTGGTCCCATAATATACCCCATCAAATTTTTATTAACTGAACTAAAATTATCTCTCCCAATGTATATGATATTGTTAAGAAGTTAATGCTTTCATACTCCAAAAGTTCTTTCTCTAAATCACCTTGAACAGTTTCATCATCCTCTAAAGAAATAGAGACTAGCAGTTATATCAGTTTTTTGCTGTTTTCAGATCCTAGAACATTTCCAAATCTCCCTCCTGCCCTCCCCAACAAGAACAAGAAATACATATATATATGTATATGATTAGCCTACAAAATAATAAGCCATACGTGCTTTTTAATTATCTTTGCAAAGCACTCTTTTCAATAATATGTTAAATAATCTGTGAACTATATCTTTAAAAAATCACTAAGGGCAAATGTCCCCCATTTCCATGACTTTAACAAATGACAACAAACAGAACCAAATAGTGCAGCTGCTATGGAAAACAGTATGGAGGTTCTGCTATGGAAAACAGTATGAAATGTTAAAAATAGAACTACCATATGATCTAGGAATTCCACCCCTGGGTATGTTTCCAAAGAAAACAAAAACACTATTTGGAAAAGATACATGCATCTCCATGTTCATTCCAGTGTTATTTATAATAGCCAAAATATGGAGGCAACCTAAGTGTCCACCAATTGATGAATGGATAAAGAAATTGTGAGACATATAGATATAGATATATAGATATATACACATATATATATATACATACAATGGATACTACTAAACCATAAAGATTTCATTTTTTTAATGATTGAGTAGTATTCATTGTGGAGAAGGCAATGGCACCCTACTCCAGTACTCTTGTTTGGATAATCCCATGGATGGAGGAGCCTGGTAGGCTGCAGTCCATGAGGTTGCTAAGAGTCAGACACGACTGAGCAACTTCACTTTCACTTTTCACTTTCATGCATTGGAGAAGGAAATGGCAACCCACTCCAGTGTTCTTGCCTGGAGACTCCCAGGGACGGGGGAGCCTGGTGGGCTGCCCTCTATGTCCACAGAGTCTGACACGACTGAAGCGACTTAGCAGCAGCAGCAGTATCCATTGTATGTATATGTATATTCACAGTTGCACCATAGGAAATTTTGCAGAGCCAGATATGAGACAGAGGAGAGTGGAAAAAGAGCATACTGCCCCAGAAGATAGATGCGAACTTATTAGAGAGAAGTATGGTATCTGCATTTCTACATAGAACACAGCAGGTGTTGGCATGGTACAGCCTGAAGAGGAGCCAATGACACTTGGCACATTGAAGGTTTTACAGATTTGGGAGCACTAAAGACTGTGCTGTGCTGTGCTGTGCTTAGTCGCTCAGTCATGTGTGACTCTTTGCGACCCCGTGGACTGCAGCCCGCCAGGCTCCTCTGTCCATGGGGATTCTCCAAGCAAGAATACTAGAGTGGGTTGCCATGCCCTCCTCCAGGGGATCTTCCCAACCCAGGGATCGAGCCCAAGTCTCCCACATTGCAGGTGGATTCTTTACCATCTGTGCCACCAGGGAAGTCTAAGAATACTGGAGTGGGTAGCCTATCACTTCTCCAGGGGATCTTCCCGACCCAGGAATCTGACCAGGTTCTTCTGCATTGCAGGCAGATTCTTTACCAGCTGAGCTACCAGGGAAGCCCTGAGGACTGTGCTATAGGCAAGATATTTTCACTCTGAGCTTTAGCAATACATTGCAAAGCCATGGGGCTGGGAGCAGGTTGTAGGAGCTCAGTAGACTCAGTGGATACCCACCAAAGCCCTGAGAGAAAGTAGAAGCACTTAGTGTATGTTGATTTATTCCTGAACACATGTGAGACACCCTTGTGACTTCCCAGAGTCACTTGGGGTCTGAAGGGGAAGTAGGAGGCACTTAGCTAGGAATACAATTTACTTGAGTTTAAAAGCTAAGGTAATCTGAGGCTGTTGGGGCTGAGGAAGTGGGGCTCCATAACCCTACCTGCCATATTCCAAGTATTTGTTTACTTGGATAAAAGCTTTCATATGACAATAAGAGCTATTGTAGACCTTCACTAAGGCTCCAGAAGACTTGCCAGTGAACTGTTGGTGGATTTAGTGTTCTTTCCTGGAGAATCCCAGGGACAGTGGAGCCTGGTGGGCTGCCATCTATGGGGTCGCACAGAGTCGGACACGACTGAAGCGACTTAGCAGCAGCAGCAGCAGCTTATTTTTCACCATGGGCCATACACTGGCAATTACACTGCAGAGATATAATAAATGTAAAACATGCAAGTACATTTTTAGATTCTTTTGCTGTGTTCTTGATTTCCTTGTTAATGATGCATCCAACTGACAAAGCGCCAGACACTAAATCTTAATTCTTTCCTGTTTCTACAAAAATTAAGGGTGCCTTCCTATGGGTTCTATCATCACTGGTTGATGGCTATGCATTCTGCAAACCGGATGGGAAAATCCATCTGTATCTTTGTGTTTCTGAATGTCATTAACTAATTTTCAAGTGTTCAGTGAAACCACAGATACACGAGGTCAAGTACTTTTCCCCTTGAGTTTTTGAAAATATGCACATTATAAGAAATATATTGCATGTGTTTCTTATTCACTTACTGCTAAATATTCCAAATCTTGCACTGCAGGAGTTAGACTCGGCCCAAAAAGCTTATTGAACCATTTTTGAAGCTGTTCTACAAAAACAGGAAGTCACAATACACCAAATGTCAAGTAAATTTGAACTTGAGAGGAGTTGGGTTAGGTTCAAAACATTTGAATTCATAAATTTGAGCAGGTTCTAAATCAGGGCATTGATGAGTCCCCTGGTTTCTAATTATTCTTCCTTGTCTATGCTTGTGTGTGTGCAAGCACGTGTGTTTGTTTATACAGTGCCTACTTTGCATGCACTCTAAAGTGCAGTGATGAGAGATTTCTCTGTTTTGATTACATTAGATTTAGGGAGGCAGGACAAACAATCCTGAGGCTTCAGACTTGGAAATTCAGAATGCATATTTAATTGTCTATGAGCAGAAGATGAGATGGTTGGGTGGCATCACCAATTCAACGGACATGAGTTTGAGCAAGCTCCGGGAGTTGGTGATGGACAGGGAAGCCTGCAATGCTGCATTTCATGGGGTCGCAAAGAGTCGGACATGTGCGACTGAACTGGACTGGGTGGCTCAGTGGTAAAGAATCTGCCTGCAATGCAGGAGCCACAGGGAGAAGCAGGTTCGATCCCTGGGTCAGAAAGATCCCCTGAAGTAAGGCATGGCTACCCACGCCAGTTTTCTTGCCTGGAAAATCCCATGGATAGGAGAGCCTGGCTGGCTACAGTCCATGGGGTTGCAAAGAGTTGGACACAACTGGAGTGACTTAGCACACACAGACTTATTTATTTATTTATTTAGAATGTGGGATCTTGGTTCCCCCACCAGGAATGTAACCCACATCCCTTGCATTGGAAGGTAAAGTCTTATCTACTGGATTGCCAGGGAAGTCCCTACACAGTCTTAAAAATAGAAATATATTCACTGGGATGATAAATGTTAAATTGAGGACAATGAAGTACATCTGGTCACCTAATCTATGAGAAAGGAGGCAAGAATATACAAAGGAAAAAAAAATAGCGTCTTCAATAAGTGGTGCTGGGAAAACTGGACAGCTACACATAAAAGAGTTAAATTAGAACACTCCCAAATACCATACACAAAAATAATCTCAAGATGGATTAAAGACCTAAATGTAAGGCTTGATATTGTAAAACTCTTAGAAGAAAACATAGGCAAAATGCTCTCTGACATAAATCACAGCAAGATCTTTTTTGATCCACCTCCTAGAATAATGAAAATAAAAACAAAAAGAAACAAATGGGGCCTAATTAAACTTAAAAGCTTTTGCACAGCAAAGGAAACCATAAACAAAATTGAAAAGGCAACCCACAGAATTGGAGAAAATAGTTGCAAATGAAGCAACCAACAGGGATTAATCTCCAAAATATACAAATAGTTCATGCAGCTCAATATCAAAGAAACAATCCAATCAGAAAATGGGCAGAAGATCTAAATAGATATTTATCCAAAGAAAACATACAGATGGCCAAAAAGCACATGAAAATATGCTCAATGTCACTAATTATAGAGAAATGTAAATCAAAACTCTGAAGAGATATCACCTCACACTGGTCAGAATGACCATCATCAAAAAATCTACAAATAATAAGTGTTGGAGAGGGTGTGGATAAAAGGGAAACTTCCTACACTGTTGGTGGGAATGTAAATTGGTACAACCACTATGGAGAACGGTGTGGAGTTCCTTAAAAAACCACCACAATATTTTAAAGTTATTATCCTCCAATTAAAATAAATCAATTAATTTAAAAAATAGGTGAATTCTCTGGTGGTCTAGTGCTTAGAACTCTGTGTTTTCACTGCCAAGAGTCTGGGTTCAATCCCTGGTCAGGGAACTAAGATTCCACAAGCCACATAGTGTGTGTCCAAAAAGCAAAACCAAAAATCCTAAAAATAGAGCTACAGTATAATCCTGCAGCCCTACTCCTGAGCATACATTCAGAAAAAAACGGAATTGGAAATGATACATGCACCCGGATGTTCCCTTGCAGCATCATTTACACTAGCCGGAACATGGAAGCAACCTAAATGTTTATTGACAGAGTAATGGATAAAGAAGATGTGGTACATATACTTAGTCATTTTAAAAAAAGAGAGAACGAATGCTCTTTGCAGCAACATGGATGGACCTAGAGATTATCATACTAAGTGAAGTCAGACATAGAAAGACAAATACTTTATGATATTGCTTATATATGGAATCTTAAAAAAACAATACAAATGAACGTATTTATAAGACAGAAATAGAGTCACAGATGTAGAAGGCCAACTTACGGTCACCAGGGGAAAGCAGGAGCAGCGAGGCAGGAATAAGTGGGGAGACTGGGGTTGACATATACACACTACTATATATAAAATAGATAACTAATAATGACCTGCCATATAGCACAGGGAACTCTTCTCAATACTCTGTAATGACCTATATGGGAAAAGAATCCAAAAAAGAATGGATATATGTATATTTATAACTGATTCACTTTGCTGTACAGCAGAAACTAACACAGCAAGGTAGAAATTGCAGGCAGATTCTTTACCATCTAAGCTGCCAGGGAAGCCCAATGTAAATCAACTATTCTCCAAAAAAAAACACTTTTTTAAAAAATTGAGGGGACTTCCCTAGTGGTCCAGAGGTTAAGCCTCCATCCTTCCACTGAAGGGGGCACAATTTGATTCCTGGTCAGGGAAGTAATAGTGAACGACAGGGAAACCTGGCGTGCCCCGTTCAGTCCATGAAGTCGCATAGAATCAGACGTGACTCAGCAGCTGAACAGCGACAGGGAACTAAGATCCCACATGCCAGGCATACCACATCAGAAAAAGAAAAAAAATTGAGGACATTGATTGCCTTCGGGAAAGGAGGGAGAAAGATGGGATTATGGAGGATACAAGGTCTTTAATTGTATCCCTACATTTTTACTTCTTTAGCTGAGTGGTGGTACACAGATCGTTACTTATTATTCTTCAATCTTTTTTATTTTGTATGTTTAAATGGCTCTTTAATTATAAAACAAAACAAAAAAATCAGGCAACAAGAGATCCTTGACAGTTAATTCTATGCCAGGCACTGTGTAAAGCAATGAGACATACTATCCAGGATAATAGAATGTCCATTGACAGTCATTCAATAAGCACTCAGTTCATTCACAAAATGAATCACTGTAAGATAAGACACAGCCTAGTCCTAATTGTAAGAACTAGAATAACAGGCATGAACCAAACAGAGAAAAGCCCATGATTCTCAGCAGTCACTGAGAGAGTAGTTGAGGAAAAGGGACAGGTGTGGGGATGGAGACGAGAGCCTGAGGTGCCTTTGAGACCTCCAAGCTCAGAATGTGTAGAGATTCACATACAGGAGGAGATAGAGTTGGGTACACCAGAGGAGATTCAGATTTGAGAATTGTCAGCATGCAGTTGATAATAAAAGCCATGGGAGCAAATAAAACAATAAAGGAAACAGGAAAAGGATAAAAAGAAAGGAGGCTCTGAAGAAAAGTAACAGTTTAAGGATGGAGAACAAACTGGAGAAAAGAGGTTCAGTTCAACATTCCAATTCCTTGAAAAATAATACTAAGATGACTGCTGCTGCTGCTGCTGTTAGGTCGCTTCAGTCGTGTCCGACTCTGTGCGACTCCACAGACGGCAGCCCACCAGGCTCCCCTGTCCCTGGGATTCTCCAGGCAAGAACACTGGAGTGTGTTGCCATTTCCTTCTCCGACGCATGAAAGTGAAAAATGAAAGTGAAGTCGCTCAGTCGTGTCCAACTTTTAGCAACCTTATGGACTGCAGCCTACCAGGCTCCTCCATCCATGGGATTCTCCAGGCAATAGTACTGGAGTGGGGTGCCATTGCCTTCTTCAAGGTGACAGTTATCCTAAATGCTGCCAAAGGATATAAACTATGTTAACTTTTACTGTAGTGAATATTAAACAAACACTAAAATAGAACAGCAATATGAACTCTCACTTATCCATTACCCGGGTTCAAAAATTATCAAATCCATGGATAATTTTATTTCTTCCATACCCCAATCTGCTGCATCATACCTTATTATTCTGAATCATTCTCAGAAATCCCTTCATTTCATCCACAAACATTTCTGTATAGCTCACTAAAGATAATGACTCTTTTTTTCTGGACACAACCACAGTGCTATATACAGTTCAGTTCATTCAGTTCAGTCGCTCAGTCGTGTCCGACTCTTTGCGACCCCATGAATCCCAGCATGCCAGGCCTCCCTGTCCATCACCAACTCCCAGAGTTCACTCAAACTCACGTCCATCGAGTCGGTGATGCCATCCAGCCATCTCATCCTTTGTCGTCCCCTTCTCCTCCTGCCCCCAATCCCTCCCAGCATCACAGTCTTTTCCAATGAGTCAACTCTTCGCATGGGGTGGCCAAAATACTGGAGTTTCAGCTTTAGCATCATTCCTTCCAAAGAACACTCAGGGCTGATCTCCTTTAGAATGGACTGGTTGGATCTCCTTGCAGTCCAAGGGACTCTCAAGAGTCTTCTCCAACATCAAAAGCATCAATTCTTCGGCACTCAGCTTTCTTCACAGTCCAACTCTCACATCCATACATGACTACTGGAAAAACTATAGCCTTGACTAGACGGACCTTTGTTAGCAAAATAATGTCTCTGCTTTTGAATATGCTATCTAGGTTGGTTCTAACTTTCCTTCCAAAGAGTAAGCGTCTTTTAATTTCATGGCTGCAATCACCATATGCAGTGATTTGGAGCCCAGATCATATGTTTTAAAAAATCAACAGTAATCCTTTAATATATCATCAAATATTTAGTAGTTGTTAAAATTGCCAATCATTTCATAAGGGTCATAAATTTTAGTTTTTTTGATTAAGATTTTACGTGTTACTATTAGGTGATAACATCTTTCAAAACTGGATCTATCCATCATCTCTCTTTTTTCTTGCAGTTTATAAGTCTGCAATGTAAAAGCCCAATAAAAATAGATCTGGACAATAAAGAGGTCACCCAAGAATTCCCTGCAGATCCATTTTGGTGGAAAATGCTTGGGTGGGATGTCCAAGCTCGTTTTTTTAACTGAAATTGAAACTTAAGTTTGTTGAAACTGTGGTTGCACAGAGAACCATGTTGCATTAAGTTACAAACTTTACCTTCCTTTCACTATCATGAAAAATCCAGAAGTTCTGTGGCATAACTTCCACAACTAGTTATTTCTTCAGAATATTAAGGAGCAATCATCAAGTACTTCTTTAAGGAACAGAAGAGATTGACTTTAGAATTATTCCTTTTATACTGACAAATTTCCTGAGGATTTGTGTTCCCTAAATGAACCAGCTGCAAGTCAGTTTGACTTTAGATGGTTGTCCTCAGTAAAAACCATTAAGCTAACAATAAACTCAAAGTCATTTTGAAATACTTCCTAAACTGGACAGAAATCCAGCCCCACAATGTAGTCCTTAAAACACATTTGATATTCTTGGGTTTTAAGACAATAATGAAAATTTACTTTAATCATTTTTTTAGTTTTATTTTTTAAAGATGCTTAAACATATGTTTATTTCAGCAACTTTCCATGGGTCCTTGGAAGTGATTTACTACACAATTACCATGGGTTCCCACACTGCTTCTGAATTCTGGTTTTTCATACATGGAGTCAGTATCTTAAAATTCTTATTTAATATTGAATTTCTAAGTAATGCACATTTTTGGTAATAACTTATGAAATTTTTCTTCCTGTGGTTCTCAGGGATTTCAATGTCACAGCACACTGAAGCCAGTTTATCTTCTCATCTATGGCGGCGGTTCTCCCCAGGAGCAATGGGGTGGTTCCTAGTGCAATTGTTGTTTAGTCACTCCGTCATGTCTGACTCTCTGCAACCTTGTGAACTGCAGCACTCCAGGCTTCCCTGTCCTTCACCATCTACCCAAGGTTGCTCAAACTCATGTCCATTGAGTTGGTGATGCCATCCAGCCATCCCATCCTCTGTTGTCCCCTTCTCCTCCTGCCCTCAATCTTTCCTAGTATTAGGGTCTTGCCTAATGAGTCGGCTCATCACATCAGGTGGCCAAAGTATTGGAGGCCTAAAGGAATGGTGGCATAGAGGAATCAGCCAGTCAATAGTGCTTTAAATTAAGAGGTAAGAGGAAAAATGTATGGGATAGCAGAGAGCTAGCAATGGTGGGATCTGGAGGTATTAACTAAGCTACCACTGCTGCTGCTGCTGCTAAGTCACTTCAGTCGTGTCTGACTCTGTGTGACCCCATAGACGGCAGCCCACCAGGCTCCTCTGTCCATGGGATTCTCCAGGCAAGAATACTGGAGTAGGTTGCCATTTCCTTCTCCAGTGCATGCATGCATGCTAAATTGCTTGAGTTGTGTCTGACTCTGTGCAACCCCATGGACAGCAGCCCATCAGGCCCCTCTGTCCACGGGATTCTCCAGGCAAGAATACTGGAGTGGGTTGCCATTTCCTTCTCCAACTAAGCCACTGAGACATTCAAAGTGGAACTATCAACTAGAAATGGGTTATATGACAAAGAGCAGAAAGAGGCAAAGGCAAATTTAGAAAGTGTATCAGGTAATATGGTTTTGGCTGCATGTAACAGACACAAGACACATTCCAGAGCAAGTGGTAACATTCTATTATTCTATTAGATGATTCCAGAGTTGATAGATGCAGTGATCTGATGACATCAAGTCACTTTTATGAGCTTCTATCTACTTTCCCCTCATGGTTGCAAGATGACTGCCACAACTCCAGGCATCACATTCTCGCACATCAATGTTCAAAGACAGGAAGAAAGTGAGGGGGGTGGGCTCTATTCCTGCTTGTCTCTCTCTTATTAAAGAAAAAAATAAAATATTTCCTAGATACTCAACACATTTCCTTTTATATCTCATATATCCAGATTCTCATTGCAAGGGAAGCTGATATTAAAATTCAGCAGTTAGTCCCTTTGGTGGCAAAAAGGCTCTGTCAACAAGGAGAAGACCAGCTAAACAAAAACGGGGATCAGGTGAGAAGTTGCTGAGAGCGGGTAGCAGGCCTCCATCTGACAGGATGTGCGGCTACTCATACTTGCTCTTCACTTCCGAGTCTTCTGTGGTCCTCATACTCTGGATTGTTCAAGAGAGCAACAAATTGTATTACTCTAAATTATCATGTAATTGCTTTGAAATGATATTTACAATCTCACAAACTCTAAAGTACCTAGAAGTAGGACTATTTTTATGAGAGATTTGCATGGTATGTATAATTTTTTTAAATGCAAATCCAAGTTGAAGAGATACAGAGATTTGCATATATGCAGAAACATATTATGTTTTTAGATTTTAAGATGAATATTGAAAGGACATCAGTTTATCACAAATACATGTATAGGCTTAAAATACTTCCATTTTTTAAATCTCAGAGGATTTTTTAAGGAATGGTGACATAATTCAAAAATTGGTCTGGAAAAATGATTGAAAATATCAAATGTTAGGTAATTTTTTAAACACTTTTAAATCTTAGAGTGATGCTACCAGAAACCATTACCTTTTGGGATGATGAACCTTTTCTACAGTTCAGAAATTCCTTGTTTTACTAAAGCTTTTCCTTCTCATAAAGTAAAATTAAACTCAATATTGTTTTTGTTTAATGGAAAAAATATAGTATCGTCCCATTTTTAGAAAATTATTTGAGTAGTCAATTATACTGCAGTAAAACTTTTTTTAAAAAATAAACTGCTTGATCTGTCCATTCATTGAACGAGCATGTCAGTACCCACTATATGCCAGACACTGTTCTAATGTGAGCTTAAGAAGTGGACAGAACACACAGAAATCCCTGCCCCATGTCTCCACCCAGCCAGCCGCCCAGCGGTTCTACGTCTACTTATGTGCACCAGTGGATGTGTTGCAACAGGAGGACTTACTTTGATTTGTTCTTTTCTCTGTTGTATTTCTCTGAATCACTTCATTTTTTAAATAATAACTGTCATTTATGTTCTCTAGGAAGCACATGTCATAACAAAGATAAAGATGCCAAAGATTTGTTGCAGGTAATACTTGTGAAAAGTATTACTTGTTGCAGGTAATACTTGTGAGAAGGGCAAAAAGAGCAGGAATAGGCAGGGGGAACCTTCAGACCGCAGTGTTGGTCTGGCACCCGTGAAAGAAGAGCGGCGGGAGGAAGGGAGATTGGGAGAAAGAGCTTCAGGTTGCAGTGCAGCTCTGAGAAGTTTCACATCATCTGACAATGCAGTCCAGCACACAGATGGCTCATAGAGCAATCGACCAGCAAAGGCCAGGTCAAGTCCCTCTGCTGTGATCAGTCATTGGCTGGGAGCTGCCTGGGAAGAGGGTGGTTTCAAACATTGTAGCAGATCCTCTGGTGTTGCAACTAGAGAGGGTCAGCTCACTGCACTCCTCACAGATGAAAGGTGATCTCCTTCTTCAAGTGAGCTCCAAGCAGAGCCTCCATGGCTGCCACATTCTTCACTGTTACTCTATTTTAAAAAGTCATTTCTTTAAAAAAATTTTTTTCTGTAGCCACCACATAAAGACTAAAGAACAGAAAATAGGTCTCCTTTATTTTCTGCTAAATCAAAGAGCTGTAAAAGAAAATGCCAACTTGACTACGTAACATCTTATAATTTCTGTAACTCCAAAAGAATAATGAACAGAATTCAAAGCAAGCAACCAAGCTAGGAAAAATATTTGAGATAAATATGACAGGCAAATTAATAGGCTTTACCTGGAGACAATGAATAAAAATTGATTTTTACAAAAGCAAAGACATTTGAACCCCAATAAAGACAACAGGTTAAAGATATAATTAGACGATTTGCCAAAAAAAGGTATAAAACAGATAGAATTGGAATATTTTCAACTAACATTTAAAAACAAGTAACTTTAAACAATATTTTTTTAACCTAAGAAATTAACAAAGGCTTAAAAATTATATTACTCAATACTTAAAAGAGTATAGTGAAATAAGGTATACTTTTCTAGATATGGTATAACTTGGTGATTATTTTGAACCTTTTACTTTCCCTTCAAAGAATATATGCTGAGGAAATAATTTGAAATAGAAAAAAAGTTTTAGACACAAAAATGTATTCCAGTCAGGATTCTTAATTATGAGAAACTCAACTCAAGCAGCTTAAGCCAAAAAGAGGAAATTACATGTTCATATAAACAAACCATCAAACCATGAAAAGTAGAGTTTAGAGCAGGCCTGGGGGTAGACTTGATGCAGGAACTCCACAGCAACTCATGCACGGGCTCTCTTTCTCTCTCTCTTTCACACACACACACATACACACACACGCCCCATACCCCCCAGCATCTGATATGTGTTGGCCTCATTCTCGCAGCCCTAGGAGAAAAACAAAACAAACACAATGGTATGTTCATTATTAGGTATTGAAAGATTGTTTTTCTCAACAGTAATCAGAGTGTTTAAAAGGAGTTCAGGTACAGTATGATGGAGAACAACACAGCCCTAGATTTGGGGTCACCTCCTTACAGCTTGTGATTCAAAGGGAGTGAGACTCTGCTCTACTCAGCACAGGTCACAAGTCTATCACTGAGTCAGTTCCTGGCCAGCCTTTCCCTGTTGGAGCTCTCTCAGGAACCCCCTCCGGCCGGCCTGATTTCAGATCCTTACTGTCTCTCACCTGGACTGTATGTTTGCTCCAACCGCTCTCATACTTTCCATAACAACCCCTACCACACCCCCACATACCACATCCACCCCAATTAATCCACCCTGCACACTGTGACCAGGGTTAGCTTCTTTTCTTAAAACACAAATCTGGCTGGGTCATTCTTTTGCATCAGCTTTTCACTGTTTCCCACTGCTCTTGGGACGAAGTCTGTATTCTTTGCTCAGCCTAGTAAGTCTACAGAGTTTCATTCAATAATCTTCCCTCTCACTGCTCTCCTTGACATACACAGTCCAGGACTACACTCTGCCCTGTCCCCAGAGGAGTCTCTGTTCTTGTACATACTGTTTCACACACCACTGCTTACAACCAGTTCTAGACTGTGACCAGCCCTGAGCAAGTCCAGCCAAGGCTGCCTTGTCTCTGTTCCACACCAGGGGGCCTTGGCTTTAGGCCTTGGGCCTTCTCTAACCTCATGAAGTAGGACATCCATGAGAACCTACTATTAACTTAATTGAACAAGGAGGCCACTAAGATGGCATTAATGCCAAGATGGCCTACTAAGCAAACCAAAATCTAAGCTTGTAAAAGCCCAAGGTCACAAAATCCAAAGCCAATCACGAGCAGCCAACCAAGCTTTAAGCTATAGCCAATTAAGTAATTTCCTTTTTTTTCTTCATCTCCTCTGTAAAGCATCTCTCTACAGTTCCAGCTCCAGCTCCACTCCCAGCAGAGTGCTCCTAACTACCTCTGGTTTGGTACTGCCAGATTCTAATCAATTCTTCCACAGATAAACTCCTAAAACGTTTTAAATGCCTCAGTTTATCTTTTAATACTGCTCAGTCCTCAGGCAGGCAGCAGCCAAAGGCCCAGAACAATTGAATCCTATGAGGCCATACTTAACCAGGAGAAATTAGAGCCAGTAATACATGCTTTCCCTGTTCATTTCCCCAGAGGACAATTTTAAGACATCTTTAAAGCTCCCCAGAAGGCCACACAGGATGGAGCACAGTCATCCGCACCAGTGCCAGAGTCAGTGGCCACAGACCTGTGGTGGCTGCTGCTTCCCTGTTTCCCTTCCCCTGGGATCACATACCTAAATAATCTACCTGAATTCAAACCTTTTCTTCAGGATCTGGTTTGGGAGAACTCAGGCTAGGACACTAAGCTATATCCAAGCCAACAACTTTCTGAAAAGTCATAATCTGACCAAATCAGGAGAAAAGATCCAAAGCCTGAGAAAAGAAGAAAGACAATTAAATGAGGAAACAACTTTCTTCTTCCAATATCTAATTCTAACTCAAATAGAACTGTGCTGTGTGTGCTTAGTCACTCAGTCATGTCCAACTCTGCAACCCCACGGACTGCAGCCCACCAGGCTATTCTGTCCATAGGGATTCTCCAGGCAAGAATACTGGAGTGGGATGCCATGCCCTCCTCCAGGGGATCTTCCCAACCCAAGGATCGAACTGGGAACCAAATAAGCCCAACCTCAGAGCAGTTTGGCATTCAGTGCAACAGTCCAGCAACCAAACTAATGTAAATATTAATAAAATCATCAATATCATCCCTCTCAGAAAGCATCAAGTATAGGGAGGTGTATTTTTAATACATGTATTTTTAAAAAATGTCTTCTCTCTCACTTCCACCACTTTCAGTGTCCTCTACATGGGAAAGAACTGCCCATCAAGTCCATATTCTCTCTTCTTGCCTTCAACCATCAATTACAAAACTCCTTATAGAAAGTCAAGGTCCTCGTAGTTTTAGATTTTCTTCTCTTTTCTTTCTACCCTTTTCTCTAATTTTTTCTCTTGTGAGTAATTTTGGCCTTTTCTATGAAAATACCCCAACCCATCTCTTCTATGTTCTGTTTTCTACTATTGTCCCCATTCTACATCACAGAGCCCAGAAACCAGCCTAGCAAAAATAGAATCCTCCTCAACTCTCAGAGAAAGGGAGAGGTGGGAGTTGCTAGACTCAGAATTCTTTTTAGTGGGTAAAAAAGGCTGTGAACACTCCACTTAAAGACATTTATTCCTAGTCACACAATACTTATCTAAACACAAAGGCAAATGATCTCAAGGTTTCTCATTCATCTATAAGGAAAAGAAGAAAAGATGTGAACAACATTTAAAGACTGACATTAACCCAGGAATTTTCATAGTACATGTGCTATCTACCTCTACTTTTGAAGTATGTATTATACAATATTTTTTATATTTGTTTAATCCTTAACAAATCCTGTGACTGAGAAATTGTCCGGTGGTTTAGATATTCCCAGAATTTCTGGATGTAGTGACTATCTTCTGCAGCAATATTCTAAGTGTATTCAGTGGGAGTGAGGGGAAATTATAGAGGATGACCTGGATCACAGTGCTATGAACACTGGAAATCAGATTAAATCACATGTTGTTTGGTGATCCTGGACTCAGGGTCATGAAGCTCATAGCATCAAGGAGATATGATTGTTGAACACTTTCAACTCATCTGCAGAGCTTAACCTGCCATGCAGAGGAACTGGGTGTGTTCCCAGATTAGGGTGTAAAACCATGCAGGTGAGAAATTGCCAGAGTCTGTATCCATATCTCTGCCTTTCCCAAGGTTCTTTCTTTGGATAGGTTAATATCCTTGTGTGGGGTAGGGGTGGTCAGGCTTGGGCATCATTTCCACAAAGTGCCTCAAGTAAAGGAGGTATCTTGTTGAACCAAAAGATACAGTAATGGGGTTGAAGAAAGACAGCATCATTTGCCTTTATGCTTGAACCCCAATCCAGTCCACACTGCATGAGTACAATGAAAGGATAATTTAATAAACCCTATAATTATTTAGGGCAGCATAATTATATTGTATTATGCATTGTATGTGTTAAAGTAATTGTCTCAATGTAAACATTCAAAATAGCACAGTTTTTCTAAGTCATTTTGCATTTCTTCATTTATTTTAATAAGTGGGAATAACATAGGCCTCATAGGCCTCTGAAATTCTGAGCAATCCTGGGTCAAGCAGCTCTTGTCTGAACATTATGCCTCTGGAGATAGACTTTGCAGCTCTCTACACCATTAACTTGGAGAAGGCAATGGCAAGCCACTCCAGTACTCTTGCCTAGCAAATCCCATGGATGGAGGAGCCTGGTAGGCTGCAGTCCATGGGGTCGCTAAGAGTCGGATACGACTGAGCGACTTCACTTTCACTTTTCACTTTCACACAATGGAGAAGGAAACGGCAACCCACTCCAGTGTTCTTGCCTGGAGAATCCCAGGGATGGGGGAGCCTGATGGGCTGCTGTCTATGGGGTCGCACAGAGTCAGACACGACTGAAGCAACTTAGCAGCAGCAGCAGCACGCAATTAACTAGTTAACAAGTTGTTAACTATGTTAACAACTAAGTCATGTTAACTATTTAACAAATGAGAGAAAATCAAACAACTGCTGCCTGACTGTTTACTGTTTGTAAGGCACTGGACACAAGTGAAAAAATAGGACGTAGTTCTTAACCTCAAGTTTATATGCCAGAGAGGCAGAAGGACACCAATCATGGAATCACGTCATTAACCTAAAATTATACTCCTGTGGGAGTTCTCTGGTGGCATAGTGGTTAGGATTGCAGACTCTCATTGTCATGGCCTGGGTTCAATCCTTGGTGGGGGAACTGAGATCCCACAAGCCATATAGCACAGCCAAAAAAAATTACACTTATGATAAGTTGCAGTAGGGGAATTTGACCTTCTTTGTGGGAATCAGAAAAGTATTTGTGAGGAAAGGACAGAGGTTACACAGATTTCTGAGAAGGAACAGAAATAAAGTGGGGGGAAAGTGGCAGGGGCAGGGAAGAGAGTCCCAAGCAGGGGGAAGAGGGTGTTCAAAGGACATGTGGTGAGAGGGAACAGCACAGATTTGAGGCTTTGAAAGATGGCCTGAGCCTCCAAGACACAGAGAGCCAGAGATAATGGGGCCCAGATGAGGCTAGTTGAAGGAGATCACTTTGAATCTCCAGGCTTTTTTTTTTTTTTTTCTTTTCAGGGAAATCATCTCACTGCTACTCACACACGCCACATTCATGTACCCACCCCACTGCATATCCAAACTCCAGTCATCTTCAGAGCTCAACTTGAGCCTGAGCTCTCTAGAATAAACCACACCAATCTGCCACACTGACTGCCCTTAAAGCATAGCTTTCTTATTGTGCTTCAGATTTGAACCCCACTCCAGTACTCTTGTCTGGAAAATCCCATGGGCGGAGGAGCCTGGTGGGCTGCAGTCCATGGGGTCGCTAAGAGTTGGACACGACTGAGCGACTTCACTTTCACTTTTCACTTTCATGCATTGGAGAAGGAAATGGCAACCCACTCCAGTACTCTTGTCTGGAGAATCCCAGGGATGGGGGAGCCTGGTGGGCCGCCATCTATGGGGTCGCACAGAGTCAGATACGACTGAAGTGACTTAGCAGCAGCAGCAGCAGCAAAACTGAGAGGGAGCAAACCCATAACTACGTAAAGCGTTGTCCAAAGAAATAGCATTCAAGCAATAATATTAAAACGAGTTTAGAGAAGTAGACAAAAAGAGGGAAACATGCCCACCCAGAAATTTTTTAAAATTTTCCCAGATTGGGGGAATTTTCACTTATTCAGAGCAAAAGCTTTGAGTTATTAGGGGACTTTTCACATATAAATATTGCAGTGCATGCCAGGGGATGTGGTGTAAAGATGAATTATGAAGAAGCTAAAGTAGAGCGAATCCACAGAGCCAAAATTTGGCTCTTTTAGAAGACTTTTTTTAAAAATCGACAAAACTCTGGAAGCTGGTAAAGAAATCAAATGAGAAAGCATAAATAGACAATATCAGGAGTAACAAGGGAACACTATTATAAATACGAAGATTTTTAAAAATAAGAGACTATTGAGAACACCTTGTTGGCAATAAACTGAAAACAGATTAGGGGAACAACTGACTAGAAAAATGTATCTCATCAAAATTAATTCAATAAGAAAATAAGTAAATTAGGGAATATATAACTGGAATTAGGCAGAGATGGGAGACTTAATCTCAAATAATTCAGGGCCGTGTATGTGTGCTAAGTCACTTTAGTCGTGTCTGGCTCTCTGTGACCCCGAAGACGTAGCCTGCCTGGCTCCTCTGTCCATGGGATTATCCAGGCAAGAATACTGGAGTGGGTTGCCATGCCCTCCTCCAGGGGATCTTCCCTACCCGATGATCAAACCCGCACCTTCTGCATCCCCTGCATGGCAGGCAGATTCTTTACCGCTAAGCCACCAGGAAAGCCCCAATTCAGTGCCAGTTGATAGCAAATGACAGAAAAGGCATTCAGGAATACCCCTAGCAGCAAGGTCTTCCCTGGTGGCCCAGCTGGTAAAGAATCTGCAATGTGGGAGACCTAGGTTCGATCCCTGGGTTGGGAAGATCCCCTGGAGAAGGGGAAAGCTACCCACTCCAGTATTCTGGTCTGGAGAATTCCATGGACTGTATAGTCCTTAGGGTTGCAAACAGTTGGACATGACCGAGCGACTTTCACTTTTGTTTCCTAACAGCAAAATGGGTCTTTCCCCCTCTGATTCTACCAATTGCTCATCTGTAATATATAAACAGAATGTTTAATAACTGAGATTATCAGACTGAGGGAGAATTTCTTCTTACGCTAATATCTTGGCTTGCAAGTTTTCCTGAAATTGCCACCAGTAACACTACCATTAAGGGCCGCTATTTTAAGCAGGTGTATGCATTGTAACCACCTAAAGTATTATGCCGTCAGTTCTGAGCCTTTTTAATCTGAGGACATGTTTGAATACCATTGGCACACTCGAAAGGCCTTCAGACGATACTAAACTCTAGTTAGCAGGAATTACAGTTTACTTGTACCGCAGTGGAACAGTGTCACTGTGACTGTCAAAGCGGCAATTCTGTTGGTCACCTTCAGCACTCCGCTACTATTTGAGAAGACCGTTTTACTACCTGACCAGGCTCTATTGCGCATTGTTAAGGCAATGACTTTATATCTCACATCCAAGCAAATTCTCTGCCATTGTACATCGTGTCACACAGCCCCCTCAGCCTATTCCAGCTGACAGACCTCATATAACAAACTACATATCTACTGAATCCCAGGAAGAATTAACTAGTATGTGTTCATCAAAATTTAACAACACTCCCCACCCTCTTGTGACAGGTTCACCGTACACCTTGTACACTAGCTGAGAACTTCCAAGAGCTAATAGCAATCCAACATACACAGGTGATTCATTTTCCAAAGTGCAGAATATCATTTTTTTTTTAGAGTAAGGGCTTTATGGAAATTTCTCCCAGCAACTTTGCAGAGAGGTCCCTCTACACCATCTCCCTCTGTAGAGCCCGGAGCCATGGGGAGACAAAACAAAGGTCCAGCCAACACAACCTTTACTGGGGTTAAATAGATGATTGTAGACAGAATTTTTTTCATTTTAATACATATTAGGAATAAATGTAAATACCAACTCAAACCTGGGTTTTCACAGATATTATTGTTTCAAATAATTTGAGTTGCCTAGCAAATTATATATTTAATAATATATTTACATTTACCTAGTCAGTTTATTTAAATATGAATGTTAAATTGATGATAGTATGTATAATGTGAGGATATGGTAAAAATCATGAAGGTGGCATATGAGTGATTGAAGTTTAGGAAAATGCTTTATCTAATTCACTCATTAAGGCCCAATATCACACAGCAGAAAGTGAGGACCAAAGAGAAGGTAATGTATTTTAAGTACATGCTGTCATTTCCATTGACAGATGAATGGGTAAAGAAGATGTGGCATATGTGTGTGTGTGTGTGTGTGTGTATACAATGGAATACTACTCAGCCATAAAGAGAATGAAATAATGCCATTTGAAGCAACATGGATAGATCTAGAAATTATCATACTAAGTGAAGTAAGTCAAACAGAGAAAGAGAAATAATGTATGATACCACTTATATGTGGAATCTAAAAAAAAAATTATACAAATATAACTTATTTGCAAAACAGAAATAGACTCACTGACAAAGAAAACAAACTTATGGTTACCAAAAGGGAAAGGGATAAATTAGGAATTTGGGATTAAAAGAGGCATATTACTATATATAAAATAGGTAAAAATAAGAACCTACTGTATAGCACAAGGAACTATATTCATTATCTTATAATAACCTATATGGAAAAGAATATATATATATAGATATATAACTGAATTACTTTGCTGTACACTTGAAACATTATAAATCAACTACACTTCAATTTTTTAAAAAATGCTTTCTCATAATGATCTCAGGTGATTCCCCCCTATACTGTAAGCTAAGAGAGAAAAGTATTGTTATAACCATTGTAAAAGTAGAGTAAGTGAGACTCAGAGAGGATAAACAACATATGTGATGTCATCAGACAGCTGCACGGATCTCCCACTTCTCAGAAGACATTGTTAAAGACAAAAAGCACAGCTTTTCTCAGTGTAGGATTATCACGTGTAAATGACATCCAAAATCAGTTATCTCTTAAATTCCTAGCCCTAAGCAAATTAGCCTCTATTTTCCCAGAAAAGATTTGAAATGGGGCGCTACCACAGCACCAACCTGGAGTGTCATTTTTTTTCAGTCAATGTTCTTTCTGGGCTTTCCTTTTGTTCCTCCTAGTGGTACAAGCAAGTAGGGATCAAATTCTGAGATGATAGAATTCTGAGGCAGCCTTTCCACAGAGCAGGCACGAGTAAGAGAAGCATATTATCTGGGCCCCAACAAGTAAACTGGAGCTTCCAGGGCATCCCAGATAAAAAGTGAAGAGATTAGGTTTCTTCCTTGAAAGATAAATGTGGACTTGGAGAACTGTAAGGGAGAATAATTCAGGTATTCTTAAATGTAAGTGGGATTTGAATTTCTCACACAAAATGAAGAAAATAGTCCTCCCTGAAATCAGATCTGTTCTGTGTCTTACTCAGAAATACATTAACTCTAGAGCCAGGGGCATGGCAGTAGAAGAAACAGAACTGTGGTTTCTAGACATAGTTTTCCAGCTCTTTTTTTGACCTTGAGCTTGTTACTTCCTCTCTGTGGTTGGACAAATGTACTTTCAGAATTTTTGCAGTTCCAGCACTGTGTGATTCTAAACATACTGTTTACAAGAAGAAAAGGAAAGGAAAATTCAGACTTTACTGATGTCAAAAGTGGAGCACAGGGACTCAGCCTCTAGAATAATCTCAATTCGGGCCTGAATAGTGACAAGAATGAAAATGGGCAACGGCACCCCACTCCAGTACTCTTGCCTGGAAAATCCCATGAACAGAGGAGCCTGGTAGGCTGCAGTCCATGGGGTCGCTAAGAGTCGGATACGACTGAGCAACTTCACTTTCACTTTTCACTTTCATGCATTGGAGAAAGAAATGGCAACCCACTCCAGTGTTCTTGCCTGGAGAATCCCAGGGACAGAGGAGCCTAGTGGGCTGCCATTATGGGGTCGCACAGAGTCGGACACGACTGAAGTGACTTAGCAGCAGCAGCAGCAACAGCAGCAGGGGCAGTTTCAGAGAGGGTCCACCCCAGTGACTGATGCTGAATGTAGCAAAGATCATCATTAGGACCAGGAGTCCAAAAGGACCCAGAGGGCTTCCCAGGTGGTGCAGTTGGTAAAGAATCTCCCTGCCAAAGCAGGATATGCAAGAGATGCAGGTTCAATCCCTGTGTCAGGAACATCCCCTGAAGTAGTGAATGGCAATCCACTCCAGTATTCTTGCCTGGAAAATTCCGTGGACAGAGGAGCCTGGCAGGCTACAGTCCATGGGATCACAAAGAGTCAGACACAACTGAGCACGAATAAGAATAAGGAGGTCCAGGAGTCCAAAAGGACCCAGAGTAGGCAGGTCTCCATTAGAACTAAAGCTCCAAGAACTTGAAGATGGAAGTTGAGTTACTCCATCAGAACTGTAACTGTGAAATTCAGGAAACATAGGACTTACCCCAGGACTGGAAGAGCGATGAAGGCAGGCTCAATTAGCACATTCCATTGACATTATGTAGGGCTTCCCTGATAGCTCAGTTGGTAAAGAATCTGCCTGCAACGCGGGAGACCTGGGTTCAATCCCTGGATTGAGAAGATCCCCTGGAGAAGGGAAAGGCTACCCACTTCAGTATTCTGGCCTGGAGAATTCCATGGACTCTATAGTCCAACATATGATGTTGCCTTATTCACTTATTTCTGCATCATCTTGGGTCATGTTTTCCAGAAGCTGACCCTGAGATGAGGATGTGTGTGCAAGTGACTTATTAAGGTAAGGCTCCAAGAAAGTACAAGAGTGGAGATGCCGGTTAGGGAAGAGGAAAAAGCCAGGCCACGCTGATGAAGTCCTGGCCTCAGCCTGGTCGTGAAACTCTGATCATCACAGAATCTGTCCTGCCTCAAGGCAAAGGAGCTGAGCTTTCTACTCCTGCATTAGTTAGTCATTGACTTTTGGCTGCCCTGAAGGCATGAAAACTCCCATTACATTTCAACTATGAGAAGCATCAAGCTGCTTGCATAGCCCTGTGGTAGCTCTCTAAAGGAGTCTGCAGGTGCAAGCTATTAAGAGCGAAGCACCCCCCAAGGCTGTAGATGGGACATTCTACTAGTAAATGTTTCTGGGGGCACCAATTATGTCCTCAGTATTCATAGAGGGCTGACTTTTCTCCCCATTTGGATAATAAATTTATATGAAAAGAAGCATAGGTTTTGGAGACCTGGATTTTAATTCTGCTGCTTCTGCTGCTGCTGCTGCTAAGTCGCTTCAGTCGTGTCCGACTCTGTGCGACCCCATAGACGGCAGCCCACCAGGCTCCCCCATCCCTGGGATTCTCCAGGCAAGAATACTGGAGTGGGTTGCCATTTCCTTCTCCAATGCATGAAAGTGAAAAGTGAAAGTGAAGTCGCTCAGTCGTGTCCGACTCTTAGCGACCCCATGAACTGCAGCCTACCAGGCTCCTCCATCCATGGGATTTTCCAGGCAAGAGTACTGGAGTGGGGTGCCAGTGCCTTCTCTGGGATTTTAATTCTAGGCTCTGTCAATTATGAAGTTTGTGACCTTAGAGTATTTAACTGCTCTGAGTCTCAGTCTTTGCACCTGCAAAGTTTAATTGACTGATATCAAATAAACATGGCAAAGTTTAATCAGATGAATATATTTTCAAGTGTAAAATCTTTGAAATAAGAATATGTCTTATAATCACTGCTGGTCAGATAGTAATCACAACAGAGTTGTCCCTGCCTGTGTCTGGTCTTGGCTGTTCACATCATTGTCACCTTAATTGAGTCATATGCACTGTCGATAGTTCATAAGTTTCATCACCATTTAAGATATCTGCAATATGATTACATTACAATTCAACTTTAATATGAAAAGTTTCTTTAGAAACACACAGAAAATAGAAACAATAGTAGAATGCAAATTTGGTATTAAAGATACAAATATTCCTCTTAGGAGTAATGACCACATTTACCTATTTTCAGCAAAGCAATAAACCAGCCATGGTCTTTACAGAACCTAAGAAAGGAAGACACCCACAGGTAGATGAATCTATATTATGTTCTATTACAGAGACATGTACAGAAGGATTGCCTATTGTGACAGAAACATTGCCCAATCCTTCCGAATAGCTGAAAGAAATTTCAAAACAAGAGGTGAGTGTGACTGACTCATAATGGTACAGCACTTCATGTGTCACATTTTAGTTAACAGGTTTTTTCTTTCTTCCTGATACTTTATGTATATATTATATATACACAATGGTGAACAGGCATCTAACGATGCCTTAGATTTGATGAAATTCCCCCAAATTCCACAATCACGTTTGGCTGTTCTCTGGAGCTGACAGTGCAGAATGTGAAAAAATAATGCTACCAGGAAAGAAGAGGCTGTATGGAAACATCAAACCTCATGCCTGGGTCCTGGGTGGCAGCAAAAAGTGAACATGGGACTGACTCATAACTGATGGGAAGGAAACCTTTAAAGTGTAAGAGACAGTAGCTAGAGATGACACATGGCAAACAAAGCTGTAACTTCCAGAGATGCTCCCTCTGCCCTATCCTCACTAGGATTTCCTTTCCTCCCAGGTGATGTGCAGAGACTTAATAGTCCCCAAGCTGCCCAAACAGAAGACTCCCTGAAGCCCCTTGCTGGGCCAGGTGTAGCCCCTCTAGTTGCTGCATGGGGTGAGGCTGGGAGCGGTGGGGGGTCCAGGGGGGCAGGGGGAGGGTTCTCATAGGAAGAAAGTGGAAGAGCACTCGGGGGCAGAGAGAGGCTAAGGATAGAAAGCAGTTTTCAATTAGTACAGAAATAACACTTAGAAAGTCATTTTGGCCATGTTGGTGTTTGCCAGTTGAATATCAGTCTTGTTATGACCCTTTCTTCTTATATCTCTTCTTCTCTATAAAATGCGGAGAGGCTGTACAACATGGAAGGCATGAGCCAGGCTATAGTTTGCCATGGGCTTGAATCCCTGCTGGATGACCTTAAGCAAGCCATTAACTTCTCATACTCTCTACTTTTTTCATTTATATAATACAGAAAACACTTGATCCTATACGTTTGGATAGATGCTTACACATAGGGCCCAGCACATAGCAAGTTCTTCATAGAGAGAAACTGCTAGAATAGTATCTGTTTCTTTTGCACACACACCCACATACACACAAAACACCAGTACAATCATCCCTTGGTATCTGTAGGGAATTGCTTCCAGAACCCTCACAGATAGTCAAATCCTACAATGCTCAAGTATCTTATAAAAATGGCATAGTATTTGCATATAACCTATCCACACCTCCTTTATACTTTAAATTAGATGACTTATATTAACAATATCTACATTATATATGTCTGGTTTTAGAAAAGGCAGAGGAACCAGAGATCAAATTGCCAACATCCGCTGGATCATCGAAAAAGCAAGAGAGTTCCAGAAAAACATCTATTTATGCTTTATTGACTATGCCAAAGCCTTTGACTGTGTGGATCACAATAAACTGTGGAAAATTCTGAAAGAGATGGAAGTACCAGACCACCTGACCTGCCTCTTGAGAAACCTGTATGCAGGTCAGGGGGCAACAGTTAGAACTGGACATGGAATAACAGACTGGTTCCAAATAGGAAAAGGAGTACGTCAAGGCTGTATATTGTCACCCTGCTTATTTAACTTCTATGCAGAGTACATCATGAGAAACGCTGGGCTGGAAGAAACACAAGCTGGAATCAAGATTGCCAGAGAAATATCAATAACCTCAGATATGCAGATGACACCACCCTTATGGCAGAAAGTGAAGAGGAACTAAAGAGCCTCTTGATGAAAGTGAAAGAGGAGAGTGAAAAAGTTGGCTTAAAGCTCAACATTCAGAAAACAAAGATCATGGCATCCGGTCCCATCACTTCATGGGAAATAGATGGGGAAACAGTGGAAACAGTGTCAGACTTTATTTTTTTGGGCTCCAAGATCACTGCAGATGATGACTGCAGCCATGAAATTAAAAGACACTTACTCCTTAGAAGGAAAGTTATGACCAACCTAGATAGCATATTCAAAAGCAGAGACATTACTTTGCCAACAAAGACCTGTCTAGTCAAGGCTATGGTTTTTCCAGTGGTCATGTATGGATGTGAGAGTTGGACTGTGAAGAAAGCTGAGCACAGAAGAATTGATGCTCTTGAACTGTGGTGTTGGAGAAGACTCTTGAGAGTACCTTGGACTGCAAGGAGATCCGACCAGTCCATTCTAAAGGAGATCAGCCCTGGGTGTTCTTCGGAAGGAATGATGCTAAAGCTGAAACTCCAGTACTTTGGCCACCTCATGCAAAGAGTTGACTCACTGGAAAAGACTCTGATGCTGGGAGGGATTGGGGGCAGGAGGAGAAGGGGACAACAGAGGATGAGATGACTGGATGGCATCACCGACTTGATGGACGTGAGTTTGAGTGAACTCTGGGAGTTGGTGATGGACAGGGAGGCCTGGCGTGCTGGGATTCATGGGGTCACAAAGAGTCGGACACGACTGAGCAACTGAACTAACTAATAATATCTATATTAGATATTATTAATATAATATAGTCCAATTCCCTACAGATACCAAGGGATGGTTGTACCTTTAAACACTACATAAATAGTTGTTATATCATATTGTTTAAGGAATATGACAAGAAAAAAGTCTGTACCTGTTCGATACAGAAAATCATAGTAGGCCTAACCTCATAGAATAAGCCAGCAACAATGTAACATAGTCTATCCCCAATTGACTGAATCCATGGATGGCAGGTCCTGGATTTACAGGGCAATTGTAACTTGTCCAGTCATTAGTGGATGACTCACATTAGCTAGGCCATGTTGAAGATGTGGACTTTAGGCTTTGACTGCTGATAACCATTGAAATACAACCACAATGAGAACATCTGGTTTCAATAGAAATTCTAGTCCCTTTGTTTCTTTGAACCAGTTTAGAGTTTCTTTTTTTGCCCTCCAAAACAATTGAAAGCTTTGTACTAAAGTTACCATTTCTGAGTAGATTGAAAACGTTCTTTATTGAAAAAACAAGTAGACTCTAGGAAAGTATGGGAGAGAGTTTTGGCAAGTTGCAGTTCCATTAAGGGCATATTACATAATCAACTCACCATGGTAAAGCAATTGAGACATTTCTCACTGACCTTTCTGGCCCCAGTTATCTTATGCTCAGCAAAGCTTTCACGGAAAATATCATCACAACTTGTAGCTAATGAATTAGCTGAACACTGTGTCTTTAAAATATACCTCCTCATGCTATATTAATGCTCATTTAGTACTATTTTCACCATTATTTATATATTACAGTGAACATGCTCGCAGTTATGGCTTGGTGCCTTTGTCTAATTATTTCCTTAGGCCTTCTTAGAAATAGGAAACATGTTACGTAGGTTTTTTTAACCGAACATGTATTGCCCCCCTAGAAAGTTTTTACTAATTTATAATTTAAGCAATAGTGTATGAAAGTATCTTTCCTCATATCCTCAATAACATTTAAATCTTGAGAATTCCCTGGCAGTCCTGTGGTTAGGACTCAGTGCATTCACTGCCAGGGGCCCAGGTTTGATCCCTGATTGGGGAACTAAGGTCTTATAAGCCACGTGGCATAGAAAAAAATTTTAATCTTTACCAGCCTAGAAGATGAAAATGTCATTTTACTGTTTTATTTTGCAATTCTTCATTAGTTAAACATGTTTATGTTTGTTTATTAACCACATGGATTTCTCACTCTGAGTCCTTTACTCATTTTTCTACAGACTTCTGGCATTTATTGTTATAAAGTTTAATTATATATAATAAATATGAATACATGTCATTTTATGAATATAAATGCAAATGAACAACTCATAATTTTATTGAGTGAGTATTTTAAGATTTAAGGTAGTATAATCTGGGCTGATAAAAAGAAATTACAAGTCATTCTTATGTTTTAGTTTCAAATATATTATTTGGAATAAATTTGAGATAATTTTGCACTGGTCAATAAGACTTAGCCACAATATTTTGATTACTACTTTGGGAATCAAAATAAACCAATGAGCTATTATTAATTAATCTTGGCTCCTCTGAGCAGGCCTAAGAGTAAATAAATAGCCCATGCCCTTGTGGTAACAATCTTGGGGAAGGGAAAAAGGAAATTACCTGTGAAGGGGAGACTTCGCTGATATTTCTCTGCTCTTGGTTGATGGCGCCATGAAATCAGTGACCATAATTCCCTGGCATGAGGTCCTTCAGCACTTGGTAGTAGAAGGCCCAGCAGCACAGCAGCCCTGCTCCACATTTGGATTTGTTCTGAGAGAGGATGAATGGGTCAGGCTGGGAAGACAGATACAGCAGACAGGATCCTCTTCAGGGAGACAGGAGGACTAAAGAGGAGCACCCTACTACAGGCCAGGCCAGCTCCCTCCAGCTGTGTGGTGGGGGGCAGTAGGCCTATGGGATGACCATCCCCACCAGAACCTGAAAGCTCTGGGAGGGCTGGTGGGGCCTCAGTGGTACTGGTGGGGCCTCTGTTGACTAAGGTGCCTCAGGAGTAGATCTGTGTATATGCTGAGCTCATGGATCCTTCTCTGGTTTCTATGCAGTGATGAAATGTATAATGTTGCTATTGTTTTTTATCACTTAGCATTTTTATTCATGCTTGTATACATGAATCTCTATTATTTTCCAACTGGGTTATAAATTCCTTGAAGGTAGAATTTCTTTATAAAATTCTTAATTTTATCAAAGTTTTAAGTACACAATAAATACTCAAATATCTATTTCTATGTAGTAGCACACAACCTACTAATAGATAACAGAATTTTACAGGTTAAATAATGGTATATAAATACTTTATTATTGAACTATTGTTTGTTTTCCAGATCTGTAAAATGGGAAGGAAGAAGAGAATATACATAGGAAGGCAAATGGAAAAGAAGATATTCTTTCTAGGTCACAAAATTTTATAATTAGAGAGGGTCATTGATATCATTAATCTAATACATTTATTTTACAGAAGAGGAAAATGAGACTCAGAAATAAGGAATGAGTAATCTTTTTGTTTTTTCTTTTAAAATAAAATAAAATCATAGATAGCAGCTTTTTCTTCTAATAAAACATGAACGACTCCCCACATCTTTAAAGATTGTCCTATGGCATCATTTTTAATAACAAATATTTTCGTGTAAGACTATGCCACATTTATTAACCAATCCTGGGAAGGCATTTTAACCTAAATAGAAATCTTACCAATTCTTGTAGTAAAAACAAAAAGAAGAAAATGAATATTTTGTTACCTTGGTATGAAGATTTAAAGTTTAAAGTTGCTCAGTCATGTCCGACTCTTTGCAACCCCGTGGACTGTAGCCTACCAGCCTCCTCCATCCACGGGATTTTCCAGGCAAGGATACTGGAGTGGGTTGCCATTTCCTTTTCCAGGGGATGTTCCCGACCCAGGGACTGAACCCAGGTCTCCCACATTACAGGCAGATGCTTTACCGTCTGAGCCAGCAAGGAAGCATTTAAAGTTTGGTCTACTGGAATTTTGCTTTGACAGCAGATGGTCAATATGCAGGAGATGATTATCTGTGTATAAGAGGAAACCAGGGGGCTCCTCAGGCTTCCTTCTTTTGCTTTCTAACTTCTCAGTCATTTCACAGTTTCATTCACTCCTGCAGCTTGCTTCACCCTAAAAACAAACAGACATGACTCACATGGTTGTAAGGCAGAAATCAATACAACGTTGTGAAGCAATCATTCTCCAGTTAAAATTAAATTAAAAAAACTAAAAAAACAAACAAACAAAAGAATACTAATTCACTGTTATTGGTATTATGTAAGTCCCTTCTTCCCCTGGCCAGGCCCGCCTCTCACCCTCACCTATCACCTCACATGTCCCACCATGTCCTGCACTATAGCCCTTGCCCACTTACTCTCCAGCTCAGTTTGCATGTGTTGCTCACTTTGCTAACAAGCCTGTCCTATGCAGCTCAGATACTATTTCACCTGAAGGCCTTCCATGGCATTACGGCTGCTGCCACTGGAGTGGGACTAATCCCACCCAACACTCTCCCTGCTGTCTCTCCAGGACTATGGCATGGAATTACAACACTGTTTCCTTGTCCTTCTCATTCATTTAATTATAAATCCTTAAGCTTATGGGGATCTTCAGCATCTTGAACGTGCCTGGTGTGCTGTAAAGTGCTCAGTGAACACCCAGAGAATGAACTAGGAACCGGTCTTTTAAATTTCTCACATCATTTCATTCTTTGGCTCCCTACTGAGTACAAACCTCTCTGCCTGTTTTCAATGTCACAGGGAGTCCATCCAATAATCCTATCCCCCTCCACTCCTGGCATGCACCTCCCTCAAGAGGACAACCTACATGATATCCTGATCCCCACTCTCCACATTCCCACCTCTAAACGGCTCTCCAGCCTGCTCTGTTCTCACAGCCAACAGTAAAGGACGAATTTGAGACCGTCCTCCTACTTAAAGTTGTCCATGATGACTCTCTTCAATGTGTTTGTTTAGTTATTATAGACTTTCTTTTTCTAACAGGCTGGTTTCAAATACTTAGTAATCTTTTATTTGTGTTTTGATACTTAGTTGTAAACCATGCTCATTATAGTCACCTGACCAACCTCTTAACAGCTTATCCTGACAATTAGCATGCACAGGCATGATCTAATTTCACATAAAGCATATAAAATATAAACAAACATAATTTCTGATTCTCTTATTGCATCCTGGATTTATCTCATCTTGCCATATAATCGTGTCTTTCCCAGAGGAATGTATGTTCCTTCTATATTTCTGTTATTATTACTCCATAAAACTCCTAGAATAGTGTCATATACATAATCAACAATAAACTATTACTTTATTAGTTGACTTTACATAATTAAAAAATCTTTCTAAATGTTTCAGAAAACATTTATTACAATATTGGAAAATAATTAAAATATTATAGAGGAAAAAGTCATCCTATTCCACTAACAGTATTTAAAGTAATTCTAAATCAATTAAGGCCAAAATAATGGAGTTTTACTGTATTTCACAGAATCAGAGTCTTACAGTAGGAAAGAAACTTCAAAACTGCTTATTCCAACACATCCATCCAATCGTCAGATGCCCTCCGGCAGCTCCACAGTCAGCTTTGTGGCAAAGCATACAGTGACGGGGAGAGCCCACGATCTGAAGGCAGCTCAGTTAGAAAGTGCTTCCCTATGCATGTGTGCACACTAAGTCTCTTCAGGCATGTCCAACTCTGTGTGACCCTATGGACTGTAGCCCTCCAGGCTCCTCTGTCCATGGGGATTCTCCAGGCAAGAACACTGGAGTGGGTTGCCGTGCCTTCCCAGCCCTGGAATGGAACCCATGTCTCTTTTGTCTCCTGCATTGGCAGGCAGGTTTTTTACCACTAGCGCCACCTGGGAAGCCCCTCTTCCTTATGCTGACACATAAGTAGATTTCCTTGCAACTTCCTCCCACTTGTCTTACTACTACCCTTTTGGTACCAAACAGAGCAAACCTAATTCTTCCATACGGCAACTTTTCTAATATTTGGAGATAATTGTAATGGCCTCTCTCATCCTTCCCCTGCCCCCTCCTCTCTAGACTAAAGCTCCAAATTCTTCAATTAGTGGCCATTGTTCCTATTCCCTGGCCATCAGTGTGTATGTGTATCTGCATGTGTGTTTCCTAACTATGATCCAGTTTGTCCACATTCCTCAAAGAGTGAGCCCATGATTCTCTTGATTAGAGTTGCAAATTTAGATACTCCCAGGGCCCAGACTCCATCAAAGGTAAATGTGTGGCTATAGCCCATTGTAAAAACATAAAGCTTGATAGGATCTGGACTTAACCACTGACTTAAGGCTTTCGTGTTTTAACTTTAAACCCATGTGTTGATGAAATAATTATTGGTGCATGTGAGCCATGGTTGCCCTTCTGAGCCACCAGTTATCTGACTAAAGTAAAGTTGACTGTCACCTCTCTGATACAAAACAGGCAACTGACATTATGCTAACTATTATATGTATTTGTGTATGTATACCCATATCAGTATATATATTACATATGTTATATACATTATGTATTTTTTATTTGTTGTTTTTATAGTTTGCAATATTTTTATGTAATAGCGATATACTATAATTTGTATATTATATGTAGCTGAAAATGAAAGTCTCTCAGTCATGTCCAATTCTTTGCAACCCCATGGACTATAGCCCTCCAGGGTCCTTTGTCCATGGCATTCTCCAGGCAAGAATACTGGAGTGGGCAGCCATTCCTTTCTCCAGGGGATCTTCCCCACCCAGGGACTGAACCCAGATCTCCTGCATTGCTGGCAGATTCTTTAACATCTGAGATAAATGTTTAATTTTAGCCTAAGCCCTGTAACCATGGAAACCAACAAAGGTTAAGAAACCTTCCGTCTAACGGGAGGGACAAGATAGGGTTATGGGATTAAGAGATACAAACTGCTATATATAAAATAGATAAGAAATAAAAACATGTTGTACAGCACAGGGTGCTATAGCCATTATTTTGTAATAACTTTAAATGGAATATAGTCTTTAAAAATACTTAATCATTTCATTATATGTATAGCGAAACTAATATAATATTGTAACTCAACTATACGCCAATAAAAATGTAAATATATATTTTTAATGAAAAAGAAAGAAATATCTCCTCTTTGTGTTCTGAAGAACATTTTACTGCAAAGAATTACCACACCTTTCCCCATATGACTTCAATAAAACTCACGTATGCCCTCCCTTAAAACTCAACATTCAAAAAACTAAGATCGTGGCACCTGGTCCCATCTCTTCATGGCAAACAGATGGGGAAAAATGGAAAAAGTGACAGACTTTATTTTCTTGGGCTCCAAAATCACTACAGATGGTGACTGCAGCCATGAAATTAAAAGATGCTTGCTCCTTGGAAGAAAAGCTATAACAAACCTAGACAGTGTATTCAAAAGAAGAGGTCACTTTGCCAATAAAGGTCCATATAGTCAAACCTATGGTTTTCCAGTAATCTTGTACAGATGTGAGAGTTGGACCATAAGAAGGCTGAGCCTGAAAGAATCGATGCTTTTGAACTGTGGTGTTGGAGAAGACTCTTGAGAATCCTCTGCACTGCAAGGAGATCAAACCAGTCAATCTAAAGGAGATCAACCCTGAATATTTACTGGAAGGACTGATGCTGAAGCCGAAGCTCCAATATTTTGGCCACCTGATTCAAAGAGCCAACTCATTAGAAAAGACCCTGATGCTGGGAAAGATTGAAGGCAGGAGGAGAAGGGGATGACAAAGGATGAGATGGTTGGATGGTATCATCGATTCAATGGACATGAGTTTGAGCAAACTCCGGGAGATAATGAAGGACATGATAGCCTGGCGTGCTGCAGGCCATGGAGTCACAAAGAGTCAGACATGACTTAGCGACACGCCCTCCCTTATTTACAAGACCAAACATAGACCCCCTCCAAATTTCCTTTCTTTTCCTCATAAATGATTAGCTGAACTGCTCTTTCCAAATAAATTGTGGTTAAGCTTTTCTCTTTCCTCCAGGCCCCCAAACTTTAGCCCATTTCAGTCTGAGCCAGTTTACAGTATTCAGTACTCAGTATTCCTGAGAAGAAACTGGCTTCAGAACAACCTCTGAACTGCTGTCTGATCGTGCCACCCTCCCTTCTCACTTTCCCACACCTGATTCTTTGCTTAGTTTTCTCTAAAAAGAAAAATCTTTTTCCTTGATTTTTGAGAAGCTTGAGTATCTCATGCTTAAAGCATTCTCCCTGTTGCAATACAGTAATCTCTTTCCCCTCCTGGCCAAAATCCTTTTCAAATAAGTGTCTCCTTCCTAAATCTGGATTTGTTTTTTCATTTGACAATGTACATTATAATATGTTAGACAGAAATAATACAGTAATATTACTATATTTGATCATCTAAGTTTGCATTCATTTCAGTGATAACCTTAGCACACTGTTGAATCACAGTGATTATAATTCTGAATCTTTTCCCAATATATTGCTGATAAATCTCAGTTTCCCTCTTTGAACAAGTCCTCATATCAGTTAATTTTTTTCTTCAACAGGATATATCATTACTTCTGGCTGGTCAAGATATTTTAGGATCTTAATTCTATAACATCACTGAGGTAAATAATTTTCTAACATTTACCAAATTCACCAAAGAACTTTCAATAGCTTCATTTATGTTATCAATAAAACATGTTCATGATACAGAGCCAAAAACTGAATCCTCAAGAACATTTAGAAAAATTTTCCTAGTCTCTTTTGTTAATAGTTAATGTAAAGTTAATATTCCCTGGAGGAGGAAATGGCAACCCACTCCAGCACTCTTGCCTGGAGAATCCAATGGACAGAGAAAGTTGGAGGACTACAGTCCATAGGTTGGCAAAGAGTCAGAGACAACTGAGTGACTCTGCATTCGCGCACGCGCACACGCGCGCGCACACACACACACACACACACACACAGAGTTA
This sequence comes from Bubalus bubalis, assembly GCF_019923935.1. Classification (NCBI taxonomy): domain Eukaryota; kingdom Metazoa; phylum Chordata; class Mammalia; order Artiodactyla; family Bovidae; genus Bubalus; species Bubalus bubalis. The sequence goes on from NC_059158.1 coordinate 138,080,918, forward strand.
ACTCTATAGGGAAATAAAGAGGTAACATGTTAAATACGAAAAATCATTGGTACTTCCTTAAGGCAGAGGCACAAGGTTAATATCTATGGAATGAATGGTTCAAGAAAGAACCACATTTCAATGTAACATCCTTTGATTTAACTGAGCATTTTTATTGTTTTATATTTACAAATTAAATATCAGTATAGTCATGGTGAAAAAAAAAATTGCCCAACTAGCTCCGACCCATTCATTAATCTTTTGAACACATGATAGTAGAACCAGGTTTTAAAAATTTTTATTCATTCATCCAACAAATACTTATTAATATTTATTGCATGCCTTCTGGTACCAGATACCATTTTAGGCACAAAGGATAAATAAGTAAGCCAAACCAAGATCATACCCTTGTTGAGCTCACATTCTAGCAGGGAACACATAATAAATGTCAGTCAGCTATATAATTTAATAGCTTATAATAAGGGCCGAATAGAAAAGTAAAGCAGGTTGCAGACAGAGAATAAGGGGAGGAGGTGATATTTAAGACAGAGTGATCGGGAGAAGAAAGCTCTCTGAGGTGACATGTGAGCAGAGACCTGAACGGAGCAAGCCACACACATACCTGAGAAGAGAGAATCCCAGGCCAAAAGAAGTGCAAGGGCAGAGGCCTGAGTTGGAAATGGGGGGTGGGAGGGCGGTGGTAGGGGGTGGGGGGTGGTGGTGTATGGGGCAGGGTGGTGGTGACAAGAAAGAAGGCCACTTCGGCCACACAGAGTGAAAAGGAGAAGAAAATAGGACAGTCAGGCAGGGCCCAGGTTACACGGAACCCAAAAAGACATTCTAAGAACTTTGGATTTCATCAGAGATTACTGGAAGCCCCTGAAGAACTGAGGCCAGAAGCATGACACGGCCTCCTTTTCCTTTTGCAGGATCACTCTGGCTGCTGTGCAGAGAATAGACTGGATGTACTGTGAGGCACCAGAGAAGACATGATTTTTTTTTCCCTTTGTGCCTTTCTTGTATCTCTTTTACAACTTGTGTAAGGACTCTTTTAGAGTTTTTAAATATTTTAGCACCAAAGAAATGGATGGAATTAGCCAAGCCTCCAATCAAAGTTGCATGAGCTTTAGAATAGTTGCTTCAGAAGTTATTGTAAAGTTCACCCATCCATGAAATGTGAAATGCTTAGGTTGAAAATTACTTCCAGCTGTTCATGAAGATGTATGTAATACCAGGAAACTAATGTAGGTTTTGCCCCTGTTAGAACCCTGGAGGCAAACAGCTGGGGTTTGGTTTAACAATGCTTCTCTTAAGAAAGTAGATGCCAGTGGCCATTTCAAAGAAAATTACGTGGAAGCTGTAAGTCTATCAAGACTGAAGTAAAGCAATTATCCTTCAATTAAAAATAAATTTAAAATAAAAAAAAGACTGAAGTAAAGAAGCAAGAGGAAAGGTAGTAAAACTCTCTGCATTTTAAATATGTTTTGTTTGCTATTAACAGTGAAAATTACACTTATAAATATATTAAAATAGAACTCCAGCTTATGATACTCACTGCTAGTGATTATTCAAACACCACCACCGTTCTCCACCTTCTACCTTGCTGACTGAACCCTGATTTGGTTTAGAGAAACAATGTACTCGGTAGTCTCAGATGGATCAAAAATGGCCTAAAAATAATCATTATCATCTTTTCTTCCTCTTCCACCTTCCTATGCAGGTAGAGGGGCTTTATGACTCACTTCTGGCCAATGAGGCATAAGCAGAAATCAACCTGAGAGTATGGTCAGAGAAAGCTTTAGCTTTCCAGATAAAAAAGGCTAGATATAGCTGGCCTCCCCTTTCCCTTCTTTCTGCCTTGTATTTTGGGCATGTTGGCTACTATTTGATGTCCTCCAACTATGACAGAAGGCCAAGAAGTTTATCAAGACATTGGCCTCTATCTTTAGCCACCAAAACAACACCATCAGATGCCTACTTCCAGACTTCTCATTGAGTAAGAAATTGAAATTCAGAGTTCCCTGGTAGCCTAGTGGTTAGGATTATGGCTTTCACTGCTATGGCCTGGGTTCAATCTCCGGTTGTGGGGAACATCCCGTAAGTCGTTCAGCAGAAAAAAAAAAAGAAAGAAAGAAATTGAAACTCATGTGTTTAAGCCTTCATAAACTGGATTTTCTGTTACTTATAGCCAAATGAACTTTTAACTGACACCCTTTAAGTCACCAATATTCTAGGGGAAAAAAATATCCACCATTATGACTTGTAATTTAACATGAACAAAGTATTATATATCAGTCCAAGTTCAGCAACCATCAGGAAATATTGATCATACTACCTAAATCCTTTCAGGATATCATCAAGGAGCATCTATCTTGCTCTTTCAGGATTCTCTTAGATTTGTGTTGGCTTAATTTAATTAATGAGTTGTAAGTCAAAATCAAGATAGGTGAGAGAAACATCAATAGCCTCAGATATGCGGATGATACCTCTTTAATGGCAGAAAGCAAAGAGGAACTCAAGAGCCTCTTAATGAGGGTAAAGGAGGAGAGTGAAACAGCCGGCTTTAGACTAAATGTTGAAAAAACTAAGATCTTGGCATCTGGTCCTATTACTGCATAGCAAATGCAAGGGGAAAAGGTAGAAGTAGTGACAGATTTCCTCTTCTTGGGCTCCAAAATCACTGCGGAGAGTGACTGCAGCCATGAAATAAAAAGACAATTGCTTCTTGGCAGGAAAGCAATTACAAACTTAACGTGTGTTGAAAAGCAGAGACATTACTCTGCCAACAAAGGCCCGTATAGTCAAGGCTATGGTCCCAGTGGTCACATACAGTTGTGAGAACTGGACCGTAAAGAAGGAGGAACACCAAAGAATTGATGCCTTTGAACTGGAGAAGACTCCTGAAAGTCCCTTGGACAGCAAGGAGATCAAATCAGTCCATCTTAAGGGAGAAAGACCCTCGATACTCACTGGAAGGACTGATGCTGAAGCTGAAGCTCCAGTATTTTGGTCATCTGATGCATACAGACAACTCACTGGAAAAGTCACTGACCCTGGGAAAGATTGAGGGCAGAAGGAGAAGAGGGCATCGGAGGATGAGATGGCTGGACAGCATCACCAACACAAGGACCACTGACTTGGTCAAACTCTGGGAGATGGTGAGGGAGAGGGCGGCCCAGCATGCTGCAGTTCACGGGGTGGCAAAAAGTCAGACACGACTAGCCGACTGAACAACAACAACAACAATTTAATTAAAAGGCTTTTGGTAAAGATAGCTAACTATAGGTAGAATTTTAATAAGGAGGGAGTGAGTACCTGGTGTAAAGAGATAGACAGACCCAAGAATGGACTTTTATTTGCTCTGACTAGCTTGGCAAGTTCGAGTCCTAGCACTTTGATAGCAACTAGTCACATACCAGCCCCTCTCTATGCTTTGAATTCTGAGTCCGAGTCTAGACTTGTTAAGAAAGCACCTCCAGGACACAGATGCTCACTTTGATTAGCTCAGAACCAGGATGAAGAAGCACAGAAATCTTCTGAATACAAAGCATATGTTACATATAGTCTACTATTACTGTCACTTGTGCCAAGTGAATAAATATCAAGAAGGATTCTAGTGGACGTGTGATTTATCAGCATCTGAGTCCTTTTACCTGGTTGATGTGGAAGGTGGAGAGGTGTACCCTGGTTCAAGATTGCCTTTTTCGCTTTGTTTTCTTTTCCTTTTTTTCTTTTTGGTGGCATCTGTAAAGCATTTTGCTTTCTAATTATGGATTACAGAGTGCTTTCATGGCTCATGTTACTGTCTCCAACTTCAAGCCCCTCTTTCCACCCCCACTCTTAAATACGAAATAAAACAAAATGAAAAAAGAAGCCAGTGGAATTTATTTTCCTCTCTCTGTAGCAGATGTTGAACTTTTAAAATGAAGGAATATTAAAAAAGGCCTCTTTTTACACCAGAGCAACTGCCCCCGCATCCTGAGTCCCAGCCTCAAGAGGAAGCCTCACTGATCTTTTTATGCAGGGTGCTGACAGAGGCCTGGAGTGGGGGGCTGGCTCAGCCCCTTTCCCATCATGGGCCTTGGGCAAGACTTTGAATCTCTCTGGGTCTCAGTTTACTCATCTGAGGGAGGTTGGATGAAAGAATCTCTGAAGTTATTCCAACTCCTAAGGGTCAATGAATTTTCTTAAAAGTTCAAATGTAAAACCACTGTCCATTCCTATGAGAAAAGTCACTTTCTTTTTTCCAGTTCCTTTTCTCAATAACCAGGGAGCATTTCATTACTTTGAGTTTATTGCTTTGTTTAGGTTTGTTGCTTATCTCAGTCACTTGGGGTGAAAGGTCTCTATTAAAGTACATGTTCAAGAAGCTGTTCCTTTAATTCAGAGATGTAATTTTAATCTGTTTAGAGCGTTTCACAAGACAAATATCAATACTTCCCTGCTTCAATATATCTGATGTGAGAACTATTTATTGTTCATGTCTGATCATAGCCCCTCTATGTTACTAAATTCTCTCTCTTCCCAGAACCTCTCTTTCTTTCCCTACCCCATACATACACATGTGTGTGTCATGATCCTTCTATCTAACTCAGTTCTTCAAATTGAGGTCAAGAATTTTTTTACTTCCCTCCTGCCTCGTGTGTGTGTGCATGCTCAGTGGTGTCTGACTCTTTGCGACCCCATGGACTGTAGCTGGCCAGGCTCCTCTGTCCATGGAATTTTCCAGGCAAGACAACTGGAGTGGGTTGCCATTTTCTACTCCAGGGGATCTTCCCAACCCAGGGATTGAACCCATGTCTCCTGCATTGACAGGCAGATTCTTTACCACTGCGCCACCTGGGAAGTGCCATCTTGCCTAGGAGCACCATACAATTCACAAGTGTCCATCTCTTTTTTTTTTTTTAATTATTCACAGTCTGATAAACATCATTACCTCACAATGCTCAGACTATAGATCTTTATGGATGGAAGTTCTTGAGTGTGCCTTTTTAGATAACCTGATCATATTCTTCCTTTAAAAGTGGATTACAGAGAAAATGATGGGCTAAAAAGAACTTTCTTTGCTCTTTCTTTCTCCTTAGAGACTAGAATTGTAAGCATGAGCACTTTTGCACACAGTCAGGGCCAGCCAGCATAGTAGAGGATGGTAAGAAAAACCAAGATCCACATTCACACAACTCCTTTTCAACTCAAGTAAATGCCTGAGGCCAATTCACTTAAGACTTATTTAAACTTTATAGCTCATTTTTACAGCATCTGAGCCTCTGATTCTGCCCAATTTTGTTATATTTCAACAAATAAAAGGTGATTTTGCTGTTAAGCTGCCTCAAGAACTGAAACATTTGCTCAAGAGAAACACAAGAAGCCAGCGAACATAGGCTGGGTTCATATTTCTCATCGTTATCACCCAAGAACATCTAGCAAGTTTTTTTTCTTCTTCCTTGTGGGGAAGTCTGAAGCTTCAAGGCCCAACTCAGAGCCACATGGTTTTCATTTCCTGGCCTCCTCCCTCGGCTGCTGCAACACCCACAGCACACACAAAAGCCCCATCCTCTATGTGCAGACTCAAGACGTTGTCGCTTATACATTTTTCACAGGAGCAAATGAGGCATAAAAAGTCCACACTCTGCATACATATCAGTCCACATAATAAATGGCCGCTTGCCGGTCCCATTCCGTCCCTTGATTTGTATGAACATTTGTAGTTTGTTCAGACCTTCACAGCTTACAAAGCACTTTCACATTCATTAATCTCACAGAACGCTTGCTGCAAGCCTGAGAGAAGGATGCACTTTTCTCTTAATGTACAAATGGCAAATGGCTGTGTGAAGAGGTGAGGTGACTGGCCAAGGTCACACAGTCAGAGGCAGAACCAGGACTCAACCCCAGCCTCTGACCCTGAGTTCAAGGGTGGTTTTTCTCCCCTACAGCTATAACCTGTGCAATGTTGTTTCTTGCTAAATTGGAGATCTACATGAATGAGGGTCTGCATGGGTAAGGCTGGGTTCCAGAAAAGCTTGTCTTAGAAAATTCAGTGTGAAGGGGTACTAAGAGCTCAGGCTATGGAGCCAAATAGCCTACATGTGAGCTCTGCTTCCTAATAACTGTATAATACTGCATAATTCCAGGGGGCTTTGTTCCCATGGTACTTTATGTCAATGTAGTCCCTAGAGGTCTTCAGTGCAGCTGTCCTGGGGATTGCTTACCTCCCTGTGACTCTGTTGTCCCAGCTGAGGAATGGGCAGAGTCATGACTATTTCCAAGGCTGTTGTGGCAACAGAATAAAATAAAGCATGGCCCGATCCAGTAAAAGACACTTCAAGATGCCCTGTTCCCCCTGGAAGATTATTCCCCTAATCCCCACCTCCTTGGATATGTCTCCACCCATATCCTTTTCTGTGGAAATGTTTGCCTCTGATAAAAAATGTCCGCTTATTTTCTCCACATTCTCTCCTACACCAACGGCTGGGCCACCCTGTGATCCCATCACGCAGTCACCATGTACTGGACCAGGCTGTGTACTCAACCTGAACATGCATGCCCTCCCTTGATCCTGTCTTTCTGCATCTCCCCTGTCCCATCACTGAACCTGGTCCCACTGATGAATGAGCATGATGAGTTTCCAGGGGAGTTTGGATGAGAAGATTCTCACCCAGACTCTGCCAGTAACAACCTAGGTGACCAAAGGACCAAAATGTCCCCTGAGTCTCATCTAACTCATCTAGTAGGAGAGGTTTCTAATACCTGTCTTGTGCCTAAGAGAATTGCTGTCTCTATAAGTAGGATGAAACATAAAAGCTAATGAAAGAAGCTCCAAGTTATGAAAAGAAATGGCCAGGCTTTTATTACCTGCAAAGGGCCCAGTTTTAAAAACTGCCTCCAAGTACAAATGGAACTTAACACTCAAGGATGGGGACAAGGTCTAACCACCAACATGATAAAAAAAAAAAAACGGGATGCTCCGGTTAACAAAGGCCCTGCAGCAACCTGGAAAGAGGGACATGGGGGAATTCGAGCTGAACCACCTAGGATTTCCGGACTAAGAGAGAGAAGGCATCAGAGAACCTTAGAATACCCTGTTGAATTCTTTTCTGTTCCTAGTTCTGAGCTGACCATGTGGGCTAAACATCAATTTTCTGCCAACCAGACCCAGCCCATCTGCACATCTCTTGTCTGTGCACACCCACTGGGCAACCACATGGAATCTTGCCCCTTTTGTTTCCCCTACTCTGCTTTTCAGGATTTTAAATAACACAACATTAACAGAGTCCCTCAAGTTAAAGATGAATAGTATGTGTCTATGGCATGTTTCTAAATGCAAATTCCTCACTTTGTGTATTTATGGGACAACTAGATGTGAGAAACAACTCAGAAACTGCCTGGAGAACTTACATGTGATCAGATCAGAGGTGCTTGCTAAGCTCCACACGTTTGCTGGGCCCCTGCTTGCTGCATGCCAGGCCCTGTACTATCAGTAAACATAAAAAGTACATGAGTGACTGGGATCTGTGATGCCAAGGCAGATGCAAGGAGCGACAAACAGCTGGGGTTGAGCCCCTAGTGAGCTGAGGGCTTGTGCTCTTCTGGTCTCCTGGACCCAACCCACCTGAAGAATTGAGTGGCAGATTGTCCTCAAGTACAAGCACAGTGTATGTATCCAACCTGCCCTTTCCCTGATCAACAATGCTTACATCAGATATTTTCCAGGTACGATGAAGTTGTAAAGGTTACTATAAAGAAAGATAAAGATACCAGGAGGGGTACAGGGGTTGCATTTATTTTATTTTTGGATAAAGAATCTGCACAAAACTGTGCCAAGTCAATAAACAACAAACACTTATTTGGTAGAGTGATAAAAGCAAGCATTGCTACTGCCAATGGAAGAGCAGCTGGGTTCATCAAAGATGAAACTATATAGCTTGATAAACCTAAGTGTTATGAACGTGGAGAAAGTGGACACTTAATGTCTGTCCTAAAAATACACTCGGAGGAAGTGAACCTCCGAAGAAGAAAAATTAAAAAAAAGGAAAATTCCCGAGCCAGAAGAAGAAATTGAAGAAGACAGTGAAGATGAAGGGGAAGATCCTGCTCTTAACAGCCTCAGTCAGGCCACAGATTTCCAGCAAGTCAAAATTGAAAAACAACAAAAAAATGGAAACCCAGTTTAGGGGGGGTCTTTTAACATCAGATGATTCAAAATGCCCAGGGATAAAGAAAAGAACATTATTTCAACGATGAGGAGGAACTTAGTGATTAAAATTATATATGTATTATGTAAATATCATTAAAAAGTTTTTAAATCTTGGAGTACTAGGTTCCATTGGGACTAAACATTATTTTAGAATTTAAACATGAGAACACTTAGTACCAAATACTTTTCTACTTTAAAATGCTACATAGGAAAATGAAAAGTAATTTAAAGTATCACATTTATTTTGCATCAAGATTTGCTAATAATCATTAATCTTGAAAATAGTTTATTTGAATAAAAACAAAAATTTAATACTATCATAATAATGCTATCTCAAGAAGAAAGGTAGATAGTAAAAAGATTTGTTTGAGACGTTTGTTATAAAAGATTATTAATGATTGGTTTATATGAGGACTTTTGAAATAAATTTCATCCTTAAAACAAAAACTTCATTTAAAAAAAGTACATGAGGGACTTCCCTGGTGGCGCAGTGGATAAGAATCTACCTGTCAATGCCGGGGACACAGCTTTGATCCCTGGCCCAGGAAGATCACATGCTGTGGAGCAACTAAGCCCATGCACAACAACTTTTGAGCCCAAGTCACAGCCGCTGAGTCCAGGCACCACAACGACTGAAGCCCGGACCTAGAGCTTGTGCTCTGCAACAAGACACAGCAATGAGAAGCCTGGGCACTGCAACGAAGAGTAGCCCCCTGCTCGCCACTACTAGAGAAAGCCCATGCACAGCAATGAAGACCCAGGGCAACCAAAAATAAGTGAAAAAAATTTTTTTAATTGCATGAGGCATGAGACTCGCTCCCATGCCATAATGGGTAGAGGAGAGATGATTTAGACTCTATTTGCTTGCTATTGATTTGAAACAATAATTGATTTCATTGTTCGTTTGTTTTCTGCTTTATGTCTTTTTTTCCCAAGGCAGCAAAGGGGAAGGTAGCCACAGCATCTGGTAATAATTTGCAAATCTTGACACTCTCCCTAAGACCAGATGGAAATATTTCATGCCTTAACATAATTTTACAAGTTACTGGCAAAAAACGTAGCATCTATCTTTTTAAAGATTTTGTAATTGTGAAATAATAGAAAATATTGACCTTTGCTCCAAGTTCCTGAGACATAATTCCTAAATCTCTTGGAATTTCCCAGGTGAAAAAAGGCAAAGCTTGGTGGGCTCCTGAATGAGTGATAATCACTCAAAAAACCAATCATGGTTAGAAGTTTGGAGCTTTCAGCCCCATCCCTTATTCTCTGGGAAGGGTAGAGAGACTGGAAATGGAGTTAGTGGTCAATCATGACCATGTGATGAAGCCACTGTAAAAATCCCAAATGTGCATGTGGTCTGGAATCTTCCAGTCTGGTGACACGTGGAGGTGCTAGGAGAGTGCACTAGAGAGAGAGCATGAACCTCTCCCACTCACTCACCCTGCATCTCTTCCATCTGATGTTCACCCATATCCAACTTCATGTCCTTTTATAACAAACCAGTAAACGTAACTGTTCCCAAATTCTGTGAACCATTCTACCAAATTATTGAACCCAAAGAGGAGGTCGTGGGTACTCACATTTACAGCGGGTGGGTCAGAAATACCGGTGACGACATGCGACTTGAGACTGGCATCTGAAGTTGGCAGCATGGCATCAGTCTTGTGGGGACTGAGCTCTTAACCTGTGAGAGCTGATGCCATCTCCAGGTAGATACTGAATTTGAATTTTGGGATATCCAGCTGGTGTCGTAGAGAATTCCTTGATAGGAGGGGAAAAAAACCAACATTTGGAGACCAAAAGTGTCAGAAGCGAAGTGCTCTGTGAGTAGAAAAGGTGAAACACATGGGGAAAGAGTGAGGTGTTCCTACTCAGTGATAAAATGAGGGGATTATTTGCATTTTAAAAAAATGATATTTTTTTTCCTTTTAAAAGACTGTAAATTATTTATAGTGCTTTCAAAGAATATCATTAATAAAAGCCAACCTTTCCCTTGAAGTCTTTATTGCACAGTGAGGTTTGTCAGATACCAAGGGCTAGTTTCTGCTGAAAATTGTTAAACCTTTGGTTTCAAACTTTTGTAAGCTACCCGTTAAAGGGCCTGCCTCTGTTTTCATGGACTCTGCTGCCCCCTATCAGAAACTAAAGCTGTTACAGGATATACAATTTTTTGAACAAAGCTTTTCCTCAATCACATGATGAAACAGGATATGCTCATACCTTGTGAATTTAGACCAAAGAACCATTTGCTTTAAAATGAGCCTAATTGCTTTGCTGCCCAGAAGTTATTGCACAACAGTAATAATAATCACAGCAGTAAAAATCTGTCTGAAATAATTTGCAGCAAGATGGAGTCCCTCAACCCAAGGGCCCAGTCTACAGGCTCACACCTTTCACAGACTGCTGGGAAAGACACATAAGTGAATCAGCAGCTTCAACGTGGATAAGGAGAGGCGTGTGGGTACCAGGTGCTGAGGGAGCACATCGAGGCAGCACCTTAACGAGTGGGTTCCAAACAAAGTAAAAGGACCCGTTCTTACAGAAACAGCAGCAGTCAGCCAAATGAAGAAGAAAGCGAAGCCTGTTCCAGAGAGTGGCAACTGTGTCTGCCAAGGCAGGGAAGCCCATGAGAGGGTGGAGACACACACATGTATGTATATACATATATGTATACAATACTGATACATTCTATATACACAAATATATACTTTATCACAGATTTTTCATACATTTTGATACAATAAATTAAAAAACTTCAATAAACTTCTAAAAAAATAAAAGGAACTGAATTATGTATTGAGCTGATTCCCAGAAGCCCAGCTGTCACTCCTCTGCCTGAAAACTGCTGCTGCGAGGCCACGTCATCTCCCTGCCTCAGAGTATGGCTGAGTCAGAGTTCAAAACAAAGGAGAGCAAGAGGGATTCCCAAGGAGGTCACCTGAGCAGAATATCCATCTAGCAGCTGCCCTGTGTTCTGCAAGTATTCCATGTACATCCACAAGAGGTGAAAGAGCTAACTGAGGACACTGTATCAAGACTGGAATCGAGAAAGAGAGCCATTAAACTGTCAGTAAAGATTTGCACATTATCAGAAATACTGTTGGGCTTTCCCTGGTGGCTCAGTGGTAAAGAATCCTCCTGCCAAGGCAGGAGACACAAGTTTGATCCTGGACCAGGAAGATCCCCCATGCTATGGGGAAACTAAGCCAGTGTACCACAACTATTGAGCCTATGCTTTAGAGCCCAGGAGCCACAACTACTGAGCCCATATACCACAAGTACTGAAGCCTGAACACCCTAAAGCCTGTGCTCCGCAATAAGAGAAGCTACCACAATAAGAAGCCCGTGCACTGCAAGTAGAGAAAAGCCCATGCAGCAACAAAAGACACAGCACAGCCAAATAAATACTTTTTAAAAAAAGAAAGAAATGCTTTTCACAAGACAACAGAAAAAAAAAGGAAAAAAATCCAGTGATCATATATGAGATTTCAAAACATCCTTTGAGAGATGCTTAAAATCTAGTGCTCATTTCACCTGTTTTCCTTCAGTGCTAGGCATGTTGCTTCACTTTGAGAAAGTAGTTTTGTCTTTGTCAAATACACATGCACCAAGGCATTAATTATTTACAGTTTTCCATTATGTATCTCATTTCCATTTAGTGCATCATCTTTCAGCAAATCATGTTTTCCCTTTGAACAGCATTTTGGCCAAGTTTTTCCATTATTCTTTCCTTTGTCTTTAGTATACTCTTGATCAAATGTTAAATATACATTATTTCTATGCTCTTCAATAATATTTTCCATTCTCCTGGTCTCCTACTGACTTATTTGACTTTACTGGTCCTACATGATTTTGGTGAAAAAAAAATGATACACTCTCAACAAAAAAAATATGTATTTCTCATTAACCTAGAAGAATAAGGTCAAAAACTAATTTCAATAGATAAAATAGTTCAAGTGGTTAAAAATAACTCTGAATGGGCATGTAAATTATTACAGCCACTGTGGAAAACAGAATGGAAGTTTCTTAAAAAACTAAGACTAAAACTACTATATGATCCAGCAATTCCACTCCTGGGTATATATCTGAAAAAAACAAAACCACTAATTCAAAAAGATACATGCACCCCAATGTTCATAGCAGCATTATTTAAAATTGCCAGGGTACAGCAACAGCTCAAGTATCCCAAAACAAATGAATGGATAAAGAAGATGTGAGTAAATAAAGATACACACACACACACACACGCATGCATGCACACACACAATGGAATACTACTCAGCCATAAAAAAGAAGAAAATTTTGCCAATTGCAGCAACATGGGTGAACTTAGAGGGCATGATGCTAAGTGAAATAAACAGAAAGACAAATACTGTTTGATATCACTTATAGGCAGAGTCTAAAAAATACACAAATGAGTGAATATAACAAAAAAAGAAGCACACTCACAGATACAGAGAATCAACTAGTGCTTACCAGTTAGGGGCAGGGGGCAGGCAGAATATGGATGGGGTTGTGGGAGGCACAATCTACTGAGTGTAAAATAGGCTACAAGAATGTATTGTACAACACAAGGAATACAGCCAGTATTTTGTAACAATGTAAAAGAGCGCAACCTTTAAAAATTGTATTTAAAAATTAAAAAAGAAAAACCAACACTGAATACGTGCACCAGTGGAAAGAGCATTGGTTTGGGGTCAGACCAGCCATGGTTCAAATAATAGCACTACCACTAAACCTCTCTGACTCTTAATTTTCTCCTCCATTTATTATGCACAATGGGCGTAATAAATATCTGTCTTTATGGCTGTTGTGAGAAGCAAATGAGGAAACTGATGCTAAACTGCTTCAAAAATTGTAAAGCATTAATCAAATGTAAGGCATAGTGTTTAATTGCTTATTGAATAAATTCAGGTTTCATAATTTTTCCTTTGAACACCAAGGTTCTAATCTTGAAAACATTCTTTATTTGTCCATATTTCATTGTTCTAGGACCTTGCCAAAGTCAGGAATGATTTCTTTCTTTTTGCTGGCCTCAGTTAATTGATTTTTGTTAAACTAGCAAGACAAAAATTTCAGCACATAAGAAAACAGCATTGCATTCAAAAAGGATTTTCCTTCACGTCCTTTTTTTAATCCAAGATAATATTAAGGGAATTCCCTGGTGGTGTGGAGATTAGGATGCTGTGGTCTCACTGCCGAGGGCCTAGGTTCAATCCCTGGTTGGGGAACTGAGATTCCACAAGCTGTGTGGTGCAGCCGAAAATGAAAATACAAAATTATTTCAAAGAACAAAAATCTATATACAAGATAGTATTAAATAGTAAGTAGCTCTTATCCATCCCTTTTCAGGCTACTTTTTTGTTTGTTTTACAAATTGTTTGGAACTCTTTAAGACAAAAGGGTAACTGGTAAACCATGGCAAACTTCCATGGACTATACTCAGTGAAAACAATAAAGAGACTAAGTAGCTTTAATAACGTTTCTTGGGCAGAGATGATTGATACCATTAACTTCTAATTATAAACTTATTTTTCTTACTAGAGCAAGAAGAGGCCGTTTTTTTTCCTCTAAGAAAAAATTAAAGTGTAGGATCCATGTATGATTTCAAGCAGAGACAGTGAAGTATCATTAAAATTTCTAGAGCATTAATTACTTCTGTTTCCTTGCCTTGTTATGACAAGTGTACCTGATCTCTTGGGGTGGCTGGCCAGAGCTCTGCAGCGCCCCGCTCCAAGAACAACAGTGACTGACACTCATCCATCCCAACTCCCCTGTGGAAAATGTCCAGGAAGTTGCTCAGGCTGCAAGTCAAAATAGCCATGGTCTTTTGGAAGGTTCACTATTAACCCTTTCCCCCTGAAAAATATAAGATATTCTAGATACTTTGTGGTATAAAAAATAATTCTTGTAACATCTTCCAGACCCCTAAATATTAGACATCTCGGGAAAGTAGCAAACAAGTAAGTAATTTGAAAAGCATGAAACCAGCTTGTATCAATTCCTTCCACAAGTGGCCCATTTCTTTTGCAGTGGTTGGCTAGGGTTGAGGCAGCAACCAGCAGGGCCACAGTGTCACAGTTAAGGAGATAGGAGTAGGGTCTTTGGATAGGGTCTTTGATTTAGTCAGTTTGAACGTCTTCTTTAAACTAATTTTGCACTGAGAACACTTTCTGAACAAACTTTTTTTTATGTGTCTATGCTGCTGATACAGGAACTGAACCAGGAATATTGATCTTCCTGCATCATCGTTCAATTCATACCATTTCCTTACTTGAAAACCTTGAACACATATTTGTTGAATAAATGAAGTTTGAATAGTCAGTGGTTACCCACTGCCTATATAAAGTTTAAAGGATGGCCTTGGAAGTGCTCCATAAACTGATGAAAAATTATACCTCATTCATTCATTTGCTCAATAAATATGTACTGGGTACCTAGAAAAAGGAGCTCTACTTGGTGCTGGAGGGTTAGATTTGAAGACAAATCAGATACTGGCCTGAACTTCTTGGGCTATCTGATCTTCCACTATTTCATATCACTAGGGCTGCCCACTGCCCCACACTTTCTTCAACACAACCCAAACCTCCTCTACTTTGTTAGTTTTTCTTCCTTCCGTCCAACATAATACATACAATTCTAACTTATCCTCAAATTTAAGCTCAAGTGTGCCCTCCTCCTCAAGCTCCCTCCTAAATACACTTTCTCTCCCCTCTTCAACATGAAGAAAGTGCTGTCCTCTGACTTCATGGAGAACTTGAATAGCAGTTTTGTTTGGGCATTTTCTTTTCTATTACCATTACATCAATATTTTCTCCAACATCTTGAAAGGAAGGGTATTTTCAATTCTGTATAGAGCACCTGGACTTCAACTAGTTGGCACTTAGTAAATATTCGTCAAATGAATGAGTGAATAGTGAATGCCTCATGACTTAATTTATAAATACTTCTTTTACACCCTTGAGAATACATTTCTCAAATCTCCTTAAAATTATGCTTTCACAAACTTAAAAGCCAAATAGGTCATTTGCTCAAGTTTATTCAATACAATGAAAATGTAAAAATGCCCACAAGAAAATGAAATGTGTTATCTCATCAGTTATGTATGTAAGGCAGAATTGTGTCACTATCTCCAAAGACTTGAAGTTTGGGAAGTGAAGTGTGCTTCTATCCACTGCGTGACAGCAGTTCTTTCTAAAATGATTTGAAGATTTGAACAGTAAACCTATGCTTCCAGGTCTTCAGCTGAACTCAGGCCAGCCCCCTAGTCCTCTTGCACCTTCTGCTGCGCCTGACATCAATTCAATCAAATGTTTTCTCCAGCCACTTGGGCTGCTGAGCAATGCTAAAGAATACCCACAGTTTCATGGGACTTTCAGGCAATCCTGAAGGGCCCCATTCTTTCTCACGAGTGTTTTACAAAGTCTTTTCCTCAAGCCACCTACCAACATCCATCTCCTCCATTATTAACATGACAAAATGGATTTCCTATGTCGTGATAATAAAGAACAATGCCATGAGGGCCCAGTGTGCAATGGCTGCAGACAGCAGCCTCCTCAGCCTTGTATACAACCTGTTGCCTGTATAGGTTGCCCTAAGGGACCTTGGAGACAACTCTTTCTAGTGGGCATTCATGACTGGCCTGCTGTCCCCAATTTAGGCTCCAGACAGGTATGCGCTGTGCCTTTGGAAAGCCCCAGGGCACAGTGGCCAGGGTCCATATTGGCTAAGTCATAATGTCCATCTGCACCAAGCTGCAGAACAAGGAGCATGTGATTGAAGCCCTCTGCAGGGCCAAGTTCAAGTTCCCTGGCCGACAAAATATCCACATCTCCAAGAAGTGGGGATTTACTAAGTTTAATGCGGATGAATCTGGAAACATGGTGGCAGAAAAGTGGGTCATCCCGGATGGCTGTGGGGTCAAATACATCCCTAATCATGGTTCCCTGGACAAACGGCAGACACTGTACTCATGAAAGCATCAGTGCTGTCCCCTCCTTAATCATGCTCACCAATAAATCCTATTTCCTGTCAAAAAATAAATAAACTATAGCAACATCAAAGCTGTTACTTTTATTAAACACTATGCTTAGGCCTTTTACCTTGTGGGCATTATCTCATAATTTTCACAAAGATCACCACTTATTGAAGCAGGTACAATTATTATCTCCTTTCTACAAATTAGGAAACTGAACTTGGGAAATTGAAGCATGGAGAGGTCAAATAACTTGCCCGAAGTCATATAGGCACTAAATGTTATATCCAGGTTATAGATCCAAGTCCCACTGAACTCCAGAGCCAACTGGTAAACTTGTACTATATTTGATTCCCTATTTTACTCTTCCCTTAGAAGATGGTAAAGGTAGGGAGAGGATTCTCAACAGGATGTCTGGCTCTTATCCCAGTCCAGTTCATATAGGCCTCTAAAGAGTAAGTCTCCATCTCTTCAGCTTAAGGTTCTCCTACAACCGGTGTGAGCCAGTTAATAGGAGAAACAATGTGGATATATACCTTACATTGACCTAACCAGCTTTTCTTAGTTTCTGTCACTCTAACAGAATATCATAGACTGGGTGGCTTAAAAACAAATGATTGTTCCTCACAATTCTGGAGGCTGGGAAGTTCAAGATCAAGATGTGAGCAAGATTCAGTGTCTGGTGAGGGCATGCTTGCTTCCTGTTTTAAAGATAGCCATTTTCTCTTTGCATCCTGCCAAGAGAGAGAGCAGAGAGAGGGTCAGCTCTCATATCTCTTCTTATTTTTTATTTTTTAAAATTTATTTTATTGAGGTATATAATTGTGTTAATTTCTACTGTACAGCAAAGTAATTCAGTTATATATATATATGTTCTTTTTCATATTCTTTTCTGTTGTGGTTTATCACAGGATATTGAATAGCGGGGCTTCTCAGGTGGCTCAGTGGTAAAGAATCTGCCTGCCAAGCAGAAGACGTGGATTCAACCCTTGGTCGGGAAGATCCCCTGGAGCAGGAAATGACAACCCACTCCAGTACTCTTGCCTGAGAAATTCGATGGATGGGGAGCCTGGAGCCTGGTGGGGAGTTGCAAAGAATCAGAAACAACTGAGCAACTAAACAGCAGTAGCAGTATTGAATATACTTCCTGTGCTATACAGGAGGACCTTGTTTATTCATTCTATCTGTAATAATCTGCACCTGCTAATCCCAACTCCCAATCCATGCCTCCTCCACACTCCCTCCCACTTGGCAACATGTCTGCTGGGTATGCTTGAGTCTGTTTCTGCTTTGTAGGTAAGTTCATTTGTGTCATCATTCCTTTAGTAAGAACACTAATCTCATTGATGAAGGCTCCACCCTCATGATCTCTTTACCACCCAAAGGGCATCTTCTAATACTATCACGTTAGGGATTAGGGTTTTAACACGTGACTCTGGGGAGGACACATTCAGTCCATAGCAGAGCCTTATTGGAAAAAGCAGTTGATTCTATTACCATAAAAAAACCAAACATTTCTCCTTCTTTTGTCCCCTCCTTTTTAATTTCACCCAAGTTTCCTCAAGGGAGCATCCCAGGGTGTTCTGACCATCTTCTGGCTATCTATAGGCCAACTTGCTTTCATGCCTGTACTCATGTTTCTGAAGCTCAGCTCTCACCCTCCGAGGTCTAGGTCCTGGCTTTGTTGTTGTTCAGTTGCTCAGTCATGTCCGACTCTTTGTGACCCCATGGACTGCAACACGCCAGGCTTCCCTATCCGTCACCATCTCCCAGAGTTGCTCAAACTCATGTCCGTTGAGTCGGTGATGCCATCCAACCATCTTGTCCTCTGTCATCCCCTTCTCCTCCTGCCTTCACTCTTTCCCAGCATCAGGGTCTTTTCTAATGAGTTGGCTCTTCCCATCAGGTGGCCAAAGTGTAGAAACTTCAGTTTCAGCATCAGTCCTTCCAGTGAATATTCAGGGCTGATTTCCTTTAAGATTGACTGGTTGGATCTCCTTGCAGTCCAAGGGACTCTCAAGAGTCTTCTCTAACACCACAGTTCAAAAGCAGCAATTCTTCTGCGCTCATCTTTCTTTACAGTCCAACTCTCACATCCATACATGACTACTGGAAAAACCATAGCTTTAACTAGATGGACCTTTGTTGGCAAAGTAATGTCTCTGCTTTTTAATATGCTGTCTAGGTTTGCAATAGCTTTTCTTCCAAGGAGCAAGCATCTTTTAATTTCATGGCTGCAGTCACCATCTGCAGTGATTTTGGAGCCCAAGAGAATAAAGTCTGGCATTATTTCCATCATTTCCCCATCTATTTTCCATGAAGTGATGGGACCAGATGCCATGATCTTAGTTTTCTGAATGTTGAGTTTTAAGCCAACTTTTTCACTCTTTTTCACTTTCATCAAGAGGCTTTTTAGTTCCTTTTTGCTTTCTGCCATAAGGGTGGTGTCATCTGCACATCTGAGGTTATTGATATTTCTCCTGGCAATCTTAATTCCAGCTTGGGCTTCATCCAGCCTGGCATTTCACATGATGCATTCTGCATATGTTAAATAAGCAGGGTTACAATATACAATCTTGACATACTCCTTTCCCATTTTGGAAAAAGTCGGTTGTTCCATGTCTGGTTCTGTTGCATCTTGACCTGCATACAGGTTTCTCAGGAGGCAGGTAAGGTGGTCTGGTAATCTCATCTCTTGAAGAATTTTCCAGTTTATTGTGATTCACACAGTCAAAGGCTTTAGTGCAGTCAGTGAAGCAGATGTTTTTCTGGAATTCTCTTTGCTTTTTCAGTGATCAAATGGATGTTGGCAATTTGATCTCTGGTTCCTCTGTCTTTTCTAGTCCAGCTTGAACATCTGGAAGTTTTCGATTCACATACTTTGAAGCCTAGCTTGGAGAATTACATCCTGGCTAAGAGGAGGCAGATTTCAGTTGGTGGCACCCTCAGGGCCCAGTACCCCCCCACCCCACCGATCCTGCTCAACTGTCATTGCTAAGGAAGCCAGGAGCCCAGGTCGCAACTGGCCCTCAGGATCCTCAGGCCACACAAACAGCAGGGGATAGGTCCTGCAGACTGAGACCCAAGCAGACGGCCACTGCCATTGTCATAGAGGCGGGGACAGGGGAGAGGTTCACCACTTCCTCAAGTCCTGGGCCAATCAGTAGCTGGTCTTAGTGGGGGCTCTGGAGCCTTGCAAGACACAGCCCCCAGCCTGTTTCCTGGGTAGGTAAGGTGGGGGGACCTGGGGAGAAAGCGGGGATCCACCTCTTACCTCACTCTCCTCTCAACCACCACTTCTCAGCCTGACTGTTGACTCAGAGGGCCCACTAATGGTGGCTGACTGACAGCTCGTTGCTTATGGGAGAGACCCACTGCAGCACCAACCAATGGCTGGGCAGGACCACTAATGGTCCCCAGCAGTAACCACTGCCTGGTAAGGAGGTGCAGGGTAACGGCGGCACAGTAATGCCCTTGTGCTAAGGGCTGCACTTGGCCAGGCTATATTACAATAGGAACTTCTGCCCCTTGTATCATCATATCATTACTACATTGGGAATGCAATGGTACCGTAGCCTATGCTTCTCAAACTTTAATGTAAATATAAGTCACCTGAGAATCTTATTAAAATGCAGATCCTTTCAGTAGATCTGGGATAGTATTTTGCTTTTAGTATCTAAGTCATGTTTGACTTTGTGATCCCAGGGACAGCAACCTGCCAGGCTCTTCTGCTCACGGGGTTTCCCAGGCAGGCATATTAGAGTGGGTTGCCATTTCCTTCTACACTGTATTTTTAAAAATTATTTATTTTTGGCTACATCTGGTCTTGTGGTATGCTGTTTGCCCCAGGACTTCTCTCTAGTTGTGGCCTGTGGGCTTTAGTTGCCGGGTGTCACATGGCATCTTAGTTCCCTGACCAGGGGGAGAACCTGTCCCTTGCATTGGAAGGTGGATTCTTAACCACTGAACCACCAGGGAAGTCATTAGTCTATTTCTCAAAAACTGCAAGTGACACTAACACTTTTGATCTCCAGGCTAAACTTTCAGGAGCAATGACCTTGACATCTGGCATCTGAAGTTCTTTCTGGGTGATCATTTTGGAGCCAAGTGATTTTCCTCCCATATGTGTAAATTCTATATTCTGCTTTTGTGATCAAAACTACGCATCCTGTTGCATATTACACTTTATACACATTACATACTACAGACACCAGTTAACTACCAGGTTTAATTTCGGGGGGTTTGGATTTTTTTTGTACATGATTTTCATTTATGACTACTTGTTTCTAAAGTAATGGTATAATTATTTCTATATTTTTATGTCTATACGCCACGGGCAAACTTTTCATGCCTACAAACCACCACATTGCTGTCTTCCTTATGGACACAGGAAAAGATTTCTCTTCCTGTCCAAGAAAATCCCTCCATCAATGCCCTGACTTCCAACTCACTGAAAGCACATTGTTACTTCTTTTGCTCATCAGCCTGCTCTATTTTATCTAGTCCCCAACTTTCTCTATAGTAGTACCAGTAAAAAAATGTTTCATGAAATTATTTAAAAACAGAAAGTGAATGCAACACAATTTTAATTGCTGAATTTAGCTGAAAGATGTATGGATGTTCACTGTATTATTCTTTCAACTCTTCTCAGTATTTGTAAATTTTTAAGTTTGGGGGTGTAAATACAGGAACAAGAACAATTTATCCTTTGTTTCTTCCTAGCACAGATACTCCCAGATAACATCAATTCCCTAAAGAGCCTCTCACCCATTAAAAATTTACTCCCACAAAAAATTTTTCCCCCAAGATATTTAACCTCCTTTTGTCTAATCTGACATGCAAGCATGTCCTCTTACAATCTTTCTGCATTATAAATTAACAAATTTTAAAACTTTTAGCTTTTCTAGCATGAACACTAGAAATGTCATTTACTCTCTAGTTTAGTAAATCTTAACTACATTGTAAATCTGTATTCTCTATGTATTCTATAGTCACCTCGTATTCTACAGCTCCTATCTACATTTTTTGCCCTCCTCCTCCAGTCATACATAACCAGGGCCCTGAACAACTGCATTCAAAGCAGAGCACCAAGAAGCTGGCATTCCTGCCCCAGTGCTGCCCACCTGGTTCCAACTGTGCCACATGTTGTGTGTGTTAGTCACTCAGTCGTGTCCAACTCTATGCGACCCCACAGGCTGCAGCCACCAGGCTTCTCTATCCATGGGCTTCTCCAGCCAACAATACTGGAGTGGGCTCTCTCCTCCAGGGGATCCTCCCAACCCAGGGATCGAACTGGGTCTCCTGCATTACAAGTGGGCTCTTTACCACCTCAGCCACATGTTCTGAGGACCAGTCAACATCCTACATTTTCAGCTTGCTTTCCCAGGACTAATGCAGGTTTACCCAAAGAAGGTATTTTTAATATTTATGAAATAGTAAATCTAGTTTCTACCGAGGTAACTGCAACCTAAAATGAAATGCTTTTTTACATCACTTTTATCAGACATATATAAGTCCTGCTTAAACAAATACCAAAATAGTTCTCAAGCTAGGGAGATTTTGCACTCCAGGATACGAGACAGTATCTGGAGGCATTTTTGGTTATCACAACTGGGGTGGGGTGGTGCTGCCATCTACTGGATTGTCAGGGATGGCATATGTCTGACAATGCCCGGAAAGTGACCCACACAATAGGTGTGTGTGGCCCAAAATGTCAATAATGCCAACGTTGAAAACCCAGCTGCAATTTCTGCTTTATCTAAACTTGTAAGATTTAGGAAGCACTAAACACCAGAGAACCAAACAACTGAACCTATATGGCTCCAACTGTCTTTTTCAGTTCTTTATTAAAAAACAGTATTCTTCGGTTTTTCAACATTAAGTTCCCTTAATTGGAAAAAAACCCAGAGTTCAAAACCATTAAAATGGCACAACCACCACAGTGTAGTGCAGTAACAATACAAAATCAACTAAGATTAAAAACTGGTCTAAGACTTTGGATATAATAAGTTTTATTCATCTGGTGGTACTTGATGCTCACAGGGCACCATACAACAATCTTTAAAAATACAATAAGAAAAAAATTGAACAGCCAGAGAGATCAATTCCATTAGAGGGCCCACAGGAAAACCAACAAAAGCCCACAGAAAAACCCACCCACTGTCCCCTCAGAACATTAATTTCTTCCTTTTTAAGTTTGGCTTTAAGAAACACCAAAGGAAAGTGCGAAAGAAAAAGTCTTTGTTAAAACATCACATAGCGTCTTTCACATAAGTATCTCACAAAATGCTTTCCTTATTCCAGAAGCATATAAAATAATTCAAACATTTGTGAGCCTCATTTGGTCCCAACTTTTACGATCACAGGCCTCAGTATTTGCCTCACCTCTCTGTCCTCAAGTTTTTGTCATCAGTAAAAAACCACTTCCAATTGTCTTTGCTCCACACTGCCACTACAAAGCACAGATGTTTCACATAAACATCAAGGGCTAAAGCAAATTGAACTTATGCAAAAACCTGAATATGTAACTAAATTTTCCAAAGACTGGTTTAAAAGCAAATCTTGGCTTTGAAATTTCATTGTATGCTTCAATTTTCACAATTAGTAATTACTGAAGATCATCTGACATCGAGCATAAAAGAGAACAGCAAGATTTAAAGTTGCACGAGGGATACCGTTACAGTAACTTCTAAAAGTAGGTGATTTGGGAAATTTTGTACTGTTGACATGTTGTCATGAAGTTATGTCACATAAGAAACTAGTTACTAATTCTGCCTGATCAGCTAATGCTCAGTATCAATTTTGTACAAGTCAGCCAATTATAAGCTATTTCTCAAGTTTAAGCCTCCAAAACAGGGAGCCTTAAGTACTAACAGTTCAATAAATTAACCTAATCTCAGGATATTGGTTTTCCTTACTGTGGCAGAGCCATTATATGACTAAGCTGCTGCGGCAGCTCACTTCTCATCCGAGTTCATGTTAAGTACTACAACATAAGGAGATAAACTAAAATAGCTATGGGAAGACTAACACCTAAAACTAAAAAAGTTTTGACCAACTAGGGAAAAACAAAGATATACTTTATTATAAAAAAAAAGTGCTGTACTAATGCTTGGTTCTTCTAAATTTGAATGGCATTTCAGCTTATGCGCAACACCTATTGATCAATTATCATCTGATAATTGCCTTATATTACCTGATACTTAAGCAAAACTAAGCAAACCTAGACATTTCAGCTGCTGCCATTGTGTAGCATAAGTAATCTGTAACTAGATGTTTCCCCTTTTCCACTATACTGTATTTCTTAAGGGTAAGACGCAGGTCAGAAGTACCTCTGCATCCCTACAACTAACCACAGTGGCTGACATACAGTAGGTGCTTAACAGGTATGTACTGTTGAGTAGTGGCTTATGACATGACATGGGCAAAGAACTCCAAAGATTGTCTTATTCTAACTTGCATGACTTAGAAGTAGCCTCACTCCTACAGGTAGAAGTTTAAGCTACTTTTCCCACGTTCTAAACAGAATTGTCACGAGTCGGTTATGACTTCAATTACTTCCCTTAAGCAAATTCATAAGCATTTTGAGAAATCAAGAGATGAAAGGCGCTATGCAAGTGCAAAATAATATTAAAGACAGTTCAGCAAAGGTGCTATATTTTCTAAGGTGATGGAAGGGTTGTGCTAGTTTGAGGTTAACACCCCCAAACCTACTCTTCCTAATGTCTTTATCAACAGAGCAATGGAATTTTGACAAAGATACCATCACTTTATATAGCTTGTATTCTACTAACTACTCTCTATAAACCAGGTGACAGAAAACGATATTAAGCCACTTATTCTACAGAAACCAGTACTTTATCAAAGTTCCGCATTTTACAAGTCATGTTCAAAAAACACACACGAGTTAGCATTTTGTACACAAATGTTTATTTCTCAATTAAACATTCCCTTTAAACACAAGGAATGAATTCTAAATCTTCATAAACATGAATTAAAAATGAAAGCCCTCCAGTATAGTGTGTGTAATCACTGTGTTCTTGGTCACTACTGGCGTTTACTGCTTAACATCAAAAACAAAGGTTATTTAAAAATCATGCTACTGGATTTCTAGCTCTTTCTCTATGACCAGTTCTACGCTGATCTGCAATGTTTAAAAGTTTACATCACCAAATCAAAGCAAGTTTAAGGTGTGAAACAGCTGTGCAGTAAACACAAAATAAACAATAAAGTTACAAGATATAGTCAAGTTCATAACGAATATAGGTGTTCTTATCATCGTTGTAGATTCTTGGGTAATGTGCTATGAGAGCATCCTGTGAACCGATGTAGATGGAGTTGTAAATTTTCCAATACACATCTCTGACTTTCCGGGCTGGGTGAAACAAACCCTAGAATAATTAAAAGGTTACATTATTTTAAGAAATACATAACCTTAACACAATTAACAAACAAACCATAAAGATATGATTCTAAACATCTCCCTTTGAGAAAGGAAAAAAAAAGATGTCAATTCCATAAAACTGAAGTGGGCAAGGACAAAATCTAATCTTCTCTCCCCTCATAACTGTTTTCCCATATGGCACAAATATATCCTCCCTAATGATAATTAGGAACAGTGACTTAATTCAACTAAATTACTTTTTTCAATAAGTACTGTTAAAAAAATCTTTAACCTACCTGTAAACAATACTGTAGCATTCTACATGGTCCAATCGCAACTCTCAGACCCTCCAGGGCCCCCATAACTGCCTGAATTACATGGGGAGATGTCTCGAACACATTGGGCCATACATAGTTCAACAAGTGATTCAGCGAATCTTCGCAACCAAATCCATAAACTCCAAGTGACATGTGTTGCACCACTGCACTAGCAGTCTGTCTGTGTACAAGGTCCCTGAAATGGAGAGCGAAAAAAGCTTTTTATTAAGATGCAGTCTTAGTTTCACAGAAAATACTTGCCTGCCCGCTAGAAACTAAATCACAAATTCAGTGTTTGGAATGGATGCAGAGTCATCCTTCCACCTCCTGTATCTGACACAGGATACCTTCAGAGTGACTAATGATTCTACTTGAGAACTTTTGCTTTGATGATTCAAACCTGCTCACTATGGCTCAAAAATAAGCTATATTTTTCTTTCAGAGTAATAGGAGCAAGAAGGCCCAGCGCAGTGTATATTTTTGCAAGCTACTAAAAATAAGAGGGGATACATGACTCTTTACACACGAACGATAGACGGTAGTATCTCATTTTAAACTCTGTAAATTTAAAATCTTTGAAATTCAATACTGTATACAGTAAATAATTAAAATGAGATTAAATCCCTTCCCTTGTGGTTTTTAAAAGAGATTCATTCAAGAATTCAATTTGGGGAAAGGAAGAGAAGGACTAATAATTTTTTCAAACCCAGAAAAAAGAACTTTTATCACCTCCCATGTTTTGACTGACTTCATGACAAATCACTGATTTACTTATTCCACAATTTATTCAACTGAGAACAAGTATCAGATAAAAGGTCTATGATAGGTATAAAAACAAGTTCACACATTTTACCCTCAAAGGCAGGAAGAGAACCTTAAAGGTATTTAAGAGAAAAAAATACCTTTTTCTCTTAAACCTTAAGAGGAAAAAAAAAGCACCTGAACCTACTTAGTTGCTAGCATCTTTATTTTTCTTATTATAATACTCTATTAGGCATAGATTACAATGAATCCGTATTCCTCTTTGGTAAATGTCCCAACTAAAGTAATGTTTCTTGGTATTAGGGCTGTATCAATCACCTCTAGCAATACTTTATCAGGGGTCACCATCTGAATAATTGGGGGCCTGCAGTGACAATAGTGTGGCTCTGGCAGGCCATGTTCAGTAGTTAAAAGTGTCTCTGCTTCACCTGCCATACAAAAAGCTAAAAAGATCAGGTCTCTTCATTATATCAATAAGCTCATGCTCATCATTTTCTTTTTAATTTTTAAAATAAAAGTTGATTGGAAATTTCCTGATGGTCCAGGTGTTAGGACTCAGCACTTCCACTATTGGTGCCAGGGTTCAATCCCTGGTCAGCCAAGTAAGATCTCACAAGCCTCATGACATGGCCAAAAAAAAAGTGGGGGAAGGGTTTAAAATGAAGAGGGGGCACACTTGGGGAAAAAAATTGGGGGAACCATTATAGCATGTATCTTTTTTTTTCCCTTTGGCTGTGCAGAGTCTTTGCTGCTGCACAAGGGCTTTCTCTAGCAGCAGAGAGCAGGGGCCACTCTCTTAATTGTGGTGACTTCTCTTGTTGCAGTGCACGGGCTTAGTTGCCTCATGGCTCTGGAATACTTCCAGACCAGGGATTGAACCGATGTCCCCTGTATTGGCAGGTGGATTCTTAACCACACGATCACCAAGAAAACTCCTATATCATATACCTTATTTGGAGATAACAGTCCCATTAATAGTTTCATAAAAATCCAGGCTAGTGGTCCCTTCTTTAACTACATCACAATAAGCAGGTCATGTAATGATTATTTCAATAAGTTTTAAAATAAAAGAATTATTTTAACTATTTTCTTGTGCTTAGTTCAAGTCACTTACCTATCCATTAAAGCATCCTCAAGTAGTGGTGTTACAGCATAAATGTAGTCCTTTCCCATTTCACCAATATATTCAAACAAGAAGGAAAGTGACTTTAACACTCCATTTTGAACATTCAGTTCAGGAACTCTGTATTCATTCATTAAGGCAGGTAGTACTGTGAAGGGTGAACATGTTTCAGCAACAATAGCTATGGCCACAGTTGTACAAACTCTGTTCTGCCTTTCTTGAACTTTTAGGTTGTTGAGAAGTGTAGCCAATACATCATGAGGGCTGGAAAAAAATAAATGTGCCAGCAAACTGTTAGTATACAAGTCAAAATTTTTTCAGAGGGAAGAAAAATAATCAAAGGATGGGAACTCAGTAATTTTATGCTATGGCATTACTATTTCTACTTAAGAACTTCATTTTAATTAAAATGTTCACTTTAATGAAAATATTCAAATGGATTCATTTTCAAATATAATTCAGTTTTTAATAAATTTCCTGAAATGAAATTTCATTAATGAAATTTCATTTCATTACACGTTGCTGCTGCTACTGCTGCTAAGTCGCTTCAGTCGTGTCCGACTCTGTGCGACCCCAGAGACGGCAGCCCACCAGGCTCCCCCATCCCTGGGATTCTCCAGGCAAGAACACTGGAGTGGGTTGCCATTTCCTTCTCCAATGCATGAGAGTGAAAAATGAAAGTGAAGTCGCTCAGTTGTGTCCGACTCTAAGCAACCCCATGGACTGTAGCCCACCATGCTCCTCCATCCATGGGTTTTCCAGGCAAGAGTACTGGAGTGGGGTGCCATTGCCTTCTCCGTCATTACATGTTTAATATGAGT
This sequence comes from Bubalus bubalis, assembly GCF_019923935.1. Classification (NCBI taxonomy): domain Eukaryota; kingdom Metazoa; phylum Chordata; class Mammalia; order Artiodactyla; family Bovidae; genus Bubalus; species Bubalus bubalis. The sequence continues at coordinate 138,108,472 of NC_059158.1, forward strand.
AATTCTTTGAGTGGTCAGAACATGGTCTACCACGCCGTAACATACAAAATCTGTTTCCCTTTTATCTTCCCGCCCACACACCTTTACCACATTTATTCTCCTTCTTTAAGGATTTATCTTACCACAAATTTAAAGGAACACAGGAACTAAAAGATTAGCACAGCTATTCACTGCAAATTGCTTGACTTTCATCACAAATATTTCATCACAAGTGAAAACATACTACAGCTAGCAAAAAAGGGGTGGGGGAGACTCTAATTATATAATCAACTTTTGTTATGTTTGAGAATATCTTGTTATTATGCCACATGTACATGAAATATCTCATTTTCTACAATGACTGTTCTAATTTGGTTCTGGTGGAGTGAAAGCAAATAACCACAGATTATCTAACAAAATAGTTATAATTTTTAGTTGTCTGTGGATTAATTCTAGAAAAATATTTTTAAAACACATGAAGTATTAACTTGAGAACTGAACTATGTTAACTGCTTTAGCAATATCCAAAAAGAACTGGTCTTAATATTTTAAACAATAACCAAAAAGAATCAACAAAACCTGAAATCCTTCTGAAATGTTTCCCTCTCTGCAAACACTGAAGTGTTATTAAATGAAATTTTATACCCTTCTATTTTAATTCAATTTAAGATGAAAGAAAACATTTCAAAAATTGAAGGTCATTAGTTAAAGTCTATTTTAACTGCATTACTCATACCTTACCTTAAAAGAGCTTACAGAAACAGAAGCATCTTTTAACACTAAATCGGTCTATTACAAAGTTAAAAAAAAAAAAAACGTAAATACTACTCACCCAATGGCCTTCGCAATATAACCAAATGTATTGACTGTGGCTCTACGAATAGCTTTTTTGTGTGCTTTTAAGAGCTCTAAAAGTTCAAAGCAAATCCTCATCCATTCTCTTGCAGACACATATTCAGCTCCCCTGGTTTAAAAATAAAAGTTTAATTTGTTTGTGACAATAAATTTTAAAAGGTAAATTTAAAAATTCAGTTCTCAAAACATGATTACCAACTCATTTTAAGCATTATATAAATTGTTACTGTTCAGAAGAGATGGATTATTTTTAAATAAAAGCAAAATTTAAAAATATACTGCTACTCCCTCATTGCCATTCAAACTGCAATTTCACTGAAAATATTAGCCTGACCATATATACTTACATTAGCAAAATTTGCCAAGTGAATAAAAATGTGAAAACCAATACTACTTAAAAAATATTTAGGTAATCTGCTTACCTATCAGCAATACGCCCAACAAGATCAATACAATTCTCCTGTACTTTTTCATGCCTATTCTTTAAGATGGGGGTGAGTCTAGGCAGCAGATCTTTAATTGGTGGGGTCATCTTATGCATACCTATTTAACAAAAGTCAACACACTATCAATTAACATGTAAACTGCATGCTTTGCTCATTTTATCTTTTACTTAACAATGTAATATATGTGACTAGGCATAAATACAAACTTACAGCTGCCTATGGAAAGAAAAAGCCCCAGATTCTGACCAAACGCAGAATTTTTAACTTTTCATTAACTTCTGATTATGTATGTATAAAAATGAAAGAAATTAGTGAAGTGATTTAAAGAATGATGGATACTCAACAACAAAAAAATTCCATTTAGTTCTGAAATGTATTTGTACACTGACATTTAAATATGGGGACAGCTTATGTTCCGGCCATACACAACAATATAAGCCAGAGGGAGACATGTAAATTAAAGCAAAATTTTCCAGAAAGGGCCCCCTTACCCTTTAACTGCAAAACAAACAGATCTCCAGTCTCCCTGCAATGCAGGGCATACTTGGATGGTATTTACACCTACGAAGAGAGAAAAAAGGAGGCAGCTGGCAGGGGCTCTTGTTCTAACTAGAATTGCTTGCTCTGATTCTCTCTCCATTGCTTTTCCCATGTTTCTCTGACCAACAATATGGTTTATAGTTCCCTGCAAACCAGAGCCCCACAAGTGGCCAAGTAACTGATTTTTAGCAAGTATCTCCAAATATAGAGGACAGGGCTGAACTGTGATTTGTATGTAAATGCAATGGTTCAAAGACGTCCTATACTGCATAAAAACCCCTTACTAAAACAAGAAAAATAATGGCTTATTTCAACCTCCTGATAGGTTATTCCTGCCCCTCTAAACTCTGCACAAGTCTGCAATAGTTCTATTCAATTACAATGAAGAATAAAACAAAAGACTGTATTTATTGCTCCATCATAAGGCCTTTAAAGAATAAAAGCTTTATTCTCCACCCAAAAGAATTTGTAATATACTTGTTTTAACTTTGGGTAAAAAGCTGAAAGGGTAGTTTAAAAGTATTGGATTTAAATAATGAGATTATTTGATCGATTCACTTTTCTCCCTGGTTATCATTCCTTGAACTTAATGGCAAGCAGGAAAACCTACCATAACCATTTTATTCAAGTTGAGTAAATATACCATATTTAGTCTTAAAATTTCAGAGCTCTTTCCACCCACCATTGCCCTCCTATATATTACATGTGAGACACTGTATTTTTAGGGCCCTCTTATCCCATGACTTAGAAGTTTTTGAGTTGTAACTATTCGCTCCTCTCTTGCAGGTCCTAAAACTTGCCCTCTTTTCTCTTTTAAAGTAAAATATAAATAGGTTTTGGGAGGTAAGATTCTTGTGACATCCCAACTTAACTATATTTTTTAGTAGTTAAAAAATTGTGTCAGATATCATCACTCAACTCCTAAATAGGATTCTGTATTTTACTTTCAGAAAATCCAAAGAAGTTTTAAAAACCAAAAAACAAAAAATTCTTCCATAACCAATGAATTCCATACCTATTACATTTACAATGGCCTTCAGTGCTCCAAGAATGCTGCCCAAAACTTCAGGGTACTCTTCACCCAAGTACTCATACAAAACAACACCCAAATGCCCCATCAATTTTTCCTGTTTTAAAAAAAAAAAAAAAAAAAAGATGAAATGTTACTGTTTATGCTATTTCTTTTGGTGAATAAATAAGAATCTGATATAAAAGTTTACCTCTTGACAAGTCTTCATGACAACAGCTGTTCGAGAGATCAAGTCAGCTGCCTGCTGCCTAACTTTTGCTGATTTGTTATTTAAACGCCACAAAACTGTACCACAGATCTGAGGCAAGTAAGGTTTGACTCGTTTGCCGAGAGCATTGACCACTGTACCAAAGCCGTTCAACATTACTGAGTCCTTATTAAAAGAAAAAAAAAAAGGCCAAGTTAAATTTAAAAACTATATTCAATGCGAACAAGAATTCAGTTTGTGATGAAACAGTTAAAATATACCAATATTCAGCTTTCAAAAATTTATTCTAAAAATGTGATGTAGAAGAACATTTCTTTGTAGTTAACTGCATAAATATGGGCATTTAAAATTTTTAATTAACTCTTTACTGATAATATTTCCTTGAAACTACTTTTTTACAAATATGAGAGCCAATGGCAACTTGCCATAATAATTAGTATCATTACCTCTGTAGTCTGTTCTTGGAAAGCATAAAGAATACCATCAATCAGTTGTTCTTCAAGTTTATGATCAATATCTGCTGCTCCCAAGTTGCCCATAATTTTCTCAATTGTCTCCATAACCATTTTTCTGTACTGTTCAGCTTCATCTTTTAGATCATCCACAATCCTGGATATAATTTCTGCTGCACCTACTTTGTTTGCCAACTCCACAGTAGTATCAACTAACTAAAAAAGAGGAAGGAAAATCAATTTACTGCTTTTCCAAGGAAATACAGAGAAATTATGAAAATGGAATATTCTAAAGATACTATTTAGCTAGTCAGTGTGCTGAAAACAGCTGGCTCCTACTATTAAAACTTTAAGATGGGACTTCCCTGGTGGTACAGTGGGTAAGAATCTGCCTGCCAATGCAGAGGACATGTCTTTGATCCCTGGCCAGGGAAGATACCACATGCCCAGACCAACTAAGCCTGTGCACATAATTATTGAGCCCACGCTTTAGAGTCCATGTGCTGCAACTACTGAAACCCAAGAACCCATGAGCCAGAGCTCCACAACAAGAGAAGCCACCACAATGAGAAACCCATGCACGGCAACAAAAAGTAGCCCCTGCTCGCTACAACTAGAAAAAGTCCAAGAGCAGCAACGAAGATCCAGCACAACCAAAAAAAATTTTTTTTTTAATAATAAAACTTTTAAGAAAAAGGTGGCCAAAAAAATTAAGTATGAGTCTATGTCAAGGGGATTAAGGTTAAGATTATATTCATGCTTCATTTAAGCCAGATTAAGTAGTTCATTTACTAGATAAAAATGTCAATTCATAGTTGGCTATTTATTCCAGAATGCAAACTCAAAATGAAAATTGCCTTGCTGACTAAAATCCATCCTCTCTAACAATCAACCAAACAATCTATGAGATCCTCAAGGCAAAATATGATTTATGTAATATGCAATCAAACTAATGGATTAATTTTAAGAATTTCTGAAAATATTTTTTTTTACAATAAAAACTTACCTGTCGGTAATTTCTTCTATCCAAAGCCATTCTATGTTGCCAAAAGTGTTTAAAAAAGGGAGGAAGGATCTCTGTTTTAATGTAGTTTGCTTCTACACCATCTGTTCCACAACACTGCTTTACCACCTAAAATGTTCAAAAAAATAGTAATAATAGCAGCAAACACAGTCCTGGTCTAAAATATATTTTTTAATGATACAGAATTCTCTTTCAACAATGAAATACATCCAATTTAGATTAATAAATATGGAACAATTTGGAACAAGTACCTTTAGCACAATTTTCTTCATTTCTTCATCAGGAGACTGGAATTCTCGAATAAGAATTAACATCACTTCTCTAGTATAGTAGTTGGCATATTCTGCATCCATAAGAGGAATAAGATACCCAATAGCCTTTAAGAAAGCCGCAAGACCCTATTTTAAAATAAAAAATATATATATACTTAGTAAATTAGATTTAGGTCATTTGAACTTCAATGAGTAGAAATAAAAAACACAACCAAACTGGCGAATTTACCTTTCCTCTGTGTTGGCGGATACCCTTCCATAGAGGCTTTAACACAGAATCGAAAGATTCAATACCATAAGGGGTTGCTGCTTCAGCCAAGGCAGCAATGGCCAAAGCACTAATGGTCCGAACTTTTTGCTGCTCATCCACAAGACCTATAGAAAGCCAAACACAGGTTTCAACTAAGCCACACTGCCTAATTTTAACTCAGATAGTACTACTGAGATCCCAGCAATACATCTAACCGTTTAGTCAAACTGCGGAATCTGTTCACTGGACAAAGTTAGGCAAAAGCCAGTATGAACTACAGCCTATTAGCAGCTAATATTACAAATCATAAACTATATGGTGTTTATGTAGGTCACTTTCCACTTCTCCAAAAATCAGTAGCCTAAATTTCAGGAAACCTGTCTGAAAACAAAGTTATCCTACAACTTACCATGTTCAATGATTTCAACTAAACTTCTGAGATGTGGCAAGATGGCACAGCCCATGAGAATAGCTATCTGCTGTACAATCTTTATACCAGTGTGTCTCGCTTGCCAGGACTTCTTGCTTTTGCACACAGCTTTTAAGAAAGGCAATAATGAAGGAATGCCCAGAGCAGAGGCTACAACAGCAAAAGCTCTAGCTGTTGTGTTACGGACATACTCATCCATGTTATCTATATCAGGTCTCATGGTAGAGATCATAGTAGCCAGTCCAGCAGCCTGAAAGTTCAAGAAAAAAATGATAATAATGAGTTGATAACATTAACCTTCAATCATTTTGTTCTAAAATTGAATAGTCCTATCAAGAAATATAAAACTTTGTTTTCCAGAAATATAAATACCTTTGCCAAATTAGAAATAATCTCTCTGCCTTCCACTCGAGCGTAGTAATCTTCATCAATCAACAATGGTTCAATGACCACTAGGATCTGAAAAAGAGGAGGAGATACATTTTCACACCAGTTACTGATGCAATGCTCATGTAACAGAGTACATATAAGGAAATTTTTAATTTCTAGGCCTGTGTTAATTAAGGGACAAATTAAGAATTTTAATCACACAACTTTAAACCCAACATAAAAATCAGTATTTGGGAGAAATGGTAATACAAAAATAATTAAATACAATATACACACACACCCCTATCTGCATTTTACAATTCTAAGCCATAATTACCATCAGCAAAAAGATGGTTCTTAGTACTAAATGGCTAATGATACAGAAACATACATTTTCACATCCTAATATCAATAAAAGCAAATTTAAAATATGAGTACTATGAACCCATTATATAGGATGGCCAAAAGTTACATCTATTTACACACGTATTTGTATATGTTATCTACGTGCAAAGAAAAAGGTCCCAGGGTATGTAAATGTAACAATGGCTAACTGAGTATTCTTTAAAAGGAGCTGAAGTTTCCCTTTTTTATTGTAAATGTATAGCATCAGTTGTTACTTTTTAAGAATTTTTACATTTCACAAATACATCTATTGATAAGTTGGTAAAAAAAAAATGAATTCTTTTCATATCAAAATATATCAAGTCATTAGAAACACAACTGGAGAACAAACCTTGTGTACATATGGTCGAACTAAGTCATCAAGTTTGTATAATATTCTATCAATAACTTTCACAAGTAAATGACGCTCTTGATCCTCAAGTGTAGGTGACATCAGCAGAGGAAGAATCTGATTAAACAAAGGACCAGCTCCAAATTCACGAGCTTTATCAGTAATCTGACGCAATGCAGCCTGGAAGAAAGAGTAAAAGGTAGGTTTCTTGATTATAAGCGTTTTGAATGGGAGCAAAATAATTACTCCATGGTTTTATGTAACTGAATATTTTAGTGTAAACTTCACAGGGATATTTTACATACAGAAGTATGTGTTCATTCCCATCAAAATTACTCTGAAGTTTGAACTCCTGTGACAAAGGCTTAAACAATGTTTTCAGATAATTCAAACAGGGTAACAATGCTAGAGAAGGTGTGAAGAAAAAGGAACCTTCCTACACTGTTGGTGGGAATTTAAGCTGGTGAAGCCATTGTGAAAACAGTATGGCGGTTCCTCAGAAAACTAAAAATAGAATTATCATACGATCCAGCATCCCACTCCTGGGCATATATCCAGACAAAACTCTAATTCAAAAAGATACATACACCACCTATGTGCACAGCAGCTCTATTCACATTAGCCAAGCTGTGGAAACCACCTAAATGTTCACTGACAGATAAATGGATAGATATGGCACATGTATACAATAGAATACTACTCATCCATAAAAAAGAACCAAATAATGTAATTTTCAACAACATGGATGCAACTAAAGATTATTACTGAGGTAAGTCAGAAAGAGAAAGACAAATAGCATACAATATCACTTAAAGGTGGAATCTAAAATACAACACAAATGAACCTATCAACAAAACAGACACAAAAAACAGACTTGTGCTTTGGGGGCCGGCGGGATGGACTGAGAGTTTGGGGTTGGTAGAATGCAAACCATTACATTTAGAATGGATAGAAAACAAGGTCCTAGTGTATAGCACAGGAAACTATACTCAATATCCTGTGATAAACCATAATGGAAAAGAACATTAAAAAAGAATATATACACGAACTGAGTCACTTTGCTGTACAGCAGAGATTAGCACAACATTGTAAATCAACTATACCTTCACTAAAAAAAAATTGAAAAAATATATTAAAAAAGAGTCACGAGAGTATAAGCTAAAACTCCTAAACTTCTCCTAAAGAACCAACCATTTTCAAACCACATGATACTAATTTCCCACATAATTCTACTAATTCCCTTATTTTCAGTATGTTTTAAAGGCTTTGAGGATAAAATGGAGAATCTCTAAGATTATAATGAACATGATGATTTAACAAACTGGTACTTACCTTTCTCATAGGAGGTGTTCCATTCTTAATTTTTAAAAGCAACTTCATTATTTTTCTCTCTTTTTGCTCTTCTGGACTAAGAGTTGATTCATCGACATCAACCTAACAGTAAAAAGTAAAATATTTAAAGGTTAGTGGAGATATAATGACTTGTAACTGCTAAAAAGTTAGTATTTTGTATCTGTTATTATCACTTACCAAAAGTTTATCAAAGTACTGAATATCATCAGGTTTTAAAAATGGAAGATTTCCAGATGGTTGGTCATTAACGTTTTTCATAGTTCTATCTTCTGTTTGCATGTGGAAACCTGTCATACCACCCAAAGGTGTTGGAGTTGCTGTCAGCTTTCGAGCTGGAGTTCGAATAGGAACATATCCAGCTGGAGGGGGAAGTACCTAATACAGTTAAAAGACAATTTAGGACTTTCTTAGCTTTATATAGTAAATGATAACAAAAATGAATAATATGTGCCTGTAAGAAGCTTTCTGCTTAGAGCCAAGAATTAACATCAATTAACATCAATCTCATTTTTCTATTTTAATTGTATGTTTAAAATATATAACAAATATTACTCTTTCTCATCAAATTTAAATTTAGATTAAGTGTATTAGAAGTGTGGGGAAATGATGCAATACATGAAGAAGGCTTACAAAATTCTGATCACTTTCAAACATTAGTCTATATAAACATATTGGTGAACCAGTATCACATAAATGCAAATAAGCTCACATAGTGCACAGAATGCATAAAAGATTATATTAAAATAATAAAAAATTTAAAATTCATGTAAATCTCTGCTACAAAAGCAAATCTCTTTTAAGACTGTACAAAAATGAGTAACTGCATAAAAATCCAAAATGTTGAGCAAAGCCCTATAAATACACACATTTGACTAAAATAAAAAAATTCACTCAATATTCACAAGGGAGGATTTTCCCCTTCTACTTATAAAGAAATCAATGAATGTAATTGAGACAGACACTCAGGCAGTCAACAGTAGGCTGGAGAGTGACTATACCCACAGTATTACATGGAGATTTGTGGTGATTTAGTCACTAAGTCATGTCCGACTCTTTGTGACCCCATGGACTGTACTGCACCAGGCTTCCTCCATCCATGGGATTCTCCAGGCAAGAATACTGGAGTGGGTTGCCACTTCCTTCTCCAGGGGACCTTCCCCACCCAAGATTACAAAAAGTTATAAAGTAGTTAATTCATGCATACTTAAAAACAAATACGCTAGTACAAACCTAATGAGGGGAGAGGGGAAAATACATAAAACTGTTAAGAAGCAATAGACATTGGCAGAAAAGGCCCAGTAAAGGCCATCAAATTACTTAGGTTCCAGCCCTGATTATAGCTGTATGACCACGTTTAGACCATCAAAAGGTCCTGGAGTCAGAGGTACCTACAAAATTTTATACTTCAAAGCAAACTTCAAGTTGCTATGGTAAAGCAAGAACATTCTTTGTGTTCACTGGCAATCCATGAACTAAATACACAGGATCTTTTGAGACATCAAGTAATATAACCATGATCTAATGTGGAAATGAAACACACTTGGAACTATCTAAAGAATGAAACAGAGTAGTAAATTTGGGCAAGACCAATGCAAACTTTACCAGTTAATATTTTCAAAGAATATTTAAAACAAAAACCAGGCAATTCCCTGGTGGTCCAATGGTTAGGACTCGTCGCTTTCATTGCCAGGGCCAAGGATCAATCCTCTGCCCCAGATTGATTGGGAATTGATATCCTGCAAGCCTCATGGCGCACCCCTCCCCACCAAATCCACATTCTAAAAACCAGATTCATGTTGTTATTACCTTATATCCTTCTGGGAACATAGCATCTAATTCTTCATCAGACAACGGGCGATTTCTCTCATCAATTTCTCGCTCCCACCGCCAAGCCTGAAGCTGCTCAGGAGTCATACTCATTATATGACCTACCAAAAAAGTATATTTCTGTAATAATCTATGTAGTGCAAGATTTTTATCATCACATAGGTCCTTGGGATTGGATATAAGACAGTTAAGATCAATTCTAACATTCATTTTTATATTATAAACTCAGACTTCCTTTTATGTCCTGTTATTCTTGCCAAAAATAGGCATTAATAACACACAGAAAACCACAAACAAAAAGTTCAAAATACTAACAGGGGAAAAAAATTATTTCCAATGACAAATTTTCTACCTGGAGTAGGGGTGGCCATGTTCATGGCTGGCGTGCCAATTGGTGTCTTTCCAGGGGTCAGAACAGGAGTGCTTCCACCCATCTGACTAGCTGGTGTTTCATCCCAACGTGACTTTCTTTTACTGGCTCCAGGAGTTGGCGTTTCACCAATGGAATCTCCACCTCGATCTGTTCGAGGAGTCTCAGCCCATCCACTTCCATGCCCAGGAGTATCTTTAAAGAAAAAGTGAATAAGCTTAAAATTTTAACCACTGTCAAAAAATGACTGTTTATTCTCAAACAGTTAACAAACTCAAACTGATGACGTTCAGAAACAAGAAAAGGAAACAGGAGCAAAGAATTTTTTTTAATCACTCACAATACCACAACCCAGAAATAACCACTTTGTGTAGCTTGAGCCATTTTTCATTTTTCCAGAGTGAGATTACTCTGTATGTGCAATTTTATACTGCTTCTCTTATCCATTACATTACTGTTTTTGCGGGAGGAGGAAGTAGGGGTGTGTGGTTTGTGGAATCTCAGGTCCCTGACTAGGGACTGAACCCAGGCCCCTGCAGTGAAAGCACTGAGTCCTAATCACTGGACTACAGAGAATCCCCTACATTACGTGTTAAAGCACTCTGCCCTATCATTAAACATTCTTTATAAATTCTTAATATAGCAGATGTACTATTAAATCTTTAACTTTCAAAAACTATTCTCACAGCTTTAGAGAAGTCACACAAACAGCATGAGATTTAGGCAAATTTACACAGACAAAAAGTAGATGAGAGGTTACCAAACGCTGGGATGAGGAAGAATGGCAAGTTATTGTTTAATGGGTTCAGCTTTTATTTGCAATGAAAAAGTTCTAGAAATGATAGTGATAATGGCTACACAACACGTGAATGTACTTAATGCTACTAAATCATACCCTTAAAATTAATAAAATAGCAAACGATGTTATATACAATAATGATATTACATGACAATAATTTATGCTATTATACTATAATATAGTATAGGTTATGGCCTATAAACTTTACTTTCTCCTAACGTTCTTCCTGGGAAGCCCTGATGGCTCAGCAGTAAAGAATCCACCTGCAATGCAGGAGATGCAGGTTCCATCCTTGGTTCAGGAAGATCCCCTGCAGATGACAACCCACTCCAGTATTCTTTGGGAAATCCCATGGACAGAGGAGCCTGTCAGGGCTACAGTCCATGGAGTCACAAAAGAGTGGGACACAACTTAATGACTAAGCAACAACAAATGTTCCTCCTAAAATAATCCTTAAACCTCTTTAAGAAGGGAAAAGATTTACACATATAATCTGCTCAATTCTTAACCTGTCCTGAAAACATCTGGTTATTTATCTGTCTATACAGGACCAGAAGAACAGAGTTTCACCCATAGACATACCACTCATCAAATCAACATTTTACTCAAACACATGCCCAGATTCCACTAGAAGTACCTCTTTCTGTTTTGGGGGTCTCATCCCATCTGTTTTTACGAGCACTGGAAGTTGCGCCTCCATGGCCTGGTGTTGCGTGGCCTGGTGTATCGCCTCGTCCAGGAGTAGCAGCTCCCGCAGGTGTGTGACTAGGGGTAGGATCCCATATTTTTGAGCCTGGGGTTGCTCCAGGAGTTTCACTTCCCTTTGCACGACCTGGTGTTTCATCCCATCTTAAGGAAGGGGTATGTCCAGGGGTCTTAACAGAGTAAAACATTTTTATTTCAGACATCCACATGAAAGTAACTAGAAAACTTAAAAAAAAAATTAAATGTTTTAACTCATGATTAAGAGAGTAGATGTAGATTATCCTTCTGCTTAAAAGATACCTACTTTTTAAGCAAACATGTTTATGACTAAAAACAATTTAAAGATTTAATTTAAAGCACTGAAAAAAGCCCTAGCTTAAAAAAAAACAACATATTTTGGGTAATAATCTTGTTATGCCACTAATGGTTCTGTAACTTTTGGGAAAACATTAAGGTTTCTCTGTTGAGATCTCAAAAACTTTCAGTTCTAATGATATGCACCTCTCAAATCTGGGGCTTAGAAACGTGAGCACCAAATTTCCCACTAAGAATAGTTTTGAATTTTTTTTCGATTTTATGTGTTTAATTAATTTAACCATGTTTTGAATCACTTGGGTAATTGTAACTTGATACTGCCACATAATTTCAAATCCTTGAAATGAGGTTATATTTACGATCTTTATATTACTCTCAAGATTAATGAAAACAAAAAATTAGAAGCTGACTTAATCAAAAGTTCCATGGTAGTTCAAACAAAGACAAGCAGTGAGCGATACAGGGCATCAGACAGTGTGATAGCAAAATAACCTCCATAATGCAGACAATATCATATCAAAAATGGCAGGTCAATTAGTAGAAACAAAAGTTGTATTTAAATAATTCTATAAGTTTTGTAGTATATTTTTACATATTTCTTTTAAAGTTGGATGCTCCACCCAAGAGTTCTATTTAGCTTTATGTTTGCAAATAAGAATCAGTACTTTTTTTCTTTTTTTTTTTGTTTTTTTTTTAGTACTTTTTTTCTTTCAAAAGATTCTATATATTAATCAGGGTTAAGAAATTCTTAATTAGGTGAGTAAAGCATATAAACAGTTGGACCACAAAGAAGGCTGAGCACCCAAGAATTGATGCTTTTGAATTGTGGTGCTGGAGAAGACTCTTGAGAGTCCCTTGCACTGCAAGGAGATTAAACCAGTTAATCCTAAAGGAAATCAACCCTGAATATTCATTGGAAGGACTGATGCTGAAGTTCTAATCCTTTGGTAACCTGATGTGAAGAGCTGACTCACTGGAAAAGACTCTGATGCTGGCTCGGAAAGACTGAGGGGAGGGGAGGAGAAGGGGGCAAAAGATGATGAGATGGTTAGATGACATTACCACCTCAATGGACATGAATCTGAGCAAACTTCAGGAGAGAAGAACACAGAAGCCTGGGGTGCTGAAGTCCATGGGGTCGTGAAGGGTCAGACTTAACTTAGTGACTGAACAACAGTGAACAATAACAAGGCACATAAACTGTTAAAAAAGATCTTTTTGGCAACTGCTCTTCCTACTCAATCAGGTAGGAAAAAATTCTTCCTAGTATCCACTGTAATTCCTACAGACATGATTAGAATAGAATTGTGTTAAATGAGAAACATGAAAGAAAATATGGTCTGAATCTCTAGTTTTTATAAAACAGACATCAACTCTTGGGTCTTCTTTTCTGTTAAAGAGATACAAGACAAGTTTCTTTTTCTCAGTTTTAAAAATTTACACCGAATGCCAACCACGAAATTTAACTTAGTAATCTTTCTCTGCAAAGTCAAGTCCTCTCATGTATCAGCAAGCAAATGGGAAGTCCTCAAGATCTACCTTAAACTAAATTGGTTGGAAATTACATGTTTGGTTTAGAACTCAGTTCTGAGTTTGGAAAAACACTGCCATGGCCTGACATGCTTTTCCTCATTTGTAAACAAATCTGCAGTAGCCTATGCTAGAGTGGACAGTGACTTAGACTAGGGTAGTGGGGACAGAGATCATGTAAAGTGGCTAGATCCTGAATATATTTAAAAGTTGGGCCAAGAAAATTTATTTTGGATAGGATGTCAGATTAAAGAATAAAAGGAATATACAATGACCCTGAAGGGTTTGGTTTGAGCCAATATACATGGGAGCAGGATGGAAAGAATGAATAGGGAAAATCAATTTTATTTTAGAAATACTGATTTTGAGATGCCAATCAAATACACATCAAGGTAAATGTGTTGGGTCTGAGGAACAGAGAAATAAAGATGGATTTGTAAATTTGGGAGTTGTCTTACAAAGACAATATGTAAAGACAGGAGCGAGATCCTAGAGTTAATTTAGACTGAAAAGAGATCTGAAGATTGAGCATTAGAGTACACTAAATTTATGGAAGCTGAGGATGATACAGCAAACAAGACTAAAAAGTAGTAGCCACTAAAAGGAGTATTGTAAAAAGAGAAAGAAATGGATGGTAGCTGGAAGGGGATGTGAGGATCAAGAGATGATTTCTTGCAGTTTTTGGTTTTTTTAAAAGATAAAGATCAGGAAAATGTGTTTGTTGATGATAATAACCTAGAGTACAGAGAAAAAAACTGATGCTATATTAGAGTCCTTGAGTAATAAGAGACAGGAAATGATACATAAACAGACGGGTTAAGCTGTATACAGTCAATTTGTACTAACAGTCCATATTATAAGAGATGGAAAAGCAGAGTAGATGAGAACATATACAGGCATACCAGCAGATTTCACAGTGGGGACATTTATACTTTTATCTTTTTAATTGTTCCTATTTGGGGTGGGAGAGAAATAGAAATCAAAGTCACAAACTAAAAAGCAGCAGCTAAGGAGGTACAGCTTCACAGAACATAAGGAAGTCATTTGAAGGGAAGGTGAATAGAGCCATTGCTTAATGATCAGTTTGTCTGAGTGATGAAAAAGTTTTGGAATATAAATCATGGTGGTTCTTGTACAACACTTTAAGAGTAATCAATATCACTAAATTGCACACTTAAAAATGGATAAAATGGCAAATTGTATATTTTACCACCAAAAAAGTTTCTAGGAAAATAAACTGACAAAGAAAATGTAGTACTAGTGTGTATATATGACACCTGTAGTCAGACTTAAAATCATCCATCTAGAAAATGAAGAGGACTGCTATGTTATACTCAACCTCCATATAATGTGACGTACTTCCATATCTGTATTTAGTATTTCAAAACGAACATCCCTTTACAAGTTATAAATAGAACTGTTTCCCCCAGAAGTCATGTTGAAGCCCTTATCCTTGCTCTAACTGTACTTGGAGACTGAACCTTGAGTGAGGTAATTAGGTTAAATGAGGTCACAAGGTTGGACCCTAACCTGACAGGACTGGTGTCGTTACAGGCAGAGAAGAGATACCAGAGCTCCCTCGCTCTTCCACGTGTGCAAAGGCCACATGAGGACATAGCAAGAACGCAGACATCTGCAAGTCAGGAGGAGAGCTCTTACTAGGTACTAACCGTGCTGGCACCTTGATCTTCAAGCCTCCAGAACTGTGAGAAAATAAATGCCTCTTGTTTAAGCTACCCAGTCTGAGGTTATCTTGTTAAGGCAACAAAAGCAGACCAATATATTCCATGAGAGAAATAAATTAAAAATAGTAACAATAAAAAATAAAAAGAAATTACCTCTGCTTGATCCCAACTTGATAGCTTTTTTGGAGTGGCACCAGGAGTCTGATCAGCTGTTTGATCCCAACGTCGTTTCCGTTTTGAGGGAGGCTGGGATGCTGCTGCTCCATTGACGACTTTTAGTTCTCCAGCCTTAGCTTTTTCTGCTAGCTGTTGCCTAATTTCTCTCTGAAAAATACACAAATAAACAGTGAGCATCTTTAAAACACTTTCAATATATTTTCATACCATTAGTACAGTTATTTCTACCTAACACCATTTTATTCTTCACTCATTCTCCTTTCTATGCTACTGGTATTTCCATTCCTTATTTTACCTCTCTTTCCTGTATTTTCAAGCTTTATACACTCTCTTTCTATATAATAGATGAGCAAATATGGAACGTATTACATAGAGAGCACTGCTTTATATATAGTTAATGAAGTAAAATCTTCAGTCAATGGCAGCAAACCAAAATGCTTCCACTGAAAAACACTTCAAGTAAAACTCATAAAAATAGCAATTAAGACTATGTAGTAAGTTGGGAAAGTGATAAATTTTCAAAATTTTATTGTAATTATAACTATGAAGTATTATATATAGTATAGTCACAACAAATATACATTTAATTTACCCTGTGATTTTAAAGTGGAGTTCTGTAACTCCATTAGATATATGGAGTTCTATAACCCCAAAATCTATTTTATATTCATAATAAAGTTACAAAGACTAAGTATTAAAACAGAGCAATCTCTGCAGGCCAGCAGGAACTCATCAGAATATTCAAACTGAATTTCCACACATATTCAAACTGAATTTTGTGGAATAAGAGGCTTTTCAAAAAATGATTTCACTATTTGACTTTTCCCTTACACAGTGACTTCAGGGACATACCATTAATAGCCCCCACAGATATGTCCACTATAAAATATATATGTGTACACATATATTGGAGAAGGAAAGGGCAACCCACTCCAGTGTTCTTGCCTGAGAATCCCAGGGACGGGGGAGCCTGGTGGGCTGCCGTCTATGGGGTTGCACAGAGTCGGACACGACTGAAGCAACTTAGCAGCAGCAGCAGAATTCTGCATAAGGTTCTTTCTCAACTTAATTTTTATTAACAGTAATAAAGTAAGCAATATTTGTGCAGCAAATAAAAAAGGAAATATAAAAGTCTGTCAATCTCAGCTTCTTTTACATTCTTCCAACACCATGAAAATAAAAAGCAGGTTTACAGACCTCTTCTTTAGTTAAATGCTGTTCTCGCATTACATCCATGTAAGTCCTAGCATTCATTTTAGGATCAGGGGTCTTCCCTCCTGCAGAAAAGAACAGCAACAGGACAAGAGTACAATAAATAAAAGATAATTAGGTTCAAATGATTTATCTGCCCTGCTCTAATATTACATTATTCCATAATCTTTAATTTATTTTTTGATGAAAAACTTTAATAATTATACATCTTACTTTTTATTGAGTTTGCTGATCAATTTAACCTGTTTGAACACAAACATATCTACAGCAGTTTAAAACAAAGATTTTAATGCATATAAAAACAAAATGACAGCACAGTTTAGTGTCTTCAGAAGTGATGGGTTCCTGGGTTGCTAATCCGGAATACGTACACTTTCGTGCCTTTGTCTCCATCAGCAGTTCTGACTTCAAGCAGCAGAATAGAAGCCTAGAAAATTATCTCTTTACCATTAGTAACACTTTGGAAAGATATTTATATTCAAAACATTACCTGTTGCAAGCTGTTAAAATCCTGACTACAAGTAACTATGACTAGATAAGTTCTTCATACAATGTTCTACAACAGTTTTAGTTTAGAAAATCTGACTTTAAAAAATATACCTCTAATCTTATTCTGATGTCATGTTACTAAAAAGGGCTTCATGGGCTTTCCATGTATTGTTGACCCAAAAACATATTTTTATCTTCTTAGGAAGTATATATAACAACTGGAAACATATTACTTGAAATATATTACTTCTACCAGTTATTATGATGCATATAGAAAAAAAGTGGTGTACAAAGAGATGTGTTAGTCTCTTGGTTAAAGTTTCAGTATTTGCTTTTCAAACTTCGAAATATCTTAAAGAAGCCCAAATGAAACAATACAAGATTCACAGAGGCACACGATGTTTTAGAAATGTGATAATTAGCTATACAAGTAGTATAGCATCATAATTTAGGAAAATATAATAAAATTCTAAGACATTTCCTATGCTGAAGATCATGCCCAATTGATAGTGTCATTCTTTCTGACACTAGCTCTGATAAGACTTCCTTTGGAATACTTTTTCACCATAATCTAGAGAGGATGTGTTGAACTGCACCCTTAAGAATGCAGACAGGACTGGCATATAGCAGTACTGCTGTAGGAAAGAAATTAAGGACAGTTAGTATGGGCCTGTGAATTCTGACATACATGTTTAAATCAATTACAATTATGCAAGTAAAAAAAGAATATCCCTACTAATTCATGCAGGCTGAAAGTCTAATTTATAAACCTGCAGCAGAATCTAATTTTAAGAAACAGGCACCTAATTTTGATTTTGAAACTCACTCACCTGAGGAAAGCATCCATCAGGCTCACTATGCCCCTTGTGCTGACCTGCACACTAAAATCAGCAAAACAGACTCCAACTATTAAAAATATCAAAGTCTTTGTATACATACTTCTGTTTTAACTTTAAGTTTGCTTAGAGCAAAGTAGGTGCATTTATTAAACTATATTTAGAGCAACATGGGGGGAGCTCTAATGTGGAAACAGTTTCTCAAAAGTTAACAATCCTAAAAATCTAGATTTGGGATGAAAACTTTCAATAATTTGAAAGTATCTTGAGCAGAAAAACACATTTGTTCAAAGTAAAGAAAGCGTACCCAAAACAAAAGTAAAAGAAAAACCTTTAACCCTTTGCGTTTCTATGGCATGGGCTCATTAGTTTCTTGTCCTTCTACCTGGAAAGAAAACTGGCATTATAAAGATGAAGAATATGGCATCTGTGACTTCAACCAAATCTACACAAATCTATAGTAAGGGGGATTTTAAAAAAGAAAAGCAAATTCATAAGCATGCCAAAAAAAATCAAAGGGCTAAAGACAACTTAACACAAATAAATTTCTGAATACTTATAGAAAAGTGGGAAAGAATTACCATCTGCAAAAGGATCAAGACGCTCAGGGGAAATTATCATGGTCCGCCTGTGCTTTTTGTATTCATCTTCCCGATCTGCAATCTTCGGAGGTCGATGCTCAGCAAATGGATCATACTGAAAAGAGGTATGTCTCACTTAATATTCACTTAGTAAATAACCAAACAAAATCACAAACAAAAGTCAGAACATTATAAAACATAAAAATGTTTAATAAATGCCTACTAATATTCTGTATCAAATACTCACATAAATGCTATTGTGAGAAAAGCAGGCATATGAGAAATTTCCATAGTTCAATCCCCTTCATGAAATTATCACCTTTATAACATAACTATTTCTAATTTTCTCAAATCAACTCTCCTCAAAACATTAACTTGACTCATAAAATAAATGAGTTTCCCCGAGAGTTGAGACATTCAGTTTTCTTTATCCAAATAAACTCTGGTTTAATTTTTTTTTTAAGTTACCTGTTCTGTTGACTGTGGTATATCATTAAGCAATGCCACAGGGGCATGATATCCTGGCTTCTTCTGACCAAGCAAACTTGTAGATGATGAGTAGTCATCGTCATCCTGCAATGGAATGCCCCCCAAAAACCAAGAAATGTCAGAACTTAGAAACTAGAAAGTACATAGAGATTCAATATGAAATCAAAATACAGTATGATAAAACTTGTTAACACTTGGGTTTTCTGTTCAACTCAAAAAACTATTAAAAAAATTAAATTTAGTTTTCTATACTCTTAAAAAGATTCAATAAGGACTGCTTTCTGTGGAAGTCAAAGTTATATATGTACTAGAAAAATGTGAGCATTTCATTTTTCTCAGTTCAGTTCAGTCGCTCAGTTGTGTCCGACTCTTTGCGACCCAATGAATTGCAGCACGCCAGGCCTCCCTGTCTATCACCAACTCCCAGAGTTCACTCAGACTCACATCCATTGAGTCGGTGATGCCATCCAGCCATCTCATCCTCTGTCATCCCTTTCTCCTCCTGCCCCCAATCCCTCCCAGCATCAGTCTTTTCCAATAAGTCAACTCTTCGCATGAGGTGACCAAAGTACTGGAGTTTCAGCTTTAGCATCATTCCTTCCCAAGAAATCCCCAGGGCTGATCTCCTTCAGAATGGACTGGCTGATCTCCTTGCAGTCCAAGGGACTCTCAGTAGGCATGATTAAATTTGTTTTTCAGATGTGGAAACTACAAACAGCTTCTTTAGAATTCTCCAGTTTCCTGGTCTAACTCTTTTTTAAAAAACATGGTTTAACCACAGAAAAAAGTAAAATGTAATTAATTTTAAATATATTTCCCCAATAGTATTACTATATTTAGACAGAATAATGTTATATTATTATTTTACTAATGTAAGAAGTGCCACAACAGGGAGATCTCAAGAAGATCTTAACACGTCATTTATTTTATTTAAAACTGAAAAAACAATTTCCTGGTCAGCTTTTGGAACACAGAGCCATTACTGCCTCTTACCATTAAGGTATGATATGCAAAGAGGCCTGACTGGCTTCTACAAATTTTGCTTTGGCACTTTAAAATTTTTCTTTAAAAAAGGTGCTAACTATAAAATAAAATATGGCTTGAATTTCATAAAAACAATAAGTTTCACAATCTATATACACAGGTTACTGAATCACACACAAGTGATAAGCTATTTCACCAAATTTGGATGTTTGGGATGGTATGACAAGATATAAGCTCTGTGGAATATATGAAAATACTTTAAGAGATGTGTTTCAAAATGAGAAGTAGTCATCCTTCAGAGTAACTAAAACAGGCTTGAAAAAGCCCATTAATGTCAGTACCAAGAAATAGTTCATTCATATTAAGATACCAAGGGAGAAAAAAAACAGTATCAAGCAAATATCAGAGGTCACAAGCCATTTACAATGAAATCACTTCTTACAGGGCTCCTCCAGATAGAGCTCAGTAGGTAACAATAACTCAGTAGGTTACTTTTACAATGGTTAATGATTTCCAGGTGCTTTGCTGAATAAACTAGTTTTAAAATAAGAGTCAGAAATGAGCACTTCCAGAAGTCTTAGAAGAGAAAGACACCTTCAACAGTTTTAGCCTCCCAAAGAAAAGATTTCTCAATCTCCAAAATGTCTTCCGAGATTAAACCAGATGACTCAATCAGAAAATTTATATTTCTTGCTCTCCAACAAAAAAATGCTAGGACTCTTTGTGTACTATGAAACTTACATCTTCAAGTTCAGTTGCAGCAATTGATGTCACATATCCAGCAAACCTGCTGTCACTTCCACCGTAAATTTCCTGGTCATAATAACCCGTAGAATCAAGGCCCACTCCTTGAGCTTCATCAAGAGCTGCCTTCTTGCCTTGAATTTCTCGGATCTGTGCTTCAATATCTGTAAGAAAATAAACACAGATTTTCTTAGTCTCATTTTCCAAACAGCACTCAACATAATACATTCTCTACTGGGTATAATCAAAATAACCATAAAAAGTATTGATTTTTAACAAATTTAAAATATCTCCACCTCAACAGAAGGTACTTATGCACACAAAAGAAATCCTATTTTATCAACTACAAGTTACTCTTACATTAAAAACAGCTTGCCAAAGTTTATTAAACTACCATTAAATTTTAACCCTTCCCAACTGAAAGAATCCTGGTGACGTTGATTAGGGAGCAAGAACAACACTTAAGATTATTTAAACACTACCAGAGAGGTAAAAACAGTACTGTAGAGAGTGGGTCTCAAACTCAAATGTGCAACAAATCGTCTGCGGGTTCTGATTTTGTTAGAATGCAAAAGGCCTAGATTAGACCCAAGTTTCTGCACTCCTAACAAGTTCCGAGGTAAAAACCTAAACATCTTCAATAGTAAAATAACAAAGGATAAAATCTAAATTCTTAAGCATGTAATACAGAGCCCTACAGTTTGGCTGCAACCACCATCACATTAGATTTATGACTTAGAGTCTGAGCTTTAGATTAAAAATGTATGCCTTAAAGGCTCTTTACCTACTAATACACTGATCTATGTGTCTCAGTTTCCTACAACAGAGAGTTTCGTTTTAAGGATTAAATGACATAATGAGCATGAAACACTTAAGCATTCAATGAGTCCCCCAAGCACTGTGTCTATCCATAGGTCTGACATTCAGAAGATGCACATGTGGTGAATGAAGTATCAACTCTTCTTAACTGCTTTGCTAATTTTTAACTCATCATCTTATAATCTATTTCATATCTCCATCAATTATCTAAATCATGATAATTTCCCAATCATCCTAGTAACATGTTCTCTTGTTTCCTGATCCTATCAAGAACCACACACTGCATATAGTCATGTCTCTTCAGTCTCCTTTAAATACAGACTAGTCTTCCAACCTTTTTTCAGTCTTTCCTGACACCAGGTAACTTTATATTACAAACTAATGTTTCATTTTAATAATCTGAATAATCTATAGGTGTGTAAAGAAAAAAGCGTTTCCACTGCCAGTGATCTGTGACCTCACAAATAGGCATTTCTTGTTAGCTCATTACCTTCAACTGAACTAGTCCTTTGATACTAGGCACTTTTGAAACACTCATTTATTAGTTTGCAAGCATCAAAAGGAAAAAATTCAAGTGGTACAAATAAATGCCTGACCCCCACCCCCAGCTAAGGGAGAAAACCCTCTCTAAGTCTTCAAGATGTGTGTGGTTTAAAGTAGAAAATGTAATAACATTATCTAGTCCAAGGCACAGCATGCAGGAGCAAGTCTCAGAAACTCAAAATAAGGCAATAGAGTTAATACTGAAATCAGCAGCTCCAGTTTGTAAACGAATCTCTTATAGTGTATCAGAGCACTACCATCCCCACTCGTTTTTCCTGCATTTCTCCCCTCAAAACTGTTACAGCAGCCCAGCAAAGGGCCTCCATCACAATTAACCACAAACAGAAATATCATCATCTGAGTTGACTGATTCATTTTACTATTCTCTCTGCTGCTGCTAAGTCGCTTCAGTCGTGTCCGACTCTGTGCGACCCCAGAGACGGCAGCCCACCAGGCTCCCCCGTCCCTGAGATTCTCCACGCAAGAACACTGGAGTGGGTTGCCATTTCCTTCTCCAATGCATGAAAGTGAAAAGTCAAAGTGAAGTCACTCAGTTGTGTCCGACTCTTAGCGACCCCATGGACTGCAGCCTACCAGGCTGCTCCATCCATGGGATTTTCCAGGTCAGAGTACTGGAGTGGGGTGCCATTGCCTTCTCCAACTATTCTCTCTACTGTTGTTTATATATTTATGTATATATTTAAGCTTTAACCCATATTAGCTCCCCCCTGCCCCCCAGAACACTTTTTCTCTTGATATAATACAAAGAACTCTCTCATGGATTAGTAAAATTGGCTCAAGGATGAGTGGAGATCTATTCTCATTTTTTCCTTTTTGAACATTCCCATTTCAGAAATGTTTATGGTTTAAAAAAATAAAAAACCACCACCACTAGGTGCATCTATCATTTTTGAAAGTAAATAGATTTTTTTTTTTAAAAGAACCATAAATGCTACTGTCATCAGGACTCAGGCAATAAACACAAATGGGTTAATCGTGCCAGCCAAATAGTCTGCAATCTCCTCTCCACAGCATCAGTGTAGTCGACTAACTAACCACTTACATCAAAATCACCTGAGGAATCTGTTACAAGAACAGACTCCTAGGCCTCAAATACACTAAATCAGAACCTCCAGTGTATGAACCCAGGCTTCCACATTATCAGGAAACTCATACCTAGCCCAATATCTCTCCATTTGCAGCCCATCCCAGTCTCACCAAAATCACCAATTTTATATTTTCCTCTAGGTGATATACAAATAAAAAATCAGAAAGGGGCACTGTTTCATAAAAACTGCATCACACTATACTTATCATTGTGCAGCATGCTCAGTCCCCAACTTACATCACAGACAGCTTTATTTCCCCTCTAAAGAACTTTTCCGTTGTAAGGTTTCACTAACTATTATCCCTTTATTTGGATAATATGTTTATTCAGAAACTGTCATCTACTGAATTTTACCTACTGATTTTATGTCTTTACTGATTAGCAACAGTTTTCTTATTGTGGAACAATTATAGCAAAATATTAAGAATTGGTAAAGTTGGGCAATGGGTTACACTGTGTTCAGTACATTTTTTTCCTACACTTTCCTATATTACATTTCATAATAGAAGTCTCTGAAAGTAATTTTTCAAAGTTGTCTCTCCAGCAAAGGTTTATAAAATTCCACAGCTTTCAAATTTTACACTCTACATCTCTGGGAAAGACAGAAAGTTGTCTTTAACTCTTTATTTTCAAAGTTACCTAACACTCTATTACAGCTACTGGTACACAAGTACTCCTGTACTTTCTTAAATAGGAACTGACTAAAAATAAGCAAATAGATAATCTCAGACAGCAAATTATTAACATGTAAGACTTCTTCAGTTCTGTTCAGTCGCTCAGTCGTGGCCAACTCTTTGCGACCCCATGAACTGCAGCACGCCAGGCCTCCCTGTCCATCACCAACTCCCGGAGTTCACTCAAACTTCTTAGCAAGTATGAAAAAAAGTGAGGTGGAACATACCCAAAAGAATAACCAGAGGTCTAAAATATTAAAAAAAGGATGTGAGGAGGCAAAGAAGGAAATGTTTATGCTAATCTAGCTCTAGTTCAATTATGACCAACGTGAACAAATCCTCTATTACCACCTAATCCCCTTCCAATTTAGAATCTCTATAATTCAAGACATTCAGATGTGAAAATAAAGAAAAATGGATACTGTCTGCTAGAGATTGGACAAAAGATTGGGACTTCCTAATGGTCATGTATGTGACTGCCAAGAGCTAGCACTCTTAGTCCACCAAAAGGTTTAAGTATTCCAGTCTTCATGTTGTGCGTATCAATAGTGTATGCCTTTTTATTACCAAGCTGTATTCCACCGTACCACAGAGTATTTATCCATTCTCTATTTGACTGGCATTCAAGTTGTTTGCAGCTTGCAGAGATACAAACGAAGCTGTGTAAACATTAGCCTACAGGTTTTTGTGTGAACACAGATTTTAATACCCCCAGAGTAAATAACCTGTGAGTAGGATTGCTGAGTCTTATAGCAAATACATGCTTCATTTTATCAGAAACTTGGAGCCCTTTTTGTGGGTTTACTTGAGCAAGTTTAAGAACAGAGGAGAAATGAATTATTCTGTACAACAGAAGAATTTTAACCAATACAATACGGGAGAGAAATGAAGGGAACAGTAAAATGAAGAAAAGCTGGGATACGTGAAATTATAAAATCCCAGTTTTATGGCATTAAAGGGTATCAGGAGGTATAAACATCTAATAATATGGATTTCTAAATTATCTGCATAAGCACCTCACTTCTGTTCTCTACCTAACCCTACCCCTATCTTCAGTAAAATCTATCAACGGGGAAGGAGGCTTCTATGATAGCACTCTTGGTTATTAATGCTGAAAGTTTAAAAACAGATAAAAGTAAAATCAACTACACTCCAATAAAAATTTTTAAGAAAAGAAAAAAGAAGTAGAAATTCCCTATCCTGATGGTAGATTTGGAATCCTAAAATTAAAATGATGCATGATTCTTCAAATCCCCAGAGCTGGCATATTCTGGAAGTGGTTAAAAAACAAACAAACAAAGACCTGGGGGGGGGGGGAAATCAAAGTACTAGTTAAGTATTAGACTTGTATTTACCAAAGAGCCTGCAAGAGCCTCACTAAAGGATGATTCTAGAGGATAACCTGTCAAGAACAGGGTTTTTCTTAAGTTTGTATTTCTGTTTTAAGGTATGTCTATCAGCAGGAGTCAAAAATAAAAAAAATTGCCGGCAGCAATAAAGCTTATTAGAAAATTTTGAGTATATTCATTGCCAGTATGGCGCTAGTGGTAAAGAATTCGCCTGCCAATGGACTAGACACAAGGGTTCAATCACTGTTTGATTCCTGGATCAGGAAGATCCCCTGGAGAAGGGCATGGCAACCCACTCCAGTATTCTTGCCTGGAGAATCCCAAGGACAGAGGAGCCTGGAGGGCTCCAGTCTACAGGGTCAAAAAGAGTCCAACAGATTACAGTGATTTTAGCGAAGTTAGAGTGGGAGGGGCACTTGAATTTGACTTCCTTGCCTTGGCTAGTCTAACCAAAACCTGGAGTATTATTTCAGAACTATACTCTTTCCAAAAGCCATTTATTTTCTTGGAGCTTTCCCTGCTTGTGGGCCTCCTGACACTTTGACTGTCACAGCAGTGGTGGGAGTGTCTAACAGGGAGTTGTGTTTTTATTGCCATTTTCTCCTTTCCCTCCAGACTGTGGGAAACCGTACAGGAGGACAAAGGTACTACAACCAGTTAATTGCAAGAAAAAATAAAAAGACATGAAGGAGGAACATACAGATTTTAGATTACAATATATGAAATTTATTTGGAATTTAATTCAAATGAATTGTAAAAAAATGTTTATAAGGCAATCAGCAAAATCAAACACTGATGAATATTTTATTACTTAGGTTTAATAACAGATTTTTTTTTTTGGCAGTGCCATGCAGCATACAGGATCTCTGTTCCTCAACCAAGGATTCAACCTAGGCCACTCCAGTGGAAGAGCTGAATTCTAACCACTAGACCACCAGGGAACTCCCAATAATGGTTTTTTCCCCCTTTCTTAATAATGGTATTTTTTTAAGTCCTTATATTTTAGAGATACACACTGAAAAATGTATGGATATATATAAAATAGAAGCCAATGGGAATTTGCTACATGACTCAGGAAATTCAGGGCTGGGTAACAACTTAGAGGGTGGGCTGGGGAGGGGGGTGAGAGGGATGTTCACCTGGGAGGGGACATGGGTAAACCTATGGCTGACTCTTGATGTTTGGTAGAAACCAATGCAATAAGTCGTAAGTCATAAGTTGCTCAGTCGTGTCTGACTCTTTGCAACCCCACGGGCTGTAGCCTACCAGGCTTCTCTGTCCATGGGATTTTCCAGGCAAGAATACTGGAGTGGGTTGCCATTTCCTTCTCCAGGAGATCTTCCCAACCCAGGGATTGAACCCGGCTCTCCCGCATTGTAGGCAGACGCTTTACTATCTGAGCCACCAGTCAAGTCCAAAAAGAACTTAGGATTTACATATTTTATGTATATTTGCCATAATAAGATTGAGAAAGAGGTCTAATAATCAGAAAATAAATTTATCTATTTATCCAAAAAAATATATGTATAAAATTATCTATCTGGGATTTGCTTTGAAATAACAGGAAAGGTGAAAAAGACTAGTGAAGAGATTAAGAAAAAGTGGCTCTGCCTTTACAACTGTTCAAGCCACATGATTAGATAAGCACAATATGGGGGTTTATTTCACTATTATATTTTTGTATATGTTTTCAATTTTCAATAAAAAGTTAAAATGTTTTTTTTTTCTCATTCTTGGTTCTCATTTCTTCTAACCCTTTGAAAACACAGCCTCTGGCCCCATGCAACAGAAAATAAAAGCTCTCTCTTCTCTGAAATGGAATCCTCTGGTGTACATAAACAGAATTTTTTTAAGTTCTCTGATGTATACTATCTTATGGCAGAAGTGAAGAGGAACTAAAAAGCCTCTTGATGAGAGTGAAAGAGGAGACTGAAAAAGTTGGCTTAAAGCTCAACATTCAGAAAATGAAGATCATGGCATCTGGTCCCATCACTGGAAACAGTGTCAGACTTTATTTTTTTGGGCTCCAAAAATCACTGCAGATGGTGACTGCAGCCATGAAATTAAAAGACACTTACTCCTTGGAAGGAAAGTTATGACCAACCTAGATAGCATATTCAAAAGCAGAGACATTACTTTGCCAACAAAGGTCCGTCTAGTCAAGGCTATGGTTTTCCCTGTGGTCATGTATGGATGTGAGAGTTGCACTGTGAAGAAAGCTGAGCGCCGAAGAACTGATGCTTTTGAACTGTGGTGTTGGAGAAGACTCTTGAGAATCCCTTGGACTGCAAGGAGATCCAACCAGTCCATTCTAAAGGAGATCAGCC
The DNA here is from genome assembly GCF_019923935.1 of Bubalus bubalis. Classification (NCBI taxonomy): domain Eukaryota; kingdom Metazoa; phylum Chordata; class Mammalia; order Artiodactyla; family Bovidae; genus Bubalus; species Bubalus bubalis. Next base: position 138,135,979 of record NC_059158.1, read on the forward strand.
CTGAGTGTTCTTTGGAAGGACTGGTGCTAAAGCTGAATCTCCAGTACTTTGGCCACCTCATATGAAGAGTTGACTCATTAGAAAAGACTCTGATGCTGTGAGGGATTGGGGGCAGGAGAAGAAGGGGACAACAGAGGATGAGATGGCTGGATGGCATCACCGACTTGATGGACGTGAGTTTGAGTGAACTCTGGGAGATGGTGATGGACAGGGAGGCCTGGCGTGCTGCGATTCATGGTGTCGAAAAGAGTCGGATATGACTGAGTGACTGATCTGATCTGATCTGATGTACTATCTTAACCCTTAAAAGTTTCAATTCTTGTCATTTTTTCTTCTTTTCCAGTTTTACTCATCTTGCAAGTGATGGTAACGTGAAATCTAAACGTTAAGATATATATATTTTAAAAACCAACTATGCTCCAGTGATCTACAGAATGTCATCATTCAACTGAAACTCTCCTCTTTTTGGAGAGAAACTGATCCTAGGATGATTTTCAACTATCAGAGAACAAATCCTTCCCTAGGAGACAAGAGGTTGATTATATTAACAGCATGAATTCATGAACAAATTTATGAAGAGGCCCATTTGAAATCTCAAGTCATTCAATAGGCAGATTTCCATTTTTCATTTACTTAAAAATTGTTTATTACTAATCCAAAAATCGTGATAATTTAAAACTTAAAATTATAGACATTTTCCAGACATAAATACATCAAATGTTTCATCCGGGAATCGAGTTTGATATCAAAATATAAAATACTGCTGGAACTTGTACCTTCTAGAAGATGAAAAACATCTAACCTACTGTTTGTATTTTAAACTAAGACCTAAATATCAAACTCTGACATGAACCATCACTGGTCACATCTGATACAACTGTTTAACTGCTCCCCACCAATTCTGTCCTACTGGTTTCCCCTTCTGAGCCTTTCCTTTTTCCTATGCCTCAGACAATGCTAAATCTAGCCTGCAGCGCTTCCTCCTCCTTGATACATCTTTATTCCTCATTTTTAATTTGTACAATTTGCAACATTCTATAATTCATCACTTTGCATTACAGAGACACAGCCTTTGGGCGTGCTGCAAGGCTTGTGCGATCTTAGAGCTCCCTGGCCAGGTATAGAACCAGTGGCCGTTGTAGTGGAAGCTCGGAGTCCTAACCACTAGACTGTTCAGGGAATTCTCCCAGACACAGCCTTTGGATGTTAATCATTCACTGACACCTTTTAGTCTGATCCATAAGTAACATCTAATCACTACCAATCAGAAGCAAGTGGTAAACAAGGATTTCTCAAATATGAGACGTCTAAAAAATATGCAGAAAAACAGAAAGTATATTCTGTATACCAACTCTCAATCTTTTCCTTAAACAAAACCCTAGTAGGACAACTAACTATGGTGGTAAATTATTTTACTGAACACTACAAACAACAGTTCCTAAAAGATTAATTCCTAACTAGTATCAATTAAATTCTTACATAATTCTACAGGAAGGAAAATTTTGAAATCTTTTTTTTTTTTTTTTTTTTAATTTTGAAATCTTTAAACAACTTTTTTCCTTTTTAACAACATTCATACTACATGTCTACAAAACTGAAATAACAACTATTCTGGACACAGGAAAGTAAAAATCTCAGAAGACGCAGAGAAATAAAATAATTATTCCAGTCATTCTGCAAGCAAAGAATTAGGGAGAAAACTTCTTCAGCCTTGTGATGCCGCTGAAAATCCATTCAAGGGATGGTGGCTAAACAAGCCAATACATGGAATTTTTGGATAATCTATCTTTTTTCCTTTCCAAACAGAACACTGTGGTTCCCTCACGGGCCAAAATCAGCAGTATCTCAAGAACTGCTGGCTGGCAAGATTACCCACATTAATAACTTTATACACTTGACATGACATGCAAAAAGGGATTACATTTGATTTTAATAAATCCAGTTCTTTTTATATTTCAATACTGGGAAGCTTATAAGCCACAGTGACCCAGGATAAAAAAATAATAATCCGGTTGGTTAAAGAGGCTGTTAAGGGTTGATTCTAACAAATATTTGAAAGGAATATGACAACAAGAGGAAAAAAAAAAAGACTGGTTTGGGTCAATGAAGGGAAATAATAGCCTATGGAAAAAAACTATATTGGAAGGTACAACAATAACTTACTTCAGCTTGAATACTAAAGTATTATTTATCTCACAAGACTCAATTACAAAGTACTGATGCAGCCATATTTTAACAATAAATTACCAGGTACAACAAAGAAATGTCCTTACCAGAAGCATTATTTAGAATGAAAAGATTTTAATTTTTATATAAAAAAGCAGCATGATGGACAACTTTAAGACAAAAACAAGTATTACATACTTTTAAAAGTTGGTCCAGGGAGTTCCCAGGTGGTCCAGTAGTTAGAACTTGTGCTTTCACTGCCATGGCCTGAGTTCAATTCCCAAGTGAGGGAATTACGATCCCGCAAGACACTCAGCACAGCCAAAAAACCAAGACTGCTCCAGTGAGATTCAAATTTAAGACTTCCTCTCAACTACTTCAGCATCCTAAAAGGTTACCCTTACTCCCTCTAGATCATCCTTTACCACAATCAATGACTTAGTCCTAAGTCACAGAGGTAACGTTACCTCAGGGAATGAAGAGGGTGCTTCATCCTGGAGATACTGGAAGGCCAAAGTCAAGCCTAGCCAAATATCCTAATTTGATGTTAACATGTCTCAGGAGGTTCCCAAAATATAAGCTCAGGAAGTTCCCAAAATTTAAGTCCTTCCCACTTATCTTAGCCTAACAGAAGTACTCAAACCTACCAAACTGTTCAAATGTCAGTGTTTAAGTGCCCCCTTTCTGTGATAGTCTTAATACTTTCAGTATAATCTCTCAATAAGTGTTGATTAAAATATTCAGCATTCACACATCAGGAACTGTGGATACCAAAGGACAGTTTCTGTATACAACTGTAAAGTAGAAGAGAAAACCTTAACACTGTAAAATATTATAAGTAATAAAGATTAGGAGTGCTGTAATAGCAGTACACGCAAGTCAAACACACAAACAAAAATCCAAGAAAGTAATTCTGATCCAGTTTATCGGAGATGGCTTAAGAAGTAAAAACAGAGGTGGACTCTGAAGGACTAGTATTCTCCAGGAAAATGTCATGAGAAAGGAACAAGAAACTGTACATTCATCATACTGTCTTACTCCAGTAAGTGACTTACTCCAGTAAGTGACTGGACAATGTCTTTGTATACAGATAGTGTTCACACCTGAAATACTTCTCAGCTAATTCATATGAGTATAATCCCATATAAAACCAATTCCAGTAAATGAATTGCAATCTTCTACAGACCAAAACTTTCAACTGTGCTTCTAAAACACGGGAGAACTAATAATAACTTTGATTTTCCTATCCAAAAGTTATCTTATCATAAAGATACCAAAAAAGTAATCAAGGCCACAAAATGCCCCAAGCGAATAATCTACAAGATAAACAAGAATAGCCAACATCTTTATCTTTTCTAATTATTTTACAAAAGTAGTAGTCTAAAGACAGAAGTGCCCCCAAAACACTTTGGGATTAAAACAGTGTTTCAATCCCAAATACCTAACAAGAACAGTAAAAATATAAAAGTCACTTCCACTTCATCAGTCTGTTTCATAAGTTGCAGAAAACTGGACTCAATTTCTAGGGGTGACACAATCATTAACAGCACCAACCAACATTTTTCAGATGCATCTTTTTTCCTCCTTGAACTCTCTCTTCCTGCCACAACTAGCCAAACACATCTTTCACGAGTCACTGCCTAGGTACAAGACGTCGTCTCAGGTTCAAATGTCCTCCCCTAATTTAAAACCGATTGATCCTTTTAGACCAGGGATACGTCACCTCCTCTATGAAATAGCCCTAAGCATAAATTAATGCCTCCGTTACCCAGGTTCCCGAAATACACTGCTTATATTTAAGCATTCAATTGCCTCATAAAGAATGAAGATAGATAGCTGTTTCCCCACTAGGCTATAAAACTTGATGACCTTAGTCTTTATTACCTCCCACAAACTAACACCAAGCCACGAACCCAGAAACGACATGTGACATAAAAGTAAAAAACGACGTGTGAAATAAAAGTAACTCTTCGAAACTGTTTGATTAAAACTTCAGATTTCAAGTCAGAAATCAAGGAATGCAGTTCCAACTTCCCATTCCTCATCTTTTCTCAAAAGTGACCCTGCTGCTGCTGCTGCTAAGTCGCTTCAGTCGTGTCCGACTCTGTGAGACCCCATAGACGGCAGCACACCAGGCTCCCCCGTCCCTGGGATTCTCCAGGCAAGAACACTGGAGTGGGTTGCCATTTCTTTCTCCAATGCATGAAAGTGAAAAGTGAAAGTGAAGTCGCTCAGTCGTGTCCGACTCTTAGCGACCCCATGGACTGCGGCCCACCAGGCTCCTCCGTCCATGGGATTTTCCAGGCAAGAGTGCTGGAGTGGGGTGCCATTGCCTTCTCCGAGTTACAGATTACTTATGTACAATGGCAGCAGCTGAAATGTCTAGGTTTGCTTAGTTTTGCTTAAGTATCAGGTAATATCAATCACCAGATAACAACTGATCAATAGGTGTTGAGCATAAGCTGAAATGCCATTCAAATTTAGAAGAACCAAGCATTAATACAGTACTGGAGTGGGGTGCCACTGCCTTCTCCGCAAAAGTGCCCCTTACTTCCTGTCATTTCTGAATACTCCCTGAAGGGGGACTACAGCCTATTTCCAATATTTTCCTAATTTCGCATTCTCTGTATTTCACAAAACGACCAACTTGTTCAAAAGCTTTGGCCATTATTAATGTGCCTTTCCCTGTTCCATCAAAAATCAGTCTCAAAAGAAAAAAGGCCCCTATTATACTAAAAGTAATCAAAGGAGGAGAAAACTACCAGATTTTATTTCCAAATCATTCCGAACCACCACCAAAAAAACCCAAGGTATGTATCTTAGACGCCTGAAGACATACAAATTAACCAAGCTTAGAGTAACGAGCCTCAGTTTGACTAAACTCGACTGAGTGCCGCCCGGAAAGCGGCTGCCGTATTTCAGTGCTTTTCTGACCCTCCCCTGCACAAACTATGCCAACGACAGTTTCGAGAGGTGAGAGAGACTTTGTTCCCACGCCCTTTTCCCCGCTCCCTTACCCAGGAATTATCCTTAGAGATCTGTTTAAACGAGGCCCCCAGTCAGAGAAGAAAAGCAATGCTGAAGTAGCAGCACCCAAACACGGAACAAAGCGCCTGTCGGGGGTGTACGAGTAGGACGCCATTACGCGGGGCAGTGGCCTGCGCCTCTGGCGCCGAGCAGACAACCCGGGGCCCGAAGCGCGAGTTCGGACCCCCAGAAAAGAAACCACAGGAAGAGGCAGAAACCTAGGAAGACAAAGTCTTAGCAGGTTGGCAGCGGAGAATCTACGTAACAAGGGGAAAACCGCTTACCTTCGTGAGTCTTGGCGATCTTCGCCATTTTGTCCACTCGAACACACAGACGGAACTGGCGCTCCCAAGAACTTCCGCTCGTCGCCGCTGCCACGGAGAAAAATAGCTGGGGGCCGCTCTCTGCGCAAGCGCCAAGCGGGAGCGCGCTCGGTCGGGGACACGTGACAGAGCAGCCACCTATATAGAACAGAGAGGTGCATTGTGGGTGGAGGGAGGAGTCAGGATTGCTCTTGGAGACGGTTGCCGTGGTAAACCCAAGGACTACGTGAGCTTTAGCGCCCTATAACGAGTAACTCCGCCGTGGAGGAAAGTGGATTCCAGCAGGGCAGTTAAAAACAGTCGCTGAAAGAAACACTACGGTTTCAGGACTGGACGAAGCCTCAGACCTTCAGTCCCCTTTCTCCAAATTCACCAGACGGAGTTTGAGGCCAAAAACTTTCCTCAGCATGTCTCAGCTGTTGTAGTGCTTAGTTAACAGTTACAACAGTCTCATCCCTCACTGTGAATTCAAGGTCGTTTTCTGTTTAACTAATTACTTAGCATTTGATTAGGAGTTTTGTCTACAATATACGTTCCCAATCGCTATTGAAATCCACATAAAGAGGGTAACTTGTTGGTAATCCCATAACTCCCACAAAGTGGATAAATTGTTGCTAATCTCATTTAAGAAATGACGGGAAAAAGCTAGGCCAGGGTTATATATGAGATTGCACAAGGTCACACAGTTATTAAGTTACACAGCAGGAACTCTGCCACTCTTTTCTGAGTTCTTAGAAAAGTCCCGATTGTCAGCACTAACACTAATGAAATGTTTCTGATAATCCTAAATGTCATTCCTAAATCAGGAATTTTTTTTTCTCCTAAATATCAGCTGTACAAGCGTAACCTTGTCACACTGGCTTTGGACTCTGAAGAACGCAACAATTTAATAGAGAAATGACTCATTGGAAAAGACACTGATGCTGGGAGGGATTGGGGACAGGAGGAGAAGGGGATGACAGAGGATGAGATGGCTGGATGGCATCACTGACGCGATGGACGTGAGTCTGAGTGAACTCCAGACGTTGGTGATGGACAGGGAGGCCTGGCGTACTGCGATTCCTGGGGTCGCAACGAGTCGGACACAACTGAGCGGCTGAACTGAACTGAACTGAAGGCAGGTAAAGGTCAAGTTATAGACATCACAAAACAACTTACCTTGTTGTGTGACAGACTCAGAATACAAATACTTAGTAGAAACTTACGTAATAAAAAAGTGAGGTAGTTTTTTTTTTGGGGGGGGGGGTGCTGTGTGAGCTCTAGTTCCCTGACCAGGGATTGAACCTGGGCCCCTTGCATTGGGGGCACAGAATTTTAGCCACTGGACCACTGGGGAGGTCCCCCAAAGTGACATTTTAATAGCATCAATGAAAAAATCAATTTGATGGGTTAAAGTTTTCAGTTTAATTTAGGTTAAACAATAGCTGGAGGAGAAAGGGGATGAGGTAAGAGAAGAACATGTAGATTATTAAATCAATTGTTTATAAATTCTAGTTCTTGGATTGGCAGAGGGTCCATAGATATTCCTTAAATGGCATATAACCTACACATAGATTACATATATTCTTTTATATATACAAAATAGCATATTTTAAAGTAAAAGAAAAAAGAATAAATGAGAAATAAGGAATTAAAGGTGTTATTATGTCCATCAAAAACCAATAAACAAAAACAATTCACCCGTGTTGACAAAAATAATAGCAAGGATGTTGCATTTCTTGATTCATTATTTTTTAAAAGATAAACTCCTTTATACAAGACAATCACTGTCATGTAAAAAATATATGAAAAGGAAATTCACCAAAACGTTAAGAGCAAATGTTTGTGAATGATAGAATTGAGTGGTTTTTTCTTTAAGAGGTGGACACGACTGAGCGATTTCACTTTCACTTTTCACTTTCATGCACTGGAGAAGGAAATGGCAACCCACTCCAGTGTTCTTGCCTGGAGAGTCCCAAGGACAGGGGAGCCTGGTGGGCTGCCGTCTCTGGGGTCGCACAGAGTCAGACACGACTGAAGCGACTTAGCAGTAGCAGTAGCAGTTCTTTATATTAATAATTCTTAGTATTTTCCAGATACTCTGCTATGAGCATGTCTTATTTTTATAAACAGGAAAAAAATGAAAAGCATTTGTAAAGTAGGCATCCCGTGTCCTCTTTCCCAAGATATAAGTTGTGCCTGCTGGCCACTTTGTATTATGTGCATATTTCTCTAGGTTCCTAGGTATTAAAAGTTACTTTTGTAGGGCAAGGGCATGTTTTGGAAAGTAAGATATGAGAGACTTGGTCAAAGATCATTGGATACTCCCTTCTACTAATCTTCTAAAAATGAATTGTCTTTTATAAAACAATAACTTGAATTTTTAGACAGTAAGAAATAAAGAGTTTTTTTTTTAAATAACTTGTTGTTTAGTTGCTAAGTCATGTTCAACTTTTTAGCAACCCCAAGGACTATAACCTGCCAGGCTCCTCTGTCCATGGGATATTCTAGGCAAGAATACTGGAGTGGGTTGATATTCCCTTGTCCAGGGTATCTTCCAGACCCAGGGATGGAACCTGCATCTTCTGCATTGGCAGGTGGATTCTTTACCACTTAGCCACCAGCTAAGCCACCCTTTCCTTTCCATTTCCAATATTAATAAATATTAATCACATATTAGTTAAAATGGATTTCCTACACATTTTTTATTTCAAAAGTCAGAAGTTGCGGTGGGGGAGGGGGGGTGGGCTTCCCTGGTGGCTCAGTCCTAAAGAATCTTGCCAATGCAGGAGACACGGGTTCAATCCCTGATCTGGGAAGATCCCACATGCCACAAAGTAACTAAGCCCCTGCACCACAACTATTGAGCCTGTGCTCCAGAGCCCCAGAGCTGCAACTACGGAGCCCACTTGCTGCAACTACTGAAGCCCGAGTGCCCTAGAGCCCATGCACAAGAGAAACCACTGCAATGAGAAGCCCATGCACCACAACAAAGAGTAGCCCCCACTCCCCACAACTAGAGAAAAACACGTGCAGCAAAGACTTGGAACAGCCAAAAATAATAAATAAAATTATTTTTTTTAATCAGAAGGGCTTTTCTGCCCCTCCCTGCCTATTTATAACACAAATCATTGAGAGTGATGACATCCAATTAGAAGGAAAATCTATTCCTTATCAGTCTTAAAAATATATATATATTGCAAAGTAGCAATTATACATGATTTTTCTAGACAAAAGTGAAAGTTGCTCAGTCGTGTCTGACTCTTTGTGACTCCATGGACTATACAGTCCATGAATTCTCTAGGTCAGAATACTGGAGTGGGTAGTCTTTCCCTTCTCTAAGGGATCTTCCCAACCCTAGGGATCAAACCAAGGTCTCCCACATTGCAGGCGGATTCTTTACCAGGTGAGCCACCAGGGAAGCCCAAGAATACTGAAGTGGGTAGCCTATCCCTTTTCCAGTGGATCTTGCTGACCCAGGAATCAAACTGGGGTCTCCTGTATTGCAGGCAGATTCTTTACCAACTGAGCTGTCAGGGAAGCCCTTTTAGACAAAGAATAAGATACAGTTTTTCAGAATGTTAAATGCTAGTTATAACTGCACAAATTACCATAGGAGATAAAGCTATAAAGGCCTTGAAGCTCCATGCTGCTTGAAAAGCAGTGACAATTTATCAAGCCCATCTTTTCGGAGGTAAAGGGACTGTCACAGGACAAAGTGACCACAATCCTGATGTGTAATGTTGAACTTTCCAGAAATCTCCTAAATCAAAGGTACATCAGACTCTATGTACCCCAGGCAAAAAATCTACTTTTATCTGCCTTTCAGTTATGCCTAAACTTCCAAAACTAGAGAGCTTTATTCCTAAAAATTTGGGCATTACTCAGTTAAATAACAGATAACCCCAAGATGATGTTCTGAATATGTTGGTCAATGTGTCTGTCATGCCTGACTTTCCCTTTTAGCTTCCACTGACCTGACCAAACTCTCTGTTCAGGTGAACAACACTGGGTTGTTCTGGAAGAGACAGGTACCTGGCTACCTAGAACCTGGCCTGGAATACAGCACACTCTGTCTAAAAACAAAGGAAGTTATTGGCTAAGTCAAGATGCCTTCTCTTGGAAATTTTAACTTGCAGTAGTTGCTACTAACAAAATCAGTGGAAATTGTCACTTTGTCTGAAGAATCACCTATTCCTGTTGCTTGAGTCCCCACCACCACCTTGAATCCAGAACCACATCCATCTCCAAGCTTCCAAAGAATCATTCTGTAGATACTACTTTTCTTGCATTTAGTTTGGGTGACCTCTCTTCCTTTCAGCTATACCAGGTCTAACTAGAACTGAAAAGCATATATTAATATTAGTGTGAATTCATTAACTAGCTTTTTTTTTCTAACTAAAAGTCATCAACCAAGAGCGGTCTTTGATTCATAATGGTAAAATATCTAGATTCAGAGCACACATAAGTAGGTGTCCCAGGTAGCTAAGCGGTTTGTGTCTCAGAAGCATCCAGATGCCTAGAATGCTGCGATGGTCTTCTAATGTGTCAACTTGGCTAAGCTACAGTCCCAGTTATTCATACAAATACTAATCTAGGTGTTACTATGAAGGCCTTGTGGATGTGCTCAAGTGATATAACTGACTTTAAGTAGATTATCGTAGATTATCTGGGTGGGTTTTAATTCAATCAGTTGAAAGGTCTTCAGAGCAGAACTGAGACTTCACTAAGAAAACTCCACCTGTGGACGGCAACTTCAGCCTGTGCCAGAGTTCCAGCTTGCCCTTACTGATGGCCTGCCCGATAGATTCTGGACTTGTTTATTGGTTGATTCCCACATCTGTGTAAACCAATTCCTTCCAATAAATGTCTTAATATGTATCTCCTACTGGTATGTATATCCAGTTGAACTCTAATTAAAATAAACAAAGGTAAATTTCACCATTTATTGAAAAAATATTTGAAAAACTGTCAATAAATATTCAATAAGGACCTATCATATACCAGACATCACTTTAGATGCTGGGAATACAATGTTGAATAAGATCCTGTCCTCACAGAGATCAGAAATTTTTGAGGGAAAGAGATTAAAAATCTGTATTTGGGGACTTCCCTGGTGGTCCAGTGGTTAAGACTGCATGCTTCCATGCCTCTACTGCAGATTCAGTCCTTGGTGGGAGAACTAAGATCCTCCATGACTCACAGCACAGCCAAAAAAAAAAAACACAAAACCCCAAACTGTATGTGTTTGTATAATTTCAGGTACTATCGAATGCTTTGAAAAAAAATAAGGCAAAGTAAGGGGAGTGGGCAGGGTGGCAGGACAGGATAGGCAGAAAAGGCAAGATGTCTGGGAGAATGACATCTGAACAGATACCTACAGAAAATAAGGGAATGAGGACATGGGGGAAGAGGTATTCCAGACGTGGCAAATGCCAGTGTGCCAAGGTGAGAGCAAACGTGGGGTTTCCAAAAACAGGTTGGTGAATGGAGTAACAGGGGAAGAGTGGTATGAGATATGGTACCTGACAGTACATTGTTGAATGGGTAATTAATACTGAATGAAGGAATCTGAACTGTCTTGCTAACTAATACAGAGACCTGGCACATCATTTTGCCACTGAATTCTCAATGACAGATGCACCGTACAAGGGCAAGAAACATTGTCATTAATTATTCAGTTTAGGATGGCTATTTTCACTAGTTGAACTAAGAAACTGGCAGAAGGTAGAGGAAGGTGGGATGTCAGGACCAGAGAAATAGGGTTTGTGAAATAGGGTAAGGGATGTTCAGCAGATAGCAGTCATTAGGTCAATGACAGGTAATCTGTTTTAGGCAGGTATCAGAGTCAACCTAGATATGTTGGCAATTTTAACAACAGTTGCTATAGAGTACAAAGCTGGCAGTTTTTTATGTCACCCAAAGAAACCTATGAGGCACAGTGTTCTTTCCTAGTGATGGAAGGTACAAGATGCAATAGCATGTCCTTTACTTTGGAGGGGGTGTTCAGGCATGCCCTAGGCCACTACACCCCTAAAACAGTGGTTCTCAACTGGGAGTGATTATGTCTCCCAGGGTTATTTTGCAACGTCTAGAGATATTTTTGGTTGTCACAACCTAATTCTCTTTTACTAGAAGGTCCTCTCCACCTGACACTGACCCAGTGTCACTCCACCCAGGAAATCTCACCCAAGGAGTGAGATATAGATGGCATGCTTTGAAATTGCTGTGGTCCTAAAATACCAGAAACATCTATAACTACTCAATCCACTATGTATTGTAATTTTTTCTATGTGTCTTTCTCCCTGAACTGGATTGGGACACCTAAAGCAAGTTAAAGTGAGCAATTACTGGCGTCTAGAGCGTAGGTTACTGCTCAGAGTCCTATGTTCCACCGGAAGGCTCCTCACAACAGAATTTTCTGACCCAGCATGTCAACAGTGCCACCACTGGGAAATCCTGCACTATAATTAACAAAGCAGACCTTAATTTTCATTGGGTTTGTCACCTACCCTCTGGAATATATGTTTTTCAAAAACCTCTAATATACCTACCATTTTGTGGTCATTTAGTCTGATTGACAAAATTAACACAATGCCCATCCATATAATGAATTGATATGACTTTCTGCTGTCTGGGTCCTTTAAGACTATATGTATTATGATAGTTATTATGAGAGACCATATTATGGAAGAAGTAACACAATCCAGGAGTCAAAATATATACACTTGTGCAGCTCAAGAAAGTGTTTTAAATCCTTGTTAGGAATGGAAAACAACTCTTTTCCTCAAATCAGTACCTGCTTACTATGTATTTGAGGTCATGTTAATCTCCTGTAGCTACATCTGGCACAGCAAACTGCAACTGGGGCTATTCCTTGGTTTAATGTGTGATAATTCACTGTCATCCTCCAGGGTCTGTGCAGCCTTTTGAAGGGCCAGACTCCAGTTTAGACATGATGGGGACCACAATCTTTGCATTCTTCAGGTCTTTAAGGCACTAATCTCTGCCATACTTCCTAGGCTATGAAAATGTTTCTTATCTGCTATCTTGGCAGAGTGTTCATTAGCCTTCCCCACTATGTTCTTATGCCACAGGCCAAGAAACCAATATGAGGGTTTAGCCAACTTTAACTATATTCATTCCAATTAAACATTGGGGAACCTGGGAAATGATACTTGGCACCATTAGCCAGATCTGGGCCCAGACTCCACTTTTGACCCTAGACTTCCACTCTTAACAGGGACCATTATGAAAATTTGGGTATCAATGTCAACTTGTAGTGTCCATAGGACTCAAAACATTTGGTTATTCCTCTTTCCCCAATGTACGCTTACCAGAGCAAATGATAGGGGTCTTTGAAGAAGTACTAGGGGATTCTTTAGCACATATTTACCATAATGTCACATGGTCCTACTTCCTGGGGATCTGTTTCAATCAAATAGTCTGAAATTAGAGTTCTACATCTGAAAGCTAGCTCATGTACAGAAACTATTAAAGGATCAATTAAAAAAAAAATTTACTGGAATAGCTGCCTTCAGCCTCCTGAAGAAATCCATCCTTGATTTCTCTTGGTTGTATAGAGTAAGCAACATCCTTGTAGGCTGCCCATCAATCTTGCCTCTAAGGACAGCCTGTTGGATTAACTGTCTCTGTATCTTTTCGCAGGTCAGGAGCCCCCATGCAGCCATTTCAACCTTATGCTAACTAAAATTGTACCCACCTTGCCTCTGAGGGTTAAACATCACCACTTGCCCTCTATTTTGGGATCCTATCATAGCCATTGCTCACATGGAAGTCAGCTATGTAACTTTTTCTGCTACCATCACCTAAGGCCTGTAAGAGACAGTCACCATGAGTAACAGGGCTGTGTTGAACCATACTGGGGTCTGAGGCAAAAGGAAAAATCAGTAATATCGATCCTGTCTTTATTTAAAATTTTGACATCTTGTTCATCTTGGAATTTTTTGCACTAATATTTAAATATCATTAAAATATTATCTTGGTTACTGAGCTTTTTGGCACCCCCTTACATTTTGAACCTGAGTCAAGTACCTCACTCACTTCACCTCAGTCCTTTCCAGTGATGCTGGTGCCCCTTTCACATTCCTTATTGCTTTAGTGAAGAGTGTCCTCTGAGCCTTCCTGTGGAGCATAGTCCTCTTCTGGAGCACAGTTTTCTGGGCTTAGTGTAGAATACCTACTCCAGCATACTCACTTCTCTGAGCCTTCCGATCCCTTCTTCCACCATGTTTCACAGTAGTTCTGCCATTTCTACAGCACTTCATGTGAGCCATCCTAGTAGAATGTTAGCACTGCCTCCCCAGATCCTAGTCGGGGTATTCCATATTATGGGATAGTACTCCCATGTCAATCAGTTCAGTTCAGTCACTCAATCATGTCCAACTCTGTGACCCCATGGACTGCAGCACGCCAGGCTTCCCTGTCCGTCACCATCTCCCAGAGCTTGCTCAAACTCATGTCCATCAAGTCGGTGATGCCATCCAACCATCTCATCCTCTGTCGTCCCCTTCTCCTCCCACCTTCAGTCTTTCCCAGCATCAGGGTCTTTTCCAATGAGTTAGTTCTTCGCATCAGATGGCCAAAGTATTGGAGTTTCAGCTTCAGCATCAGCCCTTCCAATGAATATTCAGGACTGATTTCCTTTAGGATGGACTGGTTGGATCTCCTTGCAGTCCAAGGGACTCTCAAGAGTCTTCTCCAACACCACAGTTTAAAAGCATCAATTCTTTGGCACTCAGCTTTCTTTATAGTCCAACTCTCACATCCATATATGACTACTGGAAAAACCATAGCTTTGACTAGATGGACCTTTGTTGCAAAGTAATATCTCTGCTTTTTAATATGCTGTCTAGGTTGGTCATAGCTTTTCTTCCAAGGAGCGAGCATCTTTTAATTTCATGGCTGCAGTCACGATCTGCGGTAAATCCTCCCTATCCATTACATTCTGCTACCCAGCCCTACCCCCTGATCTAAGGCCCCTCAGAATTTAGTTCTTTATGTCATCTTCCACCTCCTGGTGGTATATACTGGCTAGGTCCTTTGATTCTTTGAGGTGTCCCTTTCCTCCCATAGCAGGCTCAGCATTTCCTTGGTCAGGTGATATATGACTTAACCCAGTTATTGGTGTGTTGTCTCGGAAGTAAAGTTTCTGAGGGTAGCGCCTGACTTATAATAAGTCAACAGTTTTTGTATCTTCCTCAAGCAACGAGGGAGCACTAGCTTTTTCACAGGATTAGACCGCTTCCATAGGCCCAGAGGATTCAGGGGAATCTAGGATTTCAAGTCTCCTGAGTGCACTGACCCAGACGTCCTGGTTCAGTTTCTTAGGACTGAAATCCTTTCCAATTAGGGTCCTCACCTTGTATAAAATACATGTTGAGACTGAGTGTTTTGTCTACTTTTAGAGCTCTGCTATTCTTATTTAGTCCTGGACCTGACATCAGCCTTTTTGGCTCTCTGGCTGGAGACAGAGACAATGACATTCTCTTTATATACTACCAAAAAATGATACCCTCCAGCCTTAACACTTAACCTTTTCTTAGTGACTAACCTCAGCCTTTCAGTGTCTGTCTCCCAATATCTCAACAGGAGCTATTAGTCACCAGTGAGAGGGTCCTCATTACCAGCCAGACTGCAGGTGATCCAGATCTGAAAAATCCCATTTTAGAGTCTGCTTTCTTGGATCACAGGTTGGGCTCCCTATGAAGCAGGCACTGAGATGGAAATTGGAAGAAGGAATCAGAACTGGGCAGGAGGAGCTGAACTACGACCCAGTTGCAAACAAAGACCTCAATTATATGGGGAACTCTGGAGATAGGATGGCCTTTTAGAGTTGTTCTAAATTGGGGCAAGGAGTTGGGCCTTTATACTCCCAAATCAACATGACTTTGGATGTGAGTTTCCCCAAGCAAAGGGCATGACCTTGGAAGATGCAGCTCTCTTTTAACTACAAACAATACCCATAGAGCTGTCACCAAAAGAACTCCCCACAGCTCTAGTTATGAAGGGAGAGAGAAAGGAATCTGGGCAGCCTATATCATCCACTACAAGCAAACATGTCTTCCATGAAATAACAATAACGCAGCCAGATAGAGGATGACATTATCCTCTAAGAATATGAGCCTCAAAGAAGCTTGGGCTTTCACAAAAATGTGAATAAATAATGATCTGAAAGCAGTAGTGAGGAGTGAGGGAGACAACAGTCCTAGATCGGGACTGGTCACCAGAAAGACCAAGTCGTAATTAGAAGCTTAAAATTTTCTGCCATCCAACTTCTCACTTCTCTAAAGAGGGCAGAGGGGCTGGAAGTGGAGTTAATTGATCATGCCTATTTGACTAAACCTCCATAAAATTCCAACAGTATGAGATTCAGAGAAGTTCCAGGTTGGCAAACACATCCAGACTAGGAAGGTAGCACACACCAGCTCTGTGAGGACAGAATCTCTTGTGCTTGAGACCCTCTGGGACCTCACTCTATGTGTCTCTTCATCTGTATCCTTTATCATAGCCTTTAATAAACTGGTTACTGCATTTCCCTGAGTTCTATGAACCTCTGAAAAAAATTAATCGATTCTGAGTAGAGAGTTATGGGAACCCCTGATTTGTAGCCAAATGGGACAGAAGTTGTGGCTTAACCTGGGAACCTACTGCTTGTAACTGGCATCCAAAGTAGGGTAGGTGCAGTCTTGAAGGACTGAGCCCTTAACCTGTGGGATCCAACACTATCTCCAGGTAGATAATGTGAGAACTGAGCTAAACTGTAAGACATGCAGCTGGTGTGACAGAGAATTACTTGGTGTGGGAAAAACCTCCACATGTTTGGTGACAAGAAGTGAATTGTTTTGTGTGAGTAGCAAAGGAGACACACAGAAGAAATACATAGGGGGGAAACTGAGTTTTTCTAATTCACTATCTGTTGACTTTCCCTCTGATGATGCACAAACTTAACTTTGATGAAGTTTTTTTGTCTTCTTTAGTCTTTTGATGCACAAACAACTTTGATGAAGTCCAGTTTACCTTTTTTTTTCTTCTGTTGCTTGAGCATTTGGTGTCATATCCAATAAATCACTACCAAATCTAATATCATGAATAATTTAGTTCTGATTCCAAAAAACAATGTACATTATAAATTATTCAAAATAGTGCCCCCCAAAAGATATAAAATGAAAAGTAAAAGCCTTACCTCATGTCTCATTCCCCAAAGGTTAAGCATGATTTATGCATTCATTGATTAATGTTATGCATATACAAACACACTCGATATATATATTATTTAATTTTTACACCAAATTCTTAAAGGGAAGACTGTTTAAGAAGGGGGCTATTGGCAGAAATTACATACTCTAAAATCACAAACTATTCCAAAAAGGAAAGAGCTCAAACATAAAGATGTTAATATGAAAAATCAGACTTTAAAAAAGTCAAAACACGATAGGAGGCCTCCAAAGAAAATTAAGTTGGGAGCTTCTGGGCCAGTAAATACATGGGACTGGGAAGAGTGGCACACTCAGAGATGATGCTTCACGCCCCTGCCCACATGCCTTGCCCCATACACTTCTTTCACCTGACTTCATAGTCCTGAGTAATATCCTTCTATATATAAACTGATAATCTAAGAATATACTGAGTAAAGTGAATGTTAGGAATGTGGAAAGTGCCTTGAAGAACGGCAGGAGAGAGATACTATAACAAGACTGCCTTATCTCTGAACATATCATAAAGACTATATCAATAAATGGTTTGAAGTATAGTTGACCTTTTCACTGCTGCACGGGCTTTTCTCTAGTTGTGCTGCGTGGACTTATTGTGGTGGCTTCTCTTGTGCAGCTACAAGTTCTAGGGCGTTTGGGCTTCAATAGTTGTGGCCTGAGGGCTCAACAGTTGTAGTACAGAGGTTTAGCTGCTCTGAGGCATGTAGGATCTTACCAGATTAGGGATCAAACACATATCTCCTGCATTGGCAGGCAAATTCTTAAACACTGAACCACCAAGGAAGCCCCAAAAGTTGATTTATTATTAAATTCTCAGAGCTGTGCAGCTAATTGTGTTTCTTTTTGTTTGGGATCTTTATTTTTCCCAACATGGTATTTCTGAACTCATCTATTCTTAAATTGAATACCACATAATTTACTTCTTATAAATAGGTGAAAACAAAAATGTAATCAAGCATTAAAACATTCTCTGAATGGATACCATGATCCAATTCTTCTATTTTTTCTCTCAAGAATGCAAAATAGACTTCTACATAAGAAAGGTATGTTAATATTTTAAAATTAAAGTTGTAACAGTATCAGGACACTATCCAAAGAGTAAATCAAGTGCATAATTACATTTTATTAATTAAATCTAGGATTGTCTACTGAATTCCAATTTATTAAATCTATTGTGCCCTCGTAAATAAAACTGCTAAAAGTTAATTAACAAAGATTAACCATGTAGATTAATACATAGTTAATGTATTAACTTTAGCTACAAAGATTAACTTGTAGCTATGTAACTTTTAAGCTATGGAGTTTTTTAAAAATACTAATTACCAATTTTAAGTGCTGCCAACTATAGCAACTTTAACAGGTACTTTTGTTTGTTCATGTAATTATTTTATTGTGCTTTGCATTTCCAAGCAGTTTTCCCGTATTTGGTTGGCATTTTGGAACTTGGATTTCAAGTAAATTTCCAACATTCCCCAAAATGATAAATCTGTCTACTGTGTCTAAACTGTGCAAGCAACATGGCTTATGCCACAACAGCTTTCTTTCCTTTCACTTAGGGAGAGAAATTTAGCACTCCGGTAGAGTATGCCCCTACGTCCAAGGAGTGGTGGCTGCGCGGGTGCAGGAGGGCTGAGAGGAGCTACTCCACATTCAAGGTCAGGAGGGGCGGTGGTGAGGATATACCCCTCATCCAAGGTAAGGAGCAGCGGCTGCACATTGCTGGAGCAGCCATGAAGAGACACCCCATGTCCAAGGTAAGAGAAACCCAAGTAAGACGGTAGGTGTTGCGAGAGGGCATCAGAGGGCAGACACACAAACCATACTCACAGAAAACTAGCCAATCCAATCATACAAACCACAGCCTTGTCTAACTCAATGAAATTAAGCCATGCCATGTGGGGCCACCCAAGACGGGTGAGTCATGGTGGAGAGGTCTGACAGAATGTGGTCCACTGGAAAAGGGAATGGCAAACCACTTCAGTATTCTTGCCTTCAGAACCCCATGAACAGTATGAAAAGGCAAAATGACAGGATACTGAAAGAGGAAATCCCCAGGTCGGTAGGTGCCCAATATGCTACTGGACATCAGTGGAGAAATAACTCCAGAAAGAATGAAGGGATGGAGTCAAAGCAAAAACAATACCCAGTTATGGATGTGACTGGTGATAGAAGCAAGGTCCGATGCTGTAAAGAGCAATATTGCACAGGAACCTGGAATGTCAGGTCCATGAATCAAGGCAAATTGGAAGTGGTCAAACAGGAGATGGCAAGAGTGAACGTCGACATTCTAGGAATCAGCGAACTAAAACGGACTGGAATGGGTGAATTTAACTCAGATGACCATTATATCTACAACTGTGAGAAGGAATCCCTTAGAAGAAATGGAGTAGCCATCATGGTCAACAAGAGAGTCCAAAATGCAGTACTTGGATGCAATCTCAAAAATGACAGAATGATCTCTGTTCATTTCCAAGGCAAACCATTCAATATCACAGTAATCCAAGTCTATACCCCAACCAGTAATGCTGAAGAAGCTGAAGTTGAACCATTCTATGAAGACCTACAAGACCTTTTAGAACTAACACCCAAAAAAGATGTCCTTTTCATTATAGGGGACTGGAATGCAAAAGTAGGAAGTCACGAAACACCTGGAGTAACAGGCAAATTTGGCCTTGGAATACGGAATGAAGCAGGGCAAAGGCTAATAGAATTTTGCCAAGAAAATGCACTGGTCATAGCAAACACCCTCTTGCAACAACACAAGAGAAGACTCTACACATGGACATCACCAGATGGTCGACATGGAAATCAGACTGATTATATTCTTTGCAGCCAAAGATGGAGAAGCTCTATACAGTCAGCAAAAACAAGACTAGGAGCTGACTGTGGCTCAGATCATGAACTCCTTATTGACAAATTCAGACTTAAATTGAAGAAAGTCAGGAAAACCACTAGACCATTCAGGTATGACCTAAATCAAATCCCTTATGATTATACAGTGGAAGTGAGAAATAGATTTAAGGGACTAGATCTGATAGAGAGAGTGCCTGATGAACTATGGATGGAGGTTCGTGATATTGTACAGGAGACAGGTATCAAGACCATCCCCATGGAAAAGAAATGCAAAAAAGCAAAATGGCTGTCTGAGGAGGCCTTAAAAATAGCTGTGAAAAGAAGAGAAGCGAAAAGCAAAGGAGAAAAGGAGAAAAGGAAAGATATAAGCATCTGAATGCAGAGTTCTAAAGAATAGCACCCACTCCAGTACTCTTGCTTGGAAAATCCCATGGACGGAGGAGCCTGTTAGGCTGCAATCCATGGGGTCGCTAAGAGTTGGACACGACTGAGTGACTTCACTTTCACTTTTCACTTTCATGTATTGGAGAAGGAAATGGCAGCCCACTGCAGTGTTCTTGCCTGGAGAATCCCAGGGACGGGCAAGCCTGGTGGGCTGCCGTCTATGGGGTCGCACAGAGTCGGAAACGACTGAAGTGACTTAGCATAGCAAAGAATAGCAAGGAGAGATAAGAAAGCCTTCCTCAGCGATCAATGCAAAGAAAGAGAGGAAAACAACAGAATGGGAAAGACTAGAGATCTCTTCAAGAAAATTAGAGATACAAAGGGAACATTTCATGCAAAGATGGGCTCGATAAAGGACAGAAATGGTATGGACATAACAGAAGCAGAAGATATTAGGAAGAGGTGGCAAGAATACACAGAAGAACTGTACAAAAAAAATCTTCACGACCAAGATAATCATGATGGTGTGATCACTCATCTAGAGCCTTACATCCTGGAATGTGAAGTCAAGTGGGCCTTAGAAAGCATCACTACGAACAAAGCTAGTGGAGGTGATGGAATTGCAGTTGAGCTATTTCAAATCCTGGAAGATGATGCTGTGAAAGTGCTGCACTCAATATGCCAGCAAATTTGGAAAACTCAGCAGTGGGCACCAGACTGGAAAAAGTCAGTTTTCATTCCAATCCCAAAGAAAGGCAATGCCAAAGAATGCTCAAACTACCACACAATTGCACTCATCTCACACGCTAGTAAAGTAATGCTCAAAATTCTCCAAGCCAGGCTTCAGCAATACGTCAACCCGGAACTTCCAGATGTTCGAGCTGGTTTTAGAAAAGGCAGAGGAACCAGAGATCAAATTGCCAACATCTGCTGGATCATGGAAAAAGCAAGCGAGTTCCAGAAAAACATCTATTTCTGCTTTATTGACTATGTCAAAGCCTTTGACTGTGTGGATCCCAAGAAACTGTGGAAAATTCTGAAAGAGATGGTAATACCAGACCACCTGACCTGTTTCTTGAGAAACCTATATGCAGGTCAGGAAGCAACAGTTAGAACTGGACATGGAACAACAGACTGGTTCCAAATAGGAAAAGGAGTATGTCAAGGCTGTATATTGTCACCCTGCTTATTTAACTTATATGCAGAGTACATCATGAGAAATGCTGGGCTGGAAGAAGCACAAGCTGGAATCAAGATTGCTGGGAGAAATATCAATAACCTCAGATATGCAGATGACACCACCCTTATGGCAGAAAGTGAAGAAGAACTAAAGAACCTCTTGTTGAAAGTGAAAGAAGATAGTGAAAAAGTTGGCTTAAAGCTCAACCTGCAGAAAACGAAGATCATGGCATCTGGTCCCATCACTTCATGGGAAATAGATGGGGAAACAGTGTCAGACTTTATTTTTTTGGGCTCCAAAATCACTGCAGATTCTGATTGCAGCCATGAAATTAAGACGCTTGCTGCTTGGAAGCAAAGTTATGACCAACCTAGATAGCATATTCAAAAGCAGAGACATTACTTTGCCAACAAAGGTCCGTCTAGTCAAGGCTATGGTTCTTCCAGTGGTCATGTATGGATGGGAAAGTTGGACTGTGAAGAAAGCTGAGTGCCGAAGAATTGATGCTTTTGAACTGTGGTGTTGGAGAAGACTCTTCAGAGTCCTTTGGACTGCAAGGAGGTCCAACCAGTCCATTCTAAAGGAGATCAGTCCTGGGTGTTCTTTGGAAGGAATGATGCTAAAGCTGAAACTCCAATACTTTGGCCACCTCATACGAAGAGTTGACTCATTGGAAAAGACTCTGATGCTGGGAGGGATTGGGGGCAGGAGGAGAAGGGGACGACAGAGGATGAGATGGCTGGATGGCATCACCGTCTCAATGGACATGAGTTTGGGTGAACTCCGGGAGTTGGTGATGGACAGGGAGGCCTGCGTGCTGCAATTCAGGGGGTTGTAACGAGTCGGACACGACGGAGAGACTGAACTGAACTGAACTGAACAGAGGTGTCCATGTGGTCAGCCCCCAATAAAAGTCCTGACACTGCACTGAATCTCTGATTCTCAGCTTCTCTCAGTTCAGTTCAGTCACTCAGTCGTGTCTGACTCTTTGCGACCTCTTAGACTGCAGCACGCCAGGCCTCCCTGTCCATCACCAACTCCTGGAACTTACTCAAACTTATGTCCATTGAGTCAGTGATGCCATCCAACCATCTCATCCTCCGTCATCCCCTTCTCTTCCTGCCTTCAATCTTTCCCAGTATCAGGGTCTTTTCAAATGAGTCAGTTCTTTGCATCAGGCGCCAAAGTACTGGAGTTTCAGCTTCTGCATCAGTCCTTCCAATGAATACTCAGGACTGATTTCCTTTAGGATGGACTGGTTGGATCTCCTTGCAGTCCAAGGGACTCTCAAGAGTCTTCTCTAACATCACAGTTCAAAAGGATCAAGTAGTTGGCAACATTTCACACATGTTGTCAGAAATTGTATCACCTTAGTTCTCCAATCTCTGTTTAACAACGTCTTTATATTAAATTTCCTGTTAAAAATGACTAGTATAATTTAACTGATTGGTTCCTAACACAACCATATCAGTCAGGACAAACTGTCCAGTTAATCCCCTTTGACAGTCGATTTTTATTGGAAACTAACACCTATAATTACACCAATCTCTCATTCAGTAATCCAGTTCTGATTCAGTCAAGGAAGATGTTCTTTCAACCAAAATTTTCTCAAAGATAATCCCTGTAAGAGATCATTGAGAGTGCTGGGAAGATTATGCTACTGATCAAAAAGGTCCCAGTAATAAGATTATGTTAACTTTGAAACCTTGTTTTATTTATTTCAGGGAAGAAATATTTACAAGTGATGTTTAAAAATTTTAAAGTCTTAATCTGTGGTTAAAATTCATCCTGTATTTGTTTTGACCAAAGGGTTGCTTAAAAACAGTATTAATACAAAGTCATAGCCATGCCTATTTATCTGAAGCCCTTACGGTTCTGTTCAATCTATATTAAGGGTTCTGAAGTAAGGAAAAGGTCAAAGCATATTTCTATATAGAAGTGAATCAGGAAAATGTCACTTGTAAAGATGGATAAAGAAGATGTGGTACATATATACAATGGAATATTAGTGAGCTATTAAAAAGAATAAAATAATGCTATTTGCAGCAATATGGATGGACCTAGAGACTGTCATACTGAGTGAAGTTAGAGAAGAAATACCATTGTATGGCATCCCTTATATGTGTAATCTAAAAAGAAATGATACAAATGAAGTTGCTTACAAAACAGAAACAGACAAAGACTTTGAGAATGAGCTTATGGTTATGGGGAAGAGGGGAAGGAGGGGAGAAAGGATAGTTAGGGAGTTTGGGATGGGCTTGTACACTATGCTATACTTAAAATGGATAATCAACAAGGATTTACCGTATAGCACATGGAATTCCGCTCAACATTATGCGGCAGCCTGGATGGGAGGGAAGTTTAGGGGAGAATGGATACATGTACATGTATGGCTAAGTCCCTTAATTGTTCACCTGAAAGTATCAGAAAACTGTTTGTTAACCAGCTATACCCCAAAACAAAACAAAAAGTTAAAAAATTAAAAAAAGTTAAAAACATACACATGTATATGTGAGTGTGTGTGTGTGTACAGATACAGAAATATTCAGAGATTTCAAACATCCAGAAAAACTAGATACAATACTATTACAAATTCCTAATTACACTTATCCAGTCCAATAATTATCAACAAATGATCAATTTTGTTTTATATACTCTATTCCTCTACCCTCACTGGATCATTTCAAAGTAAAACACAAACATATTTTACCTCTAATCTTCAGTATGAATCTTTACTAAAGTAGGTATTTCAGTTGAATTTCCCAGTCTTGTATGTTTCTTTAATATTTGGTTTGTTCAAAACAAAATGTAAATAATGCCTCTTAAATCTTATAAGTCTACAACAACCCCCCTACCCCCAATCTTCCTAATTTGACATTTATTTGAAGAAATTGGGTCATTTGTCCTACAGAATTTCCCATATTCTGTATTTGGCAGATTGTAGGGTGTCATTTAACATGTTCTTCTATCCCCCGTTTAATCTGGCATATCCACAAGCTTGACCAGATTCATCTTCAATTATTTTGGCGATAACATGTAATAGGTGGTGGTGTATCAGATATATTTTTGGCAGCGTAGTTGGTTTGAATTCTGAATTAATGCTTCCCACAGATGTCTGCTGAGTTTTAATATACTACAGATCTTTTCCTATTGTCAAAACAAATTTGTTTTTTGCCTACAATATATGGAAGCACCGTCATCTACTAAAACTGAACCAGAGTTTCTTATCACCTTTAAGCTTCTGACATATAACTCTATCCTTTGCTAAGAAGTCAGATGAGTACCATACACTGTCATCTGTCACAAAGATTCCTTTATTTGCCTTAAACAAAATCTTGGGGGAAGTGCAGGGGAGAACGATTCAATTGAATGAGCCAATTCAGTAGATATTTTCTTATGTCTGAGAAGAGTTCTATGAGAAAATGCTTGGTGAATTTAACAAAAGAAACCCTTCTATTAGATTCACGAGTAAATCATGTATTATGTTGAAAAATACATTTAATAGGCCATTTAGGAAGATCCCCTGGAGAAGGAAATGGCAACTCACTCCAGTATCCTTCCCTGAAGAATCCCATGGACAGAGGAGCCTGGTAGGCTACAGTCCACAGGGTCGCCAAGAGTCAGACACTACTGAACAACTTCACTTTCACTTTAGTTTTAACAATGGGCTTCCGAGGTAGCTCTAGTGGTAAAGAACCCACCTGCCAATGTAGGAAATGTAAGAGACGTGGGTTTGATCCGGGTCAGGAAGATCCCCTGGAGGAGGGCACAGCAACCTAGTATATCTAGTACATTCTTGCCTGAAGAATCCCATACAGGAAACTGGTGGGCTATGGCCCACAGGGTCACAGAACTGGACATGACTGAAACGACTTAGCATGCGCACACAGACTAGTCAACAATTTTGTAGGATGCAGCAATAGAACCACCTCAATCAACAATTACATCCTGTGTTGA
The DNA here is from genome assembly GCF_019923935.1 of Bubalus bubalis. Classification (NCBI taxonomy): domain Eukaryota; kingdom Metazoa; phylum Chordata; class Mammalia; order Artiodactyla; family Bovidae; genus Bubalus; species Bubalus bubalis. The sequence goes on from NC_059158.1 coordinate 138,161,082, forward strand.
ACTGAAAACTGCTTGACATACTCTGTAGCTGGGGATCTGAACTCACACCACAAAGCATCTAGTAAGGGGTAACTGCAAGGAAAGACCTATATGACTTTCTAGAACTAACACAAAAAAAACATGTCCTTTTCATCAGAGGGGACTGGAATGCAAAAGTAGACAGTCAAAAGATACTTGGAGTAATGGGCAAGTTTGACTTTGGAGTACAAAGTGAAGCAGGGCAAAGGCTAACAGAGTTTTGCAAGAGAATGCACTGGTGATAGCAAACACCCTCTTCCAACAACACAAGAGACGACTCTACACATGGACATCACAGATGGTCAATACTGAAATCAGATTGATTATATTCTTTACAGTTGAAGATGGAGACACTCTATACGGCCAGGAAAAAAAAAAACTGGGAGCTGACTGTGGTTCAGATCATGAACTCCCAATCACCAAAGTCAGACTTTAATTGAACAAAGTGGGGAAAACCACTAGGCCATTCAGATATGACCTACATCATATCCCTTACAATTATACAGTGGAAGTGACAAAAAGATTCAAGGGATTAGATCTGGTAGAGTGCCTGAAGAATTATGGACGGAGATTCGTGACACTGTACAGGAGAAAAAGAAAGGCAAAATGGTTGTCTGAGGAGGCCTTAATGAATAGCTGAGAAAAGAAGAGAAGTGAAAGGCAAAGGAGAAAAAGAAAGATACACCCATTTGAATGAAGAGTTCCAAAGAATAGCATGGGGAGATAAGAAAGTCTTCCAACTAAAGTGATCAATGCAAAGAAATAGAGGAAAACAACAGAATGCAAAAGACAAGATCTCTTCAAGAAAATTAGAGATACCAAGGGAATATTTCATGCAAAGATGGGTACAATAAAGGACAGAAATGTTATAGGCCTAACAGAAGCAGAAGATATTAAGAGGGGGCAAGAATACACAGAAGAATTATACAAAAAAGATATTAATGACTCAGATAACCACAATGGTGTGATCACTCAGAGTCAGACATCCTGGAGTTTACAGTCAAGTGGGCCTTAGGAAACACCACTACGAACAAAAATAGCAGAGGTGATGGAATTCCAGCTGAGCTATTTCAAATCATCTTTTAAGATGATCCAGTTAAAGTGCTGCACTCAATATGCCAGCAAATGTGGAAAACTCAGCAGTGGCCACAGGACTGGACAAGGTCAGTTTTCATTCTAATCCCAAAGAAAGGCAATGCCAAACAATGTTCAGACTACCGCACAATTGCACTCATTTCACATACTAGCGAAGTAATGCTCAAAATTCTCCAAGCTAGGCTTCAACAGTATGTGAACTGAGAACTCCCAGATGTTTAAGTTAGACTTAGAAAAGGCAGAGGAACCAGAGATCAAATTGCCAACATCTGGTAGATCATAGAAAAAGCTAGAGAATTCCAGAAAGATATCTACTTCTGCTTCACTGATGATAAAACCTTTGTGCAGATTACAACAAAGTGTGGAAAATTCTTAAAGAGATGGGAGTACCTGACCACCTTATCTGCCTCTTGAGAAACCTGTATGCAGGTCAAGAAGCAATAGTTAGAACCAGACATGAACAACAGACTGGTTCCAAATTGGGAAAGGTGTATGTCAAGGCTGAATATTGTCACCCTGCTTATTTAACTTACAGGCAGAGTACATCATGCAAAATGCCGGGCTAAATGCAGCACAAGCTGGAATCAAGATTGCTGGGAGAAATATCAGTAACGTCAGCAATGCAGATGACACCACACTTATGGCAAAAAGCAAAGAGAACTAATGAGTCTCTTGATGAAAGTGAAAGTGGAGTGAAAAAGCTGGCTTAAAACTCAATATTAAGAAAACTAAGATCATGGCATCTGGTCCCATTACTCCTTGGCAAATAGATGGGAAAGCATTGCAAACAGTGACAGAATTTATTTTCCTGGGCTCCAAAATCACTGCAGATGATGACTACAGCCATGACATTAAAAGATGCTTGCTCATTGGAAGAAAAGTTATGACCAACTTAGACAGCATATTAAAAAGCAGAGACATTACTTTGCCAACAAAGGTCCATCTAGTCAAAGCTACGGTTTTCCAGAAGTCATGTATGGGTGTGAAGGTTGAACCATAAAGAAGGCTGAGTGCCGAAGAACTGCTGCTTTTGAAGTGTGTATTGGAGAAGACTCTTGAGAGTCCCTTGCACTGCAAGATCAACCTAGTCAATCCTAAAGGAAATCAACCTTGAATATTCATTGGAGGGACTGATGCTGAAGCTGAAACTCCAATACTTTGACATACTGATGCGAAGAGCCAACTCATTAGAAAAGACTCTGATGCTGGGAAAGATTGAAGGCAGGAGGAAAAGGGGACAGAGGATGGGATGACAGAGGATGAGATGGTTGGATGGCATCACTGACTCAATGGACATGACTCTGATCAAGCTCCAGGAGATGGTGAGGAACACAGAAGCCTGGCGTGCTGCAGTCCATGGTGTCCGCAGAGTCAGACATGACTGAACGACTGAACAACAGCTGCGATGAACAAAGCAAGAGTAGAAAATAATAATCATACAGATACACAAAAGCTGGAATATCTATGTTAATGTAAATCAGATCAAGTCATCTCAAATGACTTCCCTTTACACTTAGAATAAAATCCAAAGATGGCACCATGGCCTCCCAGATACTATGAAAAAGCCCTCACTACCTCTGACCTCATTTTCTACCACTCTCACCCTCACTGACTGTAATACAAAGCCCTTGCTTCTCATAAAACAGGGCAAGACTGTTTCTGTCTGAGGCCTTTGCACTTGCTGTTCCCTTCCCAAATATTCACATAGTTCACCTCCTAACTTCATTTAAGCCCGTTCAGTATCACCTTCTCAGAGGCCCACCAGACCACCTTATATAAAACAGCACCCCACTTTAGCCCTCTCCATCTGCTTTTCATACTTTTTCCTACAGCATATGATTATCTGACACTGTATTAATTGAATGAAAATTTATTTTACCTACTCTAGATTAGAAGCTCTATGATAGTAGGCTTTTGTTTATTTTTCCAGCACCTAAAACAGCGGAGAGTGAGTACTCAATAACTATGTTTATTTCATTTAGTCAGCTACAATTTCTCAAAACTGTGTGCAGTTAAGTATTGACAGTATGGCTATCCTCACTTTACAGTTTACAAGAAACTATGGCATATAAAAGTTAAATAAGGACCTAAGAACAAAGCGAGAACAAATGTCAAGACTAGATGAATGATTCCTGAAATGGGTGAATGTAAGCAAAATCCGAATGGAAGCAAAATTTGGGCTGAGGGAAACCCAAACCATACATGAACACCAGTTAAAATGTTGGCCACACAGAAAGAAGGCAAACAGAACCGAGTCTCTTCTCTACGGCCATAACCTTATTATATTGCTCTCATAACAACCTCACGGGGTAAAGACAGCAGGTACATTCATTAACAGCAAGACTGACGCCACACTTGGCAGACGGCAGGGGTGGCAGGTCCACCCCAGCACTCACCGCTTCGTACAGTTACATAATCGATACTCAGAACCTCGAGCTTCCTCCCGCCCCTGCGCTGGGCTCACGTGGCTGGCCTCGCGACCGGAAGCAGCCTCAAGAGAACCACGGCGGTTGGTGAATCGAGGAACAGTTCCCGAGCTGGAGCAGGGGTGAGCGGTCACGGTAATTCTTACGTCAGAGCGCGGCGGGAACTGAACACCCGCCAGCCTAGAGGGATTCGTCCACCCGGCTCTGCAGTCCCTCTGATTGGCCGGCTGGATGACGTAGCCCGTTTACAGGGGGCTCTGTGGCAGTGGGAGTGTGCGTCAGCTTTGCGTAATCAGAGAGAGGGGGAAATGGGGCGTGTCTGACCGCTCAGGCGGCCCGCTGATTGGCTGGAGGGCGGCGGCGCCGGGTGGCCCGGGCCGCCGGAGGAGGGCGGTGCCGTGGGCCTGATCCGGGTTTACTGGCGACCGGCTTCAGTAGGATGATCATGGCAGCTCGGATAGGTCAAAGAGCCCTGAAAAAGGTGGTCTCGGGATGCTGTCCGAAGTCCGCGGCAGCCGCCAGAGCCCCGGCTCCAGCGCAGGTGCCTGCGAGGAACGTCAGGTAATGAACAATGGGGGCGCCGCAGCGAGGGTAATTTCTCCCTCCGTACGGCCTGTTGAGCAAGGGGACCCGGGACATTTGCGGTGAGGCAACCCACTCCAGTACCTTTGCCCGGAAAATCCCATGGACAGAGGAGCCCCGTAGGCTATACAGTCCATGGGGGTCCAAAGAGTCGAACACGACTGAGCCATTTCACTTTTAGGCGTATCGGATGCGTTTCCGCGTCTATGTAGACAAAGGGCCTACTATTGCCTTCGGCGAGTGACGGACTCAGGCCCCTTCTCTCCGCCCCCTTGGCCGGAGGGTCGCCAGCCTGTTCAGGCCGCTCCGTCTTGTGTTGTGGTTCCCAGCCCTCGCGAGAAGCGGTGAATCCTTCCGCTCAGCGACTTGGAAGCAGCTGATGAAGCCACTTGATGGGGCGGGGAGGTGCCTTTGGGCTCTTCCGGTCTCCTCCCCTACGGCCTACTGCTGCTGTTCTCCGGAAGTTATAACTGCGGTGCGGGAGTTGGGGGTTGATGGTTGTGGGAGTTTGTGGCCTGTCAGCGAGTCCCCTTTTGTTCCTTCAGGGTGTACGATGGCCAGAGGTGCTTTCCCCAGTTTCTGGTAGCGGTCTTTGCCCACCCCCGTTCCCACTTTGGTGCTAGCTAAACTAAACCGAAGCCGAAGTAGGGGACTTGGATTTTTTTTTTTTTCCCTCCTATTTTAAGTTAGCAGTCCTGTAACCTTGACTCAAGAGTCTGCCTTCGATTTTCCAGGTTTTTTTTTGGTAGATAATGGAAGAGGAGACATGAAATTTTCCATATTTCCACCAGTTTCCTTTTATTAATGACACGTCAATAAATTATGCTCGAAATTTTTTTTTTTAATTCTTAACATTTATATTCTATGCTCGAAAATTAAAGTTAACTTTTAAAATTAATTCAATAGTAATCTGTACGGGATGGAGGGAGAAAACACAAATCTGCTTGAGCTCCTTCCAGGACATTTAGAGTCAATAAATTTTTTAAAATATCAACAACCCAATTAACTCTAAATCCTTTTAGACATTTTTTGGTCGAAACTGAAATAAAATCATCTCACATCCTTCACTCTTGCTTTAGGAAATAGCTTTAGAAAGTTCCAAGCAGAACACTTTATCATACTTTACTGCTGTATTGCTCTTATAAAATGCTGGCTGTTACTTTTGAGAAAAAAATTGCTTTAATGATCAAATTAAGGTTTAAATTTCAGTCTATTTACTGTTTATGATAATGAAAAGGGAGATAATTTATAAATTCATTGCAAGGCTGATTCTGGCCTTTATTATAATACAGTATTTAGGATGTAGTACTGGAAGTTTAGTGACCAAAAAACTGCCCTTCTTATGTTCAGTTTTCATTCTATGGTTTAAACATGTGTATGACTGTAAGGTTCTCTTCTCATATTGTAGCTGAAGACATACTATTTATGATAAAGTATGAAGATGGATGTGCTGTCCAGGACATTGTAACCATAATAGGCAAACTGATCAGAAAACTCCTATTGTGCTCAGTCGTGTCCGACTGTTTGTGACCCCAATAGACTGTCACTTGGTCATTTTTCCTCCACCCACATAGCATGTTACATCTTACTTCCATCTCTAGTTCACTATTGCCTTCTCTCTCATTCTGTTTTTTTTTTTTTTGCACTAGTTATTGCTGTTCTGTCTTTTAAGTCATGTCCAACTCTTTGCGACTTCATCAACTGTAGCATGCCAGGCTCCTCTGTCCTCCACTGTCTCCTGAACTTTGCTCAAACTCATGTCCATTGAGTCCGTGATGCTATCTAACCATCTCATCCTCTGCTGCCCTCTTTTCTTTTTGCCGTCAATCCTTCCCAGCATCAGGGTCTCTTCTGATAAGTGGACTCTTCACATCAGGTGGCCAAAGCATTGGAGTTTCAGCTTTAGCATCAGTCCTTCCAGCAAATATTCAGGGTTTATTTCCTTTAGGATTGACTGGTTTGATCTCCTTACAGTCCACCCCTGATCTTCTTTCTGAATAGCCCCAATTTCCTCAATCATTCTTTAACTCAGTTTTCTCTTCCAGCCACACTATGGGATGTCAGTGTCCTTAAAGAAGTTTTATTTATACGTAAATCATATTTTATATGAATCAAATGTTATATATAACATGAGATTTCACCAGGCCACTCCCTTCTCTGTTAAAAAAATAACCTGAAGACTTGATTTAATGAAATATTATTCTCTTAGGTGGAACACTTTAAGAGCATCTCATTGGGAATAAATCCCAAATTGCTTTATACTGACCAGTAGTCCCCAGCATAATCCAGCTCCAGCCTCTTTAACAGTTATTTCATTGTGCTCTTGCCCTGGCTTGCTATACTGCTTCTGCACTGTTAATCTTTTTGAGAGTCTGGATGCTGCCAGGCTCTTCCCTACTACTTGAAATGGTTTGTATCTACCTCTCCTCCTCCCATGTACAGACACACACATATGTGTGTATGAGAGAGAGATCTTATATATGTGTACACACACATTATGTACATACATACGTATTTCACCCTTTACATGGCTGCTGTTGTTCAGTTGCTCAGTGGGGTCTGATTCTTTGCAACCCCATGGGCTGCAGCACGCCAGGGTTCCCTATTCTTTACCATCTCCCAGAATTTGCTCAAACTCATGTCCATTGAGTCAGTGATGCCATCCAACCATCTCATTCTCTGTTATCCTCTTCTCCTGCCTTCAATCTTTCCCAGCATCAGGATTTTTTTCCAGTGAGTTGGCTCTTCGCATCAGGTGGCCAAAGTATTGGAGCTTCAGCTTCAGCATCAGTCCTTCCAATGAATATTCAGGGTTGATTTCCTTTAGTATTGACTGGTTTGATTTCCTTGGAGTCCAACGTACTTTAAAGAGTCTTCTCCAGCACCACAGTTCAAAAGCATCAATTCTTCAGTGCTCAGCCTTTTTTATTTTCCAGCTCTCACATCTGTACATGACTACAAAAACCATAGCTTTGACTATACATACCTTTGTAGACAAAGTAATATCTCTGCTTTTTAATATACTGTGTAGGTTTGTCATAGTTTTTCTTCCAAGGAGCAAGTGTCTTTTAATTTCATGGTTTCATTCATCACCCACAGTGATTTTTGAGCCCAAGAAAATAAAGTCTGTCACTGTTTCTATTGCTTCCCCATCTATTTGCCGTGAAGTGATGGGACCACATGCCATGATCTTAGTTTTTTGAATGTTGAGTTTTAAGCCAGAGTTTTCACTCTCCTCTTTTACCTTCATCAAGAGGCTCTTTAGTTCCTCTTCGCTTTCTGCCATAAGGGTGGTATCATCTGCATATCTGACATTATTGACGTTTCTCCCGGCAATCTTGATTCCAGCTTATGCTGCATCCAGCCCAGCATTTTGCATGATGTACTCTGCATATAAGTTAAATAAGCTGGGTGACAATATACAGCCTTGATGTACTCTTTTCCCAATTTGGAACCAGTCTATTTTTCCATGTCTGGTTCTAACTATTGCTTCTTGACTTGCATACAGGTTTCTCAGGAGGCAGATAAGGTAGTCAGGTATTCCCATCTCTTTAAGAATTTTGCACACTTTGTTGTTAACCTACACAGCCAAAGGTTTTAGCATAGTCAATGAAGCAGATGTTTTTCTGGAATTCTCTAGCTTTTTCTATGATCCACCAGATGTTGGCAATTTGATCTCTTGTTCTTCTGCCTTTTCTAAATCCATCTTACACATCCAGAAGTTCTCAATTCACATACTGTTGAAGCCTAGCTTGAAGAATTTTGAGCATTACTTTGCTAGCACGTGAAATGAGTGCAACTGTGCAGTAGTTTGAATGTTCTTTGACATTTCCCTTCTTTAAAATTGGGATGAAAACTGACCTTTTCCAGTCCTGTGGCAACTACTGAGTTTTCCAAATTTGCTGGCATATTGACTATACCACTTTAACAGGATCATCTTTTAGGATTTGAAATAGCTCAGCTGGAATAACTCCTCCTTATCCATTATGTCTCAGCTGAAATACAACCTCGGAGGACTTCCTGGATTACCCTATCTGAAGAAGGTCCTAATTACATGTCCTTACACCCATTTCTATTTTAGTGGCTTATTTAATCCTCACCTAGAATGTAATCTTTTTGTTTTATTCACCATTATGTCCCTAGTGCTTGGCACAGAATAGCAGCTCAATAAATATGTGAACTAATGCACAAATAGTAGTGTATAATAGTTATGCAATAATCTTACTGGTGTAAAGGCTAAAAATATATAGGTGAACAAGAGCGTATCAGGAATCTGTATTATGAAGTACCCTAGTTAACATTCTAATTACCTTGACATATGTTTCTACATATACACATGGAAATGGAGATTGGAAGGTAAAAGATAATTGAGCAATAGATCTGACAGGCCTGCCACATATACAGTGGAGAGAGGGACCTAATTTCAGATCTCATAGAGTAGATCAAGAATTAAGGAAACCCCTGTGGATGCAGCTGGGAAAACAAGATGGGTAGATGAGTTAAAAATTGGACAATGAATATTCTCCCATCCTAGGGCAGGAATATGTTGTTAACACATGACTGCAAACTAAAAGCCAACTCTGAGAGATACCTTTTGTGTCTGAAGGCTCTAACCCTAACTGTAAGCTGGTATTTTTAGTTTTCTTTATGGTGTTCAAGAAGCTTATTTTTTGCATGTGTAATTTTTTTGGAAATATTCTAAGGTTGCAAACACCTGAAGTATGATTGTTACTTAATGGTCTCTAATTTGTTTCCTCTTAATTGTCAATGTTACTCAATCAGGTAATTTCTGTCTTTTTAGTTATTTAGCTTCCTGTGGTATACTGATGAGCAGAACTCTTCAACTACATACCTCAGTTTTTCTTAAGAAGATACACGCAAGAAGCTTCTTCAGAATTGCTGCACCATTAATAAACAAAAGAAAAGAATATTCAGAAAGGAGAATTATAGGGTTTGTATATAGTAATAGATCTATTAAAAGAGCATGTTCACAATGTTCTTTAGAATATTGTGCCTCTTTTTTTCTAGATTCGTTTCTTACAGACCAAGCTCTGATTTTCTCACCCTTGCTATTTTATAAATACTGGTTGAATGAATATAATCTTATGGTAACTTTATAGGATAGGTTTAAATCTTGACATTTAAAGAAAATAAACTGTTTATGTCCTGCATTTTTGTACACTGTTCTTTTTTATAGTGGCATCATTACTGATATGTTGGGCCAAATATGTTTGTATAGCTCCCTCACCTACACACATACATAGGTAAGTATATATAAACATGCTAAGAGGCCCCTACCATCCAGAGCAGAGGTTGGCAAACTTTTTCTGTAAAGGGCCAGTTGGTAAATAGGTTTGTGGGCCATACTGTCTCTGTTGCAACTACTCAACATGGTCAGTGTAGCCCAGAACTAACAATGGGCATGGTTGTGTTCCAATAAACCTGTTTACAGAGTCAGGCAAGAACCCAGGCTCCATCCAACTTGGTACTTTTATAATTCCTTGGTCTTCAGGATCTCTTAAAAAGAAACACCTGATGCTTAATCATATTGGTCCTGGAAGTGACACACAGTGCTTACTCTCAGATATTATTGGCAAGAAGTAGTCATGTGACAGCTGTTTAATTTGTAGCCTACTGGTGGCCAGCAAGAATGCCATGTAAAGTAAGCCTCAATACTTGGATAGGTAGACATCTTTGCCCCAGCTGGTGTCTTAAAAACAGAAATGGCAACAAAAAGATGAGAAATCAAATAGTGAACTGGTCTGCTTTACTTTTGAATTACTAATAATATCTCCCTTTTATTGTGAACTTGTCATTTGACAGGCCTGCTGGGTGCTCTATATTGTTTCATTTAATTCTTACAGTAATCATGTGATCTAGGTATTTTTCCCATTGTAAAGATGAAGAAACTGAAGCTGAGAAATTATGTTGTGTCATGACTCCAAAGCTTATTTTTCCCACCATATTTATTTATTCTTTCTTGCTTCCTTATTCTTTCTCGTGCTAAAATTCTTTTTATTACAAATTGGTCTTATCTAATGATCACCTTCCCCCATATATTGTTTGATGTAAACACGTAATAGCTACCATTTATGAAGTGCTTAGTAAGCATTGTGCATTATGCCAAAACTATTTCCTTTAACCCTTAAAATAACTCTGTAGAAGTATTTTTCAATTATGGATGAAGAAAATTGAGAGGTTAAGCAACCTAGTCAGGGTCATATGAAACTACTATGTTTTAGAATTGATATTTGAACATAATAGACTATTTTTATGCAAATAGCTTCCAGGCTATCGGGTCTCATACATCTTTATGGGATTTATATTGGCATTTATTTCCAAGTGTCTGAGAACATGGGGAGACTAGAGTACGTTTATTTACTCTTTCCTCTGTGGGCCTCATTTCATGATCATAAAGATTAATTTAAATATATATACACGCTCATTCTGTCATATTCCAAACATACCCTTTTAAAATTTAGAATGTGGTTCTTTACTGCATCATTTTGAGATGAATTCTATTTTAGCAGTGTTGACTCTTTATAACCAAGAATAATACACGTCTGGTTTTCATTATTCAGTTGTCTTTATATGTATCCACCGTGTGGTTTTTTGTTTGTTTTTTTTTTCATTTAAACCCTGATGTGTCTTTGTTGAATTTATTTCTAGGTATTTTGCGTTTGTATGTGACTATTTTCTACTTGTTAGTATAGAGACAGTATTAACTTTTATATATTTCTTAACAGGCTACCTAACTGAATTCTTGATTGATTGATTTTTAATTTCTTTGACAATTTAGAACAATATCAAATGACTGTAATGATGGCATCATTGGTTTCTTTCTAATGCTAATAGTATTGTTTCTTATATTTTACTATCTGTGAAGGGAATCTTACAATGATTTTGTTTTGGCTAAATAATGTGGTTATAATAATTCTTAGTACTGAACCATCCATACTATGTATGGTTGGTTGTATGGACTATGGATGGTTCATCCATACATCCTTAAATGAGTTGTATTTGATTGTTTTATTTTTTTAATATATTACTGGGATTATATTTGCTGGTATTTTACCTAGAAGTTTTGCTTCAGTACTCACAGGTAATACAGGTTTATAGATTTTTTATGTTCTTTGTAAAGCTTGGGTTGGCATGGTGTTATGCTGGCTCAGAAAGAGTGAGAAATTCCCCTTTTTTGTATTATAGAATTGATTTTTTTTCTTAATTACAAAATGTTTGCATACTTGTATAAACACTTCACAATTTATAAGTATATATACTAGAATGAAAAGAAAAAAAATAGAAAAAAAGAATTTAAAAAAGACACAAAAACAGAAAAAATAGAAATATATATATTAAAGAGTTAGTCTGTTTTTTAATCCTACTCTTTTTTTCCTGAATTAACAACTGGTAATTGTTTAATTTATATCCTTTTAGGACTTTTAAAATATATTTTCATTACAGTCTATTAACATAATTATTTTCAGAAAAAGCAAATATCAAATGTTTAAAATTGAGGAATTACAGTATATACTTATATCCATTTCTCAAATGGATAATAAATTGTATATAAAGCAGACAAGATATATACAATTTTATTTAAGAAATATTGTAAAAAAAGAAAAAGAAATATTGTAAGTGTATAGTGTATTTCCTCAATTATTAAACACTTGATATTTGTGCCTTTTTTCATGTAGCAATATATTTTAAACCTCTTTGCTCTAAGGTATATGGTTGACCCTTGAAAGATGGGGGGTTTGGGAGTACAGACCCCCACACAGTAAAAAAAAAAAAAAAAATGCATACTGCTATTTCTATTTCAAAACAAGGAATTGATAAATGATTTATCCAAAGGCAGGAAGCTGAAACAGTTTGTATAAAATCAAGACTCAAACCTTAGTTTATTTGATTCCACATATTGTGATTTCTAATTGAACACAAACTTTCCCCCACATTTAATTTAAAAATCTGTAAAACAAAAATACAAGTACTATATTGATCAAAAAAATTCTTATGTAAGTAGACCCACACAGGGCAAACCTGTGTTGTTCAAGGGTGAACTGTACATTTGATCTTAATCCTTTTAGATAACTGATGCGTTCCACAGTATGAATGTACCGTAATTCATCAGCCATTTATTATAAAGCAGTATTAATGTGTGTGCCAAATAACTTCTTGCCTCATACACAGTAAGTTTTATTATTTATTCAGTTTAAAGCAGGGGTCCCCAACCTCTGGGGTCTAATACCTGATGATTTGAGGTGGAGCTGATGTAATAATAATAGCAATAAAGTGTCCAATAAATGTTATGTACTTGAGTCATCCTGAAACCATCCTCTCTTCCCCATTCCATGGAAAAATTGTCTTTCACAAAACTAGCCCCTGATGCCAAGAAGGTTGGGGACCGCTGATTTAAAGTGTATATGTACTGTATAAATAGGTGCAGTTAACACTTTTCCTTTTTTTTTTAAGTTATTCTATGCAGGAAATGTATGATGTAGTATCTGGAATGGAGGATTACAAGCATTTTGTTCCTTGGTGTAAAAAATCAGATATAATATCAAGGAGATCTGGATACTGCAAAACACGATTAGAAATTGGGTTTCCACCTGTATTGGAGCGCTATACATCAGTAGTAACCTTGGTGAAACCACATTTGGTGAAGGTAATGGTTTTGTTTTTTGTTTTTAAATATTCCCCAACTAGTGATATATTAAATGGATTAATGTATAATAGCTTAAGAAGATTTCCCTAAACTAATAGGAGGAGGGGAAAACAAACTGTTATATCACTTAAGTTGTGTTATTTTATACAATATTAGCATTATTCTTTCCAAATAGAAATTTAACTAGAACATGGAAATGAGAAGCTTTTTCTTTTGTCCTTCTGTTGAGAACTGCTGACCCCTAGGAAAGATTCAGCCACACAAGTAAGAAATGTTTTAATTTAATATTGATACTTGTGCTTTTTTTTTAAGTTAAGGCAGGGAAAGTGGTGAGAGGATGAAGAAAGATAGAAAAGATATAAATGTGGAGAATATAAACATTGTTGAAGTCATCCTGCCATGTACCAGGTACTGAAATGCCAGGTACTGTTGCATGCATTATATTAATCATCTTACCCTTCTCAGAGAAGGGTACATATATAGAAAGGGTACTCAGACTTCAACACATGAAAAAGGAGAATTCCAGAGTTACATTACCATTTATTTTGACTTCCTAAAGTGCAGTGAACAGACTTTGAAAGCTTGAGTTGTGTTTTGTGCCCACTTGATTTAGTGGTGGTATCATTTCTTGGTTATTGGCCAGAGCTAAGTGCCTTTTTCACCTCTTTGTCAGTCATTGAGGACATGCAGCTCTCATACCAGAAAGAATATACTGTCCAGTGAAGCTAAGACATTGGAGTCCACCCTAGTCCCACTGTCAAAATGTCAACTCCACTTAAAAGTCTGCCCCATACCCACCTGTTTGCCTCATAGTTTTGGAGTTTTTACCTACTATAGTGCACTGCCTCTCTTATAATAGCTAATGTATTAAGCTCTGTAGCGCTTTACTTGAATTGTTTAATCTTCACAACAGCCCTTTGAGATGCAAATTTTATTATCCTCCATCATCCTATAGTTGAGTATGCTAAGCCTTAGAAGAGTTAGATAGCTTGCCCAGGGTTACACAGCCAAGACTCTCTAGTCTGACAACAGTGAATATCTATAAATCTTACAGTTGAGTCCTCTGACCTCAATCTCTTACCATTCAGATTCTTATAACTTCGATCTTAACATATCCTGCATCTAACTAAAGAACTCTAAAACCATATCATTTTCTCCCCCTGGCTTTCTTCCTTTCCCTGACTCCATGAATGTACCGTATAGTACTTATTCCACGGCCCTGTGCCTTTGCATATTGTTCCCTCTTCTATCTGTAATAAACTTGATTCTTTGCCTGTTAATCCTTCAACTCCCAGCCTGCTTTTTCCCTTTCCTTTCATATGGCTAGTCTGTTCTACCTCGGTGATTCCTCTAGGCTTTGCATGTGCTTTATTTATTTCTTTTACCACTCTTTAGTATAACTTCTTTCTTCCTTTGGATTTCTGCTTGACAGAATCGAGCTACTTAAGGGAATGGGAGATCTTCTTTTTCATCTCTGAATCCTCAGTCATGAGGGCTTTTGTTTATGAAGTTCTCACTGCTGTGTTCCTGTGTTCCTGTATATCCAGATGTTCATAGTAATTTCAGTAACCTTCAGCACTGCCAAGGAGGCAGGAAACTTTTTTTTTAATTGTAATAGTATGTATTATATATTACTATCTTAATTTTGGGAGGCTTAGAGAAATTAAGAGCCCACATAAATTTATACTGTGTATGTCTGATTCCAAAATTATTTTTCCATTAAAATAAGCTGCCTCACTTAATGTGCTAATTTATTATTTAAGGGCTTCCCAGGTGGCACCAGTGGTAAAGAACCCACCTGCCAATGCAGGAGACATAAGAGACTGGGGTTCAGTTCCTGGGTCAGGAAAATCCCCTGGAGGAAGAAATGGCAACCATCTCCATTATTTTTGCCTAGAGAATCCCATGGACAGAGGAGCCTGGCAGGCTATAGTCTGTGAGGTCACAAAGAGTTGGATGTGACTGAAACAACTTAGTATGTTAGCATGACCTAAAGATTAGGCAGCATTTGGGTTGTTCTGGAGACCCAAGGTACACACAAATTCATACTGTGTATGTCTGATTGCCAAATTATTTTTCCATTAAAATAAGCTGCCTCACTTAATGTGCTAATATTTAAAGACTTATTTGAGAATAAAACACAGGTATGTTCAGTTTTAAATTTTCCCTGGGCTCAGATTCTAGATCTTAATACCTAATGCACATATGTAACATACAATAAAAATTAGAACCAAGAAAGCAACAAAAGCTATGTGACATCTTTTATTAGCTGCCCCAAATGTGCCTGTGACTTGACATGTGAGTGATTCTACATAAATCACGTAGATTCATCAGTCTGTCATGGCCAGAAGCCTACTTGCTGTGTTCAGTATCTCTGTTAGGAATGAGATCATTGGCAGTATTGTCCCTATCAAAACATACCAGTAAAAATCTGTGGGTCCTTGGGCTAGGTTATTGATACAAGAAAGCACTGCCACATTTTGTTAACAAATAGTCAGAGGAAGGTGCTATATGGTAATGATTATTCCCAACAGCTGTTTCTCCCTTACTATTAAATTTCTTATAAGCTTCATACATGATTGTAAAGAAGGATGGAATGCTTCACCCTAAAGTTGGGTAACTGAAAAAGTTGTAAAAAATTAGAAATAAAAGTAAATAGAGTGCTTGCTTCAGCAGCAAATATACTAAAATTGGAACAATATAAAGAAGATCAGCGTGATCCCTGCACAAGGATGAATGCAAATTCATGAACCATTCCATATTTTGGGGAGCTCATTGTGGTACTCTGTGACCACCTAGAGGGGTGGGGAATTGGGGGGAAGTTCCAGAGGGAGAGGATATATGTATACTTATGGCTCATTCACATTGTTGTATGGCAGAAGTCAACACATTACTGTAAAGCAATTATCCTCCACTTAAAAAAAAAAGGGTCGTCCCTGGTGGTCCAGTGTTGAAACCCCACTTTTCCACTGCAGGGAGCACAGGTTTGATCCCTGATTGGGGGACAAAAGATACTACAAGCCACAAGGCACAGCCAAAAAAAAAAGTAAATAAAGTCGAATAACTGAAATAATATTTTATTATAGGTTTTTGATGGTTTTAAAAATTAGGTGTTCGTTATTGAACCAAGTATAAAGCCAAATACTTTGGGGGAAAATTTTTTTTTTTTTAAATACGAACTAGATTTATTTAGAAGAAACTTCTCAGATTGTGGGCCATTTCAGAAGGCAAGAAGCCTTGAAGAGATTTTTTTACTTAATGACTGTTATTTTTTGTGTCTAAATAAAAAACTTTCACTGGTTTCCATATTAAAAATTAAAATTTTTTTTATAAATGTGAATGCTTTTAAAATGCTTTTTAGTATGGGTGCAGTTTATAAAGATTCTACAGTAGTGAAAGTAAAAGTCTCTCAGTCGTGTCCCAAGTCTTTGCAAACCTATGGACTATACAGTCCATGGAATTCTCTAGGCCAGAATACTGGAGTGGGTAGCCTTTGCCTTCTCCAGGGGGTCTTCCCAATGCAGGGATCAAACCCAGGTCTCCCTCATTGCAGGCAGATTCTTTACTACCTGAGCCACCTGGGAAGCCCAAGACTTTGAAACAAGAGTTAAAAAATAGCCTGTTTTTGAGGGAACATAGCATATATATTCTTGAGGTCAATTGTCTACTAGTACAATAAGGCCCAGATGGCATCTTAGGATAGTAAATAAAGAAGTGGAACTTCATTCAAGGTCATAACCAGTTCTGACAGTGTTTTAGTAACTGTGGTCCTGGCCACTGTTTTTCACACTGTGGAAGGCAACTCTTGGCTGGGTCTCAACCGGTATTTTTTAATGCTAGAGAATGGGACATGTCAGATTGCACTGCACATAGTATCACTGTGTATTATGTTGCAGTGTACACATGTATGTGAAATAATGAGCACTGAAGAGATGAGAGGTCAGAAAGCAATGAGTCAGGACTAGACTTAAGAAAACTGGAACCATAGAGGCCCCTTGAGAAAGAATAGTGAGTTAGAGAAAGAGTAAATGTGATTGATAAGGAAGATCTTTGGGCAGGCAAGAATTACAGAATTGTTCTAGGGATCTATGCCAGATTCCTTACAAGTATTAAATTTAGCCATCTCATAGTGATGGTAAAAAATAGGCATTATGCTCATTTTACAGGTTAAGGAAATACAGGGAATTAACTTGTCCAGGATCACTAATAAGTGGCAGAGCTGGAAATAAACTTCCAGATAGTAACTCCCTATTTTGTTGTAGGGGGAGAACTTGAAGTAGCACAGTGGGTGACAGCAGTGGAAGAGAGAACTAGTAGTAACCTTGGGAATCCCAGGAGAAAGGAAAATGGCTTATGTCAGCAAGAGATCTCTTCCTAGTACCAAGCTAAGAGAACTTTTTGTCACCTGTGGTCTAATCTATAAAAAAATTTACTTTCAATGAAAGCATCCTCAATTATAGATTCTGGACAATCCAACTGGTGTTTTACTGTTTTTTGTTTCGTTTCGTTTCATTTTGTTCTAGGCATCGTGTACTGATGGGAAGCTCTTCAATCATTTGGAGACTGTTTGGCGTTTTAGCCCAGGTCTTCCTGGCTACCCAAGAACTTGTACTTTGGATTTTTCAGTAAGTCTCTCATAAAGCTCTCTATTTGTTCCAAATATCAAATAAAGTTGGTAAAGAAGGAGTAATTCATTTTTATTAGAATCCAGATGCTATAATTAGTAAACTGCATGCATAGCAATTGGGCTTCCCAGGTGGCTCAGTGGTAAAGAATCCACCTGCCAATGCAGGAGACGCCGGAGATTCAGGTTCAAACCCTGTGTCAGGAAGATCCCCTGGAGTAGGAAATGGCAGTTCACGCCAGTGTTCTTAACTGGAAAATTCCATGGACAGAGGAGCCTGGTGGGCCCCAGTCCATGGGGATGGAAAGAGTTGGACACAACTGAGCAACTGAGCGTGCTCGCGTGCATGCGCACGCGCGCGCGCACACACACACACACACACACACACTTATGCATAGCGATTACTATAAGACTTTTTTTTTAATCTCAAATTTCTGAGTATTGAATATTCATCTTTTTCTGCACTGACTTTTTTTTTTTTTTTGGCACTAATTTTATAAGACAGAATACTAAGGGAAATTCCCTGGCAGTCCAGTGGTTAGGAGTTTACACTTCACTGCAGGGGACACTGGTTCCGTCCCTGGCTGGAGACTAAGATCCCTCATGCCACATGGCACAGCCAAAAAAAAGGAAAGAATGCCAGTGACCTTTTCTCTCTTTCCTGAAACCTTGAATGCCTTCTCTATTTTATAATTTTTACAAGTCCATAGATTATAAGACACATGTCTTGCTTACTACCAGCTTAATAACAGTGTAACACCAAATGAAATCTGTACATTGATCTGCGTCTTACGAATTGCAGAAATAAAATTCAAAAGAAAAATATATTTTTAAATGTAATACTGTGCTATTGATATTTTCTTGTTCATATCACCTTAGCTATAGAAAACGTAAAGTCACTTGTGTGGCTTTTTATTTATTTATATGAGTTGATTCCTGTATTTGCAGCTCAGGCTTACATTTTAAAATATGGTTATAATTTTGAGTAAATTACTGTATGCTGGTCTCAGCTCTTAGATTGTTTTCATTTTCATTTCATAATTTTTTCATAAAAATTAGTGGACACTAATGGAACACTTGGGGAAATTTGAATGAAACCTCAGTAGAGTAGATAATAGCATTATTATCTAGTAATATTAACTCTATATGTTAATCTCCTAGTTTTAATTGCACTGTGGTTATATAAAACCTGAAATCTGGGTGGTGGGTATATGAGAAATCTTAGTAGTATTATTGCAACTTTTTAATAAGCAAAATTATTTTAAAATTAAAACTTTTAAAAGTGGATATTTCATCCTTAAGGCATTATTTCTCAAACTGGTTGCTTTGAATTCAGTCTTGAGGGGATATAAATGAAATTTATTTTTTTATTTTTTTGAATACTCAAAAGGATCCTTTAATGTAAATGTGGACAGTACCATATTCATCAAAATAATTTATAATATTAACTGCCTCTTAAATATAATCTTATAAATGAATGCCTTCTGAAGTTAAAAGTAATGTGGATTCAGTATATTTAAAATTATTCAGAACATGGTAGTAGAAATTTAAAAATTAACCATCACCTATGAAATCTAAGAAGGGAAATCACGACAAGTTCCTGATCAAATAAATCTGAACTTTAAATCCTTGTCTACTTTTAAGATTGAAGCACCTTTGCCATCTAGTTTGTGGATTAACCTAACCTTTCTGGTATTCAGTTCATTTCAGTTCAGTCACTCAGTCGTGTCCGACTCTTTGTGACCCCATGAATCGCAGCACACCAGGCCTCCCTGTCCATCACCAGCTCCCGGAGTTCACTCAGACTCACGTCCATTGAGTCAGTGATGCCATCCAGCCATCTCATCCTCTCTCGACCCCTTTTCCTCCTGCCCCCAATCCTCCCAGCATCAGAGTCTTTTCCAGTGAGTCAGCTCTTTGCATGAGGTGGCCAAAGTACTGGAGTTTCAGCTTCAGCATCATTCCTTCCAAAGAACACCCAGGACTGATCTCCTTTAGGATGGACTGGTTGGATCTCCTTGCAGTCCAAGGGACTCTCAAGAGTCTTCTCCAACACCACAGTTGAAAAGTTTTGGGAATAACCTATCAGAGGGATCACTTCCCTCCATTACTTCCTTTTGGGAAGTCGTGTCTGACTCTTTGTGACCCCATGAACTGTAGCCTGCCAGGCTCCTCTGTCCATGGAATTCTCCAGGCAAGAACACTAGAGTAGGTAGCTATTCCCTTCTCCAGGGGATCGTCCCAACCTAGGGATCGAATCCAGGTCTCCCTCATTGCAGGTGGATTCTTTACCAGCTGAGCTACCATTTCATTTTGGGAAAGAAGGTAGCTCTTAAAGGGACACACTAATAAGAGCCAAAGTGATAAATATGATACTCATTTAGCAAAGCTTTTTTTCCAGTTTTTTTTAACTTAATAAAATCAGATTCTTTACCATAAAATGAGATTCATTGACTTTGTTTTACTTATGTTTGTTGTGCAGCCACTGTTGTGCTTACTGCAGTAAATAGGTCTCCCTCTTATTGATGTTAAAAATCTCACCTAGACATAGGCCCATATTGCTCTGCCTTAGGTATTGGGCCAATTAGCTCATTTCACTGTGTAAACACCATTACCCTAAGTAGAGATTTAGTAAAAGAAAGGTCTTTCTAAAATAGTTATTAACATTTTCCTACAGATTTCTTTTGAATTTCGCTCACTTCTACACTCTCAGCTTGCCACATTGTTTTTCGATGAAGTTGTAAAGCAGATGGTAACTGCCTTTGAAAGAAGAGCGTGTAAGCTGTATGGTCCAGAAACAAACATACCTCGGGAATTGATGCTTCATGAAGTTCATCACACGTAAAGAAAAAAGGAAATGGTCACCTACTTGTATCTAGTTTATTCACTTTTAGGAAGTGCTTTCATCATTTGCTTTCAGAAGTCAGAAAGCATTTGTCAAACCCAGCTTTGATTATAAACCCATACTGTTGAAAATTTGCACTTGGAATATGGAACCACATGTACATAGAATTCAATCAAGTATAATTCAGAGTAGTATGTATATTAGCATATTTACAATAATAGGATGTCATCACTGTTGCTGGAATACTGATATCACTCTTTTGAGCAGAAATTGAAACTGTAAATTTAAACCTTTTAATTATTACCTCACCTGAAAGAGGTTGGTTGAGATACTTATGCAGTGTGTACTATATTAACCATGTCACGTTTTAAGTTATTAATTTCAGACTATTTATAACTTATTGTCTTAGGGCCTGCCTCGTGGCTTAGGATATTTGAGTAATCATCAGATATTTAAAGTAAAAACTTTGACTTAAAAATATTGTTAATGAAGGTTCCCTGGCACTTTTCTTATTTTTGAATTGTTCCTATGGATAGTAGTAGATAATTCAGTATTATACTAAGGTTAGCTTCCAGATAAACAATTATTTTTTATTTTTATTTTTTGGTGAGTGGTCCAGAGAGTATTTTTTTGGTCCAGAGTTTTAAGTTACTTTTCTCATAGTTTGCAACCCTCTCCCTGATATTTTGACTGCTGTGTCAGTAATGCTGAATCTGTGTCAAATTTTGTCTACAGCAGTGGGCAATAGATCAAGATAAGTTGGTTGATATGTCTGCAGCACCATGCATCCTTATTTTCTATTTATTGTGTGTATTCACTTTCGATAATGTATTTCAAACTGATATTTTTGTAAACAAATCAACGTAAGGACTGAAGTGGTAACTTAATAAAGTTAATTTGTTTATTTTTTGTACAGTTATTTTGGTTATTGAAATGTCTCAAAATACTTTAACAAAAACAAATCTGGGCAAAATTCAGTCCTCCTTTAATCAGTATTAATCCCCTTCCCTTCCTTCATCCCCTACCCAACAACCCTTTTGCATTAATCATCCTTTGTTTCCTCAGATCAGCCAAGGACTTCATGGGTTAGTTCCCTCTATGAATGCATATTTACATTAATCTATTGTAAGTGCCTGCTCTCTGGTACATGGTAGGTATACTATGGTGAAGGATTCATACAGTCCACTCACATGGAGCTTGGTTTGTGCCTTCACACAGGTAAAGTAATTTTCCACTTAGAAATGAAGTGTTTTCCCAGGGCATAAGGAACACGGGTTCAATCTCTGGTCAAGGAACTAAGATCCCACATACCAGATTTTTTTTTTTTTTTTTTTAATCGTGTACCTTTTAAATGAGAAAAGTATTTGTTGTTTTTCTTTTTAAGTGACAAAGATAAGATCTAGGTATTTTTTTCCCGGCACAGTACTACTCTGTGTATGGAAATAAGAACCTGTACTTTACTACTATTCTTACAAATGCCATAAGTCAGTTCTTAGGTTCAGAATCTAACTTAGTGGTTGGACATAACTGGCTGGTATTATGATAATATGTAGGTGGTATTTTAGTGAGGGAACCCAGGAATACACAAATATTGCCTTGATCTAGCCATCCTTTTGACCCATGAGGTTCCCCAAGTATCATTAGAATGCGAGTCTTAGAAGTAATAGAGAAAACCCAGGCAGTCTGGCTCCAGTATCTATGCTCTTGTGTTTGCTCTGAAGGCTGTGACCTGTGGAGTTAAGGTGGCGCTAGTGGTAAAGAACCCACCTACCATTGCGGGAGACATAAAGAGACCCGGGTTTGATCCCTGGGTCCAAAAGATCCGCTGGAGAAGGGAACAGCAACCCACTCCAGTATTCTTGCTTGGAGAATCCCCATGGACAGAGGAGCCTGGCAAGCTATATACGTCTCATGGGGTCCCAAAGAGTCAGACACGACTGAAGTGACTTAGCACACAGGCACACACCAATGAAAATTCAAAAAAAAAAAAAAAATTGGGGGGGGCATCTATGCTTTCCATATCATAAAGGGGAAAAACCCCACCACCTTTAGAAACTTTTCTTGAAGTGGCATCTGGTCAGTGGAATCTGAGGGGAAGACTGGGATAGGACCTACCAGATAAGACTTTTGTCTCTGTGGAAAGAAACTTCGAAGAGAAACTTCTTAAGTTTTTGCCTGGTTACGTGAGGACGTGAAGTTTGCAGCTACATCTGCAATCTTGTCACAAAAAGGGAAGGGGCATTTATTCCATAAAAGCCAATTCATAACTCTAACATCAAGGGTTGAATGAACCAATCTAGTAGTGGGCACTCTGGTTATGTGAGATAACAGACCTCTAGTGTTTAAGTCACTTAGAGTTGGGTATTCCGTTACTTGGCAGCCACTCTTTCATCCTGCTCCAGTCTGGACTGGATGCTCTCCAGGCTGTTGTGCAGCTTTAACCCCTGGCAGGCATGCTAGAATTATCGCCCCACCCTCCTCTTGGGGTACTTACTTCCTGAAATTTGGCTTCCTTTTTATTTTTTTAACTCTCAAAATGCAAAAGTAATCATCTAGTGGCTTCCTAAGAAAGGGTAATGGGAGCTAAATTTTTAGAATCCTTGAGTATCTGAAGATGTCATTGTTTTATAACTTATTTGAGGCTAGAACTCCACATTAAAAACAGTCCCCCCTCCCCCATAATTTGAAGATCTGACTTCATTGTATTCTGGCAGCTGGTGCTGCCTCTGAGAAATCTGATGACATTCTTATAATCAGTACTTTTAACATCCTTTTTTTGATCTCTGGAAACTTTTAAAATTTACTCTTTGAGTAGTCTGAAAATTGGAGAAGGAGATAGCAACCCACTCCAGTATTCTTGCCTGGAGAATCCCATGGACAGAGGGGCCTGGTATAGTCCATGGAGTCGCATGGAGTCGCACAGAGTCGGAATGACTGAAGTGACTGAGCAGGGGCAGTCAAAGATGCATGCCAATCTGCCTTGCTGCCTATGTTAATTGTGTTGGGCAACTTATGGATCCTTTTAGTTACAGGCTTATCTCTGAGTCCTGTGGAATTTCTGCGAATTATTTGTTCAATAATTTCCTCCTCTCCATATTCTGTGGTTCTTTCATTCAGAAATACCTAATTAGACTTTCTAATTCTTGTATTAAATCTGTATCTCTTTACTTCCTATTTTCCATCTGTTTTTGTTCTGCCTTTTAGATTTCTTCAATTCTATCTTCCAGCCCTTTTAGTTAATTTTATATTTGCCATAGTTTGCACTTTCAAGATTTTTTTTTTTGGCTGTGCTGGGTCTTCATTGCTGCACTCAGGCTTTTTCTAGTTGCACAGAGTGGGCGCTACTCTAGTTGCAGTGCAAGGGCTTCTCATTGTGGTGGCTTCTCTTGTTGTGGAGCACAGGCTCTAGGCCCACGGGCTTCAGCAGTTGCAGCACATGGGGCTCCTTAGTTGTGGCTCCTGGGTCCTAAAGTGTGCAGGCTTCAGAAATTGTGGTGCACAGGCTTAGTCTCTCTGCAGCGTGTGGAATCTCCCCAGAGCAGGGATTGAACCTGAGTTCCCTGCATTGGCTGCTGCTGCTGCTAAGTCACTTCAGTCGTGTCCAACTCTGTGCAACCCCATAGACGGCAGCCCACCAGGCTCCCCCGTCCCTGGGATTCTCCAGGCAAGAACACTGGAGTGGGTTTCCATTTCCTTCTCCAATGCATGAAAGTGAAAAGTGAAAGGGAAGTCGCTCAGTCGTGTCTGACTGTTCGCGACCCCATGGACTGCAGCCTACCAGGCTCCTCCATCCATGGGATTTTCCAGGCAAGAGTACTGGAGTGGGGTGCCATCGCCTTCTCTGGCAGGCAGATTATTAACCACTGTGCTGCCAGGGAAGTCTAATTTTCAAGATTTTTTTTTCTAATTAGTCCTTTTTTTAAAAAATAGCTTTCTTATTTTGAGGAGACAAGATCTCATCTTAAGTTTCCCTTAGGTCCTTTCTGGTTTTTGCAATCTTCCCATTGAAGTCTTCCTTGGCTGTCTAATGGTTCTTGTTTGTCTTTAATATTTGAAGGCAACGTACTAACCAGTTTATTGAAATTAAGATGGGGCATAATGACTGGTGAGTTTCATTATAAGGTGACCCGAGCCAGCCTTTTCACTGGGGGCACTCCACAAATGGCAGAATCTAGAGGTCTTTGCTCAGTTTTTCTACAAAAGGATTCTCCTATCTCTTGCCTTAGAAAATACGGGGTTGAGAACAGGAATAGGGACAGATGAAGTAGACATAATGCCTGGCAGTTGGCATTCTGTAAGATTAGTAAGGAACTGAGGATCCCATAGTTTGGAATGTAGGCTTTCATTTGTTTTTAGTCCCTCTCTTATCCTAGCTCTCTGCTCTTCCTGGTGTCCCAGGCTGACACTCATTCCTATTCATTTTCCACAGAGAATTAACCATTAGGCAACTTACCTGGTGGTGTGGGAAAAGGGGATAAGAACTGGGAGTCCAATATCTCAGTAATCCTTCAGCTAATTTCACCCTCGTTTCCATTCCCACACTTGGCCTTACCTGATACCCTAAACCCCCAGCATCCAGCGAGTCCAAGTGCTAAGTCTTGCGGGTGGAGTTCTAGGGGACTGAGTACCTTGCTTCTTTATTCCTTCTTTAGGTTCTTAGGTTGTAATTATATCAGCTCTAAGTCACATCACTTTTCCATCGATTTTTTAACTTCCTATAGATCCACTGATACCAATCTACTCCTCTTTGCCTGGGAATTCCTTGTGTTCCTAAAGATCATTTTTAATTAAATTCCTTCTAAAATTAAATAGCATTTCTCTAGATATTCACATACTGCTTGTGTAACTGGACAGTCTTAAGTGTATGAAATTAAATTTCCCTGAACATTTAAGTACTACAGATTTAATCAAATACTTCTGGACACTTAAAATTGCAAGCTCAATATATCAGATTTTCTTGAATGTCTTAAATGCATTATGATACAGAGAACCCTACCTACAATGTTATGATACAATAAAAATATTTACATACAAAAAGGATGAGTGTTACTATTTCAGCTTCTTATATTTATCACTTCTATTTCTCCTGAGGTTGCCTATTTTTTATATCCTTCTGGACAGTCAGTATATTAGACTCAAAAAAAGACACGATCTTAGACCAGCTGAGGTTGCAGGATGTTGGTAACCAAGAGTCTTGGCAGCATAGGTCAATGTGATTCTGAGTCTTGGGTCTTTGCGTGAATTGATTCCTTTTGTTGGGCTTCCCAGGCAGTGCTGGTAATGAAGAACCCGCCTGCCAATGCAGGAGACAGAAGCAGGTTTGATCCCTGTGTCAGGAAGATCATCCCTGTGTCAGGAAGATCCCCTGGAGGACAACATGGCAACCCACTTTAGTAAAGAATCCTATGGAGAGAGGAGCCTGGAGGGCTATAGTCCATAGGGTCACTAAGAGTTGAATACAATTGAAGCAACTCAGCATGCACACACATACTCCATCTTAAAATCTTTGGTTTCATCAATGACTTACTTCAATACAGTCCTTTATATCCAACCCAGTTTAAGAATCATTGGTTGCTGTGATCAGGAAGATACCCCTAAAGACTTAAGCCTAGCTGGGACTGCCCAGGTTGCAGTAGAAACAACCTATTTTCTCAGCTATTCCTGAAATAGCAGGATCTGACTTCATAGTGGCATTCCTTTTCATTTTCCCATTTTTAAAAGCTAGATCCAGCTGCCTTGACAAATGTTCACCTCCATGGTCAGGGCTAAATATCGATCTGTGTTTGTGTGTCTTCCATGCTTCCTTTCTCTCAGACTCATACACTTATAACACACTCCTGTAAATTTTGCCTTGAAAAGGCCCTCTGTGGGCCTGTGCTTGTTCAGATAAATCCACTTGCTTTCACAGGATGGCAATCGGGGCCTGGACATTGTACCTTGTGTAGCTTCCCAAGTGATTTCCATGTGCGCCCAGAGCAGGTTTTCTCAGGAGATCTACCATTCCTGCTTGCTCACCTAGTCATTAGCATCCTTTGTCTTGACCAAATGGTGTTTGAAAGAACCCTCTCGATCCTTGGTACTTCTGCACGTCTCTGGAATCTCTAAAACTTAAGTCACCTTGTGCAGTTATTCTAGTCTAAGGAAAAGGCAATTTCCCCATTTATCTGTTTTCTCTGGCTGCAGCTCTCAGGTTTCTTAAAATTACCTAGATCCTGGTTTAGGGGTTCATTACAGGCTTGCTGTTTGGTTTGAGCTCTTTCAATTTGAACCAATCCCTGGTTCAAATTTGGGATCTACCACTAAAAGCTGAGACTGAACAGCCACCACTTAATAGCTGAGGTTAATAGTTACATAACCATTCAGAGCCTCAGTTTAGTACCTATAGCTTAGATTTGATAAGTAATTCCTAATCTGATTGTTCTAAGGGTTAAAATAATGCAAGTACTTAGTCCAGTGTCTAGCACACTAGACTAAATGCCCTTTATTCATCCAGTCCTCTTTTATCTGTTTTCTAACCCAACACATTTATTAATAACAAAGCAATTTCTAGCTAGAGTCTCAAGTGACTTCGGTTTTGTATCTGTGATGGACTTTTTCCTTCTATTCTGTCCAAACAATTCAAACTAGATAAGGAGAGCAGAAACATTCATCTCAGTGCCTAGCTTATACCTGACCTCTTAGCAGCAACCACAGGGTCAAACTGAGCAGCAGACTGGAATTTCTCCCCACAGACCAAATGATTCTATAGCTCCAAGACTACATTCTTGACACAGATTAAAGTAAAAAAAATTAAGATAATATTGCACAAGACCTTGCACTTTAAACTTAATAGTGTAAAAACTAGAAAGCAATGTTCTATCTTGCAAATCAGTATCTGTCCTCAATAAACACACAAAACTTTGAAAAGTAAGCCATACTTCCATGCTGTTTATTAATAAAGATCAAGTGCACTGAGATAGGAACCTATTTCAAGTTCTTAAGAAACAAAGGTGGTAGCCCTGGGCTGTGCATATCAAGTTGTGGATGCCCTTCCCTGCTATCCATTATGTTCCAACAGCACGCCTCTCCTTTCCATTCAAATCCAGCTCTCTTCACCTGTGGGTACCTAACAGGGAACCCACTGCTTATCTGTTAAGGCTCTGGAACAATAACCATAACCCTTAAAAGAACCAAGTTTCCCTTTTTTTATGGCCAAACCTCAACATATACAAAATTCAGAGTTGTCCCCTTTTAATGTAGGACTTCCCAGGTAGCTCAGTGGTAATGAATCTGCCTGTCATTGCAGGAGATGCGGGTTCGATCCCTGGGTCAACCCTGGAGAAGGAAATGGCAACCCACTCCAGTATTCTTGCCTAAGAAATCCCACAGACAGGACTCTGGAAGGCTATGGTCCATGAAGTTGCAACAGTCAGACATGACTTAGTGACTAAACAACCAATGTGATAATATAATCCAGTCTGCAGCAAAGGGAAGCAAGCTAGAACTGGACATGGAACAGACTGGTTCCAAATAGGAAAAGGAGTGTCAAGGCTGTATATTGTCACCCTGCTTATTTAACTTATATGCAGAGTACATCATGAGAAACGCTGGGCTGGAAGAAGCACAAGCTGGACTCAAGATTGCCGGGAGAAATATCAGTAAGCTCAGATATGCAGATGACACCACCCTTATGGCAGAAAGTGAAGAACTAAAGAACCTCTTGATGAGAGAGTGAAAAAGTTGGCTTAAAGCTCAACATGTAGAAAACCAAGATCATGGCATCTGGTCCCATCACTTCATGGCAATTAGATGGGGAAACAGTGGCAACAGTGGCTGACTTTATTTTTTTGGGCTCCAAATCACTGCAGATGGTGATTGCAGCCATGAAATTAAAAAACGCTTACTCCTTGGAAGGAAAGTTATGACCAATCTAGACAGCATATTCACTCCAGTACTCTTGCCTGGAAAATCCCATGGACGGAGGTGCCTAGAAGGCTGCAGTCCATGGGATCGCTGAGGGTCGGACATGACTGAGCGACTTCACTTTCACTTTTCACTTTCATGCATTGGAGAAGGAAATGGAAACCTACTCGTGTTCTTACCTGGAGAATCCCAGGGACAGGGGAGCCTGGTGGGCTGCTGTCTATGGGGTCGCACAGAGTTGGACACGACTGAAGTGACTTATCAGTAGCAGCAGACAGCATATTAAAGATCAGAGACTACTTAGTCAACAAAGGTCCGTCTAATCAAGGGTATGGTTTTTCCAGTGGTCATGTATGGGTGTGAGAGTTGGACTATAAAGAAAGCTGAGCACAGAATTGATGCTTTTGAACTGTGGTGTTAGAGAAGACTCTTCAGAGTCCCTTGGACAACAAGGAGATCCAACCAATCCATCCTAAAGGAAATCAGTCCTGGGTGTTCATTGGAAGGACTGATGTTGAAGCTGAAACTCCAGTATTTTGGCCACCTGATGTGAAGAGTTGACTCATTTGAAAAGACCCTGATGTTTGGAAAGATTGAGGGCAGGAGGAGAAGAGGACGACAGAGAATGAGATGGTTAGATGGCATCACCGACTCAATGGACATGAGTTTGGGTAAACTCCAGGAGTTGGTGATGGACAAGGAGGCCTGGTGTGCTGCGGTTCATGGGGTCACAAAGAGTTGGACATGACTGAGCGACTGAACTGAACTGAATCCAGTCTGCAGCAAAGAGAAACGGAGAAATGTACTAAACAATAGGCAGGAAACATTTTATAGACTTGGGTCAAACCTTACCTCTCCCCTCTTCAACTGGCTTTCATTCCTCACATTCTCTAGATCACAGAAAAGCTAACACAGTTAACTTTAAACAATTTTTATTACACAAAGGTTGTCACATAATTGGGTATTTCTCTACTCTGTACACAATTGTTCTTACTCTCCACAGAAAGGCTGTTTCTTAACGTCTCATTTGGTGATAGCAAGCACTAAAATCCTGATTTTAACAGAATAGTAGTAAAAATGCCTCAATGATTTAAGTTGAAAGCAGTACATTGGTACATGGCTCTTAAGCTCATTTATCAGGAATGTACAAATGTCTTTATTTAAAAATATAAAATAAATTATCTGTAGGCATGGACAATGACAGCAGTAAACCATTCTATGTTGTCAAGTGAAACCAGTAACTGATGGTTATAGTTATTTTCTTAAACATCAGCCAGCCTTTTCTTCAGTCAGCTCCTTCAACTGACCTCTCCTGAAGTTATTGGTGAGGAACACTGCCTTGAGTGTCCTCTCACAGTTCATTAATAATGGCAAAGCACTATTCTAGGAGTTAGAACATGCCACCTCCCATGCCACCTCCCATTCCACCCATGCCACCCATTCCGGGATCCTTCTCTTCTTTAGGAATTTCTGTGACGACAACTTCTGCTGTTGTTAAGAGAGAGGCCACTCCGGCAGCATCCAGTAATGCAGTTCTTACAACCTAGGGAAAAGTTTTCATAAAATATTACTTTTCCTTAGTTAAAAAAAAAAGAACAAGACTTAGCATGTTTAGACAGTGGTCAACTATTTACCTTAGTTGGATCAATGATTCCTTTTTCCACCATATTCACAAAATCTCCAAGCATAGCATCATAACCGACTTCTGAAGAACTCTGCATAATTTTCTCAACTATCAATGATCCTTCAACACCTGCATTCTTAGCAATGGTCATTGCAGGAATTTTGAGTGTTTTTTTAATTATTTCTATACCTATAAAGAAAATAATATTTTAGCAAATTAAGTTCTTTCCTTTTTAAGTATTACAGCACAGTTCTCCTTGTGAGAATAATGACATAGATAATTCCAATTGGGAGAACACCACAGGTCAAGTGATTCTGCCTGAAAGATCTCTGACAACAACACTGTTATTCTACTTCTGTTATTCTGAAAACTGCTTTGTGACTTCTTGTTCTATCTAGGGGGCAGCAACAATACAACTCTAACAACAGAAAGTCTAAAATCAAGTTGCAAGTAAACTCATTTCTAAGGTAACTTTTTACCTGTTTTTTGATCTTCATTAGCTGGAGTTATTGACTCCAAGGCTGGAATGCACCGAAGCAGGGCACAGCCCCCTCCCAGAACAATGCCTTCTTCAACAGCAGCTCGTGTGGCATTAAGAGCATCTGTAACTCTGTCTTTCTTTTCATTCACTTCAACATCACTTGTCCCACCAACCTAAAAATCAAAAAAGAATTCCAGTTAGTATGGCTTCTCCTACTCAAGATGCTAAATGCCAAGAATCCTACTTTACTTGGGCTTGGAACCCGCACAGCTTATTTACAACAATGAATCTTACCTTCAACACAGCAACACCATCTGAGAGTTTTGCCAGACGTTCATTCAGTTTTTCCTTTTCATATTCGCTAGTTGTGATATCTAACTGCTCAATGATCTCTTGGATACGCTTTTCAATTTGAGCCTTGTCACCTTTTCCTTTCAAGAGCATGGCATCATCTTTGGTCACAATGACCTCTCCAACTTTTCCTAAGTCATGAGGCTGAACATCTTCTAGATTTAGATTTAGTCCTTCTTCTCCAAATACCTATGAAAACATTTTTTTAAATGAACAAACCACAAAATAAAAAGAACAAATTACAGATTACAGGCATTTTTCATTATACCAAGATCATTAACATATCCTACAAGTGTTTTGATAAGAAAAGCATCTTGTAATACTGTTTCCTTGAAATCTGAAATTTCAAGACTATAGCTAGACCAAACAGAACTTGCACAGTTTTTCATTACATTTCCAACTTCCCACTTAATCCTCAATTAATACTAAGCTTTGAGAAACAAGTGAACTCAGAAAACTCATCTAAGGACATACTTTTGGTGAAACCAAGACTAGACCCTAGGCCTAAACTCTTAAATCCTGCCTTTTTCTATTATAATACATTCCTGAAAACAAGTTAAAAGACCACTCATGGCAAATTAAAGAAAGGATCCTTAGTGCTGTTTGACCCAAACTCTACATTCTATTGAAAAGTAACACAGATTTGTGAAAATGTGAATTCTACCTATAAATTTCAGACCTCGATGTATACATAACAGTCAATAAACCAAAATCACATCTATTTTACTTACTGCACCACCAGTAGCAATAGCCATGTCTTTAAGCTGGTTCTTTCTATTGTCACCAAAACCTGGAGCTTTGACTGCCACAACTTGAAGACCAACTTTCAGCCTGTTAAGAAGTTATTAATAAGATTTAAATTTTATAACAATGCCAGTCTACTTCAAGTTCTAATAACTAAGGTTACTTGGGAAACTGCACTTTCTGCTTACCTTCTGACCCTACATTCCACTTGAAAACATGTAAATTAAACAGTGATAACTTTTATAGACTGCGAAAATCAGAATTCAGTCAATTCAGTTCAGTTGCCCAGTTGTGTCCAACTCTTTCAACCCCATGAATTACAGCACGCCAGGCCTCCCTGCTCTTAAATTTGGGGATCATCTAATGAGCATTTACCCTTAACCATTTAGTATTAGATTAGGTTGCTATTAAAGTCAGTTTGACCAACCTAGATAGCGTATTCAAAAGCAGAGACATTACTTTGTCAACAAAGGTTCGTCTAGTCAAGGCTATGGTTTTTCCTGTGGTCATGTATGGATGTGAGAGTTGGACTGTGAAGAAAGCTGAGCGCCGAAAAATTGATGCTTTTGAACTGTGGTGTTGGAGAAGACTCTTGAGAGTCCCTTGGACTGCAAGGAGATCCAACCAGTCCATTCTGAAGGAGATCAGCCCTGGGATTTCTTCGGAAGGAATGATGCTAAAGCTGAAACTCCAGTACTTTGGCCACCTCATGCGAAGAGCTGACTCACTGGAAAAGACTCTGATGCTGGGAGGGATTGGGGGCAGGAGGAGAAGGGGACGACAGAGGATGAGATGACTGGATGGCATCACCGACTCAATGTACGTGAGTTTGAGTGAACTCCAGGAGCTGGTGATGGACAGGGAGGTCTGGCGTGCTGCAAATCACGGGGTCGCAAAGAGTTGGACATGACTGAGTGACTGAACTAAAACTAAACTAAAGTCAGTTTGAGCAGTTTTTGCTTTTTTAGTGAGGGACAGTTGATTTACAATACTATATATTTTAGGTGATTGACACATGACAAATTTTAAAGTTACAAGCTCCATTTATAGTTATTATGTATTACTGCTGTATTCTGAGCAAGCAATGTTTTTAATTCAATTCCCTTATAAATGTAAATACTTCTGATATCATTAAGCTTACCTTCATTTTAATCAGGTAATGAATATTTAGAATATATAATTTTTAAAATGCTCGTTTGAAACCAGATTGAAATGGAAGTAATATATAAACTTTAAGACAGACTTGGCTTTATTGAGGAGCCAAATAAAAACAAGAAGGTTAAGCTCTGATAATATGCCAATAAACTGGAGATCCAACTTTACAGCAACCAGTAAAATGGCTCAATCAGAACTTTTCAGGCCTGTTGTTCTTCTATTTCTGCTTCACATCCCACTATCTCTAGGGCTTTTCATAACCTCAAAAGCATATCCAGGCTATAAACATTACAGGATAAGTAAACTCATTTAGGTCAGGTCAAAATATGCAATTCTGTAATATATACCTGATTATTTCATTTGTGCATTTCCATTATAATAAAAATTTGAGAATCTCATTTCTGATTCACCCCAGCTGTAGGATTAGGAAGAATATGTATTTTAAAAATGCCCTCCTTGGTCAG
Source organism: Bubalus bubalis (assembly GCF_019923935.1). Classification (NCBI taxonomy): domain Eukaryota; kingdom Metazoa; phylum Chordata; class Mammalia; order Artiodactyla; family Bovidae; genus Bubalus; species Bubalus bubalis. Next base: position 138,194,058 of record NC_059158.1, read on the forward strand.
GGAACTAAGATTTCACAGGCGCCAAAAAAAACCCCCCAAAAAATGAAACTCCCCTAAGATTCTGTCTACAGTATTAACATTTTTGTCTTAAAGTAAAATGTAATACATTATAGATCTAAAAAATTAATAGACCCCAACCTGAGTACCAATTTCTCTATTTTAGACTATTCATTAACAAAATTTTTCCTTTAGAAAATTATGTAAAATGCCAAATACCAGATACATTTAGAATGGCAGTTGTTTACCTCTCCTCATGAAAAACTGTAATTGTGAATATATCTTTTCCATAAATCTTTTTTTGTAAAAAATACAAAACCCAAAACAGCCATTTATCTTCAAAACAACTGTAAATACTTAGGCTACCTTATGAAAAGGTACATAAAACATTAAGGACTCAGGGACCCTATTCAAAAAAGACAATCATAACTGGACTAAAGGTTCATGACACCCACCAATATTATACAAACACAAGTGGTTCAAGGAGAATGTACATAAAGGAGATTTCAAACACCAATACAAATATTTGCCTTTCATCCAGAAATGTAAACCAAATACCACTGCCTATTACCTATTCAAAACAAGGGTACTTAGAGCTTCTCCGTCCACATCTTCAGCAATTATGACCAAGGGCTTCCGGTGAGCATTGGCAATTTCAAGAGCAGGAACAATGGACTGGACACTAGAAATTTTCTTTTCACTCAATAGAACATATGCATCTTGGAATTCACATTTCTGACCTGAAAAGCAAAGAACATTTCTCACCAACTTGAGGCCATTCTGCTGAAAATGACTGCAGTTTAATTTAAATGAAAAACCGCTAGAGCAAAGTTCCAGTACACTTTTAAAGTGACCGATCAGTTCATGTTTTTCTTTCTAAAACACACGAACATTTGGAACACATGAATTTACTTTTGACGTATGACACTGACAAATGTCCTCAGGGTGTCACATATTAAACTATGCTTAAAAAAAAATTCAGTTACCCATTTGCTCTTACCTTTTGATGTATTAATAAAGTATGGAGAAATATATCCTCTGTCAAACTTCATGCCTTCAATAATTTCTAATTCATCATTCAGTGTTTTTCCATCCTATGAAAAGTCAAAGAATTCGTTATGTGAATTTCATTACACAAAGACTAGTTTCAAACCAATTAATAAGTAGTCCCCACTTCTCATAAAGAATTCAGATAGAATTATGCAAATATCCCAGGGCATCCAACTCTACTTTTGCAAGAATATGTATTTCAACTAACTTTTTACAGCTAGACGTCAATATCATCTAAATCAGGATGCATTTACGTCCAAAGCCATAGGTTAATAATTCACCCGAACACAATAAACACATTATTCTGTACAGGTGCCAGTGTTACATGTGAAGGAATGAAACAGAACACACTTTTGGAAACATATGTAGATCAAATTTTTGTACCTGTAAAACTCAGATTATCAGACATCTGTTTCCATCTATCATTAAAAACAAACTTACCTTTACTGTGATAACACCCTTTCTTCCAACTTTTTTCATGGCATCAGAAATGATGTTGCCAATTTCTTTGTCTCCATTTGCAGAAATTGTAGCAACCTGAAATAATCAAACTACTCTTTCAAATTAAAGGTAAGGCTATCTTCCTCAATCACTCCCCTCCCTTTTCTCATTAACTTCCCAATTGATATATCCTTGGTGAAATGCTAGAGGCAGGGTGATGGTGGTGGTGAGACAGGCAGAGGGGATTTTAAGCATAATAATTCTAATGAATAACTGATCCCATTGCAATTTTTAAAAAATTTGATTATTTTCTACATTATTTTTGAAAGAAATGAAATAAACACACAATTATTCTTTTAAACAAAAACAAAAAAGAGGGAATTCCCTTGTGGTCCAGTGGTTAGGACTTGCCGCTTTCACTGCAGGGGCCCAGATTCCATCCCTGGTTGGGGAACTAGGATCCCACAAGCCAGGCAGGGTGGCAAAAAAAAGAAAGAAAGAGCCTAATGACCCGTTACCCTTTTTTCCCTTGGCAAATGTGGCAATATTAGAAAATGAAATTATTCATCTTTGATAAACAGCCAAATAACATTTTCCACACAAATGAGTTTTTACTCAGTCATGCAGAACTAAAATGACAACTCATTAAGACTCAAATTATGGGGACTTCCTGGTGGTCCAGGGGTTAAGACACCATGTTCCACTGCAGAGGTTCAATCCCTGGTGGGGGAATTTTTCAAATCTCTAGCAGTAAGAAAAATGCTTCAAATGTTGGTGACTGGGTAATACTGTTATCCTAACACTGTTGTGTAATTATAGGATAAAATCATGTTACTTTAAAAATCCATACCTGAGCAATCTCTTCAGGGGTTGTCACAGGTTTAGACTGCTTCTTAAGTTCAGCAATTACAGCATCAACAGCTAACATCACACCTGGTTCAAGAACACGTATTACAATGCTTATTCCCTCATGGCTCTATGTCAACTAGAATTCTGATTCATGTTAAGTGTATCAATGCCTTAATGCTTCTGTACCAGTACTCTTCCTAATCACAAGGCAGTTGGATGGCATGCAATGAAACACAAACTTTAAAAGATCAAGTACCACAATGCCAAAATTATTTTTAAAAACTGCATTAAAAAAAAAAGTGTACACTTTCAAGAATCTCACCATTCAACTCATTCTATGTAAATCTTTCCCAATTCAATCATTTCTTACAGGGTCATCTAGCAGATTTCTCCTCCACTGAAGGACACAAAGGACCAAAATGGATTACAGTCCTTTATTTTCAACAAGTATAACTGTCAAGGATAAGGACTTTCTTGTGGCTATACCCCTGCAAGTTTTTAACTGGCTGAAATTTCCTCATTTAATATGTAATTTATGAACAACCACCTTTAACATTCAATGTCACCACAATACAGATTTATTTATGAGAGAATAGTCTTTTCAACGGAGACCAGTGCTAGCTCTTTCCTTATTTTGAGAAATGTTACTTCACAAAAATAATTGATAGCAATTTGTAATAACAATGACTTTCTTTGAGAAGTAACCCTTAATAACCTCAATTCATACTTGCCAGTCAAACTGCTTTTAATGAGACACATTCATTTGGATCTCAAACACTGAAATAGATGAGATGATACCTCATCCCATTTTCGGAAGCCTTTCCCTTTACTCTCATGTGCCTCCTAGTTTACGTCTCCTACATGTGGCTGGTAATACAACCCAGAAACACACAGCAATTCCATGCTGAGGAGATCTTTAAACTGTGGCCTAACTCCCCCAAACAAGTAATAATAAACAAAATTCAGACTCATAACATAATATGTGCTGTTAAGAAGAAACTGCTTTATAAAAAATAAAAACCCATTCTGATATCCTGGGTGACGTTTTCTTGAACTTACTGCTTTAGAAATACACAGTACATGCTGCAACTTACAATAAACTTGGTTTGGGGGAGAAATGAGCCAGGGGACAATGACACAGGGATGGATGACTTCGGACACAGGGCACAAGCATCTTAGTCTCCTCTTTGCCACCTAGCACAATGCCCATCCCATAGTCAGGAATTCAATCACTTAGGCATTTAAACACAAATACTTAGGCATTAAAAAAAAAAAAAAAGATTTAAAAAAATTTTTAGGAGACAGGAGAAACAAGAAAGAATCAACTTGCTAATATAATTTAACAGATAACCTGACAGTTCAAAACACTGTGGTGACAATGAAGAGAGACATTCCTACCTCTCCTGATTTCCACTGGATTAGCACCTTTGCTAATCTTCTCGAAGCCTTCCTTGGCAATAGAGCGTGCCAGTACAGTAGCGGTAGTGGTGCCATCCCCGGCCTCTTCGTTTGTGTTATTGGCAACATCTTGAACAAGTTTAGCGCCAATATTTTTATATTTATCTTTTAAATCAATAGACTTTGCAACAGTCACACCATCTTTTGTCACTTTGGGACTTCCCCAACTCTGTTCAATAATCACTGTCCTTCCCTATAATTGCAGAAGGAAAAAAATGCCACAGAGTCACACGATAAGTACTACTTAGCTTAAAATAAAAAGAGCATTTTTCATAATAGGCAATTACTTTAAAGCCTCAATGCAACATCTGATCATTTTTATCCGACCTGCTACATGAATCTCAAGGGCAAGTTCATCAATGTTCTTACAGACAAAATGACTTCATTGCCAAGTGCATAACCTTGGATGAGCTGTTATAAGAGAGAAAATTTCTAAAGACTTAACCAACATTAACTTGGGAGATTATAATGAAATTCCAGAAGTCTCCACATAATTCATATTTAAGTTTTGTCCAGTGCCTGCTATAATAATAATATGAAAACTTACTTTTGAACTTATTTTAAAATTTAGTTTCTAAAATACCAATGGCAAGACAAGAACAGTGCAGCCTTCCTGAGTTGTTCAACATTAAATCTTAAAATATGATGCAAACAGTACTGGTGGCTTGAACCAAAGCTGCTTCTTGTGAGGCATGCAAATGCCATTACTTTGCTCAGTTGGATCACTTTGATATTTGTATTGTCTTCAGCCTGAACTGAAGCATCGCTCCACCCAGTACGACCCTCCATTTACTTGTTACTCCTCATTCACCAATCTCTTCGTTAAATGAGACTTAAAAGCTCATACTTAAGGTACTGTGGATGTTACATTCTTCCACCTATGCCTAGTACTAACTACTGGGAAAGGATCCAAAATTTAACTCAAGCAGGCAAGGGAGATTAATTCTACCTACCTTGAGTATAACCATCCATCTTAAGCTAGGAGTTACCACTTGATTACATCACACTTTGCACAAAAGAGTTTCACAAATTTGGCACAAGCAGTTTATGAATACCTAAGAACTGTTTAATAGCTTGGCGTGACTCTTGCCACTGGCAAAATGTTACGCCTTAACAATACTATAAATTACAACAAAATAAGAATACCTTTGGCCCCATAGTAACGGCTACAGCATCGGCTAAAAGGTCTACACCTTGAAGCATTAAGGCTCGAGCATCTGCACCGAATTTTACATCTTTGGCATAAGCCCGAGTGAGATGAGGAGCCAGTGCCCTAGACACTGGCCTCATTTGACGAAGGACTGCGGGTAATCGAAGCATTTCTGAAGGAGAAACAGACAGATAATCAGGACACTACTACCACTACCCGTGGGGTTACAACACAAACATGACACCCATGCAACAGAACGAGAAATATTAGAAGTGAACTGGGCTGACGTCTGGCATCCACGATACCTGGGCCTCGGAACCCGCCACCGCCGCCACAACACCAGCTACTAGTGCAATCTTTAAGAGGTCGCCCCATGCCTGACCTACAGAAAAAATGCACGCTCTTCTTCTTCCCCACGGCTATTACTTCCTACGCTAAAAACGAGTTAATATTTCACCGCTAAAATGGCCTTGAGAGCAAATCAGCTGCAAATGTCCCCTGGAAAACCAAGTCTACAGAAAAGGGGCAAATTATAAACCCAAGTGACCAAGGAAAGGAAAATACTCCTGACGCTGCAAAAATCCGTTTACTAAAATGTGTCTTCATGTATCCACTCGGGGCTACTGTATCAGAGCAGCGGGCAAGGCCACGATGCTGGGGGCGGCGGCCGGGCCCACTCCCAGCGGCCCCACGTGTCTTTCCATCAGGACAGCCAAGCAAGGTCAAAGGTGGAGATGCCATATCCCAGCAGTCCCCCAGGCCAAAAGCCGCTCCCACACACTGCGACCACCCTCCCTGGCACTCTACCCTCGGCCACAAGCACAACCGCCTTTCACCAGAGGATCGATGTGAATACAATCGCCCGACTACGCGCACACTCGTGGGCAAGCCCTCCCTGCTGTGCCCGGCTGGGCGAGCGATCCACGCCGCACGTGACGGGCCCCCGCGTGCACCCACGAGGCCTGGCTCAGCAGGCCCGGGCCTGCGGCGCCGGGGGAAGCTCTGGCTCTCGCCGGCGCACCGGCTCAGCGGAGACAGGAAGGACGGCTCCGGGGTCCGAACCGCACGGGTGAGGCGGCGCGGAGCGGGCGCGTACCTGCGGGGCAGCGGCGCGACGTGCGGGCGACGAGACAGGCCGTCGGCGGCGAGTGAGGGACAGAGTGCAGGGTGCGCACGGCAATGAGCCCGTGTCCCCTCCCTCCGCCGCTCCCCCCGCCCCTCCGCAGCGCGCCTGCGGGCGGTGCCCACCCCCTTCCCGGCCGCCTGGGCCCTGCAATCTGCACGCTCCGCGCGCCAGTCCCGCCCCTCCCTACCCGCGCCGGGCCAGGCCAGCGGGTTCAGCCCTCTCCGGCTCGTTTAGGCTAGTTCCCGGGCTGCGCGCCGTTCCAGAACGTTCCGGAAAGAGCCTGGCTCTATGTGGGTCAAGGGTCAAACGCGTCATTTCCGGGAGGGGGTGCAAAGGGTTAGTACTTTCACCTAGGCTGGCGGCCTAGAAAAGCCTAGAAAGAGTTGCTCTTTTCTTCCGCCTCCGGGTCCGCGCGTCAGTGGCCTGCGCAGAGCCCAGAAAACGAATAGGGGTGCGCGCTGGTGCGGCCACCCCCCTTTCGCGGGGAGGGGCTGGGCGGGAGCGAGCGCGCCTGCGCGGTGGTCAGTTTTTTTTTTTCCGCGTTCACGTGTCCGGAGGGTCCGACAGCAGGTCTCTCCTTTTGCCTGTGGCGTGAGAGCAGAGTACGAGCTGCGGCAGCAGGAGTCATGGTGAGTCCCGCGTGGGCTGAAGGCCGGCGCACCCGGGTTGGTCTGGGGCTCATGGCGAGCCCAGGCGATTTCCTTTGGGCCTCGCGGGAGGAGTAGAGATCAGAGACCCGCGCCCGCCCAAGCCCTAGAGAGGCGAGACCCCGCCGACCCTTTCCTCCGAGCAGGGCTCTTTGCACGCGCGTGTGAAGCAGCGCGTGGGTCAGGGGGCGGGAATCCCGACGCACGCCTCCTGCGGGACCTTGGTGGGTATGTAATGGTCTTGAAAAAAGCGTGGCCACAGCAGAGGGACTTCAGTGTTTAATAACAATTTACAGAAAATCCTTGGAAGGATTGACCTTGGAAGAAACTAAGCTTGTCCTTGAAGCTAGTCTGGCTGCTGACCAGAGGAGCAACAACGACCCCTAACACTCATAGCAGTGGGAAATTAAACGCGGAATTTAGAACTGAACGTTCAGAGGTGTTTGCTTTGAATGGAAAATCTGAACATTGACGTTATCTTTGAAAGCCACATGTGGCCTGTTTAGAATACATTGTGTTTCAAATTTAACGTTTTTCTTTCCAAAGGCAGGACAGGCATTTAGAAAGTTTCTTCCCCTCTTTGACCGAGTATTAGTTGAAAGAAGTGCGGCCGAAACTGTAACCAAAGGAGGGATTATGCTTCCAGAAAAATCACAAGGAAAAGTATTGCAAGCAACGGTGGTAGCTGTTGGATCAGGCTCTAAAGGAAAGGTAAATGCGAACTGAAATGGAACTCATTTTTATGTGAAATGGGGGGGTGGCGGGGGGGTAGGGAGCTTTGGTGGTTATTAAAAAGATAATTCCCCAGTGGGTTCACAACTAATCTGCTTTCAGCAAAAATGATTGTAATCAGGGAAGAAAAAAAAAACCTTAGTGTATATGATGGAGGAAGAGTTCCACGGCATTAAAATCAGTAGGTATAAATTTGAACTTTTAGTCTGACCTCTAACACACTGAAATTGCCCTAATCCTTTAATCCTAATTGCATGTAAGAACTGGCCTTCCAGTTAGTCTCCAACTGAGGGTTAGACCTCAGACTTCTGAAAGTGTCAACTAGAATATTGCATAAATGCCCTGGGGTCATATATGTTCATTGCATTGTTTCAGGTACCGCTAAGAAAGTTCTAGCAAGGGGCTATCCTGGAGTTAGGAATAGGAAGATTTTGGGCACTCTACTTCAGTCCCTCTTCCTAAATCTGCTTTGGAGGAACAGAAACTGAATCGCAAAAGTAAATGAAGTATATATTCCAAAGTCAGAAAATTAAGTTTTTACGTGTTCAAGTTAAACATGACCATTGTACATATGGTTTTAAAAACTGGTTTACCTCACTTGGTTGTGAAGTAACATATTACTTCAAGTATGTTAATATTTAACGATTAAAAAGCTTAAAGTTACTTTTCCCAGTATAATTCTTTGACCCTTTAAACTGAAATCATGTTTTAGTTGAAGCCACTGTGTGTGCCTTATTTCAAAGTGTACCTCTACAGTGATATTTTTGAGTGAAGAACCATGACTATAAATTATACCACTTGGCCACCAAAGCCCTTTTTAAACATCTGATTCCAGTGCACACAGTTGATTAATAAAAGTGTAAATATATGGTTTGATTAACTAAACGTCTTAACTAATAAACATCCTTGTTTTCTTAAGGGTGGAGAGATTCAACCAGTTAGTGTGAAAGTTGGAGATAAAGTTCTTCTCCCAGAATACGGAGGCACCAAAGTAGTTCTAGATGACAAGGTGTGTAAACTTCATAATATTAAGGATAGGTTAAATATTTGCTATTAGTTTTCTTAACTAATGGTTTCTCTGTTTGCAGGATTATTTCTTATTTAGAGATGGTGACATTCTTGGGAAATATGTCGACTGAAATAAGTCACTATTGAAATGGCATCACGTGAAGCTGCCCATTCCACTGAAGTTCTGAAATCTTTCATCATGTAAATAATTTCCATGTTTCTCTTTTATAATAAACTAATGATATCCAAGCTAATGACATCCAGTGTCTAAAAATTTAGTTTCACTGTACTGGTATAAACATTTCCAAATAAAAATATATAAATCAATGGTTAATTTTTATTTAGTTATTTAAGATGGTTCTTAGGCTTCCCTCGTGGCTCAAATGGTAAAGACTCTGCTTATAGTGCAGGGGACCCAGGTTCAATCCCTGGGTTGGGTCGGTCCCCTGGAGAAGGGAATGGCTACCCACTCCAGTATTCTTGCCTGGAAAATCCATGGACAGAGAAGCCTGACAGGCTACGATACATGCAGTTGCAAAGAGTCAGACACGACTGAGCAACTGACACTTGCTTTACAGTTACTTTAGGGTTCATGGTTTATGTGGGGCCAGATAGAGGTAACCTGCAGAAAACTGGAAAACAAGGTTTTCAATCTTCACGTTAAGGTTAACTTTACCAAGTATATAGTTGATGCTGATTCAAAGCCATGGATTTATGCTAACAACTTTCTAAGGTGAAGACAAGTGGCAACATTCTGACTTCATATATACCAAACATTTAAGTATAGTTCTTCACTTATGCAAATCTAGTATCATATGTCTTGTTTAAGTTATATTTTGAAAAACTTAATGAACATTTTCACTACATAGTTAGAAATCCAAGGTAGGGTGTAATAGCTCACACTGGCTGAGTACCTTGTGAATTCTAGGCTAGGCACTGAGTGACAGTATAGCTAACACTTCAGGAGCATTTTCTAGGTATGAGCTACTGTTGTAGGTACTTGTCATACATCACATGGCTTAATCTTTCAAGAGCATATGAGTCAAGTACCATCAGTCACATCTTGCATATAAGGAAGGTGAGACACAAAGGGGGTTAAGTAATAACAGGACGCTGCTGCTGCTGCTAAGTCGCTTCAGTCATGTCCGACTCCGTGTGACCCCAAAGACGGCAGCCCACCAGGCTCCCCCGTCCCTGGGATTCTCCAAGCAAGAACACGAGTGGGTTGCCATTTCCTTCTCCAATGCGTGAAAGTGAAGTCGCTCAGTCGTGCCCGACTCTTAGCGACCCCATGGACTGCAGCCCACCAGGCTCCTCCATCCATGGGATTTTCCAGGCAAGAGTACTGGAGTGGGTTGCCATTGCCTGATTTGGACATAGGTAGTCTATATACGTTTACATGCTGTCTAAACTGTTAGGGCCTCTGCTACTTTGTCAACCCGTTCTAAGCACGTGATAGGCATTATTTCAGATAACAACTGTGGAAAAAGGGAAGGGGTACCTAAGTGTCTGACAATTAGGTTATCTAGTATACAGTTTATTGATTTTAACAAATAGGAAACAGAACAGGACAAATAGCTTGATTTAGGAGCCAGGAGAATTAAGATTTGAACCCAAACAACCCTACACTGGAGTTCATTACCAACGCCTAATCTTGACTGTCAGCTACCAGCGATTTTTGCCTTGCAGTCAAATCTGTTTTCTAGTTTTGGTTGCTCATAAACTAGTCTATGATAATGTCTTTTAAAAGTTGTATTCCATATTTGTCTTGTGGAATCAAAATCTAAATTTTAAGTGATAAAGGAATAATCTCAACTTTTGATAATATCCCCATCAATAAAATAGTATGTTTGTGTATTTACGATTTCTTTGGAAGCAATGATGCTAAAGCTGAAACTCCAGTACTTTGGCCACCTCACGCGAAGAGTTGACTCATTGGAAAAAACTCTGATGCTGGGAGGGATTGGGGGCAGGAGGAGAAGGGGACGACAGAGGATGAGATGGCTGGATGGCATCACCGACTCGATGGATGTGAGTTTGAGTGAACTCCGGGGGATGGTGATGGACAGGGAGGCCTGGTGTGCTGCGATTCATGGGGTCGCAAAGAGTCGGACATGACTGAGTGACTGAACTGAACTGAGTATTTACGAAATGTTAGTGACATTTTGCTGTATAAGGCTTTTTGTCATATTTAGGTTAAAAAAAGGAATGCCTATTTTTACAGAACCCATAGGGGCCATCAGTTTCCTACTGTGTGTCAGGCACAGCTAATGTGCACTGCACATTGTAATCCTGTAAGCACAGATTTGTTTTAGCAATGAGAGAACTCACAGAGGAAATGAAGAAACTTACTCAAGGCCATGTGGTCAGTAAACTGTAATTAGGAATCCAGTCCAAGGTCTATGACTTTCTCATCCGTGATTGTTTTCCCAGGACCCAAGGAAATATGTACGTTTTGAGATCTAAGATGAGTTTACAAACCTTATTCATCCTCAGAATTACTTGCTATCTTAGAATTTCAGGGCTCTGTCCATAACCTAAATCAGAAGGATGGGAGGATTCTTTTTGTACCAGAGAAGTTGTCCTTGTCTAGCAGAACTGCTAAAGAATCACTTTATGAGATTATATTAAAAATTAACAGGGAAAAGAATTTTGGCATGAGAAATTTGGGCCCAGAATCTGGGAATTGGGGATGTGGATCCATGTGTTTTAGAGAGGTGTGCTGGCATTTACTTTTTGTTCAACAGGAAAATAGTAAGGAGAAAGGTAAAACAGGTAAAATTCTGACTGGAATTTTAATGATGGCCTTACCATTTTTGAGCTCTTGCCAGGCATTGTTCTAGTGACTTAACATAAAATCCTACTTACCTGTGTAATCATAGCAATACTGTTTGATGTTCTTTGCCTCACAGGAGAAGGATGCAGATAGGTAGAGGAACTTGCTCAAGGTAACATAAATTTTAAGTCATAGGTTGGAACTGAACTCAACCTTGTCTGACTTTAAAGTCTTCATTTCACTATTCTACACAAAAAATTTTTTGAAAAATTAAGAATAAAATTACCAGGGTTCTATTCTGCTGTGGAAGTTGTTACCATTATCAAGATTATGATTTTTTTCCTCTATTGCTCCAGAAACTATGCTTTACAGAAAGTTCTTATTTTTAAAAATTGACATTATAAAATAGGTATTTTTTCATTTTTTTATTGTAGTAAGAACACTTAGTATGAAATACACCTTAACAGGTTTTTAAGTGTACATTATAATATTGAATAAATGAAACTTTATGCCCATTGATTAAAAACTCATTTTCCCCTCCCCCTAGTTCCTGGCAACCACTGTCCTAGTCTCTGCTTCTACAGCTATTTTAGATACTTCATGTATGTGGAATACAGTATTTTGTCCTTCTATGATTGGCTTATTTGACTTAGCTTATTGTCCTCAAGGTTCATTCCGTGTTGTCAAGTATTTAAAGCTGAGTAATAATTCCATTGTATGCAATACCATGTTTTCTCCCTTCATACAATAGGTGGACATGATGCTTCCACAGCTTGGCAATTGTAAATAGTGCTACAATTCAGATGAGAGTGCTAATATATCTCTTTGAGATTCTGATTTCAGTTCTTTTAGAAAAATACTCAGAAGTGGGGTTTCTGAATACAAAGAACTATGGTAGTTCTATTTTTTAACTTTTTGAGGATCCGCCAAACTGCCACAGTGGGCACACCATTCTGGTTTACCACCAACATGGATTGTAAGGTTTTAGGGCTGTGAATTTGTCACATTTGTTTCCTTATTTGTGCAGTTTTTGTTTCTAGTTAAATCTCATTCTTCTAGTACACTTTTTTTTTTGAAATATAAGTAATTCATTGATCCATTTAGTGTACAGTATATGTGTCTGACTTTTTTTTAACCAATGGTTAACTTTATTGGATTACCCACTCTTCCCACCACCACTCCCCTGCCCCCAAATTTGAGATGTCACCTTTATCATACATTAAATTTTTAAACAAACATATTCCTGGATTTTACAGTCTGATCCATTGATCTCTCTATCCTATCACAGTGTTTTCAATATAAACATATATTTGTTTGATACCCTATATGACAGTTCCTCCCTGTACTCTCAATAGTGCACTTAACCTGGCTGTGAGCATTTTCAACTTCTGGGTAAGGGCTGCCAGTGGAGAAGGCAATGGCAACCCACTCCAGTACTCTTGCCTGGAAAATCCCATGGATGGAGGAGCCTGGTAGGCTGCAGTCCATGGGGTTGCTAAGTCGGACATGACTGAGCAACTTCACTTTCATGCATTGGAGAAGGAAATAGCAACCCACTCCAGTGTTCTTGCCTGGAGGATCCCAGGGACAGGGGAGCCTGGTGGACTGACGTCTATGGGGTCACATAGAGTCGGACACGACTGAAGTGACTTAGCAAAGGGCTGCCAGATTGCTCGCCAGCATGATGCCAGGTCATGCCTCATCCAGCAAGTTAATTGCTGTTTTCTCTGCACTCACACCAAAATGGACTTTAGAACTTTTTATTTATGTGAAGTCTATTTAAATGTCTTTTTTTTTTTTTTTAACCCTTAAGCAATCTGTATGAGAGAGCTCAATCAAACCTAGGTTCTAGATCCTGTATAGCTTACATAGTCATTCAGTCAGTTCAGTCGCTCAGTCGTGTCCAACTCTTTGCGACCCCGTGAACTGCAGCATGCCAGGCCTCCCTATCCATCACCAACTCCCGGAGTCCACCCAAACTCATGTCCATTGAGTCAGTGATGTCATCCAACCATCTCATCCTCTGTCGTTCCCTTCTCCTCCTGCCCTCAATCTTTCCCAGCATCGGGGTCTTTTCCAGTGAGTCAGCTCTTCACATCAGGTGGCCAAAGTACTGGAGTTTCAGCTTCAACATTAGTCCGTCCAATAAACACCCAAGACTGATTTCCTTTAGGATGGACTGGTTGGATCTCCTTGCAGTCCAAGGGACTCTCAAGAGTCTTCTCCAACATCACAGTTCAAAAGCATCAATTCTTCGGCCCTCAGCTTTCTTTATAGTCCAACTCTCACATCCATCCATACATGACCACTGGAAAAACCATAGCCTTGACTAGTCGGACCTTTGTTGACAAAATAATGTCTCTGCTTTTGAATATGCTATCTAGGTTGGTCATAACTTTCCTTCCTAGGAGTAAGCGTCTTTTAATTTCATGGCTGCAATCACCATCTGCAGTGATTTTGGAGCCCAGAAAATAGTAGTTATGTGATAGTTGACAAATCATCTCAACCTCTCTGGGTTTAAGAATTAACTGTAAAAAAAAAGGGGGGGGGCCACTAGATGTTCCTTAACATTTTGAGTCAAGCCTGATATTTTTTTTCCTTAAACTTTAATTGTATTAACATTTAAAACTAGATAGTCTGTTTGTGGGCTTCCCAAGTATCTCAGTGGTAAAGAATCTGCCTGCCAGTGCAAGAGATGTGGGTTTGATCCCTGGGTGGGAGAGATCCCCTGGAGAAGAAAATGGCAACCCACTTCAGTATTCTTGCTGAGATAATTTCATGGACAGAGGAGCCTGGAGGGCTACAGCCCAGGGGTCACAAGAGTCAGACATGACTGAAGTGACTGACCATGAACGCATGCAATGTGTATGTAGGTAAAAATTCAAAAGGATGTACATTGAAAAGATTCCTTCCCATCCCTGTGCCTTAGCCACCTGGTTCCATCCCTGGAGGCACTGGTGTTACAGTTTATATTCTTTCTTCCAGGGGTGTTTTATGTATACATATGTATTTGTGTGTGTATACATATGTATCTCGTGCATATGAAATATATATATATACTTCTCAAAAGTAAAATATTCTGTACACACCAATTGGCACCTTGCCTTTTATTTTTATTTTTTGTATTAACAATTTTGTCTTAGGAATTAATCTATAAAGTACATATAAAAGTTTCATTCTCCTTATAGCTGTATGATGTTTCATTATATGGATGAACCAAAATTTAAGCATTTCCTATTGATTGATATTTAAATTCTAAACTTAGGCTCTTAGAAATACTTCTGAAATAAATAAAATTTTGCATAGATTTTATATCTTTAAGATAAACTGCTGGGCATGAAATTGCTATGTTCAAAGGGTCATTGTTACTTAGTTGCTAAGTTGTATCTGACTCGTTTGCAACCCCACGAGCTACACAGCCTGCCAGGCTCCTCTGTCCATGGGATTTTCTAGGAGTGGGTTGTCATTTACTTCTCCAGGGGATCTTCCTGATGCAGTTACTGAGCCTGCGTCTTCTGCATTGCAGGCAGATTCTTTACTATTGAGCCTCCTGGGAAGCCCATGTCAACAGTTATGTGAACCTTAATCATACACACATACACACACACACACACACACACAAACATCTTCAAGTTGCCCTTCAGAGAAGTTCTACCGATTAATAATCTTACCAGCAATGTATGATTGTTGATTTCCTCCCACTCTCAATAATATAAGATGTTACGAATTTTTATTTTTCCAAAGAAATCATTTTAATTTATCTTTATGGATAAGGGTGATCTCATGTGTTTAAGAGCCATCTCTATTTTCTTTCCTGTTAACTGTTCCTATTGACTGTTAATATCTGCTGCTCACTTTCCTACTGGGTAACTGGCCTTTTATGATTTGATATCCTTATCATTCACGGAAATTGGCTCTTTGTGGTAAGTTTTTTCCTCCAGTTTATAATTTGACTGATTTTTTTAATGCTTTGAATTTGCAGGAAGTCATTTTGGTATAGCTGAATAAATAAAATTTTCCATTATAGCTTCTAGTTATTATTTCAAACTCTGAAAAGTCTCCAATAGAAGGTTCTTCCATAGTTTCTTTAGGTATTTTTATGGTTTTTTGTTTTTGTATTTTTTCAATCTTATCTTGAGATTTTCCTGTTATAAGAGATAAGAAATGGATCCAAACCCTCGTCTTACAAGTTAAGCCTCTTTCTTTAAGATGTTAAAATTTAGCCAAACTCTTACAAAACACTTTTCAGTCTCATTTTGCCTAGAGATTTGACTTGGAAAAAATATCAGTGGGTACTTACTTATCTGACTTATTATTTCAAAAGACCAATTTATTATAGTATTTTTAAGTCATTCATTTAAAAAAGTTTTTTTCGATTTAAATTTATTTGGCTGTACTGGGTCTTAGTTCCAAGTGCAAACTCTTAGTTATGTCATGCGGGATCTAGTTCCCTGACCAGGAATCAAACCCAGGCCCCCAGCACTGAGACTGCAGTCTAAGCCACTGGACCACTAGGGAACTCCCCATTCACTGTCTTAGGCACTAGAGATACAGGGATGAATAAAATCAGTACAGTTCAGTCGCTCAGTCATGTCCGACTCTGCGACCCCATGGACTGCAGCACGCCAGGCTTCCCTGTCCATCCCCAGCTCCTGGAGATTACTCAAACTCATGTCCATTGAGTCGGTGATGCCATCCAACCATCTCATTCTCTGTTGTCCCCTTCTCCTCCTGCCTCCAACCTTTCCCAGTATCAGGGTCTTTTCAAATGAGTCAGTTCTTCACATCAAGTGGCCAAAGTATTGGAGTTTCAGCTTTAGCATCAGTCCTTCCAATGAATATTCAGTACTGATTTCCTTTAGGATGGACTGGTTGGACCTCCTTGCAGTCCAAGGGACTCTCAAGAGTCTTCTCCAACACCACAGTTCAAAAACATCGATTCTTCGGTGCTCAGGTTTCTTTATAGTCCAACTCACATCCATACATGACTACTGGAAAAACCATAGCTTTGACTAGACAAAGCTTTGACGGACCTTTGTTGGCAAAGTAATGTCTCTGTTTTTTAATATGCTGCCTAGGTTGGTCATAGCTTTTCTTCCAAGGAGTAAGCATCTTTTAATTTCATGGCTGCAGTCACCATCTACAGTTATTTCGGTCCCCCCCAAAATAAAGTCTGTCACTGTTTCCACTGTTTATCCATCTAATTGCCTTGAAGTGATGGGACCAGATGCCATGATGGTAGTTTTCTGAATGTTGAGCTTTAAGCCAACTTTTCACTCCTCTTTCCCTTTCATCAAGAGGCTCTTTAGTTCTTCTTCGCTTTCTGCCATAAGCACGGTGTCATCTGCATATCTGAGGTTATTGATATTTCTCCCTGCAATCTTGATTCAAGCTTGTGCTTCATCCAGCGCAGCGTTTCTCATGTACTCTGCAAAGAAATTAAATAAGCAGGGTGACAGTATACAGCCTTGACACACTCCTTTCCCTATTTGGAAACAGTCTGTTGTTCCATATCCAGTTCTAACTGTTGCTTCCTGACCTGCATACAGATTTCTCAAGAGGCAGGTCAGGTGGTCTGGTATTCCCATCTCTTCAAGAATTTTCCAGAGTTTGTTGTGAATAAAATGGGCAGAAGTAAACAATAACATAATTTTAGAAACTGGTGTCATCTAGAAAATAAAAGTAGAAAATGCCCCTAACTTCATGAAAGACATTAGGTGCCCTATGGAAAAAAGGAAATGATAATTGTCTGTTGTGACTTCTCTCTTCTGATCATATCTTTCCTTCCTGAAGATTCAGGAACTACTGTATTAGTTATCTACTGCTGCTTAACAAATCATCCCAAACTTAGTGGCTTAAAACAACAATATCTCACACAGTATCTGGACATCAGAAATTTGGGATCTGCTTATCCCAAATTTTATGAGGCTAGCATAGGCCAAAGGTTTGACTGGGATCTGCAAGTTATACTTCCAAGATGGTTACTCTTGCTGGCAAGTTGATGCTTACTTTTGGCAGGAGCTTCAGTGGATCCCTTGTGGGCAACTTGAGGATCCTCACACATGACAGCGTCTTAGCTTACCCAAGGGAGGTGAGCTGAGAGAGCAAGGCACAATGTCTTTTATGGCCTAACATCAGGAGTCACACAACATCATTTTCAAAGTTTCCTATTTTGATTAAACAGGTCCGCCCTATTCAGTGTGTGAGAGAACCAAAGGTGTTCTTCATTTGGTTGTCTCTCACACTGAAGAGATGATAATCACTGGAGGACATCTTGGCAACTAGCTACCACAATTGGCAATTAGCTACCACTAATTGGTCAAATATTCTAGAGATAAAAATGAAGTGCTGTGGAAGCTGAGTATCTCACTCATTTGTAGTCAAAAGTGTCTTGTTTGACCTTTATAAATTGTCCATAACAATTTTTATGAAGAGAAATGAATTTTCAAATAATATGTTAAAAATGTACAAAACTACATATACAACTACTTTTTGTTCAGCTGTGAATATACATCTCCATACTTCACTGCTGCTTCAATTTTGCTTAGCCTGGAACGAAATTGCCTCTATGAAATCCCCTCAATAAATGCTATTTCATGGCACATTTCAAGTACTTCATGCATTGGTTAGTGCATCAGCTTTGCTCTTAGGCTGGCTTCCTTCAAGTCAAGAGGGTTGATGCAGCCCCAGACTTGACAAGGTTCAGCGGCACAAAAAAGGGACTATCTCTTTTACTGTCTCCTCAAGAGCAAGAAAACCTTTCCCCAAAGTGCTCCATCAGGTATCTTTTCATAGCTCCTTAAGCTAAAATGGAGTCATATGCTCACCCTTTAAACATTGGCTTAGGCCAACAAGGATTTATCCCTCAGCTAAAGAAGGGTTTACCTTTCCCTGCTCAAATTGGGACAGATGGATACCGAGCAACAGTAAAGTCTCTTTGCAAAAAGCATGTGTCAAGGGGTGTGGATAGCAAACAGGTAACCATCAACCAAAGACATTTTGTCTGTAGTATAGTAATTTACATATCCTCCTTTCCTATTCATTTTTAAACTTTTTGAAGAAAGGAGCTTATACATCTTATTCATGGTTCTCAGCTCTTGCTCAGTGCCCAAACACAATGGGCATTCACTATTTTAGCTGGATTTTAAACCTCCCCAAGGAGGATTTCATATTGCGTAGACGTTTTGAAATTGCTTATGATTTGTTGGATTTACAGAGTATTTTCTTCTAAAACTTTTGAGAGACTTTAAAATTAATCAATTTTTGCTGCACTGGGTCTTCATTGCTGCAGATGGGCTTTCTCTAGTTGTGGAGAGCTTCTAGTTGCAAGCTTCTCACTGCAGTGGCTTCTCCTGTTGCAAAGCACAGGCTCTAGGGTGCCTGAGCTTCAGCAGTTTCAGCTCATGTGCTCTAGAGCACAGGCTCAGTATTTGTGCTCCACGGGCTTGGTTGCTCCATGGCATGTGAGATCTTCTGAGACCATGGATCAAACCCATGTTCCCAGCATTACAAGGTGGATTCTTAACCACTGGACCACCAGGGAAGCCCCCAATAGATCATACTCTTATGAGGCAGAAGGAAAGAACTGCTGTGCACTGATTTCATTCCCCCCACCCGCCTTACACACACACAAACCCTTTTATTTGATAAACTGTTCAAAGTCTTACAGTCAACAAGGAAGAGAATTTAGACTTCTTGAATCTCAGTCCAGAGTTATTTTCATTTGTTCATCTTGCTTTTAAAAAAAACTACTTCTTTAACCAAAATATTCAAGTAACCCATTTTTACATGTTACTGTTATTACTGATCATGCTCTTTTCTTCCTCCCCCGACTCCCTAAATTAATGTGGTTATAGAATTATTATTGTTTGGAGGTCTGCAGACCTCCAATCTGCAGACTGACAGATTAAACGTCAGATTAAAATGTGAAGGTTATGAGCTAGAAACATTTCAACCATAAAGACCAAGGTTCTTCCTGTAAACAAGGCCAGAATTGACATCACAATGTAACATAATTAGACTTTTCAAAGAGATGAATATGTATTTTGTTCCTGAATTTAACACCTACTTATTCCCTTTTTCTTTTGTTCTTTTCAGATGGGTTTAAACAGTATTTAAGTATTACTACCAGCCATGAAATTAAAAGATGCTTACTCCTTGGAAGGAAAGCTATGACCAGCCTAGACAGCATATTCAAAAGCAGAGACATTACTTTGCCAACAAAGGTCTGTCTAGTCAAGGCTATGGTTTTTCCAGTAGTCATGTATGGGTGTGAGTTGGACTGTGAAGAAAGCTGAGTGCCGAAGAATTGATGCTTTTGAACTGTGGTGTTGGAGAAGACTCTTGAGAGTCCCTTGGACTGCAAGGAGATCCAACCAGTCCATCCTAAAGGAGATCAGTCCTGGGTGTTCATTGGAAGGACTGATGCTGAAGCTGAAACTCCAAAACTCTGGCTACCTCATGCGAAGAGTTGACTCACTGGAAAAGCCCTGATGCTGGGAGGGACTGGGGGCAGGAGGAGAAGGGGACGACAGAGGATGAGATGGCTGGATGGCACCACCAACTCGATGGACATGAGTTTGGGTAAACTCTGGGAGTTGGTGATGGACAGGGAGGCCTGGTGTGCTGTGATTCATGGGGTCGCAAAGAGTCAGACACGACTGAACGACTGAACTGAACTGAACTCTGGACTTAAGAGAACATTAAGATGAGCCCCTTCAACTATAGGTAACTGATATTTACAGCTCGGGGACTACCACACAATTCAGGAAATTATAACTGAATCCTTGGAGTAAGGGAGGTGAGGTTGTCCACAGACCTAAGAATCTGCTCTCTACAGATCCACCCATATCTCTCTTAGGGTGGCAACATTTAGGGGCTGCTTGTCTTAGATTCTCACTGTATTTATTAAAAGAGCTGGTGATTTGCATGGCTGTCTCCATTGCTAGACTCTAATCAACTTATCCTTAAGGATGGGGCCTTTTTATACTTTTACCTCAGTGCCAAACACACAGTGGGGCTTAATAAACACTTGTTGGATGAATAAATTTTTTGCACTTATAAGTTAGTGATGGAGTTGTCCTTTCTCTTGAAAAGTTACCAGTCTCTACATCTTCCAGAAAGAAGAAATCTTTATTTAAAGGCAGACAGGCTTCCCATATTAAATGCTTCTGAACGAAATTCCAAGTCATGATAGTTATTCAGCTTTGCACTAATTTTAACCACCCTCTCATCCACTCCTGGCTTTCATCTTTGGAGACTCTGTTACATGTCTCAGCATTCTTAATACACCTTTAGGTGTACTTGATGGGATGGGATATCTGATGCTTTCCTCTCTTGGAAATTACCCTACTATATGCATTGTTTACTAATTTAACTGTCTTCCCATCTGATAACCTAAAGGCCTCCCTCATCCCAGATCAAACATTTTAAGATATCCAAGCAGGAACCAAAAAAAAGTTTGCTAATACGTCTGTGATTCCATGACTTAAGAGAAAACTTAAAACTTGCAACAAAGAAAAACTGAAATTCTGGGATGTACAACACCCACCGTCGATGAAGGGGCATTCATTTTCTCCTCCTGCTTCTGACTTGCAAAAAAATACAAGCTAATTTTGTCTGCTTAACACACAATACCCTATGTCCCCTCTACCCCCAGGTAACTGGCATCTGGGTCTCTTATCTACACAAACTTGTCAATGAAAGATCCTTGGCTTTGAAGTTAGCGGATGGCGGAAATACCGTTTTACACTCTAAGCCTGAGTATGATTTGAAACTGGTCGATTTCATGCAGGGTCTGTGTAATTTTCCAAGACTGCTGACCTGTTTTTCACTTTGCACATCTAGGCAGATTTCGGGACAGACTTACGCTTCTCTAGGTATTTGCTTGCACAACGGACAACTGAAACGGTCGCCATTGTGCAAGCTCCGTTCTTCCAGTTAACTAACGTAAGCCCAAGGAGATGCATAACGCGTTACGCCGAATTTGCACATTCCCACTTGGGGATGGTGGTTCTCTGCGCTGGCTGGCGGAATTCCCTTTGCTACTCACTCTTAGTCCTTGGCAGCCGGGTCTCTCCCTCCCTCCACTTCGCCGCCAGAGAGTCGACGGCTGTTCCTTTTCTTGTCCCCCTCCCTCCGCCAGCTGGCCCTTTCAGGGACTCCTCCGGTTCCTCCCACCCTGCCCCGCGCGGGCTACGGCTGTGCCGTCAGCAGTCGCCCCTCCCCGGCGCCCGGGCCAGGAACGCCGCTCTGCCCCGCCCCCCGCGCAGGCAGCCGTCCCCTACATCCGGGTACCGACTCCAGCCGCCCAGACTCTGGCACTATGGTCATGGCGGAGGGGACGGCTGTGCTGAGGCGGAACAGGCCGGGTACTAAGGCTCAGGTACTATCTTTGCACCTTTGGTGGAGGGGGAGGGGGCTCTTGGTGCCGAGCAGAGTCGCACTTTGAAGCTGGATACCTCTCAGAGGAGGATGGGCCGGGGCGACCGGCGGACTGGCGGGGGCACTGGTGCCCGGCCTGCTCTTCCGGAGCCTCAGCCCCTCGGTTTGGCTGAGGCGGCGGCGGCGGCCCGGGAGGCCTGCGTAGCTCCGACTGGAGGGTGGGCGTGAGGGGCGCGTAGGGGCGGCCGAGACCCGGGCTGGAAAGCCTGTTAGCAGCCACTGCTTGTTGTCGCCTTTTGCCTGATCTCCAGTGACCAGTGTCTGAGGGGTGCGGCCCGCCAGGTGGAGACCCTGAGGTTCTATGAGGGTCAGCTAGGGTGGGAGGGGTGTAAACAGCCTACCTTGTCCTGCCTTCCAGTTTCTATCTGGCTTGTAACCTGCCCGACTCCTGACATGCAGCTTGTCTAGCCGGCTCCGGGAGTCGGTAATTCACTTTATCCTCCTCCTCCTGCTGCTTTTGACCACTTCTCACTCTAGCTGTTCTCTGGTCCAGCAAGTTTTCATCATCAGGCTGGGACTTGTTAGATGTCATTCCTTGTGAATTTCTTTGTTATTATGTGTGAAGCATAAGGAAGGAACTGATTATAATTTTATCAACTTTTAGTAGGGCGGTACTTGGGGTGAGTTGGTCCTTGTGTCAGTATTGATTCTTGGGATTTGCAAAAGACGAGTGCTCTTCACATTCCTAAAACAAATCAAATAGGGTAGTTAGACCTCATCTGATTAACCTGCCAGGTGAAATGGTTTGCAGTTGGGTACATGCTCCAAAATCAGGAGAGATGTTATAATGTGATTTTAAAGAAAAAGAGGTAATGTGTGTGTGGGGTGGCGAGCAGGGTAGGGGACCAGATACAACCGTGGAGCTACTACTTTATGCCAGATAATAGATTTTTAATGCCTTGCACAGAATTTGGGAAGGGGTGTCCTTTCAAAGGGAACTTTTAGATCCAGGCATCTTCCCAGATCCATGTTACAGATAAGGAAACTGAAGCCCAGAAATTAGACTGCTTTTGCTAAAGGTTAGTCTCCATATTCGATTTGTACTTAGTTCACTAGTGACCTTTTCTTTTTCACAAATTGCTTCTAGTACTGAATTTTAGAGAGTTCAGTTTGAAAGCCTTTTGTTTTTATAGTCATGTTTTATTGTGTCAGTTTTATTGGCAGTTTTATGGTCATCCTACTTGGAATTTGTATATTATTTGTGCTTTTTACTGTTTCCAAAATTTCTTTCTTTATAAATGATCTTTTCTCAGATGCTTTTAATTCTCATTCTGTGGAAACATTATTTCTGATTCTTTTATATGATGAACTTTTATATTTTTGTATTTAGAAGTGAATTTTTTGTACTCACATAAGAATCATCCGTTTTTACTGATTCAAAAGTTATTAATTTTGAAAGGATAGAGAATCATAGATTTTAACTCAGTATTGTAACACGCCTATTTGCTATGTTATGAGTAAGTCACATATAGAAAGCTCCTTAGCTTTTTTCCACATAGTCATAGATCACAGTTGTTAAATAAAATGTAATAGAAAAGGTTAGAATTTTTAAAAAAGGACTACTTAAGCAGCATTCTGCCTGTCTTTTGTATATCACACTGATTTCCTTCCTGAAATGGGTCTACTCTAAAATGATATATTTAGAATTAGAGTAGATAGAGTATCTTTCTACTTTTTTTTAAATTGGTTAGGTTGGATTATAGGAACATAGTTGTTTTTCAATAAATGTTTTACTGAATTAGATGAGAATGTTCATTAAGCTGGATTTTTGGCTCCTCTTTTAAGTGTTTTAAGTATGAGGCAAGCATTTAATTCTCAATTAACTTTTTACATCTTTTCTGTGTATTACTATATGTGTTTTCTAATATTTTAAGAAGAGAATACAAACTTTTTTATTTTTTTAAAAATGAAAAAATTTGCAAAGTGTAGTAATAGAAACATTTTTCACTACAAATCAGGAATAATTTTAAAACTACTTTCTAATAATATGTGGATAATATCTAGGAAGAGACATCCTAAAACAATTTCCAGAAAGTCATTTTTATGTCTTAACTTTTAAAATAAATTTAGTTCATTTTCATTCAGAATAGGCAAATATTAAAAAAGAAAAGATATGAAATGCTTAAGACACTTAAATGGTATACCATACCCATCACGTACTCTCAGAACTAGGACATTACTAATATAGTTAAATCCTTCTGTATCACATTCTTCTGTCTTCTACCCACTCCTAGTCAGTAATGGTGATTATCATTCCTTTTTTTTTTCTTTAAACTTTTCACTGTTACATGCATTATATTTATAAATATCTTTTGCAATTAAACTTTTATTAATGTGGTATCAAACACTGTATTCTTCAGTTTGCTCCAATTTTTAGAGACTTATTCACGTTGACTGATGCAGGGTTATAGATTTTTGGTTTACTACTACCTTTTCCCAGACATTTATTGAGTACCTACCGTGTGCCATGCATTAAGCGCCTACAGAAGATATATAGGTAAACTGCTGAAAAAGCCGTCAGATGGAAAGTCTGAACGCTTGGGTGAATGTCTGTGAACTGGGCTATCGATAGAGCAGTTCAGAACCAGTACAAAGTGATCCATAAAAATATTCCCCTTAAAAGAAGATTGTTTGAACTTTTCTGGTAGTCTTTGAACTTTTCTGGTAGTCCAGTGATTAAGCCTGGCTGTGGGGCTTCCCTGGTGGCTCAGTGGTGAAGAGTCCACTTGCTGATAATGGAAGAGACACAGATTGCATCCTGGATTCAGGAGAATCCCGCATGCTTAAGAGCAACTAAGCCCACGTGCCACAACTATGGAACCTGTGTGCTAGAGGCCCAGGATCTGCAACTCCTGAGCCCACCTGTGGCAACTACCGAAACCCGTAGCCCCCGCTCTCTGCAATTAAAAAAAGCCTGAGTGCAGCAACGAAAACCCAGCACAACCAAAAAGTAAATAAATAAAATTTTGAAAAGTAGGTTGTTCTTTTTAAACGATTTGTTTTTGATGGTGCTCACATTTTGATTTAGAAATTTAAAACATCATTTGCAATTAGAATTGTAATTTATTATAATATCTGTCTTAAATAATACTTAATGGAGTAGTAACTGCTGCTTATTCTAGTTATTCTCTTTGGGTAAAAACTGATGAAGTTTTTTACTGCCCGGATATTTTTTTTCATTAGAACTTTTGGAAAATATTTAACCACCACAAACAAAATTGTGCTGGACTTATCAATAACATATGAAAGGTTTCTGAGAGCCATATTTGAGGGATCTATGGTTGAGAAAACTGTAACTTAGAATTCAGTTAAATAAAATCTTGGTGTTCATTTAAAACATTGAATAAAATTTCTTTTACTTACAATCACATTGTTTAAAATATGAGAATTTTTCTTCTCCTCTGGTATAACTTTGGATCTTTGTTAAGAATTGAAATTAATCATAATAGTATTGCATCTTCTTTGTAACTTTGTATATGCTTTAACCATGACATTTTTTCTTATAGGATTTCTATAATTGGCCTGATGAATCCTTTGATGAAATGGACAGTACACTTGCTGTTCAGCAGGTAATAATAATAGTTTCTTTTGCAACTCCAATAACCTAAGCATTTTATCTCCCTTGGCATAGTTAAGTATTCCTATATCTTTTAGTACAAACCAGAATCCATGGAATTATTGGGGTGCCTGCTTAAAACTTTTATCAAACCTCATTTTGTTTTAAGATGGCATATTAAATATCATCAAACTTAAATACATTTTATTATCTGTTAATATATACCAAATTAGGGTATAAAATTTGACTTTGCTGCTGCTAAGTCGCTTCAGTCGTGTCTGACTCTGTGCGACCCCATAGATGGCAGCCCACCAGGCTCCCCCGTCCCTGGGATTCTCCAGGCAAGAACACTGGAGTGGGTTGCCATTTCCTTCTCCAATGCATGAAAGTGAAAAGTGAAAGTGAAGTCACTCAGTCGTGTCCGACTCCTAGCAACCCCATGGACTGCAGCCCATCAGGCCCCTCCGTCCATGGGATTTTCCAGGCAAGAGTACTGGAGTGGGTTGCCATTACCTTCTCCGAATTTAATTCACAAATAATTGAATGCTTAAGTGGAATAATGTAAGTATAAAGAAGTAGCATACTCATTATTCATTTAGTGATTGAACATTAGAGAACATGCTTGGCTTGCAGGATCTTAGTTCCCTGACCAGGGATTGAATCTTGGACCCTGGTAGTAAGACCACCACATCCTAACCACTCGCCAGGGGACTGCCAGGGAATTCCCATAGTTACTACTACTACTTTTGTCTCCCTCCAATATATTTGAAAATTTGTTTCCACTACCAAATAGCTCACTAAGACTGTGATTATCCAGGAGGTGATAGCATGTTTGGTTTGAAAAACCCCTCAGGAGATTTTTAAGCATTTTTACTGAGAACCGTATTGTATACTATGTTGGGTTTAAAAAAAAAAAAAAAAATTTAATCCCAAATGAATAAAATCTGGAAACTGGGAGAAAAAAGTTTCCATAGCTAATTCTTAAAAAGCACATTAAAGGATTAATAAAAGGATGACTGAAATTGGCTGTGCTAGTATATTAGTCAAGGCTGTTGGATTTTGATAGCTAGATAGTTAAAGTAGATAGCTATTTGGGTTTATTGTGTTGTTTAAAAATATTGGAAAACAAAATAAAAATACAGTTGAATTCTTTGAGTAGTAAAAATTTGACAGGGATTTCCCTGGTGATCTTGTGGTTAGAACTCGGTGCTTCCACTACAGAGGGCATGGGTTTGATCCCTAGTCAGGGAACTAAGATCTTGAGAGCCGTGCTGTGAAACCCCTGCCCCCAAACATTTAATAATTTTAACAGAAACATTAAAAACCTTTAGAATGGATTCAGTATAGTATTTAGATACTTAGCACAGGAAATGCAAGAGTACTGATGATTGAATGGCTTTGCTCTTTGCCTTTTAAGAATGTATTGTTTAAAAAAAAAAAGAATGTGTTGTTCAATAAACAAATATTTAATAGGTTAGTAAAGAGGCCTTATGGAGGATTTGGAAATAAAATCTGGAGTTCTGTGTGTGGAAATTGGCAAAAGTTAAGAGGAAAAATGTGCAGATATTTTTCCCTTTAAAGTAGAGTTTTGTTCTGATGCTATGCTGAATTTATTAGTCCTAATAACAGTTTTTTTTTATGAAATCTTTTGGGTTTCTACATATGAGATTTATTTCATTTACAAACAGCTTGTTCCTTTCTAATCTAGATGCCTTTTATTTCTTTTTCTTGCCTAATTACTCTGGCTGGAATTTCAAATACTATTTTGAATAGAAGTGGCAACAGCAGGCATCCTTATCTTATTTCTGATCTTAATGGAAAGCTTTCATTCTCGTCCACATTAAGTATGATGTTTGCTGTGTGTTTTTCATATTTGGCCTTCATTATGTTGAGTTAGTTTCCTCTTATTTCAAGTTTGTTAGATGTTGAATTTCGTCAAATGTTTTTCTGTACCAATTGAGATCATTGTGTTGTTTTTTTTTTCCCCCCTCCATTCTGTTAACATGGTGTATTGTATTGATCAGTTTTTGTATGTTGAACCATCCTTCTGTTCAAGGAATAAATCTCATTTGATTATGGTGTATAATCATTCTAATTTGCTGCTGAATTTACTAGGATTTTTGCATCAGTGTTCACAAGGGATATTGGTTTCTAGTTTTCTTAGAGTATTTTAATTTGGCTTTGGTATCAGGAACGCTGCTGTAATGGAGTTAGGAAGTATGCTGTTGTCTTCAATTTTTTTTGAAAGACTTTGAGAAGGATTGATGTTAGTTCTTTTAATATTTAGTAAAATTCGCCCGTGAAGCCGTTAGGTCCAGGGCTTTTCTTTGGTTGCACGACATTGTGAATACAAGAAAGCCACAGAACCATATACTTAAAAATGACTATCCTTTCCACATTGAATGGTTTTCGACACTCTTGTCAAAAATAATTTAACTTTATGTGAGGGTTTATTTCTAGTTCCTCTGTTCAATTCCATTGGTCTATATAAGTCTGCTTATGTCAGTACTAGACCCTTTTTTTTTTTTCCATATCAACACCTACTTTAACTAATTACTTAGGCTGCACTGGGTCTTAGTTGCGGCTCACAGGATCTTATTTGCAGTATGCACAATAGTTAGGGCATGAGAACTCTTAGTTGTGGCATATGGGATCTAGTTCTCTGGTCAGGGATAGAACTTGGTTCCTCTGCATTGGGAGAGCCGAGTCTTAGCCACTGGATCTCTAGGCTGTTTTGATTACCATAGCTTTGTAGTAAGTCTTGAAATTGGGAAGTGTGCATGCTTCAATTTATGTTTTCAAGATTCTTTGACTATTTGGTGCCCCTTGGAATTACATATGAATTTGAGAATCAGCTTTTCCATTCCTGCAGAAAGACTTGGAATTCTGGTAGAGATTGCACAGAATCTGTAGATTGCTTTAGGTAATATTGATAACAATATTAAGTCTACCTATGGACGTAAGATAGCTTTCATTTAGGTCTTCTTTAATTACTTTTAACAATGTTTTGTAATTTTCAGTATGCAAGTATTTAATCTTCTGATTTAAATTAATTCTTCCATATTTTATTCTTTCAGGTACTGTTGTAGATGGAGTTGCTTTCTTTTTTCTTCATATTTTTTATTGAAGTAAATAGTTGATTTACAATGTTTAGGTGTACAGCAAAGTGATTCAGTTATATATAGGTGTGGATATATATAGGAGTTGCTTTCTCTTTTTTTCTTTCATTTCTTTTTCTTGTGCTGGGTCTTCTTTGCTGGGTGGGCTTTTTCTCTAGCTGCAGAGAGTGGGGGTGACTCTGTAGTTGCCGTGCATGGGCTTCTCATTGCTGTGGCTTCTCTTGCTGTGGAGCATGGGCTTTTAAGGTCCGTGGGCTTCGGTAGTTGCTGCATGAGGGCTGAGTAGTTGTGGTTCATTTGTTCCACAGCATGTGGAATCTTCCCAGGTCAGGGATTGAACCTGTGTCTCCTGTATTGTCAGGAAGATTCTTTATCACTGAGCCATCTGGGAAGCTCCAAGAGTTGCCTTCTTAATTTTCGTTTTGAATTGTTCATTGAAGGTATACGCAACTGATATATATATATATATATATATATATATTTGTTATTGTGTTTGGTTGCTCTGGGTCTTTGTTGCTACATGCAGGCTTTTTCTGAGTTAATAATGCATGCTTGGTAATTGTGGTGCATGGGCTTAGTTGTTCCAAGGCATGTGGAATGTTCCTGGACTGGGGATGGAACCCATGTCCCCTGCATTGATAGGTGGATTCCTATGCACCATACCACCAGGGAAGCCTGAAACACAACTTATTTTTTATATTGATTTTGTATTCTGCTACTTCATTGAATTCACTTATTAGCTTTATGAGCTTATTTTCTGTTTAATTGTTCTGGCTAGAATTTAAGTATAGTGTTGAATAGCAGTGATGAAAGCAGGCATTCTTGTCTCATTTCTGGATTTTTTTTGTTTTTGGCCTCGTGGGATCTTAGTTCCCTGACCAGGGGTTGAACTCTGTCTCTCGGCAGTGAAAGTGTAGTATCCTAACCATTGGACTACCTAGGAATTCCCTCGTGTTTAATTTTAGAGCAAGGGAAACCTATCAGTTTTTCACCATTGAGTATGACGTTGCCTGCGGGTTTTTATAAAAGCCCTTCATCGTATTGAGGAACTTCTCTACTATACCTGATTTTCTGTATTTTTATTATGAAGGATGTTGGATTTTGTCAGAGGCCTTTTCTGCATTAATTGAAATAACTGTGTGTTTTTTCCCTTTTAATATTAATGTAGTGTATTATATTGGTTAATTTTTTTTTTTAGTGTTGGACTACCTTTCATTCCTTGCAGCTTTCTTCTGATTTGTTTGTATGGTATATTTTTTTCCATCCTTTTACTTCTAGCCTACCTATATCATTATATTTGAAGTAAGTTTCTTGTAAACAGTATAGTTGGGTTATATTTCTCTGTTCTTTCTGACAATCCTTGTCTTTTAATTAGTGTATTTAGGCCTTTTAACCTCAATATAGGCTTCCCTGGTGGCTCAGAATTCACGCGCCGATGCAAGAGACATGAATTCAATCAATCCCTGGGTTGGGAAGAGTCTCTGGAGAAGGAAATGGCAACCCACTCCAGTTTCCTTGCTTTGGACATCGCATGGATAGAGGAGCCTGGTAGGCTACAGTGCAAGGGGTTACAAAAAATCAGACACAACTGAGCAACTAAAACAACAACAGTGTTAATGTAGTTATTGATAGATATGTTTAGATTTAAAGTTATCATTTTGTTACTTTTCCTTTGTTCTTTTTTTGTTTACCCTTTTCTGCCTTTTTAAGGGTTATTTGAGCATATTCTATTGTATTCTAATTTTGGCTATATTTCTTATAATTTTTTGATGATTGTTCTAGAAATTACTAAGTACATGCTTACCTTTTCACAATCTATTTAGAGTCAGTATTTTACTGCTTTGATTGAAATGCAAAAACTATCATTAGTTAGACCTCTTTACCCTCCTCCTTTATACTATAGCTGTCTACATTGCATCTATTAATATATACCTTGAAAACCCTATTGGAGAATGTTGCATATTTTGCTTTCATCTGCCAAATATATTTTAAAGATCAGAGGAAAATAGTCTAATATATATTTATACCCAGATATTTGTAATTGCTGTTGCTTTTGATATTCTAAGTTTCTGGTATTTTTTTTTTTCCTTCTATCTGAAGAACTTCCTTTAGTAATTCTTTTAGAGCCATCTGCTGGCTAGGAATTCTCCTTAGTTTTCTTTCCTCTGAGAGTATCTGTATCTTTATTCTTGAAGGGTATTTTTGCTAGGTAAAGAATTCTGAGTTGACTGTGCTTTTCTTTCAGCACTTTAAAAGTATTGTGCCATTTCTTCCTGTCATCTGTGATTTCTGA
The DNA here is from genome assembly GCF_019923935.1 of Bubalus bubalis. Classification (NCBI taxonomy): domain Eukaryota; kingdom Metazoa; phylum Chordata; class Mammalia; order Artiodactyla; family Bovidae; genus Bubalus; species Bubalus bubalis. Next base: position 138,224,703 of record NC_059158.1, read on the forward strand.
TGAGAAAGCTGCACTCATTTGAATTCTTATTCTAAGGTCATGTCTTTTCCTCCTGGCTTCTTTATCTTTTTTTTTTTTTTTTTTCATTTTATTTTTTTTTAATTGAAGGATATTTGCTTTACAGAATTTTGTCATTTTCTGTCATACATCAAGAATCAGCCATGTACACCCATGTCCACTGCCTCCCGAACCTCTCTTCCATCTCCCTCTCCTTCCCACCCTTCTAGATTTTCACAGATCCCCTGTTTGAGTTCCCTGAGTCATGCAGCAAATTCCCATTAGCTATTGATTTTACATATGGTGTTACAAATTTCCATGTTACTGTCTCCATACGTCTCACCCTCTCCCTTCTCCCCTGCCCCTGTGTCCTTAGGTCTGTTTTCTGTCTGTTTCTCCATTGCTGCCCTGAAAGTAAATTCATCAGTACCATCTTTTTAGATTCCATATATATGAGTCAGTATATGATGTTTATTTCTATAATTTATTTATTTCTCTTTCTGACTTACTTCACTCGGTACAACAGGCTCTAGGTTCATCCACCTCAGTAGAACTGACTCAAATGTGCTCCTTTTTAATGGCTGAGTAGTATTCCACTGTGTATATGTACCACAGCTTCTTTATCCATTCATCTGTCGATGGACATCTAGGTTGCTTCCATGTTCTAGCTATTGTAAATAGTGCTGCAATGAACATTGGGGTACATGTGTCTTTTTCAGTTTTGGTTTCCTCAGGGTATATGCCTAGGAGTGGGATGACTGGGTCATATGGTGTTTTTTTTTTCTATATGAAACTTTTAGTATTTTATTCATTTTCATAGTTTTACAGAATTAGTAAAAATAATGACCCATTATAAATAAGTATAAAATGGAAGTTGATGAAAAAATAACCCCAAGTCTTCCTTGACTCCCATCCTCCCACCAAAAAACTAGCTAGTATGTGGCAAATATCCTTTTCACACATTATCTTTAGGCATATATTCACTTTGTAGTGGTGGATAGTTTACTCGCTAAGTCATGTCTGACACTTGAAACGCCACAGACTATAGACTGCCAGGCTCCTCTGTCCATGAGGTTTTCCAGGCAAGATTACTGGAGTGGGTTGCCACTTCCTTCTCCGCATATGGTGGTTTTATTCCTAGTTTTTTAAGGAATCTCCATACCGTCTTCCATAGTGACTGTATCAATTTACATTCCCACCAGCAATGCAAGAGAGTTCCCTTTTCTCCACACCCATCCAGCTTTTATTGTTTGTAGAGTTTTTCATGGCCATTCTGACTGGTGTGAGGTGGTACCTCGTTGTAGTTTTGATTTGCATTTCTCTAATAATGAGCGATGTTGAGCATCTTTTCATGTGTTTGTTAGCCATCTGTATATCTTCCTTGGAGAAATGTTTGTTTAGATCTTTTTCCCACTTTTTGATTGGGCTGTTTGTTTTCCTGATATTGAGTTGTGTGAACTGCTTGTATATTTTGGAAATTAATTCTTTGTCAGTTGTTTCCTTTGCTATTATTTTCTCCCGCTCTGAGGGTTGTCTTTTCACCTTGTTTGTAGTTTTCTTTGTTGTGCAAAAGTTTTTAAGTTTAATTGGATCCCACTTGTTTATTTTTGTTTTTATTTCCATTACTCTAAGAGGTGGATCATAGAAGCTTTGATTTATGTAATCGAGTGTTCTGCCTATATTTTCCTCTAAGAGTTTTATAGTTTATGATCTTACGTTTAGGTCTTTAATCCATTTTACCTTTGTGTATGGCATTAGGAAGTGTTCTAATTTCATTTTTTTGCATGTAGCTGTCCAGTTTTCCCAGCATCACTTATTATAGAGGCTCTCTTTGCCCCATTGTATATTCTTGCCTCCTTTGTCAAAAATAAGGTACCCGTTGGTGTGTGGGTTTATCTCTGGGCTTTCTATCTTGTTCCATTGGCCTATATTTCTGTTTTTGTGCCAGTATCATACTATCTTGATGACTGTAACTTTGTAGTATAATCTGAAGTCAGGAAGGTTGATTCCTTCAGCTCCATTCTTCTTTATCAAGACTGGTTTGGCTATTCGGGATCTTTTGTGTTTCCATATGAATTGTGAAATATTTTGTTCAAGTTCTATGAAAAGTACCATTGGTAATTTGATAGGGATTGCATTAAATCTGTAGATTGCATTTGGTAGTATAGTCATTTTCACAGTACTGATTCTTCCTGCCCAGGAGCATGGACTCTCTCTCCATCTGTTTATGTTGTCTTTGATTTCTTTCATCAGTGTCTTATAATTTTCCATATAGGTTCTTTTGTCTCCTTAGAGATAAAAGGAGATTCTCTTTATTCCTAGATGTTTTAATTCTTTTTGTTGCAAAGGTGAATGGGATTGATTCCTTAATTTCTCTTTCTGATTTTTCATTGTTAGTATATAGAAGTGCAAGTGATTTCTGCGTATTGACCTTGTGTCCTGTGACTTTGCTGAATTCCGATTAGCTCTAATAATTTTCTGATAGTTTCTTTTGGGTTTTCTATGTATAGTATCTTGTCATCTGCAAACAGTGAGTTTTACTTCTTCTTTTCCCATCTTGATTCCTTTTATTTCTTTTTCTTCTCTAATTGCCATAGCTAGGACTTCCAAAGCTATGTTGAATTGAGAGTGGTCACCCTTGTCTTGTTCCTAATCTTAGAGGGAATGCTTTCAGTTTTTCATCATTGAAAATAATGTTTGCTGTGGGCTTATCGTATATGGCCTTTACTGTTTTGAGATAGGTTCCTTCTATGCCCATTTTTTTAAGCATTTTTATCATAAGTGGGTGCTGAATTTTGTCAGAGGCTTTTTCTGCATCTATTGAGATGACCATATGATTTTTATCTTTCAGTTTGTTAATATGGTGTATCACATTGATTGATTTGTGTATGTTGAAGAATCCTTGCATCCCTGGAATAAGCCCAACTTGATCATCGTATATGAGCTTTTTAATGTGTTGTTGAATTCTGTTTGCTAGAATTTTGTTGAGGATTTTTGCATCTATGTTCATCAGTGATTTTGGCCTGTAATTTTCTTTTTTTGTGTTGTCTTTGCCTGGTTTTGGTATCAGGGTGACTGTGGTCTCATAGAATAAGTTTGGAAGTGTTCCTTCCTCTGCCCCTGGCTTCTATATCTTTAGTTTATGTCAGTTTGATTACCTCTGGGCATGGATTTCTTTGGATTTTCTTGTTTGGTATTGACTCTGCTTTTTCTTATTGTGGCAAAAAATGCATAACATAAAATTGATCATTTTTGCCATTTTTAAGTGTATGATTTTGTGGTATCAAGTACATTCACATTGTTGTGCAACCATCTCCATCTCCAGAACTTTTTCATCTTTCCCAACTGAAAGTCTGTACCCATTAAACAATAACTCTTGTATGATTTACTGTATAGTATGATATTTTAATTAACTATGAAACTTGTTTTTTTATAGTATATTCAACAGAACATAAGGGCAGATTGTTCCAATATTGACAAAATTCTTGAGCCACCTGAAGGCCAAGATGAAGGTGTGTGGAAGTATGAACATTTAAGGTAGGTCCTCATGATATAGCAAAATAGTAATAGTAACGTCTAGTGGTAAAAATAACCTTTAATATTAATTATGATTATGAATCATAAATTATTATTTAACTATAGACCAAAAAGCCAGTTTCTAAAGCTTTTATGTTTTCAGTGTTATAAAGTTTTCAACATTGTTATTTACTGATTGTTTTCTGTATTTATGGATTTGGGCCATCTTATCATTTTACACAGTTTTCCTTAATCATATCCTTTAATCACAGATGCAGTATTTCCAAGTACCTACTCATTTTTACTGCCTACTACCTGCCTACTTTATTTCTCTCTAGAGGGCCTAGTCTAGACTTGGTAGCTGATGTGTTACCTGTCAACGAGTATGAATTACCAGTCTTCTCTTTGGTAAATTAAGATTAATTGTAATCCTGAAATAAGTTTTAGAGCTTTTAATAATAGTCTTTGAATGAAAAAATTGATTTCTAATGAATCATGAGTCAACTTTAGAAGCAGCTGTAACCTGAAGTTACTAGGTTATTTCTTTCTTTTTTTTAAATTAGGTTATATCTTGAAGTTAAAAACTTCCCTTTGTAAATGGGAATTGATAAGTTAGAGAAGGCAGCATGAAATACGTGTTCATCCAAGTTTGTTACTTTGAGTTGATTTTTAAATAATAAAGTAGAGATATGAATTTTCCTGCATAAATTAGACCCCATTTCCTATGATGAGTGCCTTAATTTGTAGACAAGGTACTTTTTCTGTTGTTTTGTTTTGATGCCATAGGCTTGTCTAGATATTGTTAAGACAGTGTCTTGTCGTAACAGTTCAGCTGTTTCAGGGACTTCTTTGTAAGCTGCCAGTTTCTTGGGCAAGTCACTTGACTACTTGATCGGGTTTTCTTTTTTAATACATCTTGATGGATGATCATTGAAAGCTGATCATTGAAAGCATGATGGATGATCATGAGTATGTAGATATTATGCCATTCTTATAAATATAGAAAACACTTTAGAATGATATATACTCTGCCTTATTTTAATCTACTTTGAAAATAACTACTTACTTACCTGTAGGATTAAGGATGAAAATAAGCAAGGGTATTTTTTATACTATAAGCCTAATTTCTAAAAAGTTAGGGTTCATTTTAATTTACAAGGTTTTTATTTCTGATCTAAAAAAACTTTTTCCTCCCTACTTAATTTAGACTGTGAAATATGCATTATACAAAACTTGTAAAATCTTTCTTATGCATATTCCATTTGTCCTGGTGCTATTGTTACTACTTTTGTTATTTTTTAATATTATTTTTTTTGTATAATTCACTTATTTTTGTTTTGTATAATTTAAATATTATACATCACATATATATTGTTTTGTGTCTTTATTATAGTGTATACATCTTTATAGTTAACCAAAAAGAGTTTTCAAAGTAGTTTGATTTTTTTGCATGTGCTTAATGTTACTGATTTGAGGCTTAATACTTGATATTACTGGTTAATGTAGTTGATTATATGTTAATGGGGATTGAATCTTGACCTCAGTGAAATCTACCAGTACTTCTCACTGAATATTTGTAATCATGAAAAGATGCTGTTTCCTTTGAATGGCTGCAATCCCATGCCAGTGTATAGGGCTTAGTGACTAGAGGGTAGTCAGCTCTGGTTTGACCCTTCAGCTGCGTAACTCTGTGTGTGAGCCCTGTGTCGAATTAACTTGAAGCTGTTAAGTTTACACTGTTTGCCACAGATTGTACCTATAACACTGCCAGATCAGTTAGCTTAATTTTCCTGTTGGCTGTAAGTAGATTGGACTAGGTGAGAAACTTTTTTGTCACCACTTGTCTTTGTTACTACTTAGTGGAAAACAACTCAGAAACATAAAACATGCAACTTACAGATATTGAGCAGTATAGATTTATGTGCTGCTGCTGCTGCTGCTAAGTTGCTTCAGTCGTGTCCGACTCTGTGCGACCCCATAGACGGCAGCCCACCAGGCTCCTCTGTCCATGGGATTCTCCAGGCAAGAACACTGGAGTGGGTTGCCATTTCCTTCTCCAGTGCATGAAAGTGAAAAGTCAAAGTGAAGTCACTCAGTCGTGTCCGACTCTTAGCGACCCCATGGACTGCAGCCTACCAGGCTCCTCCATCCATGGGATTTTCCAGGCAAGAGTACTGGAGTGGGGTGCCATTGCCTTCTCCAATAGATTTATGTAGTGATTCAGAAATAGTGTTATTTGTGTACTCTTAGAACAACATTATTATTAGGCATCTGAAATGGAAATAGATAGCTGATAATTTGACCTTTTTTTTTTTATTTGCTTTCTTCTTTAAAAAAAAATACTTATTTCATTTCCTTGTTGGCTATGCTGGGTCTTTGTTGCTGCATGGGCTTTTCTAGTTGTCGTGAGTGGAGGCTACTCTGTAGTTGTGGTGAAATGGGTTTCTCATTACCGTGGCTTCTCTTGTTGCACGGCACGGACTCTAGGCACACTGGCTTCAGTAGTCATGGCATGTGGGCTCAGTAGTTTCAGCTCTCAGTCTCTAGAGCACAGGCTTACGAGTTGTGCTTAGTTGCCCCAGCAGCATGTGGAATCTTCCCTGACCAGGGACAACTGTATTCAGATATATACACACATATAAATTTTTATATAACTGGAATTGTACTGTGAATATAAGTATATATCTTTTGTATGTTTATGTAATATCAACATTTTACTGTTTTCTAATTGCTAATCATTTATGTTTCAAAGAAATTTTTTATGTATAGAGTTTAAGTGAACATCTTTGTACATATATCTAGATTGCAGTTCTGATTGTTTCATTAGAATAGATCCTTAAGAGAATGACTTAGTCAAAAAATACACACTTTGTAAGGTTCTTGGTAAATATTTTCAAATTATTTCTCAGAACAATTATACTAATTTCTAGTGTTTAAAGTGATCAACTCACTGAAAACTGATATTGAATGTTATTATTAGGGTCTTTGGTTTTGGGTTTTATTTACTAATGTGTATGTCTTTGTAAGGAATGTGCCATGTGAACTCAAGTGGTGTTGATAATAGTGATGAGAAAGGATGGTTTTTTTTTTTTTTTTTTTACAATTAATATTCTAAAAATAATATGGAGAATAGATAAAGCTTTTTCATTTATATATTTACCTTTTTAGGCAATTCTGTCTTGAGCTAAATGGACTTGCTGTCAAACTTCAGGTAATATTTTCTTTAACTTAAAACTAATTGAAAGTTCTGATTTTTTTTCCTGTTTTTATAAATTAATGTGCTTACAAAGACATCCAGAATTTGTAATTTATTCTAGAATTTTGCACAAAATGTAGCAACTCAATTGATAAACTTTTTCATTGTTATTTTACATGTTAATAAGTGTAACAATTTTTAACAGAGTGAATGCCATCCAGATACATGCACTCAGATGACGGCAACTGAACAGTGGATTTTTCTTTGTGCAGCTCATAAAACACCGAAAGAGGTGAGAATGTATAAAGTTGAATGACTAATAAATTCATTATAACCTAAATCTCTTCAAGACAATGATAGACAAATTTTTTTGAGTTTTTAGGTCACTGTTTATTTTGCTCTTTGGTTTAGAGTTCTTTGATGCAAGGTTATTGTCACAGTGTTACTTTAAGATTTCTTTTGATTAGTATCTTTTGAAAATTTTTTAATTAAAATATCATTAACCTACACTATGTTAGTTTCAGGAGTAAAGCATACTGATTTGATATTTCTCTAAATTATAAAGTGATCACCGTGAGAAGTTTAGTTTACCATCTGCCATCATATAGAGTTACTACAGTATTATTGAGTGTTTCTTATGTTGTACATTTCATTCCTAGGGCTCATTTATTTTGTAACTGGCAGTTTATACCTCTTAATCTTCCTCATCTATTTCATTCATTTCTATCTCCCCTCTGGCAACCACCTTTGTTCTCTATATCTATGACTTCTGTTTTATTTTTTCTTTACTTTTGTTTTTTTAGATTCCACTTATAAGTGAAATCATATGGTATTTGTCTTTCTCTGTCTTGTTTTGTTTTTTAGATTCTACATACAAGTGAAATCATATGGTATTTGCCTTTCTCTGACTTTTTTTCACATAACATAATACCCTCTAGGTCCATCTATGCTTTTGCAAATGGCAAAATTTCAGTTTTATGCCAGTGTGTATACATACCACATCTTCTTTATATGGACACTTAGATTGTTTCCGTATCTTTGTTGTCATTGTTGTTTAGTCGCTGTTGTGTCTGACTCTTATGACTCCATGGACTGTGGCCTACCAGGTTCCTCTGTCCGTGGGATTTCCCAGGCAGGAATACTGGAGTGGGTTGCCACGTCCTTCTCTAGGTGATCTTCCCGACTCAGATCAAACCTGCATCTCCTGCATGGTCAGGTGAATTCTTTACCACTGAGCCATCAGAGAAGCCCTGCTTCCATATCTTGGCTACTGTAAATAATGCGTCAGTGAACATGGGCATGCGTGTATCTGTTTGATTAGTGTTTTTGTTTCTTTGGGCAGGTACACAGGAGTAAAATTGCTGGGTTGTATGGCAGTTTCTATTTTTCAATTTTTAGGAACCGCTGTACTGTTTTCCATAGTGGTTGTACCAGTTTACATTCTGTCCAGCAGTGTAGGAGGGTTCCCATATCTCCTCAACAGTACTTATTTTTTGTCCTTTTTTGGGGGGGTGGGCCATATTGCACAGCATGTGGGATCTCAGTTCCCCAAGCAGGGATTGAACTCGTGCCCCCTGTAGTGGAAGCGCAGATTCTTAACCACTGGACTGCCAGGGAAGTCCTTGTTTTTTTGATGGTAATCTTTTTGACAAATATGAGGTAGTATCTCATTCTGGTTTGATTTGTATTTCCTTGATAATTAGTGATGTTGAGCATCTTTACATATGTCTGTTGGCCATCTGTATGTCTTCTTTTGAGAAAATGTGTATTCAGGTCTTCTGCCCATTTTTTAACCTGATTTTCAAAGAGTGTACCCTTTTTTTGTTCTAGAAGTTTTATGGTTTCCCATCTGACATTTAAATCTTAAATCCATTTTGAGTTTATTTTTGTGTATGGTGTAAGTAATCCAGGTTGACTCTTTTGCATGTAGCTGTCCAATTTTCCCAGCACCATTTATTGAAGAGACTTTCTTTATCCCAGTGTATATACATTGCCTCTTTTGTTATAGACAACTGACCATGTAAGTGGGGTTTATTTCTAGGCTCTCTATTCTCTTCCCTATGTATCTGTTTTTGTGCCAGTACCATACTGTTTTGATTACTATAGCTTTGTAGTATAGTTTCAAATCAGGCACTTGGTATCTCCAGCTTTGTCGTTACTTCTTAAGATTGTTTTGGATATGTGGGGTCTTCTGTATTTCCATACAAATTTTAGAATTATTTGTTTTAGTTCTGTTAAAAATGCCATAAGTATTTTCATATGGATTGCATTGAGTATGTAGATTGCCTTGGGAAGTACCGTCACTTTAACAGTATTAATTCTTCCAATCCGTGAACATGGTATATCTTTCCATTTGTTTGTATGGTATCATTTCTTGTAACTGGACAATTAAATTGGCTAGAACTTAACGATTCATTGACTAGGACATAATAACACCTGTCATATCGTGTTGATATCTAATGTGTAATGGACGAAATACACTTGTTTAGATATTTTGGTTTAGTTTTAATTTCTTTTTGTAAGAATAACTCTTGGTGATTACTAGTTGATACTAATTGATTACTAGATTACTAGTCTATCAAATAGAAATGTTGAGTTTTATAGGTCAGTGTTTTTTTCCTACATTAATATTTCTTACTATTTATTTGAAAGTGAAGTCGCTCAGTCATGTCCGACCCTCAGCGACCCCATGGACTGCAGCCTTCCAGGCTCCTCCGTCCATGGGATTTTCCAGGCAGGAGTACTGGAGTAGGGTGCCATTATTTGAAACCCACCATAATGATTTTCCTTCCACAATTGGTCTTATTGAAACCCAGCATAATGATTTTCCTTCCATAATTGGTCTTATTGAAAATCTCATTCATGTTGTTTTTTCCTTATTTTGCTTTTGTTAAGGTGAGGGTATAGGAAGTTGCAATTGTTTATAGAACATTTTTTGTTTTAAATTTATGTCATCTGACATGTAGTACACATTCAGTTTTCCTTAGTTGTCTCAAAAATGTCCTTTATAACTGGTTTGCTTAAAAATATGCATTGCATTTCCCTTGATCTGCCTTCCCTTTTAATCTGTGGTAATTAGTTTTTACATGACATTGACTCACTGAAAATAACTGAGTTAGCCCTGTGCTGTAAGATTATAGACCTTTGATTATTATATTGACAGACCACTAAAGCTTAAACCCAGTTAATTCTTTAGTTGGAAAATCAATATTTGATGCCCTTTTGTTTGAAAAGGTTAATTCTCCAAAATAAGAAGTATCTGATACCTATCTAAGCTAGTAGTACTTATTTTTCAATATTGACTTCACGCATGATACTACTTTTTTTTTAGTTAATAAGTTGAAGCAATATTAAGATTGTGTATCATTCTGTATCTGGGGAAATCATAGCAGTTTCATTGATAATTCACTGGAATTGACTCCATAGCATAGTACATGATGTGATCATTCCTATTAGAAAATTGAATCCAAAAAGCTAGTGTCATTTTGGCAATAGTAAAGATGGATTACTCTCACTTTAATGTGGGAAAGCCATCCAGTGTGTCTTGTATTGTGAGACACATATATACCAAGTCATTACTACATCCACTTTTTCTTTGTTGCTGTTGTTTAGTTGTGTTCAACTTTTTTGAGGAGGACTAGAGGAGGAGCCTGTGAGGCTCCTCTGTCAATGGGATTTCCCAGTCAAGAATAATAGAGTGGATTGCCATTTCTTTATCCAGGGGATATTCCCGACCCAGGGATTGAACCTGTGTCTCTTGCATTGGCAGGCAGATTCTTTATCACTGAGCCACCAGGGAAATTTTTTTCTTGAGTTATGTTAAATGTAAGATAGAATAATCATCAGAATTATATCCTGTGAGTGAATCTTGAAAGTGCAACACTGCGTGCTGAGGACCAGCTCCACTGGATTTTCCACTTTTCAAGGGATGGTGGTAGTGTATTTTCCAAATGGTAGTTTTGAGGGATGCTACGGCTACTGCTACTGCTAAGTCGCTTCAGTCGTGTCTGACTCTGTACGACCCCATAGACGGCAGCCCACCAGGATCCCCCGTCCCTGGGAGTCTCCAGGCAAGAACACTGGAGTGGGTTGCCATTTCCTTCTCCAGTGCATGAAAGTGAAAAGTGAAAGTGAAGTTGCTCAGTCATGTCCTACTCTTAGCGACTCCATGGACTGCAGCCTACCAGGCTCCTCTGTCCATGAGATTTTCCAGGCAAGAGTATTTGAGGGATGGGATTATTGTAAAAATACAAACAAAAGAAAATCTTGAGAGGACACTTTTTGAATCCTTTCTAAATAATTGTACGTAGTTAGAAAATAATAGCAACAGAGATTAGTAGCTAAGAAAGGTGCTCTTATGAATTAAAAGCACTGGCAGATTCTGAAGTGGAAGAGGCGCAGAGTACTCAGCAACAGTGATGATTTACTCAAGGTCCTTCAAAATTACAGAGAGGCATTGCAGCAAATAGAGTTAACTATAAAACAGTGATTATAAGCAATGACGATTATAACTTGTTATTATCCATTAGTCCTTTCAGTCATATGCAGATTGTGATTACTTACAGTAGCATTATAAATATATATTTGGTAAAATATAATTTATAAAAGTTTGAACATGTTACTTACTATTTGTAACATACTGTTTTGGCCATATTTTGCCAAATGTTTGCTGTTGTATATGATGCAGAGTAGGATCAGTTAATTGAGAATTAATTGGAAGAGATGGATGGAGGCAGCTAAATTAAAGCAAAACTCTTCCTCTAATTCCAAAAAGAAAAAATTCAGAAATCAATTAAATATCTAAAGTTATGCTGTTTGAAACAGTAGCCATAAAACGTGTGGCTGTGGAGCACTTAATGTGGGTAGTCTAAATTGAGATGTTCTTTAAGTATAAAATACATACTGATTTCAAATATTTAGTACAAAGGGACAATGTAAAATATCTCATTGAGAGTTAACTGGATAACTACATACAAAATAATGAATTTAGACCCCCTACCTCACACCGTATACAGAAATTAGCTCACAATGGAAATCAAACACCTAAATGTAAGAGCTAAAACTGTAAAACTCTTGGGGGAAAAAATAAGTATAAATTTTCATGACCTTGGACTAGGCAGTGATTTCTTAGATATGACACCAAAAGCTCAGTGGTGGAAGAAGATATGTAAGTCAGATTTCATAGAAAATAAAAATGGTTGTGCTTTAAAGGACACTTGTCAAGAAAATGAAAAGACAATGTACATAACTAGAGAAAATATTTTTGTAAATTATATCTCTGTTAAGGGTCTGGTGTCCAGAATATATAAAGAGCTATTACAAAACAACTAAAAGACAGCTTAATATTAAAATGAGCAAAGAATTTTTTTTTTCTGCTTGCTCAGTGCAGCTTATAGGATCTTAGTTTTTGAACCAGGGATTGAACCCATGCCCATGGCATTGAAAGCATGGAGTCCTAACTACTGGACTGCCAGGCAAGTCCCTAAAATGAACAAAGGATTTGAATGGCTATTTCTCTAAAGAAATATACAAATGGTCAGTAAGTACATGAAAAGGGGTTCATCATCATTAGTAATTAGGCTAAATGCATATCAAAACCACATGAGAATGGAGAAATAAAAATGTGATGGATATAAATACATACAATGGAATATTATTCAGCCATAAAAGGGAGTGAAGTTCTGATATATGCTGTATGTAGCATGAATGAACCTGAAGGACATTATGCTGAGTGAACTAAGCCAGACACAAAAGTACAGTTATGGTATGATTTCTCTTATATGATATATCTAGAAAGGACAAATTCATAGAGCCTGAAAGTAGATTAGAAGTTGTCAGGGCTGGGGATTGGGAATGTGGGGAAATTACTACTTAAATGGTTATAGTTTCTATTTGGAATGAGGAAAAACCTTTGGTTTAAAACAGATAGTATAGATGGCTGCACAATAGTGAATGTAACTAATGCCACTGAATTGTACGTTTAAAAATGTTTAAAATGGAATGGGAATTCCCTGGTGGTCCAGTGGTTAGGACTCTATACTTCCATTACAGAGGGCATGAGTTCAATCTCTGGTTGAGGAACTGAGATCCCATATGCCCATACGTGGCACTGCCAAAAATAAAGGTTAAAATGGCAAATTTTACATTTTACCACAGGTTTTTCAAAGTGGAAAAAAGATCCACCCCTACAATGACATACACTTTACCCGCTGAAATGACTAGAATAATAAGTATTGGCCAGGATGTGAAGAAGATGGAACCCTTATACATAGACAATGGATTTGTAAAATACTGGGTTTGAAAACAGTTTGAAAGTTCCTCAAAATAACAGGTATAGAGTTACTATACGGCTTACCAATTCTACTTACTCCTAGGTTTATACTCAAATGAAAAACATAGATCCAGACAATACTTGTGCACCAGTAAAGCTCACAGTTACGTGAATCACAATATCCAAAAATGGAAACATTCAAATTTCCATCAACTGATGAGTAAATACACAACATGTGGTATATGTATATAATGGAATATTATTTAGCCTTAAAAAAGAATGAAGTCTGTAGAGGGAGAAACATTTTCAAGTATTTTGTATATATTAAAAGCCAAGTCTAAAAATGTTTTGAATTAAGAAAATAATGAGTACTGATTCATGCTGCACTATTCGTGAGCCTTGAAAACATGCTGAATGACACAAAAGTCCACATGCTATTCCATTTTTAGGAAGTATTCAGAATAGGTAATTTCAGAGAAGATAGAAGGTAGATCAGTTGTTTAGGATTAAGGGGAAGAGAGAAGAAGTGACTGCTAATTAGTATTGGGTTTCTTTTGGGGGTGATGAAAATGATATGGAATGTAGTTGATAATGGTTACATAATTTTGTGAATATACTAAAAACTACTGAATTTTACACTTTAAAAGAGATTTTGTGGTATGTGAATTATATCTTATCTTTAAAATATCCCTGTTCTCCTGGGAACAGGCCCCTAAAAGGAGAAACAAAGCACATACACTACTTGGACTTTTTTGTGACCTTAAGGGAGAAGCAGTGACCTGAGCACAGAAATTCTACCTCGTGACCTGGCATCTTGGAATGTATGTGGGGAGAGTCTTAGCAGATTTTAAGACTCTTCAGGGACTTTCTGTATATCCTCATGAATCAGGAAAATAGATTTCTTTCTTTTTGTCCACCATATTCAAGAGTCAACATGTTATACTTTTGACTCTGCTGTGAGTCTTTAGGCATGTCTTTAATTCATTGCTTCAGTTTTCTCATCTGCAAAGTGGGAAACATAACCTACCTTGTAGGGTTGCTGTGAAGAATAAATAAGAGTTAATACATATAAAGGCTTTAAACAGTGTCCAGAGCTTAGTAGGTGCTATGTACGCCTTGGCTGTTATCATCATAGCATCTCCATTAAATCTTTCTCCTTTCCCAGTGCTATTTAAGCTGCCTTAGCAGTCAGGTCAGACTCTGCTGAATAGCTTCCTAATTTATTTCCTTATTCTAAATCCACATCTCCTCCAGTGCATCACTTGAATCTTTGAAAAGTCTACCTTTGATCTTGTCCCTGTCTTATTCAGTGGTCTGTAGAGTTCATCAAATAAAGTCTAAACCTCTTCTAAAAAAAACCACACAGAAGCTCATTAGCAATTTTTCTATCAATTATGTTAAAATGATAATTTTGGCTATATGGAGTTAAATAAAATATATCATTAAAATTAATTTCACCTATTTTTTTTTACCTATTTAATGTGGATACTGGAATATTTAAATTAAATATGTAGCTTGCATTGTATTTCCATACTGACTTAATGGTACATCCAAGTGACCAATATGAATGAGAATTACAATGACTTGGGATGTTTGTCTTTGACCAAATCACCTTGTAATCATATATATGGATAAAGATACTTTTTTCAATAAATACTGCACTTGTTACTGTTTTAGGCAGAGAGTCTACTAGCCATAAAATTCCTGTGGATGTACATTTTTTTTCCTCTGAGGCATTTTATTCGTATGCATTACATCGCTGGAAAAGAATCCAAGGATTTTCCCTCCTGTGTGTTTCTGTCTTGCTTCTTCATGGTCCATGATGCCAGCCGAGGTTGTCAGTGCAGTGAAACCAAACTGACGGGACGGGCGCAGGTTACTCTGCCATTCTTCTAGATCTTTGAGTTGCACATCAAATCTGAGGCTGATCGCTCCACACTTATTTAGCCTGCCTGTGAGGTTCACAACAATTTTCCCAGCCCTGTTATCGTCGATAATTTCAAATTCTCCAGTGTAACCATGCTTCATCATCACATTTAGAATCCTGACTGTGACTTTGAAGCACCTGGTATTAGCCTCTCCTTTTGGTATTATTCATACTCTTGAGAGCATCAGTCAGGACATACATGCGCACCATTACGGTGGCATGGAGAGATGGCTGAAAGAGGATGTACCTTTTTTTTGGGTTTAGATTCATCTGTATTTGCCATGTACTATACTTAGCTGTGTTGAGTAGTTACTGCCCTGTTGAGTAGTTACTGCATTTTAAAATGTAACTGATAAATGCTGCACTATTTGTGAGTAACCAATTTCATTCTCAGCACTTGAAAAACATTCTAACTACCGAGTAGAATTAGAGTCATTTTTCTTTGTTTCTCTAGTCTTATTTGTTTCTTTTTGGTTCCCTGGTTCACTCTATGTCTTCATTTCTTTTGATTCTTCTCACTCCCTGCCCTCAGAAGAACTGAATGAGAATAATTAGTCTGCAGTTTTATCTTTCCTTTGATTTGCTGTGAGACAAATCAGCTTTATTTTCTGTTAAATGGAATAGAGTAAGACAGGTTTATTAAAATGTAAAGAAACTTCAGATTTCATATTAAATTGCAAAGGAGGTTCAGGGAGAAAAATTTTTATAGAACTACTAGATTGGAATTAGGGTACCAGCAACATAGTAAGGCATACTTTTTCATTTCAGTTCAGTTCAGTCGCTCAGTCGTGTCCGACTCTTTGTGAACCCATGAATCGCAGCACACCAGGCTTCCCTGTCCATCACCAACTCCGGAGTTCATTCAAACTCACATCCATCGAGTTGGTAATGCCATCCAGCCATCTCATTCTCTGTTGTCCCCTTTTCCTCCTGCCCTCGATCCCTCCCAGCATCAGAGTCTTTTCCAATGAATCAACTCTTCACATGAGGTGGCCAAAGTATTGGAGTTTCAGCCTCAGCATCGGTCCTTCCAATGAACACCCAGGACTGATCTCCTTTAGAATGGCCTGGTTGGATCTCCTTGCAGTCCAAGGGACTCTCAAGAGTCTAGATTGGAATTAGGGTACCAGCAACATAGTAAGGCATACTTTTTAGGATGTAAGAAGACAGTGATCTTTGGAGGTATTTGTGAAGAAGAAGGCTGCTGGGCCACTTGGTAAAGTATAAACCAGTGGACTAGGAGTCAGTATATCTGGGTTATGGTTTTTAAATCCTTCTTCCTAACTATGTCATCTAGTATAAATCTTTGACCAAAAGTCAAGGGTAGTCCCTGTTGCTGTGCATCATTCTTCAGGTGTTATCTCTCTCATCCTTTAGAGTTGGGATATTTGCACGGTTGTTTACTTGAATCTCTGTTGTACAGAGTCCCCCTCTTCTTAGCATGCATGAACAAGACTTTCCTAAGTTGGTCTGCTTGTTTTGAGGAATTCCTTATCCTTGCCTATAGATATTTTTGTTTTATTTTGTTTTTTATGTCTGCACTGTGCAGCTTGTGGGATCTTAGTTCATTGACCAGAGATTGAACCTGGGCCCTCAGCAGTGAGAGTGTGGAGTCCTAACCAGTGGACAGCCAGGGAGTTCCCATAGATTTTTAAGTTCTGCTAAGAATCCTGTGCATCATTTACAAACTGACCAGTTTCCTCATTTGTAAAGGTAGAGAGTTAGATTAGATAATCAGGTGTTCTTCCTAATTCGACGGAAGCATTGTTTTCATCTAGGTACAATACTGAGAGTGAGAAATTGGGAGACTGATTCACTTATTTACTATAAGCTGGGTATTATAGTTGAAGGGGATAATAAAGCCTTATTTATTGACATAACATTGAATTTTACAGTCATTCTGATATTGTAAGGAACATTTCCTTAGAATATGCTTGGAGGTTTTGGATTAAGACACCTATCGAATAAATATACCTAATTTTAGAGGTAGAACTCATTGTTTATGCATTTTTATATCCTTTCTTTTATAGTGTCCTGCTATAGACTACACTAGACACACACTTGATGGTGCTGCATGTCTTCTGAATAGCAATAAATATTTTCCCAGCAGGTAAATAAAACCTTTAAATGTGGTATTAAACTTTTTGGATTTAAAGACTGATGTTTTCAAAACTAAAACTAGTTTGCTCATTAATGCATTGTATTCTGTAAACTTTATTTTTTATCTGTTGTGTATTTGACTTGTCCAGAATTATTCACGTTTTGAAATTAAGATTGTAATTAAAGGCATCAGGGCTCAGCTCCCAAAGCTCACTGGCAGTTCAGTCATGGGTCGTTCCTGCTGCTGTGTGTCATTTTCCAGGGCTCTCCCTCTCAAGCTTCAGGGTTGAGATATTTACACACTTGCTTACTTGACACTTTGGTAGAGTGAGCATCCTCGTAGACAGCATGCTAAAGAGCAGACTTGCCTAAGTTGGACTGCTTATTTTTTTTTTTTTTAAGTATGTTCTATGTATTTCCAGCCTGTTTTTTTTAAGTGAAGTACAGTTGATTTACAGTGTTGTGTTAGTTACTGCTGTACAGTGAAGTGACTCAGTTTATATATATATATACACACACACACACACTCTTTTTCATATTCTTTTCCATTGTGGTTTATCACAGGATTCTGAATATAGTTCCCTTGTGCCATGCAGTAGAACCTCATTGTTTATCCATTCTATATATATCAGTTTGCATCTGTTATTCCCAAACTCCCACTCCATCCCTCTCCAGTCCTCCTCCCCCTTAGTCTGTTCTCTATTGGACTGATAATTTTTGAAGGAGTCCTTATCCTTGCTTTTAGATGTTTAAGATCGGGGAGGAAGCCTGTGCATAACTGTAATATATTATTGGTGAGGTTTGTGACTGGTCTTTTATTCTCTTAAGATATTTGTTACCGAGTGGATAGATTTGGAGACTTTTTCACCTAAATATCACTGACTTCAAAGAGCTCACATAAAATATGTAAAAAATAATGGGTTTTGCCTTAGTATCCTGTATATATTTAAAGAAAGAAAACAAATAGGCAGTTTTTATTTCTCATACACACATTAAAAAATTGAGTTCTATAGAATAAAATGACAATTCCTTTTAGTAGTTTTAATTTGCTCTAGTGGACAGAGTGTAAATATCAAAAACATGTTTTTAGTAAGTTTTGCCAAGGTTTGTTTTAGTTGCATTGAACTTTAACAAAGTCTCAGAATTATAATTCTGAATTTCTTGGGCCCTATGGTTAGGCAGTGAAGTTAGGAGTGAAGAACAAGAGTTTTGGTCTTGCCCTTGCCACTTACTAGCACTGTGAACTGGACTGGTCACTTATTTTCTCTAATGTCAGTTTCTGCTCTTATGAATTGAGAAGATTGGACTATATTGTTCCTAAGATCTGTCTAGCTCTATGAATCTATGATTTCTTTTCTATTTCTAGAGTTAGCATAAAGGAATCATCTGTAGCAAAACTAGGATCAGTATGCCGTAGGATTTACAGAATATTTTCACATGCTTATTTTCATCACCGGCAGATATTTGATGAATATGAAGTAAGTATATTTTACTAATTGTCCTGATACATTCTTATGAGAATGACAATAATATATGTTGGTATATGTCTCATTTATTTGGTTTTGAGTAGTAAGTTGAAATACGTTTTTTTTCTCTCTACAGAATGAAACATTTTTGTGTCATCGGTTTACTAAATTTGTGATGAAATATAATTTGATGTCCAAGGATAACCTGATTGTACCAATTTTAGAAGAAGAAGTTCAGAATTCAGTTTCTGGGGAAAGTGAAGCATGAAGGGAATCATATAGAAAAAAATGTACTGATCACATAATTAACATTAATTATGTACTGTATATATATCATTTTAGACACATCAATCATGTATCCATATTATAGCTTCTTTGTTTAGTATAGGTTTTTGTATGCTGAGTGTTGCCTTTTAAAATGGGAAATACTTTTTAAGTTATTCATGAGCTGTATATTCACTTGTGTGGCACTCATGGTTTTTAAATAAGATTAGTATTATGTTTATAATGCCTGTTAATAAAAGAATTTACAGTTTGGTAAAATTGCTGCTAAACAATCATTGGATCACAATCCTCATCAAATAAACACATCTATAAAAAGATGAGCTTGAGGTTTCACACAAACCATTTATACTAAAGACATAGTAATGTTTTCCTTTGGTTTTATACCTGGGATTCTAGGAAATTCTGTAGCACATAGTTCTATCTTAATAAGTTTTCTAAAATGAGATAAAAGTGTTTTTAAATTCTGTTTATAGTTTTTGATATACATATAATTATGTGTATATCCAAGTATAAATGCAAATAAAGCATCAGTAATACTTAAGTAATCTTACTATGCTACACAAAGTATATTCTAGACCAGCATACTTAGAAAGGGTTTACCTTTCTGCATCAGTGGATAGTTACATACAAGATAGTGATAACAGTAAAGAGTGTAAATGATGTTCCCAGTGGAAACCTGCCCTGTCCTCCCTTCTCTCCATTTCCCTTAACTCCTTCCTCAAACTACATACCTGAGAAGCTTTTCACCAGACTGTGATTTAGTGGTGACCTATACCTATTTATATTTGTATTAATTGCTTACAGATTATACCTCATATTAGCAATTACATTACACTACAGGAAAAAATGTATTGGCATAGGCTCTTGCTTATCTTTGCTTTGCAAAATTGTTCTCACTACTTGGAAAACAGTCCTTGAAATAGTTTGACTAATAATGTTAGTAATATTAATCTTCACATCTAACCATTTAGGCAGCACTTAAATAGAGTTGGAAAATACTATAGTATTTATTTTACACCCCTTCTCCACAAAGTTTATGTTTGAATTATATGGACATGTAAAATTTTTTTGCAGTAATTCACAAGTTCCAAAGGTATTGTTGAATGCTCATACATTTTTTGAACTTGGTTATAATTCAGTGTCTTAAGAAGGATTCAACCATACATTTTACAGTCGTACCTACTGAATGCAGTTTTCTAACAAAGCACTAGAGGTCTTATTGCTGAGCTGGTTGTAATGAGACACTTAGGTTAAAGAAAATTTGTACATGTAGTGAAGAAAACATTTAAATCCATCTTTTGAACAGAATTAACAAATGAATTTCTTTTTCATTTGAATGAGTTATTTTGAAATGAAGATTAAAATGTAGTATTCTTTTTTTTTTCAAGTTAGAGGAAATAATTCATACCATACTATAAGTATGTATTGCAAAAATGTGGAAAACAGTAGCATCCTGAGAGTTTGTATATATATTTATGCTTTCTGATCCTGCCAGTATATTTGGCTTTGAACAATGCTATCCCAGCAGCCAGTCATTATTTTGTCCCAATCCACACTCTCTTTAAGAAGTTTTATATTCACAGTGAAAGGAATATTGGCTTTGAAATTATGCATTTATATTAATGTAACTATGAACCAATGGGAATAGTAATTTTTATGCAAACTTGCTAAATATCGAGAAACTAAACCAAGTTAATAAATTATATATAGCAATGTAGCTCTTCTCTCTGTATAAAATTTTCAATGGATTTCTGTTGCTTGACTACTAGTGGACATTTGAACTAAGGCAGTGGCTGGGATTTGGTGATCTGGCTAAGTATTCTGAAACACATTTTGAATAATATGACTTGGTGTTAATGGGGAAATAAAATTTTTTTTTCTTACTCATTCCATCTTCCCTGTACTATGTGTTTGGAATTGATCATAAAAAAAAAAAAAAAATACCCCAAAGAAAACATCAGTTTGTAGTCTTGCTTTTGTATTCGTATTGACATTCATATTCTTGCACTGTAAAGTTGAGTCACTGTATCAGGTAAGACAGAAGTGAAACAATTACTGATTTTCCTTAAAAAATTTACAGAATTTTGAAAATTTTATTCACAGAATTTTGAAAATATAAATGTATATGTGCTGTGTTATGCTGTGTTAGTTGCTCAGTCATGTCCCACTCTATGCGACCCCATGAACTCTGGCCCACCAGGCTCTTCTGTCCATGGGGTTTCTCCAGGCAGGAAGACTGGAGTGGGTTGCCATGCTCTCCTCCAGGGGATCTTCCCAACCCAGGGATCGAACTGAGGTCTCCTGCATTGTAGGTGGATTCTTTACTGTCTGAGCCACCAGGGAAGTCCATGTACGTGCTTCAGTTCAGTTCAGTCGCTCAGTCGTGTCCGACTCTTTGCGACCCCATGAATTGCAGCACACCAGGCCTCCCTGTCCATCACCATCCCCTGGAGTTCACTCAAATTCACGTCCATCGAGTCGGTGATGCCATCCAGCCATCTCATCCTCTGTCGTCCCCTTCTCCTGCTGCCCCCAATCCCTCCCAGCATCAGAGTCTTTTCCAATGAGTCAACTCTTCGCATGAGGTGGCCAAAGTACTGGAGTTTCAGCTTTAGCATCATTCCTTCCAAAGAACACCCAGGGCTGATCTCCTTTAGGATGGACTGGTTGGATCTCCTTGCAGTCGTATTTAGGTGGTACTAAAAAAACTGATGAGCCCGGCAAACCATTGATTTATAAAGTAATTGTTCTAAGAGGAGGGGAGTAGAAAACTCACAGTTCTGTGTAATAAAGAAGTTAGGCTCCACTTACTGTTTGAATTATACAATATAGATCCAAAAATTAAATTTTTCTTTTCATGAAATTATTTTGACCATATAGTCAACTTATCATTTTTCTCATATCATATCTAAGAAAGTACCTAATTTTTAATAATTTATGTTCCCGTAAGTATTACAGTTCTTTTGTGTGTGTCCATTTTCTTCTCTCTGACTTGAGGTATTAAATTTGCATTGAACAGTTTCTCAATTAAATTTAGAATGAATTTTTGTGTTTGGTTGTGTCACATGGCCTGTGGAATCCTAGTTCAGTCCTGACAGGACTGAACCTAGGTCCTCGGCAGTGAAAGCATGGAGTCCCAACCATTGGACCACCAGGGGATTCCCTAAATTTTTAACGAGTTAATATTTTTAATATCAATAAAATTTTAAATCTATGATTAATTGCATTATTAGCAAGAACTGTTAAGGTCTCAAACACGTCTAATGATGTCAAAATCATTTTAATAGAACTAATTAATTTTTCCCTGGGTACTTTGTTCCATTTTTGCCCAAAGGTTTTCCTATTTTATTGTACAGTTAAATGCTACATTTTACATGCTTTTATTTTTAAATACTTCTTGAATGTACAAAGGTTTCTTGATGTGGTTCTTCCATGCTAGGCATGAAAGATTTTCATTTTTTGAATACAGCTGATAGTTAACTAAGCAGACACTATGGATATGTATTAGTACAACACATTGAGCAATTTCTTTGAGGTGGTCAAAACATCCAAATGCATTTTCTGAAAAAACAGGCATTATTAGTGTAGGGCACCCTATAAAACCAGATAACTTCCAAGTAAATTCACTAAATGGTTAGATTACTCATCTAAAAGATTTAATTAGAAGCCTTTTAATATTTGGGGATACATGGATATTTTCTGTGGGCTAAAAATTAATTATAGTACACTGATTTTTTCTTCTGTTTACATTTCTTTTTATAGTACACAGAGCTTCATATGCAGTGTGAGATTCTAATTAAGCAAAGAGAATACTAAATTTTCATAAAAACAAATTTCCAAAAAAGAAATAACAGCTGACATCCTGAACTTCTATCCATGAAGACAGTATGTCAGTTGTGTTGTGTCAGATAGTGTTTCTATGATTAATTATAGCATCAACATTCAAAATTAGTAAAATACTCATTTTAAAATGAAATCATTTTATCCTGATTTGGACTTCAGCTATAAACCTTGGTAAAAACAGTTTATAATTCCATAAATGGTGTATTTACCTTAAATTTTTTTTTAATTTATTTTTGGTTGCACTGGGTTATTGTTGCTGTGCATGGGCTTTCTCTAGTTGCAGTGGGTGGGGGCTCCTTTTCATGGAGGTGCTTGGGCTTCTCATTGTGGTAGCGTCTCGTTGCAGAGCGCAGGCTCTAGGCAGTCGGACTTCAGTAGTCGTAGCACTCTGGATCAGTAGTCGCAGTGTGCAGCCCTGGGGCATGTGGGCTTCAGTGTGCAGCACATAGGCTCAGTAGTTGCGGCACATGGACTCAGTTGCTCTACAGCATGTGGAATCTTCCCAGACCAGGGTTGGAACCTGTGCGCCCTGCACTGGCAGGCAGGTTCCTATCCATTGCTCTGCCAGGTTAGTTCGTCCTTTACCACTTTGTTTTGAATGGACCTCATGAAAGTCTGGAGGAGCCTGGTAGGCTGCAGTCCAAAGAGTCGGACACGACTGAGCAGCTTCACTTTCACTTTCCACTTTCATGCATTGGAGAAGGAAATGGCAACCCACTCCAGTGTTCTTGCCTGGAGAATCCCATGGACGGAGAAGCCTGGTAGGCTGCAGTCCGTGGGGTTGCACAGAGTCGGACACGACTGAAGCGACGCAGCAGCAGCATGAAAGTCTTACTCACTTAAAAATTGTAGTTTGTCACAGATAATAGGATTTTCTCTGACTTTGAATAACAATGTCAGAGGAACATTCTCATTTAACATACTTTATGTAAAATAATTTTCTACATCTTTATAAACATTTGCTAATTTTAGTATTTTGGGTTTTCCTTAGTTATTAGTTAATGAAAGAAAATGTTAATTTCTTTAAAAAAAATAAAACATTTAAAATCTCTTGTTATAAAAATCAAGAGTTATATGAAGCAGGAATGATATTTCTATTGTGCTCCTATTTCCCCTACTTTCCTCAGAGATAGATTGAGGGGGGTCAAAGGAACAAGGCAATCTCGGAGATGAAGAAACACTGGATATAGTCGTTATTGCACTAGCAATGACATAGCCGCTTGACCCAATTTCAGAAATTCAATAGAATCTTTTTTCGAGGGTAAATTTTATTGAACTCTCCTAAAAAGTGTGATTTTATTTTAAAACCACATGTATATTTATAGACAGAAACTGTTCTTGCCTTGATTTGAATTAATATTTAAACCACTTTTAAAAATGTTTGGTGCTTTTAGATTTTTAAACATTTTACAAAACAAGTGCAGATCTTGGATTCTGATGGTTGAGAACCATGTTAGTGGTTATATTAGTTTTCAGTGCTGTAGTGAATAACCACAGACTTAGTGGCTTCAAGAATACAAATTTATTATTCTCTTACAATTCTTGAGGTCAGGAGCTCAAAAGTTTTACTGGGCTAAAATTAAAGTCCCCATTTCTTTCTGGAGGCTCCAGGGGAAATCTGTTCTTTTCCTCTTTTAGCTGCTGGTGGCTGCTGGCATTATTTGGCTTGTGGCCCCATCATTCCCGTCTCTACATCATCTCATTGCCTTCCCTCTGTGGTGATATTTCTCTCCACCTCTCCAAGGAGACTTGTAATTGCATCATTATGCTCACCTGGATATTCCAGGCTAATTTCCCCATCTCAAGATAATCATATTTGCAAAGCCCCTTTTGCCATATAATGTTATCATCTTGAAACAAGTGTGCAAGTATTAGTTGCTTAGTCATGTCCGACTCTTTGAGAACCCATGGACTGTATCCCACCAGGTTCCTCTGCCCGTGGAATTCTCCAGGCAAGAATACTGGAATGGGTAGCCATTCCCTTCTGCAGGGGATCTTCCCAGCCCAGGGAACAAACCTAGGTCTCTTGAATTGCAGGCAGATTCTTTACCATCTGATCCACCAGGGAAGCCCAATGTAATCATCTTAGGGAGCCTTTATTCAGTCTACCATAGTAGTCCTCTTGAATTCACTCTGTTAATCTTAAAAAGTTTTCCATGCTATCAGTTCAGTTCAGTTGCTCAGTCATGTCTGACTCTGTGATCCCATGGACTACAGCACGCCAGTCTTCCCTGACCATCACCAACTCCCGGAGCTTACTCAAACTCATGTCCATAGAGTAGGTGATGCCATCCAACCATCATCCTCTGTTGGAGTAGAAGGATGTGTGCTCAGCTTCTAAGAGGATTCCAAAATTACAACTTGTTGCTGAACAACCATTGGCAGAATGTTGGATCCCACCAAAAAAATATACCCCATGTCCAAGGGCAAAGAAGCCCCAGCAAGATGGTAGGAGGGGTGAAATTGCGTTTAGAGTCAAACCCCATACTTGCCAGAAGGGCTTGTGCACACCAGAACCCAGAGACCCCACCGAGATTAGGCCAGAACTGTGTTTGAGTGTCTCCTGCGGAGGTACAGGTCAGCAGTGAACTGCTGCGGGGGCAGGGGCTCTGGGTGCAGTAGACCTGGGTGTGGCATAAGACCTCTTGGAGGAGGTCGCCATTAACCCCACCAGAGATGCCAGAACTTACACAGGACTGGGGAAACAGACTTTTGGAGGGCACAAACAAAAGCTTGTGTGCACCAGGACCTGGGAGAAAGGGGCAGTGACCCCACAAGAGACTGACCCAGACTTGCCTGTGAGTGTCCAGGAGTCTCTGGTGGAGGCGTGTGTTGGCAGTGGCCTGCTGCAGGGTTGGGGGGCACTGAGTGCAGCAGTGACTGCATGGGACCTTTCAAAGGAGGTCGCCATTATCTTCATTACCTCCACTATAGTTTGGCCTCAGGTCAAACAACAGGGAGGGAACACAGCCCTCCCCATCGACAGAAAATTGGATTGAAGATTTACTGAGCATGGCCCCGCCCATCAGAACAAGACCCAGTTTCCCCCTCAGTCAGTCTCTCCCATCAGGAAGCTTCCATGAATCTCTTATCCTTCTCCATCAGAGGACAGACAGAATGAAAACCACAATCACAGAAAACTAACCAATCTGATCATGTGGACCACAGCCTTGTCAAACTCAATGAAACAATGAGCCATGCCATGTAGGGCCACCCAAGACGGACAGGTCATGGTGGAGAGTTCTGACAAAACGTGGTCCACTGGAGAAGGGAATGGCAAACCTCTTCAGTATTCTTGCCTTGAGAAGCCCATGCTATAGACTTAATGTTTACTCCAACACTGGTTCTTTTTATTTCTTGCATGTTATCTACTTCCTTATGCCTCCCAGTCACACATGCTTGCTTCATTTAAGTCTCTGACTGAAAAAGTTGAACTTGAGACAAGTTTCTGTAGATTACCATTTACTACATCCTCCTGAGATGCTTTGCCCCGAGCTTCTGAAGACCTTGTGTGCTTAGTCACTGAGTCGTGTCTGACTCTGCAATTTGAGATCTTTGTAGGCACCAGAGTCCACCTCACATAACACCAAATATATTAAAATGTATCCCCATTTCATATTAAATATAATTTTTATATTAAAAATAAAAATTTAAGCAGCTTTTTGTAATTGATTTAAAAAATTTATCTCAGGTCTTCCCTGGTGGTGCAGTTCTTAAGAATCCAACTGCCAGTGTATGGGCCACAGTTTCGATCCCTGGTCCAAAGATCCCATGTGTTACAGGGCAACTAAGCCCATATGCCACTGAGGCCATGCTCTAGAGTCTTTGAGCTGCAACTACTGAAGCCCGAGAGCCTAGAGCCTGTGCTTCACAACAGGAGAAGTCATTGCAATGAGAAGCCTTCACACTGCAACTAGAGAAAAATTGATTTATCTATTTATTTTTGGCTGAGCTGGGTCTTTGTTGAGCACAGCAACAAAGACCCGGCTCAGCCAAAAATAAATAGAAAAATCAATATAAAAAAAAAGATTGGTTACTTTTTACAATTGGCTGTGGTTTCTCATTGGTCATCTCATATACCTTGGAATTGAGAAAAGCTAATCTACAAATTGTGTTCAAAGTTAAAGACATTTTTATGAATAAGAAAGGAAATAATGGTTTGATATACATTATGTTTTACAGCTGTTTAAATATTGCAGTTTTCATAGTTTAGGGCCAATATATTTTTTAACAGGTTTCAAATGTTTTTGGGAACCCCTGAAAAGTTCATAGGTCCTCATTTTTAAAATGATCTGCTTATAATTTGATAACACAAACGATCTATTATTAGAATATTATTGCTTATCAACTATTTGCTTAGGGAAGTCTTCCCGGACCTTGAATATATTGTCTGTCATATGCTCTCCTAGCAAACTTTGCTTCCCATCAGTATTTCCATCACCTGTAATTACCTAATTATTTCTCTTATTATTTATCCACAATCTTTTTTCTCTGCTAGCCTATTGAGAGCATACCTGCATCTTCTCACAGGAAATCTGTTCCAGGAGGAGGGTTTCATCACTGATGCGAGCCTGAACGTCAAAAACTAAAAAGCATTCTTAAAACATATCCTCCCTCCTCCACGTTTTATCTGGAACATCTGCCTCTAACCTCGTACGTGCCTGTAGTGAGAGCGGTGTGGTCTTCTGAAGACATAATTTGTTCTTGGCTGCTTAGCGTCTGGCCTTGGGTCTCTGGCCCTTCTGGAGACCCTGTGAGCTACCTAATATACTTGGCAAAATTGTGATGAATCTTTTTATTTACCACACAGAAACACATTTAAATGTTTAGCTGTTGTATTCATATGGGGTGGGGGGGTTGGGGGAGGTTCAACAGGGAGGGAACATATGTATACTTATGGCTAATTCACATAGTTGTATGGCAGAAGTCAGCATAATATTGTAAAGCAGTTATCCTCCAATTAAAAGTAAATTTTTAAAAAGGATGCTTTATATTTATTTATTCTGGAGTTTCCCCAGGTGTAAGGTTGTTCACCACACTAAACAGAACTTTGCACACTTAAAACTAGACCTTTGGGGGGGGGGGGAATGGTTTCAACTTATTGAGCACCTAACCAGGAACTGTGGTACATTTCCCACACCATTGCACTAAATCCTCATACAATTAAATTCATTTGTTACCATCCCCATTTTACCAGGAGTACACTGAACTTCAGAGCTTCCCTGGTGCTCAAATGGTAAAGAATCTGTCTGCAATGCAGGAGATCTGGGTTTGATCCCTAGGTTGGGGAGATCCCCTGGAGAAGAGAATGGCAACCCACTCCAGTATTCTTGCCTGGAGAATTCAATGGACAGAGGAGCCTGGTGGGCTATAGTCCATGAGGTCACATGACTTCCTGACTAACACTTTAAACTGAACTTAAAAGTAGCAGTTCAGTGTCCACAGGAACAAGCAAGCAGGGCCAGGGTCTAAACTCCATCCTGGCTCCAAAGCTCAGACTTCTTCGTTTGATGTCCTACCTCATATGTTTCTGAGCATTGCTGCTACCTATCCTGGAAGACTTCTTTCTTATAGGATTGTGTTAGGCAGGGTGCTCATAACTAAGATATGGTGTTGAGGAAGGAGACCATGCCCCAGGGATGGTGGGATGGAAAGTCAGGAGGAGCCTGGGACACCAAGGAAGATGCTACTCAAGCCCAGGTCTGCTGATTTCTGGTCTTGTTACACAGAAAAGCAAAACCTTATTTGGTTAAGCCACTCCAACCCCACACATGCTGCCTAACCACATCTATTACAGTGCCAGGAGTGGTTCTACTTTTGAAACTTTCAGGTGTTGAAAACAATTCTTTCCCTGAGGATTAGTATCCCCATTAAGACACAAAGGAGTTGAAATTGTGTTTCTTTTTTTTTTTTCATAACCAACCTAAGAAATTCTTACATTAGAAAGCCTGGACTGTGCTCGCTTCGGGAGCACATAAACGAGAAAGCCTGGACTTCAAATTTCCCAGATGTCTGTGTAGGTGGTTCTTGGCTGCCCTGCCCAGAGCCAGGTCTCCCGCTGGCCAGGCACAGCAGTGATTAACGGGGAGGGCACAGTGAGTGCGTGATTGAAACTTGGAGGGTCAAACTTCCTTTGAAAGAAATGAAAAAAATTCAAAGTTTCTTTCCATGTAGGCAAATCTTCTACTTCCCCCAGCTATTTTAGGGTTTTTTGGTCTGTGACATTAGCATTTCTAGATTGCTGGTTTCTTTAGCTTCCAAGTCAGAGATATATGAGCCAAAAATAAAACCAAGAAGTTCACCACTGGTCGTCTTATATTTGTTTTATGTCTAATCATGTCAGAACTGGCTTTATAAACTTTGGGCTCTTGCACAAGTAAAATTCACTCTGCTAAGTCACTTCAGTTGTGTCCGACTCTATGCGACCCCATAGACGGCAGCCCACCAGGGTCCCCCGTCCCTGGGATTCTCCAGGCAAGAACACTGGAGTGGGTTGCCATTTCCTTCTCCAATGCATGAAAGTGAAAAGTGAAAAGGAAGTCGCTCAGTCGTGTCCGACTCTTCGCGACCCCATGGGCTGCAGCCTACCTGGCTCCTCCATCCAGGGGATTTTCCAGGCAAGAGTACTGGAGTGGGGTGCCATTGCCTTCTCCGAAAATTCACTCTAGAGGTATGATAAATTGCCACGATTAATACTATTTAAATAGATATGGTTCTGATGGTTTGCATTTAGCTTGTTTTCCTACATATCCACCAGTGTATGTAGATTTAACATTCTTGGTTAGAGACTCTCCCCGCTGTTAACACCTACACCATTTCAGTGCTCACTTGAAATTTAGTCATTCCACACAGGGAATTGCTGGGGCCCTAGAAGTTGAGAGGAGGAAACCCTTCTTAATCATAATGCTGAAAGAGCCATGATACTTCCAGCCCAGAGGAATGGTAGTGAGATGTCCAGGTAGTGAGGGAAGGCTAGGAAGGAGACAACTCCTGAGTTCTTCCAGTATGAAAGAAATGCAAATGCATCTGGTACATTTATAGTCAAATACATAAACACCTGGTCCTAGTAAAATAAACAATTTGGAGATAGTTGTGATATGGACTTACCATAGCTTGCCTCCTGCTTCTATGGGTGTCTGAAGGCCCCTGAAAGCCCTGAGTCTCTTAAAGAGAGTGATGCTTCTGTTGTCTTTAAGTGACATTGATAGAGCTGCTGCTTAGCTCAGTGGCTATTTCTCTGGTGATTAGGTGTTAAATGCTGTCCATGGAAATAACAGGGGGATATTCAACCCAAATGGGATGGAACTAACAGGTGGCTATGGAAACCTTAGACAGAAGTGCATATATGCTCTACCAAAGGGGAATGGCAAAACCTCCCACCAACATCTATGATCTCCATACTTTCTCATCATTATAACTTACAAGTATTAAAAAAAAATCACATGCCAGAGCCCCTAAGGACTGGACATGGAACAAGAGACTGGTTCCAAATAGGAAAAGGAGTTCGTCAAGGCTGTATGTTGTTACCCTGTTTACTTAACTTATATGCAGAGTACATTATAAGAAACGCTGGACTGGAAGAAACACAAACCGGAATCAAGATTGCTGGGAGAAATATCAATACCCTCAGATATGCAGATGACACCACCCTTATGGCAGAAAGTGAAGAGGAACTCAAAAGCCTCTTGATGAAAGTGAAAGTGGAGAGTGAAAAAGTTGGCTTAAAGCTCAACATTCAGAAAACGAAGATCATGGCATCCGGTCCCACCACTTCATGGGAAATAGATGGGGAAACAGTGGAAACAGTGGCTGACTTTATTTTTCTGGGCTCCAAAATCACTGCGGATGGTGACTGCAGCCATGAAATTAAAAGACGCTCTCTCCTTGGAAGGAAAGTTATGACCAACCTATATAGCGTATTCAAAAGCAGAGACATTACTTTGCCAACAAAGGTCCATCTAGTCAAGGCTATGGTTTTTCCTGTGGTCATGTATGGATGTGAGAGTTGGACTGTGAAGAAGGCTGAGCGCTGAAGAATTGATGCTTTTGAAATGTGGTGTTGGAGAAGACTCTTGAGATTCCCTTGAACTGCAAGGAGATCCAACCAGTCCATTCTGAAGGAGATCAGCCCTGGGATTTCTTTGGGAGGAATGATGCTAAAGCTGAAACTCCAGTACTTTGGCCACCTCATGCGAAGAGTTGACTCATTGGAAAAGACTGTGATGCTGGGAGGGACGGGGGGCAGGAGGAGAAGGGGACGACAGAGGATGAGATGGCTGGATGGCATCACTGACTCGATGGGCGTGAGTCTGAGTGAACTCCGGGAGTTGGTGATGGACAGGGAGGCCTGGCGTGCTGTGATTCATGGGTTCGCAAAGAGTTGGACACGACTGAGCCACTGATATGATCTGATCTGATCTGATGAAAAGAACTGACTGTGCAACTGGCTGATAACTATAAGGTTAGTCACATGTAACTCCTAAGGTATATACAGTCCAAGTTTTGTTACTTTTTGTTTTTTAAAAGATAGAGTTACTTATATATAATGCTCTAGAACCACCTGGTAATTATTTATTCACTATCATACAAATTTGTCACATAACTTATGGGTGAATACTGGAGTAAATGCTTATCAGCTTTCAGGGTACAACTACTAAGTCTATTCTAATAAAAGGTTTTTTAAAAAAATAAGAAATAACAGATTAAAAACAAACTGTGAAAAGAAAGCATTTTTATGCAAATTTTTAAGAATTAAAAGCAAGATTTCTGAGTTTTTCTTTAGCCAATATAAATTTCTATCTCTGTCTTTAATACATCAAATTCCTTCTGTATACTGACAGACTATATACCAGAATCTCTGCCTGTTGTAAACCCTGCCTTTGGGAAAAATGGTCCCATTTTTCTGAGTTTATTACCTGTGTTTCATAACTCATGGCATTTTGTGGGCTCCAGCAGCAGTATTTATTTCTACCAAAAATTCACCAACTCTTAAATATGGAACTCAGGTTCTCTAAAAGTAAAAAAAACAAAACCATTTCTGCAAACAATATTAGTAGCTATTTCCACAGAATAGTACTGAGCAGAATATTCTATGTTCCTTTATACATACAAAGGTAATGCTTGTGCATGGTAGAAGCGGAATAATTGCACATCAATCTTACCATCAATTCACGGAGATCAGTTACACCATATATTTGATAACATGTAATACATACCTGTCATATGTGTAAAACATATTATAAGCATTAATGTTCAGTAAGACAATAGCCCAATAACAAATGACATTTTGTTATTCAAATGATCTTATAATGTCAACACCAATGCTAATAAAAATATATAATAGGCTGAACCCATCAATGGCACAGTTGTAATTCATTTGAAGTTTCCCACATTTCAAAGTCTTTCATAGATAAAATGAAATTCTTCTATTTTATAAAATTTTAATCTTTACCTGTTAAAGGTTTGGCAAGGCAAAAGTTCCCCTGTTAGCAGAGGAAAAAAAGCAGAGATGGAACAAATAGGTCACCATACATTTCACATATGTTGTGAGCACCTCTTTACTCCTGTAGGACTGAAAATTCTGGGTTTCCACATTTTTCATGCTTTAGCAATCAAAATAAAAGCATAATTTACATCTAGATAGATGTAAAATGCTTCAGTTTTCATTTAAAGTTGGTGTTTCCCTTTTCAGCTATTTACAATTTTAAAAAGAGAATTAATTCTGTCTACTAAGGTTTTTAAACATGTACATTGTGAGTTCTTTTTGTATTGAATTTTTAGGGATGATGCTCCACTCTATTTCTAGACTGTTAGATGCAAGAAAGTTTAAGCTTGATGAATCAGTACAATGTTGGTAACATGGTGACCCTTTTTTAAAGGCATACAAAAAAAAAGATTTTTTTTTTAAGGATATTTTATCTGTGATTCCATTTTAATTTCAAGATTTTGGATCAATTTCACTATCATTATTCGGAATTCTTTATCAGGTAGATTCCCTAAAATATCCCTAAAAGGATATTTTAACAAATAAGGATTTGCTTTGTATGTACATGCCATACTTAAAGACAAAACTTGGCTTAATTGTTATATTCAGGTAATAGGTATTTTATTAATTAGCCCTTTATATGTGTGTAAGAGAGAGAGGGAAAGAGAAAATTTTCAGCTTAAGTAAGACTCTAACTTCCTGAGAATTTTCTAATTAGGTAAAAATACTGATTGAGATATTTAGTTGTCTTACCAGCAATTGTAAGAAAAATATACTTTGCATATTCATGAGAAACTGAAGTACATTATCAGTTAATATCCTAATGAGGCATCTGTTTAAACATGTTTTAGTTGAGAAAACTGTGAAACATGCTTCTAAATTCACAAATATGTTGGTTACTCTTCCTTGCCTGGGAGGTTGAACCAAAGTTTAGGTAGATTAGAGGAAAGCCTGAGTCTGGAAAGATTCAAAGTATCCCATAAATGCAGATAAAGAAGTACAGTAAAGTAACTTGGGAATTACTTTAATAATTATTTACAGAACGTCTGTTGCTTTCCTTCTTTGCTCACATACAAGTGACCTGAGTTACTCCGTCTTCCTGGTCAAACTGTCCATCATCTAGTTCCCGCAGGACGCTGTCACTGTTGCTGAACCCGGAGAAGCTGCTGGGCTGGGCTGGCCTCTTCTTCATCCAGCATTCTCTAGAAGGGGCGAGTAGGCACTCCTCAGGTGGGCTTCTGCTCTCTGCAGGCTGTAACAGGTCTGTGTCCAAGCTGACACTCCTGCTTGGGACTTTACTCCTGTCTTCACCTTTCACGTGCCGACTGCCTTTCCTCTGAAAAACAAGAGATTAGCAACTAGGAGTTAGTAAAAGCCTGGGTGTCGTCCTGCCCCTCTGTTCTAGCTCTCTGCCCGCTTCTCTTCCAAATCCTGCTCCTCTTCAAGGACCAACTCAGCGCCACCCCCCAGCCAGGTGAAGGTGTGCTCCCCTCTCTGTTAACCGTCTGTGGCTTCCCGGCCCCCCATTCTCCTTGTTGTCAGGTTGGTTGTGTGGCCCTGTCTGGGCCTCAACAACACCTCTGAGGAGAGAGACCTGTTGAGATCATACTTTGGGGAACAAAGCAGATAGAGATACACTTGAAGCTTCCATTTTTCATCTTGGTATTTGCTGGGATCTGAGCAGCAGAAAAAGTGCCTTAGAGGCCACCTCACCCCCATTTCTATAGGAATAGTCTGCACAGATAATTCAGATAGAGATCATATTGGAAGAAGGGGTGCCTTTCCAGGTGGGGTGGACCCCTCTCCTTGTCCTACTACAGACCGCTTCTGCCTGGCATGGTAGGATTGTTCAGTGACAGGACTAGCTCATTCTGCAGGCTGTCTGAGAAGCTGTGGATATTTTCACTATGAAATATTACTGAGGCCTGACCACGCCCTTGGTGTGGTTCAGAATAAAAGGACAGGGTTTTCCTGCCAAGGAAACGAAGTCAAACAAAGATATCTAAGTCAGTAGAAGAAGAGCTGAGGGAGACAACTTTCATGTTCAGACTTCTGATGAAATTTTCTTATGGGGGTTTCTTTAATACTGACAACATGACATATATTGGATCATGTGCATATACTTAGGCACAGAAACTGAATAAGGATACATAATAAAAGAGTGAAAAGTGAAAGTCACTCAGTCGTGTCCGACTCGTTGTGACCACTATACAGTCCATGGAATTCTCCAGGCCAGAATACTGGAGTGGGTAGCCTTTCCCTTCTCCAGGGGATCTTCCCAACCCAGGGATCAAACCCAGGTCTCCTGCATTGCAGGCAGATTCTTTACCAGCTGAGCCATCAGGGAAGCCCATAATAAGATAAAAAGATTTTAAAGCCCAGTATTTTCCATACTATCAAGAGTTTATTTTCTTAAAGCTCATTTACATGTTAGCTGAGAACTGGGATTACATTTTCTCAAATGTGAGAGGTAAAATTACTAAAATAAATCAAAAAACCCTTAGGAAAAAAATATAGAAGTCAGATTCCTAGGCTAGTCTTACCAAAGTTTGTTAGACCAGATTTGTTGAACTACCGTGTATAAAATACAAAAGTATTTTCTACTGGTTTTCATGGCAAATACACAATACAAACAAGCAGCTATAGTAAATTGAATTTTATGGACTGCTAGGGAATATAACCATGGTTGATGGTGATTGACAGCATTGTTTATATAAGGAGATGCAGGCTGCAGTGTGCTGTCTAGAAAGGAGTGTGTTGGCAGCCCATCTTTTTCTTGGCTGGTTACCTGAGTCCTTGGGCAAGTTTAAAGGAACAAGTCTGCCGTGGGACCTGCCTCAATAAAGGCTCACCCTCATGTCTCAAGTCAGATATAACCTTATGGTGGGGACATTTTCATTTGCATTCATTAAGTGCAAATATTAGATCTCAAATCTTTTTCTTTTTTATTCTCATTCACCAAATGTACCGAGTTTAACACAAGCAGTTGAACCTGACAGATTTACCCTTAAGGTACATAAGTTGAGAATGGCATGTTCTCCTTGGTGCTGGAATGCTGGTGGGTGAGGACAGAGCCTTTTGGCTGCAAGCAGGCCTGATGGGTACTGCTCCTTTCTCAAGCCTGGCTGCTGGCTCCATTCCCATATGCACAAAGGATACATTCACTCCTGAATGACCTCTCCTGTTGCCTGAATGAAATGGGAAGGAGGGGGTGCCTGGGAGCACTTGGCAGTCTGGATCTTTCCTTCTTCATAAGCACCAGGGCCAAAGGTAAATTTTGTAATAAATTCCTTATTGTGTATCAGCCAATAGAGGCCTACTCTCACATACTCAATGAGAAATTTCTTAATAAAAATTATGTATTAGCCAGGATAATAAGATAGAGTAATTCACTTTTAGATAAGAATTAATAAGTAAACAACCACCAAATACAAATTTCAAATATTAGAAGATAATTAAATACCTAACTCTAAAAAAGATTAGAAAAAACTCTAATCCTCGGAAAGACTGAAGACAGGAGGAGAAAGGCGTGACAGAGGATGAGATGGTTGGATAGCATCACTGACTCAGTGGACATGAGTTTGAGCAAATTCCAAGAGCTGTTGAAGGACAGGGAAGCCTGGTGTGCTGCAGTCCATGGGGTAACAAAGAGTCAGAAACAACTTAGTGATTGAAAAACAACAAAAAAAAATGTCACAACAAACGCTTTTCTTCAGCAATGATATTGGCTCCCTTACTCCACATGAGAAGACTCTTGAGAGTTCCTTGGACAGCAAGGAGATCAATCCGTCAATCCTAAAGGATATCAGTCCTGAATATTCCCTGGAAGGACTGATGCTGAAGCTAAAGCTCCAATACTTTGGCCTCCTGATTCGAAGAACTGACTCATTGAAAAAGACCCTGAAGCAGGCAAAGACTGAAGGCAGGGAGAGAAGGGGATAACAGAGGATGAGATGGTTGGATGGCATCACCGACTCGATGGACCTGAGCCTGAGCAGCTCTGGGAGATGGTGACGGACAGGGAAGCCTGGCGTGCTGCAGTCCACAGGGTGGCAAAGAGTCAGACACAACTGAGCGACTGAACAACAACTCCACATGAAATAATAGCTTTTCCAACAAATCAAATTGCAATGTTCTTATAACTTACAGTGTAGGAGAGGGAAACCTGACCAGTCCATGAAGATCATCCACTCGAATTCCTCCTTCTACCAACATGGGACCCAGAAACAAGATGGTATTTGTCCAAGGTCAAAGGGTAGTTGGCTTTGAACTGGAACCCGAGTGTCTTATCTTATTCTTTTTACATTATTCACTATGCAAAAATGTGAGTAGATTTATGGTCAAAGATTTGTATGTTTCTCAAAGATTTCCAATTACAAAAATAATACATGCTTAGTGTAGAAAACCTGGTAAAAACAAAGAAAAAAAGCAAAGCCTATCCACAATCCCATCTCACAGAGACACCACTGTTAATATTTGGCATGTTTTACTATGTATGTATGGGCTTCCCTGGTGGCTCAGTGGTAAAGAATCTGCCTGCCAATGCAAGAGACACATTTGATCCCTGGGTGGGGAAGATTCCCTGGAGAAGGAAAATGGCAACCCACTCCAATAATTCTTGCCTGGGTAATCCCATGGACAGAAGAGCCTGGCGGCCTACTGAAGAACTGATGCCTTTGAACTGGTGCTGGAGAAGATTCTTGAGAGTCCCTTGGACAGCAAGGAGATCAAACCAGTCAATCCTAAAGGATATCAACCCCAAATATGCATTGGAAGGCTGATGCTGAAGCTCCAATATTTTGGCCACGTGACACAAAGAGCTGACTCTTTGGGAAAGACCCTGATGTTCAGAAGGAATGAAGGCAGGAGGAGAAGAGGGCAGTAGAGAATGAGATGGTTAGATAGCATCACTGACTCAATAAACATGAATTTGAGCAAACTTTGGGAGATAGTGGAGGATAGAGGAGTCTGGCATGCTGCAGCCCATGGGGTTGCAAAGAGTCAGACATGACTTAGCGACTGAGCAACAACACTGTGTATTTGCATATGCACACAAAGAGGTGTATAGCTCACTTTTGCACTTAGCACTCACTGTATTTTTAGTATTTCCCTATGTTATAAAGAGATTTTTCATGCTACATTGCTAGGCTTATTCCTATAGGTTCTCAGAATTCATACGGGTTCTCTTTCTTCTGATATTTCACTATAAATTTGGGGAGATTCTATCAAGATTTGCATGCAGATCTAATGCCACCATTGATAAAGTCAGTCAGTTTTGTTTTGGTTTTTTCACTGTGCTGGGTCTTAGTTGTGGTATGAGGGATCTAATTCCCTGACCAGGAATTGAACCCGGGCCCCCTACATTAGAAGCACAATTTTAACCATTGTACCACCAGGGAAGTCCCCAACTGATCAACTTTTGATAATCATCCTCATTTACTAAAAATGAGTTACCTGTTTCAAATACATGAGACTCAGTGACAAAGCAGTTGAATTTAGGGTGCCCTACCAGTCTACCTTTCATTTTCCATACATGATGTCTTAAAAACATAAGCAGAATTATACCAGCAATTATAAGATATCGCATGCCTTGTATAATGTCATGATGGATAGAGTGGAAGAGTACCTAAAAAATATGATTTATATAGCAATAAAAACATGGAGTGGACATTCAGGATTTCTCCCCCTTGTGTGTTTCAGGCTTGAGGGAGGATTAGAAAGCCACTGAAAGGCTAAGTGTAGCTCTAGTACCAGTTAGAAGAGTCAGAGGCTTTGAATCACACAGAGAAACCCCACAGAATGTGCTTGCTCACAAAGTATGTTCCTGGGTCAGGTCATCCAAGCTTGGTGCTGTAAAAATCAGTCAAGCCTGGGAGAGGAAAAGGTGTCGTGGACAATGACTTTTCCAGCCAGCTTTCTTATCCACCTTCTCTACTGCAGTGTGGGCCCATGACCCAATCAGATCCAATCAGAGTCCTTCTCTGGGATTGCTATATTGACTCTAGGATAACGAAGCTCTTTCTGGACTTCCCTGGTGGTCCAGTGGTTAAGAATCCATGGGTTCAATCCCTGGTACAGAAGAATTCCACATAGAGCAGGGAAACTAAGCCTGTGTGCCACAACTACTGAGTCTGTGCTCTAAAGCCCTCAAGCCACAATTACTGAAGCCCGGGCACCCACCCTTGAGGCTGTGCTCTGAAACAGGAGAAGACACCACAATGAGAAAACCAAGCACCACAACTGGAGTTCACCACAATGAAGAAAGCCTGGGAGCAGCAATGAAGACCAAACGCAGTCAAAAAAAATCATAAAAAAAAAAGTTCTTTCTAAACATTAAGTAATTTACAATATTACATTACTTTCAGGTATACAACAGAGTGATTCAATATTTTTATAGATTATATTCCATTTATTTATTAAATATTTTAAAAATTATTTACTTGACTTCATTGGGTCTTAGCTCTGGTGTGCAGGCTTAGTTGGCCTGCAGCATATGGGATCGTATCTCCTTGACCAGGGGTTCAACTCAGGTCCAGGGAGTGAAAGTGCCAAGTCATAACCACTGGACCAGCAGAGAACTCCCTGAGACTGGCTTCCTTTAATCGGCATGTTTTTTGAGATTGCTGTTGGTTGTTCAGTCACTAAGTCGTGTCTACTCTTTGTGACCCCATGGACTGCAGCATGCCAGGCTTCACTGATCTTTACTATGTCCTGGAGTTTCCTCAGACTCATATCCTTTGAGTCTGATGCCATCCAACCATCTCATCTTCTGTCGCTCCCTTCTCCTCCTGCCCTCAACCTTTCCCAGCATCAGGGTCTTTTCCAATGAGTCAGTTCTTCACATCAGGAAGCCAAAGTATTGGAGCTTTAGCTTTAGCATCAGTCCTTCCAGTGAATATTCAGGGTTGATTTCCAACTGGCTTGATCTCTTTGCTGTCCAAGGGATTCTCAAGAGTCTTCCCCAACACCACAGTTCAAAAGCATCAATTTTTTGGCACTTAGCCTTCTTTATGGTCCAACTCTCACATCCATATAGTATCGCTGGAAAAACCATAGCTTTGACTATAGGGAACTTTGTCAGCAAAGCAATGTTTACGTTGGTCATAGCTTTTCTTCCAAGAAAAGAAAGCGTCTTTTAATTTTGTGACTGCAGTCACCGTCCACAGCAATTTGGAGCCCAAGAAAATAAAATCTGCCACTGTTTGCACTTTTTCCCCATTTTTGAGATTACTCCACGTAATTGTGGCTATTAAGAGTGTATGTGGGGACTTCCTTGGCAGTTCAGTTAAGACTCTGGGCTTCTACTGCAGGGGCTGCAGGACTTAATCCTGGATGGAGAACTAAAATCCCACAGTCTGCGTGGCCAAAAAAAGAAAAAGGGCGCATATGTTTTTATTTCTAAGTAGTATTTCGTTGTATGGAAATACCACAGCTGTTTATCCATAAATCTGTTGAAGACATTTGGATTGTTTCCAGTTTGGGGAGATGATGAATAGAACATTCAAACTTTTATGTGTAGCTTTTTGTGTAAACAAAAGTTTTTCTTTCTCTAGGGCAAATGTTCATGAGAGGGATTGCTGGGTCATATCTCAGTGCATGTTTAACCCCATAAAAAGCTGCGAAATCATTTTCCAGAGTGGTTGTACTACATGGCATTCCCACCAGCAGTGTTTTATAGTTCTGATTGTTCCTCATTCTTGATAGTCCTAAGGGAGGAGGGAGGAGGGTTCAGGATGGGGAACACATGTATACCTGTGGCGGATTCATTTTGATATATGGCAAAACCAATACAATATTGTAAAGTTAAAAAATAAAATTAAAAAAAAAGTAAAAAACAAACAAACAAAAAAAACTAAAAAAAAATAAAGAATTGTCAATTTTTTTTAATTTTAGTCATTCTAGTAGATGTATGGTTTCATCATGGTTTTCATTTGCATTTCCCTTGACTGATAATTTAAATGTCTTTTTATGTGTTTACTTCTCTTCTACATACCCTCATTGGTTCAAGATTTTTAACTATTTTTTTAAACTGCATTGTTTATTTCTTATTTTTTAAGTTTTAAGATACCTTCTGGATACAAGTCTTTTGTTATATATGTGATTTGCAAAAATTTTTTTTTCCTCCCAGTCTGTGGCTGTCTGTTATTTTCTTAGTGTTATTCACAAAGCAAAAGTTTAAATTTTGATAAAGTCTAATTTATCAATTTTTTAAAATGAATTATGCTTTTGAGTCATATCTGAGAACTCTGCTTAGCCCCAGTTCATGAAGATTTTTTCCTATTTTTTTTTCTAAAAGTTTTCTGCTTTTCCTAAAATAAACTATCTCTCAATGCTAGTGCTAGTGCTAGGTTGCTTCAGTCGTGTCTGACTCTTTGTGATCCCATGATTGCAAAGGATTGTAGCCCGCCAGTTTCCTGTATCCAGGCCTATGGATTGTAGTCTTCCAGTTTCTTCTGTCCATAGGATTCTCCAAGCAAGAATACTGGAGTTGCCGTTCCCCGCTCCATGGGAGCTTCCCAACCTAGAAATTGAACCTTCTTGTCTCCTGCTTTGGCATGCAGGTTCTTTACCACTAGTGCTACCTGGGAAGCCTCAATAGCTTAAAGAAATTGAGGCAGAAATTGGGAGTATAAATATTTGAATTTATATTGACCATATTTTAAAATTTCTCAAGCTATCTAGAATATTGTATAAAACATCTGTGAAACAAACACATTCCAAAAGTAAAGGTCTTTATAACTTCAGAAGAAAAAATTCCTATGATATGTTTTCTTCATTATGCAATTCTCAATTCCCTCCTTTATAACAGAGGCATGAAATGGTTTTGCTTAACATAAAAGTACTGTTCCATGTTGAGTGCAATTGAAACAAGAAGTTTTATATATCTTAACATTAGTCTCAGTAAAAGAAAGAGAAAATTTTTTTTCAAGGATGAAACCCTAGATCAATTTCCAACAGCCCGTGAAATTTATAATTTTATTGAAAACTCCTTGACAATCATAAGGCAATGTTTGTAATGTTTCAAATTTTCACCAACTGGTTTTTAGAACCAAATACCTTTGAAAAAGTCTTCCCTGGTGGCTCAGATGGTAAAGAATTCACCTGCAGTGCAGGGGACCCAGGTTCAATCCCTGGGTTGGGAAGATCCCCTGAAGAAGGGACCTACTCCAATATTCTTGCTTGGAGAATTCCATGGACAGAGGAGCCTGACAGGCTACAGTCCATGGGGGTCACAAAGAGTTGCACAGGACTGAGTGACTAACAATTTTCACCTTTGAAACAATTATTTGAAAACCTGTATAAATGAAGCAATCCCCCATCAACCCCTCCCCAACAACAACTGATTTCAAGGTACAAGCAAAGAATGGTGCCATTATGGTCTTAAAAGTATATAAGAATTTTTTTAAGGCATGTTATAAATGTATATATAAGATCCCACTGCATAGCTTGTGGGCTCTTACTACCAGGGACCAAGGATCAAAACTGTGCCCCCTGCAATGGCAGAGGCTTAACCACCTGACTGCCAGGGAAGTCCAACAGAATATTTCTTGTGAACTTGTTTGAGCCATTCTCCCCAGGACTGGAAGGTGCTGCTCACCTGTGGGCTCTAATTCAGTCTTTCTGAAATCTTTGTTAACTTGATCACTCTGCTCTCCTCCTAAGGGAGTTATCATCCTATCGACCTACAGCCCCTCTACTTGCTTGCCTGTGGAACCAGCTAGAGTGTGTTCAAAATCAATGTGAGACAACAGCATTAATAGACTAACAGCTATTACATATACTGTTAGTCTATTAATAGCTTTGCTAGTTTAGAAAAACTTTGAAGTTTTCTAAAACATTATTTTCTTGATAATACGGAATCACTTTAAATAATTTTCTGGTCCATTTGCAAACTTCCTCTTTTGAAAGTTAGGCCTTAATTAATTAAGATTAATTAGGCCTTAATTATGAAGAAGGCAATGGCACCCCACTCCAGTACCCTTGCCTGGAAAATCCCATGGACGGAGGAGCCTGGTAGGCTGCAGTCCATGGGGTCACTAAGAGTAGGACACGACTGAGCGACTTCACTTTGACTTTTCACTTTCATGCATTGGAGAAGGAAATGGCAACCCACTCCAGTGTTCTTGCCTGGAGAGTTCCAGGGACAGGGGAGCCTGGTGGGCTGCCGTCTATGGGGTTGCACAGAGTCGGACACGACTGAAGTGACTTAGCAGCAGCAGCAGGTCTTAATTAAGATTACTTCATTCAATGATACTATTCTAAGTGTGCATCTACTAGGAGTCTAGTAAGAATAAGGTGACTTGAGACTCAGCAGAGCCCTTCAGCAAAGAACTGAAAAAATATGACCTTGAGGAGACAATACAAAAGTGCTGTCAGAAGTCAAGACTGCACAGATCTGTCATAATATCAGGCACATTCACTTATGAGGCTTATAACTGCAGGAGCGGAAAATCTTTTCCTCTATCATCTTAGGTTCAGCATCTCAGACCTGCAAATTAAACTAGAAAAAGATTAATAGGAGAAAAGATTTATTTTGGATGCACACAAGGTTCTGCACAGAGAAGTAAAAACCCAAAGAGGCAGTTAGACCTGGGAGATGATTTTCATTTTACAAAGGGTGATACACTGTGGTGAAGTGACCAGACAAATAAAAAGGGATTTGGGGTTTTAGGGGCAGTAAACTGTGGGAAGTTAAATATTTGGGAATAGCTTAGTGGTAAAGAATCCAATCCACCTGCTGTGCAGGAGACCCAGGTTTGATCCTTGAGTGGGGAAGATTCCCCGGAGGAGGGAATGCAACCCACTCCAGTATTCTTGCCTGGAGAATCCCCTTGGGCAGAGGAGCCTGGCAGGCTACAGTCCACAGGGTTGCAAAGAGTCTGGATGTGACCAAGAATGTATTTGGGGAAACTAATGCAAGAGAGGGTTTAGTAAGTTGTGGGGACTACAGGTGTTGTTCCCAGTGATGCATCGTCTCTGGTACAGGAGAGGGAAGCAATTTTACACAAGGAAATTTTTGTCACATTGGCAAAAGGAAAATTTATGCCCTGCTTTTGTCAGAAAGGGAGAGGTTCTGTTTCATTGCCTTTAGCTCAAAATAGTAATCCTTATACCCAAATGGCATACTTTGGGGTCATATTCTGATTTCCTTCAGAACTGTCTCATGTTCCTGTTTGCTGGCACATTTCCTTTGTTATGTGTTGGTTCAGAAGGCTGTTTCCTTATCAAGTTCCCACTTCCTCATCTGTTCACCATTTAGAATTACAGTGAGAGATTAAGGATTAAATGGTTCAGTTTAACAGTTCATAAAGCATCACTTTTACTCACTTCTGGTGTCTGAGCAGCTGAATTCCACATAACTGGTCTCTGAAGGAATACAACCTGCTTTGTAGCCAAATTCCCCTCACTGAAAATTAAAACAACAGCATTAGCATTT
This sequence comes from Bubalus bubalis, assembly GCF_019923935.1. NCBI lineage: Eukaryota > Metazoa > Chordata > Mammalia > Artiodactyla > Bovidae > Bubalus > Bubalus bubalis. The sequence continues at coordinate 138,268,225 of NC_059158.1, forward strand.
CTAAATTAGTAATTCTCTATATTTCACACTTGGCTAGAATGTTCCACATGTATTCTTTGTAAAATAATCTGATCCATTAATAATTATGAAACAGTCTATATAAGTTGCAGCAGATAAAACAAGGGGAAAAAATCCCTAAAAGCTAAATATGGCCCTTATAAAAGAAATTCTTAATGTTTAAAACTTGTAATCTCACTGTGCTAACATACTTGGTTTTGCATACGTATTTGCGTTCTGTATTCTGTATTCTATGCTTAACTCTTTTCTTGTTTGTACATTATGGTCATATTCTTAATAGCTGCATGATATCCCAAAGAATTAAGATACCAAAATGTACTAAGCCTTTCCATTATTACTGGAAAATTAGGTTGCTTCCGGCTTTCTGCTAATTATAAATAATGCTGTTATAGAAATATGTATAGTCTTCTTTATTCTTTATGACTTATTTCCTTGAGATAAATTCATAGGCGTGGGATTATTAGGCCAAAAGGGTATGATTTAAGCTTCTTGGTATGCATTGTCAAATTTGTCTTATGAAAGAAAGAGACCAGTTTGGACTGCCACGTGTGAGAAATTTATCTACGTTTTCCACTGAGGGACTTGAGCCACAGCTAGTCTCATTTTCAGATGCTTCTTTGTAGTCAGCTACTCAATATTCTCCTTATTTAACTACCATCATGGCAAATTACCCCTTGCCAAAGACTACTTGGGGTTTGGATTTCTCTGAAATGCTTTTCACAGAGTCTCCATGGATTTATGGGGAGGAGTGTCTGTAGCTAATGTTGCTCAGTTACGACTTTTATTATGCAAAAAACCCCAACAAAACCTCACTATTAGCTGCATTTTATGCTGAGCTCTTTTTTCTGGAAAACAAATGAAACATTGAAACTCTGGCCCTAGTGGTCAACACCACACAATTTGAAAATCCCAAACTTACTGATACTGTTGAATTTTGAGAAAGAGCAAATCTTCCCACAAAGTGATAATGAGAGATTGCTTCTTTTTTTATTAAAGACTGCTTTTAGCCTAATCTCATTTTAGTTTGACTGTATCTTTGAAAAAAAGACATGATGTGAAATTTCTCCTAGCTTTGGGGAACAGCTTGAGTCATCTGGAGACGTCAGCATGAGACAGGAAGGGACTGGCAGTGCACAGAACAGGCTGGCTGTTTGGGCGGCAGGGAGAATACTGGAAAGGGCAGTGGCTTTAGAAGCAGACGGTCCTGGATTCAAGACTCAATTCTACTGTAAAACAAAGAATGTTGCTCACCATCTAGTTCTACAAGAATCAAGTCATTAGCCAATGCAACCATGGACTTATAATTCACTCTAAAAGGAATTCAGGTGAAGATCAGAATGAAACACTTGGTGCTCTGAGAAAACAGGCCCTCACATAGCTAGAAATATTTTAGGATTTTTTTAATGAACCTGGTGTCTTATATCTTCCCATACTTAGAAAAGATCTAAGGTCATGAACTGAGATACCTGTTCCTTATGACTAACCTTCTACAAGGATGTGTGCTTGACTGCACGTAACCCTTTTCCAAAACTATGTACATGCTGACCTGTCTGCCTCACCTCTTGGGAGCATTCCTCAGAGCTCTCTGAGAGATTGTATCCTGCACTAGAGTTCTTAGTAAGTCCCCCAGAACTCACAGCTCTCAGGTTGTGCCTTCCGCACCACCCCCCACCCCCGAGTTGACAGTACTGAAATGGCTGATGATACCACTTAATACCTGGTGACTTTGGCAAAGTTTTAAAATTCTCTTTCATTTCCTATCAAGGGCTTTGTGATAGACAAATAAGTCAGTGGATATGAAGAGCCTCCACTGTGCCTGCCACTAGAAGGAGCACAGAAAATGGGATTTCCTCCCAGTTCCCCCATTCATTTAATGAAATTTGGGGCAGGGTCTAGTGGGAGGAAAATATATTAGAATCAAGAACATCTTCCAGAGAGAACAGTCAAGGGAAAGGGGGCACAAGAATAGAGCAAGAGGTTTCTGGATAATGTTCAAGGTATGTGATGCAGGTAGAGAATCACATGCAGGAACCAGGCCTAAAACTATCCAAAGATGAGGAGTCAGGGGACAATTAATCTTCTTGAATGGAAAGCCTCCTAGAGCCCCGGGGTAGGGACTGGGGGTGACCCTTGATGAGTTTTTCCCAAAAGATTATAGGATGGGGCAATCTGAGTATACTAGGGTGTGATGTTTGGCTGACAGCAGGCTTCTTAACCTTTATGAATGGGGTAAAACAGTAAGTGTGGAGACAGTTACTCAAAGGCTGCCTATCTTAGGACAGTCTAAGTGGTATAATCATTAAATCTCAGTGGTATAATCTTGCCTATGGCAATGAAGCAATAACTTTAAGGACACCCTAGGAAAACAACTTTATATAATCTGACAGGATATAGCTGTTCTTCAGTTCAGTTCAGTCACTCAGTCGTATCTGCCTCTTTGCGACCTTATGGACTGCAGCATGCCTGTTCTCCCCATCCATCAACTCCCAGAGCTTGCTCAGACTCATGTCCATTAAGTCAGTGATGCCATCCAACCATTTCATCCTCTGTCATCCCCTTCTCCTGCCTTCAATCCTTCCCAGCATAAGGGTCTTTTCCAACGAGTCAGTTCATCGAATCAGGTGGCCAAAGTATTAGAATTTCAGTATCAGTCCTTCCAATGAATATTCAGAACTGATTTCCTTTAGGATTGACTGGTTTGATCTCCTTTCAATCCAAGGGATTCTCAAGAGTCTTCTCTAGCACCACAGTTCAAAAACATCAATTCTTTGGTGCTCAGCTTTCCTTACTGTCCAACTCTCACATCCATACATGACTACTGGAAAAACCATAGCTTTGACTATATGGACCTTTATCAGTAATGTCTCTGTTTTTTCAATATGCTGTCTAGGTTGGTCATAGCTTTTCTTTCAAGGAGCAACTGTCTTTTAATTTCATGGCTGCAGTCACCATCTGCAGTGATTTTGGAGCCCAAGTAAATAAAGTCCCTCACTGTTTCCATCGTTTCCACATCTATTTGCCGTGAAGTGATGGGACCAGATGCCATGATCTTAGTTTTTTTGAATGCTGAGTTTTAAGCCAGCTTTTTCACTCTCCTCTTTTACTTTCATCAAGAGGCTTTTTAGTTTCTTTTTGCTTTCTGCCATAAGGGTGGTGTCATCAGCATATCTGAGGTTATTGGTATTTCTCCAGCTTGTGCTTCATCCAGTCTGGCATTTCAAATGATGTACTCTGCAGATAAGTTAAATAAGCATGGTGACTGTTAGGTAGGTAGAATAGGGAAAAGGAGTCCAAAATGGCGGTGGCTAAAAGACAAGGAAGGGAAAAGCCCGCGAAAATAGAACAAAAGGAGGTCCAAGGACTGGAGTGAGGACCTCAGGTAAAACAAACAACACTCCTGGCTGGCCCAATTTACATAGGACAGGCCCAGGGAGAGATAAACATATAAATAGAGGAGCCAAAGCTAACTCGCTTTCCCTCTCCCACGTGCTGGGGCGCTCTTCTCCTCGTGTCTTTGGATCGGCATGTCTTTGGATCAACCCTTATGCCTCGAAGATGGATTTTCCTGCTATCTTCTAAATAAAATAGAGCTGTAACACTGAGCTGTAACACTGATTTGTCTAAGAGCTATAACACGGTTTGTCCAAGACCCGAGAGCTGTGAAGCGCCGAAGGCTTTAATGTCCGTTGCTCCAAATCTTTGTTGTGACGAGACAAAGAACCGAGGACATACACTCGCATGACATCTATGGTGCCATGACTTGGATTTAACCTGGCTGAAACAATCTCTGCGCAGAAGAGGCCAAGCACAGCAGGAGCCCAACTCAGCAAAGCTCCCGTGCTAGAAGCGGAAGGTGAAGAAACCCAGCGCTGGGGAAGCCCCATCGTGCTGGAAAACGGGACAGGGAGAAACGAACTCAGCAGAAAGCTCATGTGGCCCAGTCTCAGATTCCAGAAGACCTCCGGTTAAGGTAAGAGGTCTTTGCTCCTATGGCTGGAGGGACCTTTACAATCTCTTGTTTCTTGTTTCCTCAAACCTCCCATAAACAGGCGGGTGGCAGGGGCACAACTGAGGGACTCTGGAGAGGCTACTCCTCAGCATGTCCCAAAGGCGCTATCTGCTGAGCCCCAGTAGCTGTTACCCAAGTCGGTGGGGGCTCTTCTGTCCTTTCTCTTCTCTGTGCCAAGGATCAGACCAATGAAATTGTGAGCACCGGTCAGATATTCAGCAAATTTTCCGACGGGCTATGAAGGGGATTCTTTGGCACGTTTTTCCCACTGCTTTTTTCTCCTGTCCTTCAGCTCTCTCCCAGGACTCAAGCCCAGCCAAAACTAATGAAACTCAGGCTCTAGGTCTCATTGCAAAAATTCATTGAGAGTCAAAGCGATAGATAAGAGGTAGACTTGTTCAGATTCAGAGAGGAGCACCACACTCTGCAGGGTACAGGCCAAGGAATGCGGCCTGGCTAGGTTTTGTGAGGGTGAATTCATATGCTAATGAGTGAGAGGATCATCCCAGCCATTGGGGAACCACCCACTCTTCCATCTTTTGACAGTGACTTGGAGCTGTCCTGCCACCTCTGGGTGTGTCTGTTGGCTTATAGATTGGGGATTAAGGTTTACTTGAATTTGACTTGTCATCTTGGATCCAATTGATTTTAATTGGTTTACATTATACCCTTGTGCTATGTCATTCTTTCAAAGGTTGTGCTCTGCCCCCTTCCCTCCTGTTTCATGCTCTTTTCCTGAGCCCCATCCAGACCCACAAGGTTGCCTCTACAGTCTTCTGGAGAAACAACCAGAAAATAGCTGGCCTTGGGAGGGAAATACTCTATAATATCCAACCCCCTAATCCTACCCAGTACTGGTCACACTGGAGATCTTGGGGACACCCAACTCCAGTCTGGGGGTCCCAGGAGGTCATCACGCCTTGACCTGCCTAGAGATCTGGTCCTTGAAAGGTTGTCACACCTTAACCTGCTCGGGGATCCGCGAGTCCCAGGGGTCCCAGGAGGTCGTCACGCCTCGACCTGCCCAGGGACCCAATTCTCGGGAGGCTGTCACACCTCGACCTGCCTGGGGATTTGATCTCTAGGAGGCTGTCACGCCTTAGCCTGACTGGGGATCTGCACCCTGACCTGGGGACGCCTGGCTCTCAGGTTGCAACAGTTCTGGGTAGGATAAGCTTCAGAAAGACTCACCCCTAAGGAAGTCTACTTAAGGAAACAAAAAGAAGCCTATTACTTATGGGACTGTGCCCACTCTCCGCAATAACTCAGGAGCCCAATGAGAACCCCACTGCCTTTCTAGAAAGGCTAAAAGATGCACTTCAAAAGTTTACCAATCTGGACTTAGACTCTTACAAGGGACAGGTGATTTTAAAGGACAAATTCCTGTCCCAATGTGATCAGATATCAGAATTAAGTTACAACAGCTACAACAGCAGGACCCTGCTGCCTCTTTAGATGAGATGGTCCAGACAGCCACCAATACCTTTTATAACAGAGAACAGGAGAAGGAAGCCAAGGCCCAGGAGAAGGAGAGAAAGAAAGAGACAAGGCATGCCCAGATGCTGGCCACCCTTCAGGGAAGCCCTATGGCAAACCCCGAGTCCTTGAAGGACAAGGCACGAGACAAATGCCTGATCTGTAGACAGGCGGGGCATTGGGCCAAAGAGTGTCCAAACTGTGACAAGTCTCCTAGATGCCACAAATGCCATCAACTGGGACATTGGGTGGCACTCTGCCCTGGGGACCCAAGAGCCTCAAGGTCAAGCGCCAAGCCTACCCTCACGATGGTTCAAGAGGACTGAAGCGGCCTGCTCCAGCCAGCCCGCCTGTCACAGATAACCATCACGGGGCTGGAGCCAAGGGTGCAGCTGGATGTGGCAGGTAGGTCCGAGAATTTCTTGGTTGACACAGGGGCTACCTACTCTGTCTTGATCTCCTACTCCGGAGCCTTCTCCTCCCAAACCTGTACCATTGTGGGTGCTACAGGAAAAGCAACTACTAAAAGATTCACCCAAGCACTTCTTGGTTGCTGGGATGGACAAATATTTTGCCACCAGTTTCTGGTGGTCCCTGAGTGTCCTACTCCCTTATTGGGAAGAGATATACTCACTAAACTGGGGACCACCCTTGTGATGGGAAGTTTTTTCAGCCCCTAGAGCTCTACAGCTCCTGGTTACTACTGAAGAACTCATTACACCTTCAATAGAGAGGGACCAAAAACTATGGGAAGACAAAATTAACCCCCAGGTGTGGGACCAGGGGATTCCTGGACAAGCCCACCAAGTTGAACCGGTCATCATTGTCCTCTGAGATCTCACTCCGTTTCCTAACCGGAAACAATACCCTCTCATAAGAGAGGCTCGGGAGGGACTACAGCCTTTAATAAATAAATTCCTTGCTTGTGGGCTATTGGTCCCCATCAGTTCGCCATGTAACACCCCAATCCTCTCAGTAAAGAAAAAAGACGGAACCTGGCAAATGGTTCAAAATCTCCAGATCATAAATTAAGCTGTAGTCCCCCTCCATCCCACAGTACCCAAGCCCTATGTAATCTTGGGAAAAATCCCACCCAGTGCCAAGTGGTTTACAGTCTTGGATCTCAAAGATCCATTTTTTGCCTACCACTGGCTAAAGAATCCCAATATCTTTTTGCCTTTGTCCCAGGAGAAAAACACCAACAGATGACTTGGACAGTATTATCCCAGGGGTTCAGATATAGCCCCCACCTGGTTGGACAGGCCCTTAGCCGGGATCTCCTAGATCTGGACCTGGGACCTAACGGGAAAATATTATAATACATAGATGACCTACTAATCTGCTCTCCAGATGAGAAAAGTGCCCAACAACATGCAATTCATGTTCTAAACTTCTTGGCAGAAAGGGGATATAAAGTCTCCCGTGCTAAGGCACAGATGGTCGAGACAAAGGTCACTTACCTGGGAGTTCAGATTACACACGGGTCCAGGAGGCTGTCCTCTGATCGGGTACAAGGAATCCTCCAGTTGCCCTCCCCTACGACTTGAAAACAATTGCGAGCTTTCCTGGGGCTAACTGGATATTGTAGAATCTGAATACCCAACTATGGTTTAATTGCCCCAACCTTTATATGAAAGCTTAAAGGGACAAGATGATTCAATCCCACTGATGTGGGGAACTCCTCAAAAGAAGGCAGAGGCTACACTAAAACAGGCCTTAACTCAGGCACCTGCCTGGAGGTTGCCAGGCCCAGAAAAAGCATTCCAACTTTATGTCCATGAAAGAGAGGGAATAGCCTTGGGAGTGTTAACTCAAAGGTTGGGGTCTGAGCCCCAGCCTGTAGCTTACTTATCCAAGAGGCTCGATCCAACCGTCTGGGGCTGGCCCCCCTGCCTTCGAAATCTTGCAGCTCTTGCAATCATGATAGAAGATGCTTTAAAACTCTCCTTTGGGGGCAAACTAACTATTTTTACCAGCCACCAAGTAAAATAACTCCTAAATGGGAGAGGCCATGTATGGATGTCTGATCAAAGAATCCTCAGGTATCAAGTAATGCCGATGGAAAATCCAGGCCTCACTATATCCCCTTGTGAGGTTCTTAACCCAGCGACCCTCCTCCCTACCCCTGAGGGCTCTCTCCCCTTTCACTCTTGTCTAGAAACCTTGGACCACTGGAAAAAACCCCGAGAGGGATTGTCAGAAGATCCTCTGACCAATCCTGAGGAAATCTGGTACACTGATGGAAACAGCTTTGTCTTGGATGAAAAAAAAAGAGCTGGGTATGCAGTAGTCTCCAATTTTGAGACCATAGAGGCTAAGCCTCTGCCAGCAGGTACTTCAGATCAATTAGCTGAGCTCATAGCCCTGACTCGAGCTTTAGAGCTGGGAAAAGGAAAAAGAATAGCCATTTACACTGACTCCAAGTATGCTATGCCTTTCTGGTGCTACATGCACAAGCGGCTATTTGGAAAAAAAAGGGGCCACTTGACCACCCGAGGGTACCCAATCAAATATGGTGATCAGATTCTTCTACTCTTGGAGGCAGTCCATCTGCCCACTGAGGTTTCAGTCTCCCACTGTAAAGGACACCAAAAAGGGAGCACAGAAGTGGCAAGAAGGAACCAAGCAGCTAATCAGGCAGCTAGGAGAGCAGCATTACAGAACCATGACCTAATAGGGATTGCCACCTTAGTTCCACAGACTAATTTGCCAGAAACTTCTTCATATACTGAAGGTGAGACTCTTAAAGCTAAGAGCGAGGGCTTTCAAGAAGATCATATGGGGTGGTTCCAAAAGGAGGGACTCCTTTTTCTGCCTGGGAACCTCCAACGGAAGTTGGTTAACTCCTTACATGCCACTACTCATTTAGGAGAAAAGGCCCTCCAAAGATTACTAGAAAGGTCCTTCAGAGGAACAGGCTTCCAAACAACTATAAGACAGCTGGTCTCCTCTTGTCCCACTTGCCAATTAAACAACCCCCAAGGAGCTCAAAGACCCCAGCTGGCCCAGTCCGTCCAACGACATGGGGCCTACCCAGGAGAGGACTGGCAGATGGACTTCATCTAGATGACAGTTTCTCAAGGGTATAAATACCTATTAGTCATGATAGATACGTTCACAGGATGGATTGAAGGCTTTCCCACCTGGACTGAGAAGGCTGAGGAGGTGGTAAAAAACTGCTCCATGAAATCATTCCAAGATTTGGTCTGCCCAGGTCATTACAAAGTGACGGTGGGACATCATTTACTTCTAAGGTCACCCAAGGAGTCTCGAAAACATTGGGCATTACTTACTATCTCCATTGTGCCTGGAGGCCTCAATCTTCAGGAGAAGTAGAAAGAGCCAATCAATTCTTAAAATCAGAGATAAAAAAGATAACCCAGGAGACCTCCCTGGGATGGAAGGAGGCTTTACCAATAGCTCTCCTCTGCACCCACATTGCCCCTAAGGAACAGGTTGGTCTTAGTCCTTATGAGATGCTATATGGGAGACCTTTTGTTTATGTCAATGACCTCTTCCTAGATCCAGAGGTTCAGACCCTCCAGTCTTATACCATAGCCATTGGGCAATTCCAACAGGATATACGCTTGTGGGGTATGAACCAGGACCCAAAAGATTCTAAAGAGTCACCACTATATGTTCCAGGGACTCAAGTCCTAATTAAAGTCTGGAAAGATGGGTCCCCAAAGGCTCAACTCCAGCCCACATGGAAGGGCCCCTACCCTGTAATACTTTCTACCCCCACAGCAGTCAAGGTACCAGGATATAACTCCTGGATTCACTACTCACGAGTCAAGCTGTGGAAGAAAACAGAAGAGGACACTCAATACACCTGTGAGCCCCTAGGAGATCTCAGATACCTATTCAGAACTACAAATGAGTGCCATTTCAATGAACACACCCAAAATCTGGTTTCTGGAGATAAGATTTCTCAGGGTAACTCTAAAGAGCTAACACAGCTTGACCGAGACTGTACTCCAAAACAGACAGGAGATAGATCTTCTGATCCCTGAACAAGGAGGGACTTGAGCCATCCTGGCCATGTGAATTTAAAATTGACTAATGCCCCTACTAGTCCTTGTTATTCCATATTGATGATGCTTATGATTATTCCATGTACTGTCAGTTGTCTAACCTGATTTGTTTCTGCCCAGGTCAACAAGCTACAATATGCAGTGCCAGTTCAACAAAGATAGAAAAACTACAGCCGACCACGGAAAATATCACACACCCTTAGACGGACACCGCTATAAGGACTCTGAAGCTTGAGACTAGCAAGAGGGGGAGGCCCAATACCCCTCGCCATCCCAGTTCAGCAGTAGGTAGCCAGAAAGACCTCGAAGCCTCTATTCCCAAAGAATTGGGCCTCCCATCTCTTGAGGGAGGGAATGTTAGGTAGGTAGAATAGGGAAAAGGAGTCCAAAATGGCGGTGGCTAAAAGACAAGGAAGGGAAAAGCCCATGAAAAGAGAACAAAGGAAGGCCAAAGGAAGGTCCGACGACCAGAGTGAAGACTTCAGGTAGAATAAACAGCACTCCTGGCTAAGCCCAATTTGCATAGGGCAGGCCCAGGTGGAGGAAAAAACATATAAAAGGAGGAGCCAAAGCACTTTCTCTCTCTCTTTCTCTCCCGTGTGTGTGCGCTCTTTCTCTCTCTCTCTCCCCCTCCCCCACACGCTCCTCCACTCTCTTCTCTTTGAATCTTTGGGTTGGCATGCCCTCATGCTTCAAGGATGGATTCTCCTGCTATCTTCTAAATAAAATAGAGCTGTAACGCTGATTTGCCTAAGAGCTATAACACGGTTTGTCTAAGACCTGAGAGCTGTGATGCGCTGAGGGTTTTAATGTCCGTCGCTCCAAATCTTTGTTGTGATGAGACAAAGAACCAAGGAACATACACTCGCATAACAGGGACAATATACAATGTTGATGTACTCCTTTCCCAATTTGGAACCAGTTAGTTGTTCCATGTCTAGTTCTAACTGTTGCTTCTTGACCTGCATACAGACTTCTCAGGAGGCAGGTAAGGAGGTCGCATATTCCCATCTCTTAAAGAATTTTCCACAGCTTATTGTGATCCACAGAGTCAAAGGCTTTAGTGTAGTCAATAAAGCAGATGTAGATGTTTTTCTGGAATTCTCTTGCTTTTTCTTTTTGTTGTTCTTACTGAAGTATAGTTGCTTTACAACACTGTGTTAGTTTCAGGTGTATAGAACAGTAATTTTAGTACTTTTGCAGGTTATTTTCCATTATTACAAAATAATGAGTATGTCAGCAGGTAGGGTGGGTGGGTGGGACTCCCCAGAAAAAGAGAACCAGGAATGGCTTTCTTGACAAAAAAGCCATCTGTGATCTAAGTCAGGCCACAATGCTTGCCCTTGAACAGGTTTCAGTAAATAATTAAAAATATATATATTTTAAAACTTTTGTTACCACTATTTATTTTTCCTTCATAGCTCTCTTTCATTTAACGATTCATTCAACAAATATTCATTGATTGCCTACTATTGTACAATGCAAGTCAGTAAATAATGATTGTAAGAGAAAAAAAGAATGAAGGGACAAAGGAAAAGCAGTCATAAAGCAAGAGTTCAGCAATAAAGATCAGATCAGATCAGATCAGTCACTCAGTTATGTCCGACTCTTTGTGACCCCATGAATCGCAGCACGCCAGGCCTCCCTGTCCATCACCAACTCCCGGAGTTCACTCAGACTCACGTCCATCGAGTCAGTGATGCCATCCAGCCATCTCATCCTCTGTCGTCCCCTTCTCCTCCTGCCCCCAATCCCTCCCAGCATCACAGTCTTTTCCAATGAGTCAACTCTTCACATGAGGTGGCCAAAGTACTGGAGTTTCAGCTTCAGCATTATTCCTTCCAAAGAAATCCCAGGGCTGATCTCCTTCAGAATGGACTGGTTGGATCTCCTTGCAGTCCAAGGGACTCTCAAGAGTCTTCTCCAACACCACAGTTCAAAAGCATCAATTCTTCGGTGCTCAGCTTTCTTCACAGTCCAACTCTCACATCCATACATGATCACAGGAAAAACCATAGCCTTGACTAGATGAACCTTTGTTGGCAAAGTAATGTCTCTGCTTTTGAATATGCTATCTAAGGTGGTCATAACTTTCCTTCCAAGGAGAGAGCGTCTTTTAATTTCATGGCTGCAGTCACCATCTGCAGTGATTTTGGAGCCCAGAAAAATAAAGTCTGACACTGTTTCCACTGTTTCCCCATCTATTTCTCATGAAGAGATGGGACCAGATGCCATGATCTTAGTTTTCTGAATGTTGAGCTTTAAGCCCACTTTTTCACTCTCCACTTTCACTTTCATCAAGAGGCTTTTGAGTTCCTCTTCACTTTCTGCCATAAGGGTGGTGTCATCTGCATATCTGAGGTTTTTGATATTTCTCCCGGCAATCTTGATTCCAGCTTGTGTTTCTTTCAGTCCAGCGTTTCTCATGACGTAGTCTGCATATAAGTTAAATAAACAGGGTGACAATATACAGCCTTGACGTACTCCTTCTCCTATTTGGAAGCAGTCTGTTGTTCCATGTCCAGTTCTAACTGTTGCTTCCTGACCTGCATATAGGTTTCTCAAGAGGCCGGTCAGGTGGTCTGGTATTCCCATCTCTTTCAGAATTTTCCCACAGTTTATTGTGATCTACACAGTCAAAGGCTTTGGCATAGTCAATGAAGCAAAAATAGATGGTTTTTCTGGAACTCTTGCTTTTTCGATGATCCAGCGGATGTTGGCAATTTGATCTCTGGTTCCTCTGCCTTTTCTAAAACCAGCTTGAACATCAGGAAGTTCACGGTTCACATATTGCTGAAGCCTGGCTTGGAGAATTTTGAGCATTACTTTACTAGCATGTGAGATGAGTGCAATTGTGCAGTAGTTTGAGCATTCTTTGGCATTGCCTTTCTTTGGGGTTGGAATGAAAACTGACCTTTTCCAGTCCTGTGGCCACTGCTGAGTTTTCTACATTTGCTGGCATATTGAGTGCAGCACTTTCACAGCATCATCTTTTAGGATTTGAAATAGCTCAAGTGGAATTCCATCACCTCCACTAGCTTTGTTCATAGTGATGCTTCCTAAGGCCCACTTGACTTCACATTCCAGGATGTCTGGCTCTAGGTCAGTGATCACACCATCATGATTATCTGGGTCGTGAAGATCTTTTTTGTACAGTTCTTCTATGCATTCTTGCCATCTCTTCTTAATATCTTCTGCTTCTGTTAGGTCCATACCATTTCTGTCCTTTATCGAGCCCATCTTTGCATGAAATGTTCCTTTGGTATCTCTGATTTTCTTGAAGAGATCTCTAGTCTTTCCCATTCTGTTGTTTTCCTCTATTTCTTTGCATTGATTGCTGAAGAAGGCTTTCTGATCTCTTCTTGCTAGTCTTTGGAACTCTGCATTCAGATGCTTATATCTTCCTTTTTCTCCTTTGCTTTTCGCTTCTCTTCTTTTCACAGCTATTTGTAAGTCCTCCTCAGACAGCCATTTTGCTTGTTTGCATTTCTTTTCCATGGGGATGGTCTTGATCCCTGTCTCCTGTACAATGTCACAAACCTTATTCCATAGATCATCAGGCACTCTATCTATCAGATCTAGGCCCTTAAATCTATTTCTCACTTCCACTGTATAATCATAAGGGATTTGATTTAGGTCATACCTGAATGGTCTAGTGGTTTCCCTACTTTCTTCAATTTCAGTCTGAATTTGGCAATAAGGAGTTCATGGTCTGAGCCACAGTCAGCTCCCGGTCTTGTTTTTGCTGACTGTATAGCGCTTCTCCATCTTTGGCTGCAAAGAATATAATCAATCTGATTTTGGTGTTGACCATCTGGTGACGTCCATGTGTAGAGTCTTCTCTTGTGTTGTTGGAAGAGGGTGTTTGCTATGACCAGTGCATTTTCTTGGCAAAACTCTATTAGCCTTTACCCTGCTTCATTCCGTATTCCAAGGCCAAATTTGCTTGTTACTCCAGGTGTTTCTTGACTTCTTACTTTTACATTCCAGTACCCTATAATGAAAAGGACATCTTTTTTGGGTGTTAGTTCTAAAAGGTCTTGTAGGTCTTCATAGAATGGTTCAATTTCAGCTTCTTCAGCATTACTGGTTGGGGCATAGACTTGGATTACTGTGATATTGAATGGTTTGCCTTGGAAACAAACAGAGATCATTCTGTTGTTTTTGAGATTGCATTCAAGTACTGCATTTCAGACTCTTGTTGACCATGATGGCTACTCCATTTCTTCTGAGGGATTCCTGCCCACAGTAGTAGATATAATGGTCATCTGAGTTAAATTCACCCATTCCAGTCCATTTCAGTTTGCTGATTCCTAGAATGTCAACATTCACTCTTGCCATCTCTTGTTTGACCACTTCCAATTTGCCTTGATTCATGGACCTGACATTCCAGGTTCCTATGCAATATTGCTCTTTACAGCATCGGACCTTGCTTCTATCACCAGTCACATCCACAGCTGGGTATTCTTTTTGCTTTGACTCCATCCCTTCATTCTTTCTGGAGTTATTTCTCCATTGATCTCCAGTAGCAACCCCACGTCCAAGGAGCCGTGGCTGCACCGGCACAGGAGGGCCTAGAGGAGCTATCCCACGTTGAAGGTCAGGAAGGGTGGCGGTGAGGAGATACGCCTCATCCACGGTAAGGAGCAATGGCTGCCCTTTGCTGGAGCAGCCGTGAAGAGATACCCCACGCCCAAGGTAAGAGAAACCCAAGTAAGATGGTAGGTGTTGCAAAAGGGCATCAGAGGGCAAACACACTGAAAGCATACTCACAGAAAACTAGTCAATCTAATCACACTAGGACCACAGCCTTGTCTAACTCAATGAAACTAAGCCATGCCTGTGGGGCAACCCAAGACAGGCGGGTCATGATGGAGAGATCTGACAGAATGTGGTCCACTGGAGAAGGGAATGGCAAACCACTTCAGTATTCTTGCCTTCAGAACCCCATGAACAGTATGAAAAGGCAAAATGATAGGATACTGAAAGAGAAACTCCCCAGGTCAGTAGGTGCCCAATATGCTACTGGAGATCAGCGATAAAACAGAATCCTAATTCCTCCTCAAGGGATGTGGATAGCAATCTGATACAGATCTTAGGTTGAGCAGAACTAAGACTCCACCCACATGGAGGGCTGTGACTATGTGCTTTGATCCCAGCCTGGTCAGAGCCTAAGGAAAGATGATAAGACCTTATCTGATCCTTGTGATTTCAATCAACTAAAGCTTGTCAAGCTGGAACCAAGATTGAAAGAAATATTGAGAGAAATATCAGTAACCTCAGATATACAGATGACACCACCCTTATGGCAGAAAGTGAAGAGGAACTAAAGAGCCTCTTGATGAAAGTGAAAAAGGAGAGTGAAGAAGTTGGCTTAAAGCTCAACATTCAGAAAACTAAGATCATGGCATCTAGTCCCATCACTTCATGGCAAATAGATGGGGAAACAGTGGAAACAGTGTCAGACTTTATTTTGGGGGGCTCCAAAATCACTGCAGATGGTGACTGCAGCCATGAAATTAAAAGACACTTACTCCTTGGAAGGAAAGTTATGACCACCTTAGATAGCATATTCAAAAGCAGAGACATTACTTTGCCAACAAAGGTCCGTTTAGTCAAGGCTATGGTTTTTCCTGTGGTCATGTATGGATGTGAGAGTTGGACTGTGAAGAAAGGTGAGCACCGAAGAATTGATGCTTTTGAACTGTGGTGTTGGAGAAGACTCTTGAGAGTCCCTTGGACTGCAAGGAGATCCAGTCAGTCCATTCTAAAGGAGACCAGTCCTGGGTGTTCATTGGAAGGACTGATGCTGAGGCTGAAACTCCAATACTTTGGCCACCTCATGCAAAGAGTTGACTCATTGGGAAAGACCCTGATGCTGGGAGGGATTGGGGTCAGGCGGAGAAGGGGAGGACAGAGGATGAGATGGCTGGATGGCATCACCGACTCGATGCACATGAGTTTGGGTGAACTCCGGGAGTTGGTGATGGACAGGGAGGTCTAGCGTGCTGCGATTCATGGGGTCGCAAAGAGTTGGACATGACTGAGTGACTGAACTGACTGAAAGCTTGGACTCTGGTCAACATTTACCCTGATTCTATGCAGAATTCTCCTCTGCTCAAGCCCCTTCATGAATACACATATACCAAACCACTCCCCATCTCACTACCACTCCCCCTGCCCCAGGCCAGTTTTGCTGTTTGGGGAGACACCACTTTGGAAAAGATCCTCCATGGTCTCCTTACTTGCTGTAAGTAATAAATCCTTGCTTTTCCTGATCTTTGGCTTCATTGTAACTTTTGACTAGATACCCACCAAGAGGCAAATGCAGTTTTTGGGTAACAGGTATAATTCCCTGGGCTATACAACATATCTTTGTTGGGTAAACCTATGGCTGATTCATGTTGATGTTTGGTAGAAACCAACACAATACTGTAAAGCAATTATCGTTCAATCAAAAATAAATAAAAATATATATCTTTGTTGCTTATCTATTGTAAATGTAGCAGTTTGTATCTGTTAATCCCAATCCCTAATTTGTTCCTTCTGCTTTCTCTCCTCCTTTTGGTAACCACAAGCTTGTTTTCTGTATCTAACAGGATATATTTGAGTAATGAAAGAAAATACTTCATGTAGAGACCATTCAAATTATGGCTTACATGATAGAAGAGTAGGAAAAAATTGAAAGTTGCTTAAGACACAATTGTTGTATATGAGTTGAAAATATTTAGGAAGAAAGTCTTCACTGGTAAAATATTTAGGAAGAAAATTTTTACTGGTTCTAAGTTATGTTTTAAGACATGTGGGCCCAAAAAAAAGATGATAACATTTGTTTTTCTGAGTGCAAGCATCATGTATAGGCATGAACTTTTATAGTGTCATTATTTATTTGTCTTTTTAATTGGTTTTATTGGTTTGTAATACTCAGTGCTGATTTTGTATACAGTGAACTACAGTGTTTCCATTTTCTGAAATATCTTGATTTAGGACAGATATCATGCACAGACCCTGCTTTATCACACTCAAACATCATGATAATCCAGTGAAACTGATATTATTATATCATTTTCCAGATGAGGAAATTGAGACTCAAAGAAGTTCTCCAAGTCATATAGCTGGTAAATGGTGATGGTGTAATTCAGATGAGATCTGTGTATCTAAAAGCCTGAACCATTCTTCTAGTTTCAGAAACTAAAAACTTTTGGGCTCTATCCTCTACCTGGACCAAGATGAACTGTATGTAATATGTTTATTGATGTTTAAAGATGACCTGGCTGAAGGTGACTACTATTCTGTGTGTACTGAAGCAGCTAAGACCAGCGTGTGACTGTCACAGGGACAGGATATTTGGACAAGAATAAAAAGGCCCAACCCTGTGTGGAGGTTTGTGCCAGACACTGATGGGTGAGGCTGGGTGACAAGTCTGCTGGCTTGCAGGGCCCTGGAGGGTCCTAGTAGCCCCCTTGCTTTGTTTTTTTTTGGTTGTGCCAGCTCAGTGTGTGGCACAGTTCCTCAATCAGGTTTTGAACCCGGGCCACTGCAGTGAAAACACGGAAACCTAACCACTGGACTACAGGGAAATTCATGCCCCATTGCTAGTTTAATTGCACATAAAGATGAGCCTTCACAAGGAGGGCCTGTAAGGTCCATTCTGTCTCCACAGCATCTTGGTGGATACTGGCAGTACACTGGGCTTCCCTGGTGCTCAGTCGGTAAAGAATCTGTGTGCAGTGCGGGAGACCTGGATTTGATCCCTGGGTTGGGAAGATCCCCTGGAGGAGGGCATGGCAACCCACTCTAGCAATCTTGCCTGGAGAATCCCATGAACAGAGGAGCCTGACGGGCTACAGTACATAGGGTCACAAAGAGTCAGGCACGACTGAGCGCCTAAGCATGCGAAGTGCATGCACACACAGGGGTACAGAGGACACTGGACTGTGGTGAGGCAGCAGTGCTGCCTCTGCCCCAAGGACAGCAGACAGCCCCTCCCCACTCCAGAGAGCCTCCTAGTCACTTGATCTGGCCTGTGACCCTTATGCTGTTTGACACACAGGACAAGGTGGTCAGGCAAAGCATGGCTCTGGCTCCACCACCCTCTCCCATCACAATATACTTGAGATGTGTTCCTTCCCCCCTGTGGTCTCAGTCCTGTTCTCATTCCCAAACCAAATAGGAGTTGCTCAGCGAGTGGCAGCCCATGTTCTATGGCTGAGCATCCAACCTTTTAGTCTTGCTATCTAATCTAGAGCCTGGCTGGTCATTCATATCACTTTAGGAAATATTTAGACTCATGGGAATGGAAGTCCTGAGTTAATAGGAAAGCGGAATGATAAATATATTTTCCACTGGGAAAAAAAGGAACATGAAAGGTTCAGAACTTAGAGGACTTTTAGGAAGGGTCAATGATGCCCTAAATTATACACCTAGGAGAAATGAGGAGGCTAAATACAGAAGTTATCCTGAGGGAGACTGGAGGGTGAGTCAGGTAGACCACTGACTTGGCAGATGGAAGGTGAGGGGTGGCAGGGAAGTGGAATTTCTTTCTTTTTTCACCACCTATGCAAAGTTCCTCAAATGTTGATGAGATTCTGAAGCTTGTGAAAATGGAGCTTCATGGACCCTACCCTTGGAGCCTCTGACTGTCCTGCTGGGATAAGCCTCCAGCATGTGTATGTTCCTGGGCATTTCACAGTGTTCACATTGCTTGGTCTGAAGGCCAAATCTTGAGAATTACTGCTGTCCTCTGATCTGACAGATGTGTCACAGATTTAAAAAAATAATCATTTATTTTTCGCTGTGCTGGGTCTTCATTGCTGCACTGGCTTTTCTCTAGTCATGGCGAGCGGGGGCTACTCGCCATTGTGGTGTGCAGGCCTCTCATTTCAGTGGCTTCTCTTGTTTCAGAGCACAGCTCTAGGGTGCACAGCCTTCAGCAGTTGCAGCATGTGGGCTCAGTAGTTGAGCTCTCTAGAGCACAGGCTCACTAGCTGTGGCACTCCAGCTTAGCTGCTCCTCCACATGAGGAATTTCTCAGACCTGGGATCAAACCTGTGTCTCCTGCATTGGCAGGAGGATTCTTTACCCCTGAGCCTCCAGGGAAGCCTCTACGTCACAGACTTTTAGAAGCTGAGTAATGATTCAGAGAGCTACCACTCACAATTTGAGAACAGTTACCAATAAATCTCTGAGAAGAAAAGATTGTTTTGCTTACTTCTAACCTCTCCTTTTGGAGAAGGCAATGGCACCCTACTCCAGTACTCTTGCCTGGAAAATCCCATGGATGGAGGAGCCTGGTAGGCTCCAGTCCGTGGGGTTGCTAAGAGTCGGGCACGACTGAGCGACTTCACTTCCACTTTTCACTTTCATGCATTGGAGAAGGAAATGGCAACCCACTCCAGTATACTTGCCTGGAGAATCCCAGGGACAGAGGAGCCTAGTGGGCTGCTGTCTATGGGGTCGCACAGAGTTGGACACGACTGAAGCGACTTAGCAGCAGCAGCAACCTCTCCTTTTAAAGCCTGAGTGTCTTTACCCTGTATCCACTTTTATCCCTTTCCCCACCTGAAGAAGGTGTGGCTTTATTATAGAACCATGTCAATTCAATGTTTTTAAAGTTTGTGGGGAGGTAGCGTTATTGGGCAGGGGTAAAGTTGCTAAACTAAAGGGTGGATCCTCCTCCTCGAGGAAGGGGGAGTTGCTTCCCTTAGCTACGCTATCAGTGTTAAGCTGTGGTCCAGTTGCCTCTGCTCAAAGGGAAGGCCCAGGCAACACTGTGCTGTCCTCTGCAGGTTGTACCAGCCCAGACAGGACAGCCTTGGCAGTCAGTCATTTTCTGGATGCCAAATAGAGCAGAGGGAATATCTCTGAGTCCAAGGGACAGCAAAACACTTCATACAGAGGGCTTAATTTGTCTCTTTTTCCAAACAATCAAAAAAATAACAACTCGATCTTTTCCTTCCCCAGGAATAGGACAAAAGGAAAAGTTGGTATTTTTGAAGTGGTTCTAATGTAAGTGTTTATTTTAGTGGAAACAGATAACAAGTTCATGCTGCAGGAGAGAGCTACCCTTCCCCCCACACTGGAGGGGCGGAATGGAGGCAGAAGCGCTGTTGTCTTTCCATCCCACCCTCTGGGCCCCACTGCAGCTCTAACCCCAGCTGTGTGCTGGACTGAGGGCAGTTTCACACAGGCAGTGCACAAGAGCAGGACAAAGGGTCCCGCAGATGGGGCTGTATTTTCTGTTTGCAGATTCATATCCACTCAATCTTCACTCTAGGGAAGAGTCAGCATCTCAAGTTGGAAAAAAGGAGGTATAGTAGTACGGCCTTTGAAGGCAGGGGCACCTCTGAGTCCTGGAAGCTGCAGTGAATTGGGAGTTGGTCTACTTTGCCCCTTCTCTGGCACTGCCAATGTGAACTCACACGCCCTTGAGAAGGCAGTGCCTTTAATAATAGCTTGTTTGCACAGTTGGCTCTCTGCATCTGCAGTTCAGATTCTACCAACTGCCAATGGAAAATATTCGAGAAAAAAATTTCAGAAAGTTCCAAAAAACAAAACTTGAACTTGCCAGCAATTGTGTACATAGCATTTAAATTGTATAGCTATTGTAAATAATCTAGAGATGACTGAAAGTATACCAGCTGCATGTAGATTATATGCAAATACTATGCCACTTTATAGGGTGTCCCTCGTGGCTCAGGTGGTAAAGAATCTGTCTGCAATGCAGGAGACCTGGGTTTGATCCCTGGGTTGAGAAGATCCCTTGGAGGGTGGCATGGCAACCTACTCCAGTATTCTTGCCTAGAGAATCCCATGGAGGTGTCTGGTGGGTTATGGTCCATGGGGTCACAAGGAGTCAGATGTGGCTAACATACTTTACCTTTATCTTTGGTTAGGAAAGGGTTACAAAGAACCAAGCAAATAGTTTTGGGCCCTGGAATAGACTGTCCATTACAAAACACTAGGACATGCCGTCAACCTCTCTTTGCCTGCTCCATTCCCTCCCCACATTTGAAAACTCCCTGGTGGCTCAGATGGCAAAGAATCTGCCTGCAATGCAGGAGACCCGGGTTTGATCCCTGGGTTGGGAAGATCTCCTGGAGAATGGAATGGCAATCCACTCCAGTATTCTTGCCTGGAGAATCCATTGACAGAGGAGTCTGGTGGGCTACAGTCTGTGGGGGTGGCAAAGAGCTGGACACGAATGAGCTAGTAACACTTCATGCCACTTTATACAAGGGACTTGAGCATCCCAGATTTTGGTATTCATGGAGGTCCTGGAACAAATCCCTCATGGATACTGAGGGATATATATAACAAGAGAGGGTTAGATTTGCTGATCTCCAAGGCCCATGAAATCAGATTAGAAGTTCAGTGAAATGCTTTTCGTAGGCATTAAATAAGCACTGTTAGGTTGCATTATCTTACAGATGATCTCTGTTTTAGCATGAAATGAGGGTGTGTCAGGTACTTCAGCGTTACCTGTCATGTCTCAGTATAGGAGTAGGCAACACGCTTGTCAGGAGCCATCCAAACTCAGCCAGAGTGTGCAGCAGAGGACCATAATCTGTCTTGATTTCACAACCCTGCATGAATAAGCACAGAGCTCATAGTCTAATGACAAAGACAACCAGCTACACAAGTGATGACAATAAGGGTGAGGAGTGTTGGGATAAGGGGCATTCACGCTCCATTAAGTGCAGTTTCACCGGCTCCAGTCTTCTTTTCTGCCTCCTGCTGCTTCCCAACCATTCAACCAAGCTAGAAACCCTGGGGATCTGAGTGGAGCGAGGTTCTCTAAGGTTTGGGCCTTCCTTCCCTAGGTCTTGTTTGGGCATCAAACTTTAATGTATAGGGTGGGGGTTAGGAATTTGCATTTTAAAAAGCTCCCTGGGTGATTTGGATCCAAGTAGAGGCCACACTTTCAGAAACACTGGTCTAGGGCCTGGGAAGTGAGGACTGGAGTAGAGAGTGAGCATTGAGGAGTGAAAGGTGAGAGGAGCAAAGAATGTTCACTGCTTTGCACTCACTTGGAATTGATTCTTACTTGGAGTTGTTCCTCTTATCCCACACCCTTGTGCCTCCCTCAGTGGGGTTTCCAGTTTCCTTGAAAATGGCCTATGTCTCTCTAAACTCGGCAAGGCCAGAAAGGTGAAAGTGTCCTTGAGAGAGGCTGTCAGTGAGGGCCTCATACACCAGCAAATATACCTGAATTCAGTCTGTACACCTCAACGGCAGTCCATTTGGTGACACCTGAATTCAGAGCGCACAATGCTGACAGCAAAGTCACCTCTTATTAGGAAGGACAATGCCGTGTGTATACATTTGGTCTGCTGAGAGAGAGAATACCTTTGGATATTTTTGCCTTTGAGAGTCAATTCACAAGGTGAAAAAGTCAGTCACATTGGTTGCTCAAAGACAAAATTGACTGAATTTGTTTTCGCTTTCATCTAGTTGTCTTGGCATTGTGTACAGAGAATCTCAGTGCCAGGGATGTTGTTTAGAATAAGAATGTCGAACGTTTGGGAATCTACTGCTATTTATGTATAATTATTTTGCTATCTTTAAACAAATCTGAACATTGAGTAAAACACATCACCTTTTCCCAAATTTGCAAGAAGTTTGTTCAAGTATTTGTGATGAAATTCTGAACACTGAATAAACATGTGTTTGAAGAATATTGTCCGTGTTAGGCAATGAAGATCTAAATGTAAAACTCAATATAAAAGTAAAGCCAAATTATAAAAAAAACACAGTTTACCTCAATAACTGTCCATTGTTCTACTACGATGGCATCATTTCCTTTCCTGCTGAATCCTGGTACTCCAGAGCCTTCTTCTTCATAGATAAAGACTCCTTCCAAAGATTTCGACAGTTGATCCCCTGTGAGGAAAAAGATACAATTAAGCAGAGTTGCACATATTCAGTGTCTTTTCAGGTCATCTAAAATGTTAATAAACAACCCTTACAGGAAGCTGAAAGAAAAATATATCAATTAATAAATACTTGTTTTAGGTGAATCTATGACATTTCCCTTCTCTTTGAGGTAATTTCTTTTTTTTTTTTTCAAAAGTTAAGACAGTTTTATACCTAACTGAATTAAAATCAAATTGTAAACATGAAGACTACAATAACAAACACAAGATAAAATAATATCATACGGTGAGAAGCAAATGGATTTCCTAAGCCTAAAAACATCTGGAAATCACCTTCACCTGGAAATCAAATGCTGGTTTCTGTTCTTCATGTTGTATGCATGTCAATCATACCACTAAGAAAAACAACATCAAAAATATTAATCCTTGAAATTACAAGTGTGATATGAAAACCAAAGTGAGGTAAGATTATTTTAAAAAACATAAATACAGAACAATTCTTTGCTTCAATGATGCTTAAAAAAAAAAAAAGAATGGTAACAGGAAGATCCTAAACAGAAGTTATTGTCAAAAGAATTCCTGCTGGGAAGGAAGTTTTGAGGGAGGGCCTCTCTGACATTTTTTTGAACAGTTGACAATAACCAGCTGGCCAAAACTAAACTGATTTTATGGAAATTCTTTTGTCTCCTACAATTTTCCCATGATCATGTGCTGGTTAAACATTTTGTTTTTATACAGCACATCAAAGTTTCCTTGATGGACGATTATCCAAATAATAACCTACAAAGTTTTCAAAACATCTATTAAGCTTAAAGACCAAAAAACAAACAAACAAAAAAACCCAAAGTAATTCAAATGTAATTTTAAGTTTTCATTTTTATTAATGAGCTATAAAACTTTAAGAGAAAATCACTACTACTATTTTTATATCAGTTACAGTTCGGGCAGAATAACATGAAGAATTTACCTTGTTCGGCATGGTTCCCAAAACACAGTAAAGTTTAATTTACTTGTTGAACTTGCTATTCTAACTACAATATATGTTCTACTTCCTTTAAATGTACTTGTCTACTATCATACCAAAGTGACCCACAGAATTAAACCTGTTTTTGATCATCAGTTTGGAGCATCCCAAGACCATCTTTAAAATTGTATATTTGACTCAAGTCCTTTTTTAGAATGGGGGTATGAACTTCAAGAATAATTATATACTGTGATAATTATGTAGTTAATTGTAATCTCTTCTTATTTACTTTAGGATTATATAGTTGGAGAACTATGGGTTTTGTGGTATCTGTTTTCTTGTTCTCAGTATTGAGATTCCTTAGTATTTCTAAACTTCTCTTGGTTTAAAAGAATGAAAATGTTGTAGACTCACACACTGCAATACCACCAAGAATAAAAGAGAAAGACTCACTGGAATACAACAACATGGATAACTGTCAGAGATACTATGTTGAGAAAAAAAGCGAGGAGATAAAACATACTGTATAGTTCAACCTACATGAAGTTCAAAACTAAGCAAAATTAATCTATGGTGCTGGAAGTCAGAACAATGCTTCTCTCTGCATGGGAGGATATTAATGGGGAAGGGCCATGAGGAGGCCTTCTGGGATTTCGGAAATGTTCTGTATCCTTTTTTTTTTTTTGCTTTTTACCCCTCAATATTCAGATATAGTAGTTGACATATAAGGAAATGTTCTGTATCTTGAACATTTGTCTTCTATTTAGTTGTACGCATAAGATTAATGCATCTTGTTCTATGTATCTTATTCAGTTCAGTTCAGTCGCTCAGTCATGTCCGACTCTTTGGGACCCCATGAACCACAGCACGCCAGGCCTCCCTGTCCATCACCAACTCCTGGAGTTCACCCAAACCCATGTCCATTGAGTTGGTGATGCCATCCAACCATCTCATCCTCTGTCGTCCTTTTCTCCTCCTGCCCTCAATCTTTCCCAGTATCAGGGTCTTTTCCAATGAGTCGGCTCTTTACATCAGGTGGCCAAAGTATTGGAGTTTCAGCTTCAACATCAGTCCTTCCAGTGAACACCCAGGACTGATCTCCTTTAGGATGGACTGGTTGGATCTCCTTGTATCTTATAACTTCAGTTAAAAACAAAAGACATTCCTTCTCACTTTAGAGCTCCCCAAGTCCCCTGAAGCTTTCTTAGGGACCATTCTGGTCCTCAGAGCCACAGAAGAATGATAACTTCCCAGGAGGGGCTATTTCTATCTCTTAAGAAACTCTCCCTGACAGAAGCAGTAGCTGGGGAGGGGGGCAGGGAAGGCCTCATGGGGAGTGACCATTGGGGTGCTTGGTGTGTTATACTCCAGCTATTGGGGTAAGGTGACAATTCTGAACAATTACTTAACAACTGTCCTGAACTGACTCATCTCTTAACAGCATGTATCTCAGACCTTCCCACCCTTTGTGCCTTGGCCCACTGGTGTGCTTAGAATGGGGTTCAGATGAACTAAGGTACAGGGTGCCCCCTCCTGCCCAGAGCAGCTTTTCCTCTATCTATGTGTCCTACAATATTGTTGTTCAGTCGCTCAATCGTGTCCGACTCTTTGTAACCCTATGAACTGCAGCATGCCAGGCTTCCCTGTCCTTCACTATCGCCCGGAGGTCAAACTCATGTCCATTGAGTCGGTGCTGCCATTCAACCATCTCGTCCTCTGTCATCCCCTTCTCCTCCTGCCTTCAACCTTTCCCAGTATCAGGGTCTTTTCTAATGAGTTGGCTCTTGGCATCAGGTGGCCTAAGTATTGGAGCTTCAGCTTCAGAATCAGTCCTTCCAATGAATATTCAGGATTGAATTCCTTTAGAATTGACTGGTTTGATCTCCTTTCAGTCCAAGGGACTCTCAAGGGTCTTCTCTAACACCACAGTTCAAAAGCATCAATTCTTCGGTGCTTAACCTTCTTTGTGGTCCAACTCTCACATCCATACATGACTACTGGAAAAACCATAACTTTGACTATATGGACCTTTGTTGGCAAAGTAAAGTCTCTGCTTTGTAAAGCACTGTTTAGGTTTGCCATAGCTTTTCTTCCAAGGAGCAAGTGTCTTTAAATTTCATGGCTGCAGTCACCATCTATAGTGATTTTGGAGCCCAAGGAAATAAAGTCTTTCACTGTTTCCATTATTTCCCAATCTATTTGCCATGAAGTGATGGGACCAGATGTCGTGATCTTAGTTTTTTTTAATGTTGAGTTTTAAGCCAACTTTTTCACTCTACTCTCTCACCTTCATCAAGAGGCTTTTTCATTCCTCCTCACTTTCTGCCATAAGGGTGGTGTCATCTGCATATCTGAGGTTATTGATATTTCTCCCAGAAATCTTGATTAAAACTTGTGCTTCATCCAGCCTGGCATTTTGCATGATGTACAATATTATCATTTTCTATGTGTGCAGAGGGCTTCTCAGATGGCTCAGTGGGTAAAGAATCCACCCACAGTGCAGGAGATGCAGGTTTAGTTCCCCGGAGGAGAGAATGGCAACCCACTCTAGTATTCTTGCCTGGAGAATCCCATGGACAGAGGAACCTGGCAGGCAACAGTCCATAGGATCACAAAGAGTTGGACACGACTAAAGTGGCTGACGGAGAAGGCAATGGCATCCCACTCCAGTAATCTTGCCTGGAAAATCCCATGGACGGAGGAGCCTGGTGGGCTGCAGTCCATGGGGTCACTAAGAGTCAGACACGACTGAGCGACTTCACTTTCACTTTTCACTTTCACGCATTGGAGAAGGAAATGGCAACCCACTCCAGTGTTCTTGCCTGGAGAATCCCAGGGATGGGGGAGCCTGGTGGGCTGCTGTCTATGGGGTCGCATAGAGTGGGACACGACTGAAGCGATGCAGCAGCAGCAGCAGCAAACTGATTGAGCATGTATGCATAATATTAAAAAGTTACAAAGAATTGACCTGATCCACTGCTTCTCAATTTTTTTTTCTGGCCTTGCTGTGAGTAATATGTGAGATCTTAGTTTCTCCTGACCTGGGACGGAACCTGTGCCCTCTCAATGGAAACACAAGTCTTAACCACTGGACTGCTAAGGAAGTCCCGTGGTTAGCTTTTAAGAATAGGGAAGATGTCCATTTTGCTCATCAGTATAAACCCCATGTGCCAGGCCTAGGGCCTGGTGTGTATATATATATATATCTATACATATATATATATACATATGGAGTTTCCCTGGTGGTGTAGCAGTAAAGAGTCTGCCTGAAATGAAGGAGACTTGGGTTCAATACCTGGGTCAGGAAGATCCCTTGGAGGAGAGCATGGCAACCCACTCCAGTATTCTTGCCTGGAGAATCCCCATGGAGAAAGGAGCCTAGTGAGCTCAGTACATGGGATTGCAAAGAGTAGGACAGGATTGAGCAACTATGCACAGTAGCACATACATACATATATGTATATATGAAATGAATACATATATGTTTCAGTGTCATTACTCTACCCTACTCCTCATTCTGATACACCTCCAACTCCACACAAGCATTTTTATAGGAGTGAAGAGACTGAAATGACTATCAAGTGAAGTCTGAAAAGAATCTACAAAAAATGAAAGTGTAGCCTTCAGATGTGGGTATATCATAGGTAGGAAGAGGCAATGCTCTGAGGGTGGTGGGCATTGGTAGGCTAGTGAAGTGTAATAACCTCAAGTGTTGTGTGTGTGTGTGTGTGTGTGTGTTCTGTACCTGTTGGTAGAGTTGACCATCTCATCCATGTCAGCTGCCCACTGGATCTCTACATGTTCTGGTAGAATAAAGTGCTTTGTCTCTATTGGCATAATTGGATAAGCCTCTTGTAGGCTCCTCTGGATTCATTTGGTAGTTGTAAGTGTGCAGAGAACCCAGCTGCAGGCCAG
Source organism: Bubalus bubalis (assembly GCF_019923935.1). Classification (NCBI taxonomy): domain Eukaryota; kingdom Metazoa; phylum Chordata; class Mammalia; order Artiodactyla; family Bovidae; genus Bubalus; species Bubalus bubalis. Next base: position 138,295,516 of record NC_059158.1, read on the forward strand.
TTTGGAGAAGGTCAGATGCTGGAGAAGGCCAGGAACAGGAGAAAGTCATGCAGTGAGACCCTCGGGCCACAAGAACAGCAGGAGGGTCCCTGGGTGCCCCTGTGTGTGGGACTTTTCAAAACAGAAAAGGCTTTGAAAGTGAGTGGGAAAGGGCACTGAAGAGGAATTTCACAGACCTTACAATATTTCCACCATGACTTTCCTGACTTAAATTTTGTTTTTTTTCCACTTCTCTCTGTTTCTGGAGAATTTTATAGAATGAGATTTGTGGAGTAATATATTTAAATTTCTGAGCAGTATCTGGTTTTGTGCTTCTCCTCATGTGGGCTGGCTTCTGACAGTATTTTGGAAGAGGATGGGAGCAAGACAAAACAAAATATGCATTGTCCCCTACGTGCTTTGGATGTCAGGCATCAGATGTTCTAGGACAAAGTAGCCCCTTCAGCCTCTGACTTGCTTCTTATGGTGACACAGGCACAGGTCACAATTTCCCCTCCACAGCTTCCCTGTGTACTCCCAGGAAAGTCCTGAGTGACACACCCAGTCACCAGACCTTACAGACCATGGCTCATTAGGGCTTGGCATGGCCTGCAATGCAACACGCCTAATGAGACATTCCGGAGCTGCTGACAGGGAGAGACTCTCCCTGGGGTTCTCTAAATAGCTTCTGAGGCTTTAAGAACAAAAGCCCTACAGAGCCTCTGGCTGGCAACTGCTGTGGCTAATTTTATTTCCACCAGGCAAGGCTCAAGGCAGGGATGCCTGAAAGACATTGTGAAAGGAGGATTTGTCTTTCCTTAAGCAATTAGTCATAATCCAAAATTTGGAATGGCTCTTTAAAGTTTTTTTTGGCCACATCACGCAGCTTGCAGGATATCCTAGTTCCCTGACCAGGAATGGAACCCAGGCCTTGATAGTGAAAGCGTGGAGCCTTAACCATTGGACTGCCAGGGAATTCCACACACTCCAGCTCCTTTTTTGAATGGCTCTAACTTAGACTCTTTGGAGGGAAGAGCAAGACATAGACACAGAGAGAGAAACATGTGAAGCATAAACTGACCTCCAAATAGCTGATTCATACTAAAAGTATTGTAAGAACATCTTGTAAGTGTCAGAAGAGAAAACCAATCCCAGAAAGTGAACTCTGACAGTGGGTGAGGCACTGTGGGAGTCACTTTGTACATAGTGTATCTTACCAAATTCTCACAACAGTTATGAACTCTGACAGTGGGTGAGGCACTGTGGGAGTCACTTTGTACATAGTGTATCTTACCAAATTCTCACAACAGTTAGTAGAAATGTTTTTACACCCCTTTTAGGAAACTGAGGCTCAGTGAGCTCAACTAACTTCCCCAGGTCACACAGCTCTAAGTAGAAGACACAGAATTTAAACTGTTTAAATACTAAAGTCCACAGGCTTTATATCAGATCTGGCTGTTTCCATAAAAGATCAACTTGGAAGAAGTTTCCAATAACCAAAAATACTATTAAATCTTTATTGAGTACTTGCTAAGTGCCAAACACTATGCAAGGGGCTGTATTTTGGGGTGCTCCAATGAGCTAGATCCTTACTCTTGGTTGCTAGTTAAATTTGGAACATGACTTGACAAATTTAAATAACCAAAATCTTTAGTTGTATTAGTTAAGGCATCACTAGGCTGATTTAATAATAGTGAGGTTTATTGAGATCTCATCTGGTTTGCTTTTTCATTCCTCTCTCTAACCTCAGTGAATCATGGTCCCTAACTATCCTGATGTGCATAAACTCCATTCTTCTTAATGCATTTTTCCAGTCTCCTTACTATCTTTTTTTTCTTTTCTTTTAGCACTAATCTCTTTTGAAAAAAAACAACAAAAAACACTTTTCTTAAAAATAATTTTTGGAAAGTTTTGCTTGTTTTTGTGACAGACAAATGATTACATATCCATTATAACTAAAAGAAGATTAGATAGAGATGAAAGATAAGGGAAAGGCATAAATAAATATAGATCATTTTCTGAACCAAAGTTTATTTTTCTATACAAATTTTAGGAGGAGTCGGGTTTAGAGAGGAGGACATGCTAGGTAGTATCCAAAACTGGGCTGCTGCTGCTGCTGCTAAATCGCTTCAGTCATGTCCGACTTTGAGCGACACCCATGACCCTGGTGGCAACCCACCAGGCTCCCCCATCCCTGGGATTCTCCAGGCAAGAACTCGGGAGTGGGTTGCATGTCCTTCTCCAATGCATGAAAGTGAAAAGTAAAAGTGAAGAAGATCAGTTGTGTCTGACTCTTAGCGACCCCATGGACTGCAGCCTTTCAGGCTCCTCCGTCCATGATATTTTCCAGGCAAGAGTACTGGAGTGGGTTGCCATTGCCTTCTCCCATCCGAAACTGGGCTAGTGTAATAAATTTGGATAGTAATTGTTAAATGCCATCGTATGCCTCCTGATTGGGCTGCTGTAGTACATCTTATTCGGAAAATTCTACTAGTTGATCACACCGAGGTTTGTCTATTTCTGATAGTTACAACCCAACAGCAAACATTACAATAGTACCACACAGGATTGTTAAGATTTTACATTAAAGTTGCATGTGCAATTGCCAAATTCAGACTTAAATTGAAGAATGTGGGGCAAACCACTAGACCATTCAGGCATGACCTAAATCAAATCACTTATGATTATACAGTGGAAGTGAGAAACAGATCGAAGGGACTAGATCTGATAGATAGAGTGCCTGATGAACTATGGATGGAGGTTCATGACATTGTACAGGAGACAGGGATCAAGATCATCTCCAAGAAAAAAAATGCAAAAAAGCAAAATGGCTGTCTGGGGAGGTCTTACAAATAGCTGTGAAAAGAAGAGAAGCGAAAAGCAAAGGAGAAAAGGAAAGATATATACCCATTTGAATGCTGAGTTCCAAAGAATAGCAAGGAGAGATAAGAAAGCCTTCCTCAGCGATCGATGCAAAGAAATAGAGGAAAACAATAGAACGGGAACAACTAGAGATCTCTTCAAGAAAACTAGAGATACCAAGGTAACATTTCATGCAAAGATGGACTCGATAAAGGACAGAAATGATATGGACCCAACAGAAACAGAAGATATTAAAAAGAGGTGGCAAGAACACACAGAAGGGTGGTCGTGGGACGGCTGGGCGCCGGGAAGCGCTCTGCAGGCGCTGTCAAGTCCTCTCCGGCCCAGCAGCCAAGGTGGAACCTTAGGCTTTACAGACGACCGCTGCTCGTTTTGGGGACATTGAGGGGCACAGAGGTGTTCAGTGGAGGGCTCGGGGATGCGCTTGGGCTGGCAACCTCGGGTGGGCTGGCGACCTCGGGTGGGCTGGGCCCAGAAGCCTTAGAGTCAGAGGCCCCGCTTGTTCGTGTCTGCAGGCGACCGGCCTTGTGCGTGGTGTGGCCAAGGGGTCGCACTGCCGGTGCTGGGGTGGTAAGTGACGCCTGACATTTATTTGCCTCTGAAGGGAGTCCGGTGGACAGACTCTGGTGTCTTTGAGTCTTCAAGCACTGTCAGCGCTGCAGAGGTTTGCCTCCTTCCAGGAGTCGGCCAGAGCGCACGCCTTGACGTTTGGCAGTGCCCTTGCAGACAGGAGTGGCATTGCATGTAGCCCCAGAATGCCGTGTGCACATTCTTCACTACCCTGGGTTCCGTAGGTTCCAGGGCCATGCACAGGTTCTCCACCAATGTGATCATTTCACTTTCCTCTCATCGCCCCTGAATCTTTGTTTCAGGTAAGGAGGTCTGGGATAGTGCCGGGAGCAGGAGCTCCGCTCGTGGCAAAAGTCATGAGGAAGGAGGCTTGGCATACGCAAAGACAGGATCGACCTCAGGTGTCCCCCTGGACATTCTCGAGCATCTACCCCCAAAACCAGAGTCTGCCTACTTTCTGCTCTCACCTACACCTCTGACTTTATGGGGGGGCTGTCCCCCACTACCTCTCTGAAAAAAGAGTTAACTTACAGCTCCAGTTAATAAAGTTCCTGGGTGTGATAGTGTTTCAACTTACAAACTCCTTTGGAGGGCCTCTAGCCTGCCTCAATAGGTTTTTCCGGCCACATGTGATTGTTCAGAGCCTCCCAACTGTGAAAGGCATGAGATGTTCTAAACTGTCTAAATACAGATTCCTTTGAGCAGTTAAAAGATTGATTAGAAATTGTATTGGTGAAGGGTTTTTCACTTGTTGGGCCAATGTTTGCTGCTAAGTCTCCGTATCCCTTACCTGCTGTGTCCCTGGCAGTGTATTGATTAATATAATTGGTGTAAGTAGTAGCTTTAATGTTTGTAACCTTGGACCCTTGAGTTAATTCTTTTTCTTGTTATAGCCCGCCACACCTTTGCCCTGTAGGAATGCAACTTTATCTAATGCTTTTGGAGGGTGGCCCCTGACTAATCACCTTTAGAGAAAAATAAGTTTTCTCAAGAAAGTGTCTTAAAATGTTAACAGGCCTCCGGGCCAGGAGATGATGCAAATCACCTAAACTTTTGCATATGGTAAGTTTGCAGGAAGAAAGCCTGGCTTACTGCATGACTCTACCCCTTCCCCCATTATCCTCTATGCATAACTTAAGGTATAAAAACTACTTTGGAAAATAAAGTGCGGGCCTTGTTCACCGGAAAAAAAAAAAAAAAAAAAAAGAACACACAGAAGAACTGTACAAAAAAGATCTTCATGACCCAGATAATCACAATGATGTGATTACTCATCTAGAGCCAGACATCCTGGAATGTGAAGTCAAGTGGGCCTTAGGAAGCATCAAAGGTTCATAAGCATCTAGCTTATGAACAAAGCTAGAGGAGGTGATGGAATTCCAGTTGAGCTCTTTCAAATCCTAAAAGATGATGCTGTGAAAGTGCTGCACTCAGTATGTCAGCAAATTGGGAAAACTCAGCAGTGGCCACAGGACTGGAAAAGGTCAGTTTTCATTCCAATCCCAAAGAAAGGCAATGCCAAAGAATGCTCAAACTACCGTACAATTGCACTCATCTCACATGCTAGTAAAGTAATGCTCAAAATTCTCCAAGCCAGGCTTTAGCAATACGTGAACCGTGAACTTCCAGATGTTCAAGCTGGTTTTAGAGAAGGCAGAAGAACCAGAGATCAAATTGTCAGCATCTGCTCGATCATGGAAAAAGCAAGAGAGTTCCAGAAAAACATCTATTTTTGCTTTATTGACTATGCCAAAGCCTTTGACTGTGTGGATCACAATAAACTGTGGGAAAATTCTGAAAGAGATGGGAATACCAGACCACCTGACCTGCCTCTTGAGAAACCTGTTCGCAGGTTAAGAAGCAAGAGTTAGAACTGGACATGGAACAACAGACTGGTTGCAAATAGGAAAAGGAGTACGTCAAGGCTGTATATTGTCACCTTGCTTATTTAACTTATATGCAGAGTACATCATGAGAAACGCTGGGCTGGAAGAAACACAAGCTGGAATCAAGATTGCCGGGAGAAATATCAATAACCTCAGATATGCAGATGGCACCACCCTTATGGCAGAAAGTGAAGAAGAACTAAAGAGCCTCTTGATGAAAATGAAAGAGGAGAGTGAAAAAGTTGGCTTAAAGCTCAACATTCAGAAAACTAAGATCATGGCATCCAGTCCTGTCCTTCATAGCAAATAGATGGGGAAACAGTGGAAACAGTGGCTGACTTTATTTTTCTGGGCTCCAAAATCACTACAGATGGTGACTGCAGCCATGAAATTAAAAGATGCTTACTCCTTGGAAGGAAAGTTATGACCAGCCTAGACAGCATATTAAAAAGCAGAGACACTACTTTCTCAACAAAGGTCCATCTAGTCAGAGCTATGGTTTTTCCAGTGGTCATGTATGGATATGAGAGTTGGACTATAAAGAAAGCTGAGTGCCAAAGAATTGATGCTTTTGAAGTGTGGTGTTGAAGAAGACTCTTGAGAGTCCCTTTGACTGCAAGGAGATCCAACCAGTCCATCCTAAAGGAGATTAGTCCTGGGTGTTCATTGGAAGGACTGATGTTGAAGCTGAAACTCCAATACTTGGGCCACCCGATGTGAAGAGCTGACTCATTGGAAAAGACCCTGATGCTGAGAAAGATTGACGGCAGAAGGGGATGACAGAGGATGAGATAGTTGGATAGCATCACCGATTCAATGGACATGAGATTGGGTAAACTCCGGGAGTTGGTGATGGACAGGGAGGCCTGGTATGCTGTAGTTCATGGGGTCGCAGAGTCAGACACAGGTGGGGGACTAAACTGAACTATACTGTGCAATAATTAGAATCTTTTTTCTTAGTAGTAATATCTGTCCTTTTAGCCATTGAACTTGAGAGGCAAAAACATTTCCACCAACTCTGACACAGGTCAAATTTTTTAGGTATCAACATATCATAATATAAAACTTACCTTTAGATGTTTCCCAGCATACAAAAGAATCAATTAAAGACAAGCCTTGTTTATAATAAAATGTAGTTAACTCCAGCCAATCAGCATCAAGTGTACTAATGACAGAGCCTTTTCTTGTTACTTTCATTGACAGGATGCCTTCCTGATAGTTCCAGCAGGTTGATTCATCATCAAAAACATTGAAGACTGTATACAACTTGTTATCTGAGGATAGGTGTTCAGAAGGAAGAAAAAAGGGAAAGGATTACTAAAATTGTTTTTTAAAAATTTAATTAATCATGAGCTATTTCAAGCATACAGGCACAGAGAATAATAAAATTACCTACCATGCAAGTTTTATCAAATGTTAACTTTGGGCCATGTTTGTGTCAGAGCTTTTTCAAGGAAATGAGAGATGTGTGTAGATAAGGCTCATGATGTATCTCTCCTAATCCTATTCTCCAGAAATAGCTACTGTAATAAATTTGGTGTTAATCATTCTCATGCAAGTACTTCTGTTCTTTAAAATACATGTCTATACATATAAATGATGTTTTGCAATTTAAAATTTTTTAAAAATGGGGTGTTGTATGTATCAATCCATAAGTTAATTTTCTTGTTCAACATTATGCTTTAGAAGTATAATTAATACATGTAGGTCTTGTTCATTTAGTTTAACTGTTACATAGCATTCAAGTTTACTTTTCTCCTAGTGATGGAAATAGATATTATTATTGAATTTCTGTTATTACAAACATTATTCATTCCTTGGATACATATGTGAAAGTGACTCTAGAATGCATACTACTTTAAGTTAGCAAATTCTTAACTTGGAGGTCCATGGACCCACATCATTGGTTGTGCATTAGGAAGTCTGACGTTATTTTCATCACAGAAAGTATTAGGGATATGTGTGTTATCTGTGTTTTTCTTGGTGAGTTTCCATGGATTTCACCAGAGTCTCCAAGAGGTCTTTATTATGTGTCTGCTCCCAACTCCCTGCACCAAAAGTTAAGAACCAACCCCTGGCATAGAAAAGTTATCAGGGTTTTAAAATAATCTAAATAGAAGGCAGAATCTAAAGACTGATAATTAAGTAGCATATTCGATTTGGAATTTAAAAGATTAGGAATAGACATTTGATCTAATCAAAGTCAGGATGGGAATGAGCACGAGTTTAAAAGTAGCCATGGGCCTGGTGGGCTACCGTCTATGGGGTCACACAGAGTCGGACACGACTGAAGTGACTTAGCATAGCATAGCATAGCATAGCATAGCATAGCATAGCATGGATACCAGGTGGCACTAGTGGTAAAGAACCCTCCTGCCAACGCAGGTGATGCAAGAGACTTGGGTTCAATCCTTGGGTCAGGAAGATCCCCTGAAGGAGGGGATGGCAACCCACTCCATTATTCTTGCCTGGAGAGTCCCATGGACAGAGAAACCTGGGGGGTTATAGTCCATAGGGTTGCAAAGAGTTGGACTTAGCATGCAGCACACATGGATAGAATATAATAGTTGACCATATAATAGAATATAGAATAGAATAATGACCATAATTCCAACACTCGTTCACTCTTACATTCCTAAATTTTTCACACTACAGGAAAATCAGGGTGGTAGTTAGCTAAAGAACTGGTTAAATAAAAATGGAATGGTGTTGGTGGTGGTGAGGTGGTGAGATGATGAGCTGGGAAATGCTCTTGGTTCTTTCTTAAGGAGGCCATGCTGACTGTGGTCCAATGAGTGTCTGCCATGCACAAATATTGAGCAATCTCACCACAACCCAGAAAGCTGATACCACCAGTGCATGTGGCCTCAGCACCAAGACTGATCAAAGGATCAGTTAATAGCAGCTAACTTAACTTAATACAGAGTCTATTCTGTGCCAGGCAGAATAAGCACTTTGTAGACATCTCATTTCTATTTATCACAGCAACACCTTTCTATAAAGACACTGAGGCAGTCTGACTGTAAACTCCTAACTCTAAGGTTTACGCAGTCTTTGATTTTCTCTATTAGTGCTTTTTAAATCATGCCCATAAATGTATCAGAAAACTTAGAACAGTCCAAAATACTCTCAGTTTCTTGGGAAGACTTGCTAGCTGCAAAGAAGAATAAAACTATTGTTTAAAGTTATTTAAGGATGCAGGCACTATTGTTACATTAATTGTTTCATCATGATGTGCATTCTCATATTCCAGTTGGTGACTAAAGGAAGCCAATTAACTTCAAAGGTGAAAACCATCCATGAAATGGGAAAGGCCAAAACTAAAATTCTCACGGACTGTTTTTAGGGAAAAACATAAATCAGAACAGCTTTCTTTATAGAATCACTTTTTTGGTACACATGCACAGCCTTCATTTTACAGAGGTGTTGGCTCATGACTAAATGGAAGCCAATTTTTAACACAAAGTTTCATTACGTGGATGGTGTATGACCATGCCAGGGATAACTGTATGGAAAACTGCCCTACCTTACACCCATCTGTAATAATTTTAAAAAATCAAGACAAGTTTATACAAGTTTATTCATTAATCTTTAGAGATATAATTTGTCTCGTATTTGTTAAAAACCCTTCAAAACATATTTTTGCTAAATTTAAAAGAATATAGATCCTATTTCTACTCTTCTTGTCTATTATTACCTTCTCCTTTTCTTGATTTAGAGAAACTGGGGCTGCCATCTCGTTCCATTTGACACTGTCCGCTTTCACGATGCAGTTCTTCCTCGATTCCACTTTCAGACGATTGCCCACTTAATGTTCCTTCATTCCAGTTTTTACAGTTTTCCTCTGGACTACGTCTCACATGCAGTGTTGATTCAATGTCTCCATCAAGGGTGGTTCCATTGCAGAATTTAAGTGGTGCATAGTGCTGTGATATGAATCCAACAAATCTCATTCCTCTTTTACCAGCTACATTAACCTGAGGTTTAAAAAGAGATGTTAGAACAAAATGTAAACTTCATTTACATTGATTACTTTATCAATTAATCTTTAGGCTTATTAAGGAAATCCATTAGAAAAGGAGTAAATCGACCAGTAACTAAAGGCCTATTCATAAACAAACTAATGACCTCTAATACAGGACCAGGCCTAAGACAGAGTCACACTATTATTCTGACTTCTTCAAACAGAACTAATACACTTTAAAAATTACAAAAACAAGAATTGTATTTTCTCCAAAAGGTTATTATTTGGGAAGAACTAATAATTCTATAGCATGAATTTTGCAGCCCAATGGTTTCTCCAGTTGAAGTAAAATATAAAACTATTTTAAGAAATGCTCAAAAATAACATTACCAAATACATCTTAATTAATAAAGACGAGACGTTAATTTAAAAGCAGAAAACATGCAGTCTTGTTTGCTTGATGTAGGTAAAAGAAAAATGTTAAAAGACTTACTCTTGACAAATGTGTATGCATATACATAAGCCAAATTCATACTCCCACTCTGATCTGCTCATATCTTGAAGCTATTGTCTCCTTTCTGGGCCAAATACACATAATTAGATTCAATCTTGTCAGTTACCGAGTAGGGTTCAGAAACACATGACAATGCCAGTGAAATCATTTGAGAGCTTAAGAGTGATTATTTTCACACTTGGCACTTTCCTTTCTCTGCTTTTGCATCATTTCTTTGTTCTTTTTGTGTCATGTCTTTCTCCTGTGTTAAACACAATTCTTTAGAGGGTAGGCACTATCTTACTCATTTTTGTGTTGCAATGTTTTGTACCTATACGTGCTCTATAAGTATTCGTTAAATACGTTAAAATGAAGAAATAGCAACATCTTTTATAGTGTCACTACTTTAAATGTTTTAAGTGTTTTAAATTTACTTGGAAGGGGAAGAAAGAGTTATGATGCGGATTGCAAGTGCAAACATCTATAGTCAGAAATGAAAGGGAATGAAAAAGGCCAGTAAGAAGAGTGGTGAGGGACTGCCCTGGTGGTCCAGTGGCTAAGACTCCGTGTTCCCAGTGCAGGGTGCCCAAGTTCAATCCCTGCTCAGGGAACTAGATCCCACATGTCCAACTAAGAGTTTGCATGTTACAGCTAAAGATTCTGCATGCCACAGTTAAGACCATGTGTGTGTTCCAAGTCACTTCAATTGTGACAAACTCTTTGCAGCCCTATGGACTGTAGCCTGCCAGGGTCCTCTGTCCATGGGATTCTCCAGGCAAGACTACTGCAGTGGGTCGCTATGCCCTCCTCTAGGGGATCTTCCAGACCCAGATATCGAGCCTGTGTCTCCTACGGCTCTTACATTGCAGGCAGATTCTTTACAGCTGAGCCACTGGGGAAGCCCAACTAAGACCCGTGCAGCCGAATAAGTAAATATTTTTTTTAAAAAAGAAGAAGAAGCAGGGTGAAATCAGGCTGCAATATCCACTTAAAGGGGCCGACTGTAACTTAGCTCTGGCCGAAGAGGAGGGAATTCTGAGCCAGGCAGAAACTATGGGTATTTGGAGCTAGGACAAACACTGCTGACACAGTATCATTTACTCCTATAAATTAACACATTAAGATTGTAGCACTGCAAGAAGCCTCCAAAATAACCATAAATTGTCTTTTATATCAGGACTCCTGGGAGAGGAGAGGAGATGTGGTAAGGAGCCAGGTCAAAGTGTTTTTTCTAGGTCTTATTTGTTGATTTGGGGGGAAAAGTGCAGAAGGCTTTCTCTATTACTAAAAAGTTTTGTCTGGAAAAGTTTGGTTATCTTATGGAATAGTACTGTCTTTTCCATTTTTAATTTAGAAGAGTGATGTTTTTTAATGTTTTTTATTTAGAAATCCTAGGGAAAACATTTGTAAATCTAAATTTAAAAAAGAGCAAACATTGACATAATATTAAAATAACCTAAAATCTAGCTGTTCAATAATCAACTCTTTATATAAGGCATTTGTTCAAAAATAGTACTTGGCACTTATCTATTGCTCTTGTTCATACACGGGGCAATGTTCAAACATTTCACATGCTATGTTTCCTGAAGCTGTTCTCTTCATAAAATAACCCCATTACTCTAATTGCTGAAATAATAGTACTTTCCTGTTTAAATAGATCTTTAACTGTGTTCAGGAAGTCAAATGCAAAACAAGGGCTCTCATGACGATCTATTAAGACTAAATTAGCAGTTTCATTTTTGTTTCTAGAGTGAATTTATTTCTATAAAAAATATTTCCCAGAATAGTAGCAGTAAATAGTGTATGAGTACCTTGTTTATAAAAATCTAGTTTTGAAAACTGTTCCTAAAAAACCTTAATGAATGGTGACTTTATATCTAAATGAGAAATACTTAGCTGCTATAACTGGCAAAACACAAGCCACAGATAGTCTTACACGGTCATTTAAAGCTTGGGAACAACACAATAGAAACAGTGAACAAATTTCACAGTTTCTTATTTGACAGGAAATGCCTTAGGTTTTTGGCTGTATTCATTTAAATAAAGCTAAACCTTACACGTATGTCAATGCAACTAAAGTTAAAAAAAATCCAAACTTTAGCCAACAAATCCTGTCAACTTCAAATACTTATGAATGTACAATTTTTTCAATCAATATACATATAGTGTTTAATTTTTCATTTAAGGTTTATGAAGTTCTATTGAATAGATTTTTTTCTCTCAACAGCCAGTGTACTTGTCATGTTCAATGCCCATAAAGTATTCTTATTGTTAGACCATTGCCTCCTTCTCAGTTTTCCAGTTGTTGAGAATTTGGCCCCTATTTAAGGTATCCCTGTATAAATATGACTTTTCCCTTTTCAGTCAATTTCCTGGAATAGATTCCTAAAAAGGAAAATAAAATAAGATTTATGATTTTTATAACCAAATTGATATTCACTGTACTAATTTATTCCAATGCTAATTGCACTATATATGAATATATTTGAATTTTTTCTTAAAGGTCTTTACAGCACTGAATTTAATATTTTCAATTTAATTTCTCAGTTCATACTGGTGAGGTATTACTTCTCAGTTTTTACTTACATTAAAATTTATTAGTTAGGTTGAACCCTTTGCCAAATGTTTCTTCATTATTTGTGTTTCCTTTTGTACTTTCTGTGGATTGTCGGTCCATTCAAGACTGAATGTACTTTCATGCTTTTGTGTTCATTTCCTATATACTCTGAAAATGAAGCTTCCGTAAGACACATTTCTTGACCATTTCTCCGGATTCTTTTTTTCCTAGTATATAATTATATTTATATATTCAAACTCAAGTTCCTCAACTACTCTTATAATTAAATATGTCCAGTCTTTCATTTTCTTTTGGATTTTTTAAACTTGAAAAACTTAACTCTTTATTTTATGTGAAATGTGTGGAGTCTATTTTCTACTGATCGATTGCCCATTTTCCCAGCACCATTCACTAAGTAATGGTTATTCCTCCATTTTATTTATCAGATTTGTTATGAAACTTCTTATATATGTATTAATTTATTTCTGGCATTTCTTTTCTGTTTCACTGGCCTCTATTTCTGTTTTTAATTCTACAATTTGGTAATATGCTTTAATTTGTTTTAAAGTCTAGTAGACTAAGTCACCTATCATTTCCCTGTTCTTTTTAAAGTAGGAAAGGAAACTGATGAAGAAATATGAAATATTTCTCAATATCCCATGAAAAAACACGTATTTTAGTACCTTTTCTATCAGTTCTTTTGTTACGTCATTTGTTTGTGTCTCATAAGTTAAAGGACATTCCTCAATCACAAGCCTTGGGCGTCTTTGTCCACTGGGTGCTGTCGAATGCTTCGAGCTGTAACAGAGAATATGTTTATGGTTGGAAGCCAACTGTTAATTTTTAACTAATAAGCTCATGTGAAAATGAGTGAGCTACTCACAAATAAGGTCAAGGTATCCCTTTTTCTTTGTTATTTCAACTTTAATGGTTGTCTTCTTATGTAAAATTATCAGAAAAAAACATAATAATTTCTATTTAGATTACCGTGGTTAAAATCTCTAAGAATTTAATTTCTAATTTAACTTGAAAGAAAAACTACACGTCCATTGTTTTGATAAGTTATGAGAAATTATTTTAGATCACAGCTATACCTCATTATTGTGCAAAAGTGATCCTTTTTAAGTGCAGATAAATATTGTCCTATCTTTTTCCTTTTTCTTCTTTTCTCAACTTTCCCCCTTGATTATTCTTAGCCATGGCAGGGCACTGCTAAATCTATGTGAAGTAAAGCAAAAAGAGAAAAATAACTTATCCATGGTTTATAAGATTTGTAGTTAGGACATAAAGTGTTGCTACTGTGTGGTAAGTGACCTATTTACCTAGTAATGCTTGAACTAGTAAAGACCTGATGTGGCACCCTATCATGGATAAAGCTGGTTGTGTACATGTCCTCTCAGAATGTCCAAGTGGGCAGTTAGTTATTCAGTAGCAGACAGGGTTCCTAAAAGCACATTGGGAATTTTTTTTTAAAGCCTTTTCTTTTCCCCCATCTTTCTGTTTTCTTCTCTCTTTCCCTTATTTAATTTTCCCTTCTCTGCTTAGTCCTTTCACAGTTAAAGTGATAATTAGTCCATCACTGTAAAGAGAAAACACAATTTCTACCTTGGTCTTTGAAATGATTTTGATACAGTTGAAGAGCTGTGTAACAAATATTTAATATGTGTATCAAAGACATTGGTTTGGTTATTTTTACTTTTCCACCTGTAAGGAACAACAGTATTCTGAATACTATCAAATGTACAAGCTAGGTTAGCAAAAACATTTGTATTGTCTGGAAAAGCAGCCATTAAAATTTAAAAAGCTAAAAAAAAAATCTAAAAAGGAAGACTTTTATCTCCTATTTTTCGGAAAAAGCTGGTAAGAGATCTATCCAGTTTATGAGAACTTAGCATGTAGGCCTTTTTGCTGTAGAAGTTTTGGAAGTTAGTTTCTGTGGCTACTGTTAGTAAAACTACATCGGACACTTCAGAAAAAATGCTCAGTGAAAGGGGACTTGTTCAGTCAGCTCTTTCAGCTCAGTGATTGGAGGCAGCTAACCGTCACTCCCTCATCTGGTGAAGTTGCTACAGGAGTGTTCCCGCTCTTCTTGAGTATATTTTTCTTTTCTTCTGTTCACTGACATCCTTACCAAGGACCTATTTTTGTCTGCAAGGGGCTCAATCCTGAGAAGTTTTAAGGAAGGAGATTGACATTTTCTTCTCCCAATCCAAGTTCAACTGTTGGAAAATCTGCCTTTAAGCCAAAACCCCTAATTATCCTTTATTCTCCATCACTGTGTTCAAACTTTCTTTTCTTTTAGCCAAAGAAAACTTTCTCTCTTAACAGCTTCTCAGTATGACAGTTTTCTTGAGCACCAGCCTTACCTTAATTTCAAGCGCGAGAGCACCACCCTGTATAGGTAACTTGCAGGCAAGTGTTTTTGCTGCCCCACAGGTTGTATAACAGGATGAATAGCTCCAACAATATATCCTTTAAGATAGTAGTCTTCCACTTTTGTTACTATATCAAGAATGGAATTTATCTTGATGACTTCTGGGTTTGGCGAAGCTGAAATATCAAATGCAGAGACATTTGCACACTCATAAAGTTGAACTATACATTATTTCTATGTGTGATGACACTAATGAATAGAAAACACACTCATGCATATGACTTAATCTCAAATAAAGTTACACTAACAGGGATTACATATTTTCTAAGTTAATTCCAGAAAAAAAAGCAAAAGTAATCTTAAAAGCTGGCAGATATATAGTATTACCAATATGTCTTAAAGTGGAAATATAATACCTTGTATATATATATATATATATATATATATGTATGTTTCAATTTCAATTAAGGCAGTTTTATATTTTAGGATTTCATTTGAGTGACTATATTTCTATTAATAGATATAGAAGACATATATAGGAGAAACAGTTAGGTTTAGAAGCCACTTGTTTTTATGATTCTGGACAAGATGAGATGTAAAATTTCTTAAGAGTGATACTCATACAAATCTAAAGATTAAAAATGAAGAAATGATATTTGTTAAGCAAGAATTGTTAAGTGCTTTCTTATTTCCAATTACACTTCAAAAACATCATGTTTTAAGTTTCTCTGGGAAACTACAAATATGATTTCTTATGGCACTTAATAAATATTTTAGTAAAGAAATTGAAAAAGTAAAGGTACCCAGAAGTTCTTTTTAATAAGCAAAAATTCTAAATATAAAGGAAATTTAAATGCAAAATTTGGTATGCAGTTGAACCATCCCTTTGAAGCAGGACAAATCTGTAGAAACTATAGAAAAGTAGAATCTGTATAGTTTTCAGTAAAAGGAAAAGGGTGTGTTATATGGGAAATGAATATTTTTTCAGTATTAATTTTAAAAACAACTTCATTTTCTGTAACATTATTTCTAACTTTCCGGAAAACCACCAAGAATTAATAGCTATAAATAGAGCTGTAATTTGGTTATCTCTTGAGCAACAAAACGTATGAAATTAACTCCAGGTATGGGTAGCACTGGTGTTGGCCTTCTGATAGTGTGGTCAGTGCTGTCCAGCAAAGAGCTGCTGCCAACTGCCCCAACACAGGAAGTAGGTTAAGAAGCAGACAAGGAAGAAGGGTCAGAGGAAATCCCCACTGGCTCTTACGTTCAGATCCACGTGATGGAACAGAAACACACCACTTGGGTTCATGTGGGTTCATGCCAACTTTTCAAATGAAAATAAAGCACTCCAAGAAAAGTTATATAAACCATGATGAATCCATTTACTCAAATGTTCATCCTTTTTTGGATTTAAGCTAATCTATATACAATATATTTTCATCATTATGAATAGGAATAAAAACAAAGAGAGTGATCCTGGCTTGGAAGAAACAGCTGGATTTCATTGCAAAATGACCCAGTTCTTCCTGCTTGTGTGGCAATCACTCTGTGATTCATTTGGTTTTACTTTTTTAGTATTTAACTACCAACCCTGATTTCCAAACAAAGGAACTAAGAAACTATAAAAGAGAATAAACTGTTAAGACTAAGGAATGAAATGTAGCCTAAACTTATTTTTAGACGTCTATACTAATCCTATACAGTTCTAAAGAAAATTTCAATCTTTTAATAGATCTCATTGCTTATTGTAGAAAATGGAAATACTTAGCATAATACAGAAGAATCTTCAGAGTCTGGCCTCTATCTACTTACTCAGCCTTCAGTCTTGTCGTTCTTTTTCTTGTACGTCTTGCTTTGGCAGGACTGAATTACTGGTGTTCCTGAGCCAGGCACACTATTTCATGCCTACAGACCTTCATTTCCTTTCCTGCTCCCCAAGCTGAGTTAATCACGCCTTCCTCTTTGCTGTGCATCCCACTAGCTCCCTTACCAAACTACATTATAGTTACTTGTTTATATATCTGGCTCTGCTGGTCGACTGAGAATTCCTTATGGGCATAAAACCAGAATCACTTACCAGGAGTAGAAAGTTACATATGAATAAATGCAACGAAAAGAAAACACTTATCAGAATCTAGCGGGAGACTGTTATCTGCCAAAGGCTGAGCCACACAGCCCCGCTCTATCTTTGTTGAAAGGGAGAATTAGCCATCTAACTCTGAACTGATTAGATGGCTTAAAAAGAAATGAAAAGAGCACAGCTTTCTGGTTATGAGATTCAATGTTAGTTAATTCTGTCTGTGTGTACAACTTAAAGGCAACTTATGTTTAGTGCTAAGTCTTTTGGTAGAGGCTTGGAGCCCCTACTTGGACAGAAGTAGCAAGGAAAGGGAGAAGGCAATGGCACCCCACTCCAGTACTCTTGCCTGGAAAATCCCATGGACAGAGGAGCCTGGTAGGCTGCAGTCCATGGGGTTGCTAAGAGTCGGACACGACTGAGCGACTTCACTTTCACTTTTCACTTTCATGCATTGGAGGAGGAAATGGCAACCCACTCCAGTGTTCCTGCCTGGAGAATCCCAGGGACTGTGGGGCCTGGTGCGCTGCCGTCTATGGGGTCGCACAGAGTCGGACACGACCGAAGCGACTTAGCAGCAGCAGCAAGGAAAGAGTGATGGCCTGCAAGGGGGCAGAGGACATCAGGGGGAATAAAATGAATTATGAAACTGGATAAAAGAACTATAAAAACTTTACAGTCTGAGGTCGCTTAAAATACCTTCTACACTTCACTGGCCCACTTGATAATGATAATGAAGTCATTCCCTCCATTCTATTGTTTCAGAACACTGTTTTCAAAGGCAGACTTTTGTAGCACATTAAATGCAATCATGGAGAAGATGGCTATAACAAAATGACATTGGTGCTCAAAGAGATTTCCGTTCAGGTAGAGAATGTATTTCTGAGGAACACCCTGTTCTCTGGTGATGTCAGAGAAATTTTGTGACAATGGAGCAAATCCAGTTTTTCTTGTCTAATCTACATCCTCTTGTACTCTCAGTGAAGTAAGGTTATTGTCTTGAGTTCAATGCAAAATAATGTTAATGAACAAAACACAAACATACAAACAGACAGAAGTTTTAGGAGGAATTACAAACTAAGAAGTCCAAGAAAGCCACAAAAGGGGTAAAGAAAAGTTGTACATCAATACTTATAAGCATATCTTAGCCTAAGTTTTTGTAAGGATCATATCACTTTGGGCCCAGTGCTTTACATTAATTATTCAACTGTCTCAAATGTGCATGTTCTTCTATTTGGAGGTCTGTGTGTCTTTTGATAAATTGCACTCAGCATAGACATGACAATTACCGTAAATGCTTAAAATATACTTATTAAAGGACCAGCTGTATGAAAAATTGGTTGTAACATTAACATATTCAATGAACAGAGCTCCAGGATGCTCATGGAGCAGCAGTTTAGAAAATAGATTCTATGGGGAGTTCCCTGGTGGTCCAGTGGTTAGGACTCTGCACTTTCACTTTCACTGCTGAGGGCCTGCAAGGTACTTTGCACCCATGTGCCTCAGTTTCCTCATCTGTGAGGTGAGAATAATAATAGTCTCTATAGGGTTGTTAGGATTGAATAAATTTATATTTATAAATTTATATTTGTTCCTAGAAAGTATCTGGCATGTAGCTAGCATGTGCTATACAACTGTTGGCTGCTTTGTTAAATAAAGTCCTTTCCTGCAGAAAGAGGGGCAGCACCCTATTCTCACTGTTAGAGTTAGGATCAGGAAGCAAATCACCCGGGCTCAAATTATGCCATGTACTAGATCTGGAATCAGTTACTTTGCTTCTCTGAGATGGGGACAAATTAACTTCATAGAGTTGCTTTGATAGCAACTGTAAAACATGAGCCCAGGGCCTGGTACAAAATAAACACAGAGACATCAGAGATGTGTCTCTCTGTTGGTGGCCCAGCTCAGAAAAGATGGTTTTGAATGGAAGCTGTTCTCAGAGACAAGTCATTGTTGGTTTAAAAAAAAAAAATCTCCAGGAAGAAGTTCATTGTAGAGATCTGGACTTATTTCAAAAGCCCAGCCTGGGTCCGTCTGTAGAATTCTAGATCAGAGGCCCTTAACTCACACTCTAGACCTCAAATCCCTAACTCACCCTGTAGATTAGGTGTCCCCAGCTCACTCTCCAGACCAGGGTCCCTAACTCACACCCATCTATTCCATGGAGTCCCAGACTCAAATGTCCAAAGGTACCAGCTTGATTAAACAAAGAAAGGGGCTGTGCTGGAGAAGGGACCTGGGGAAGACTTAATACCTCATCTGAGAGTGCAGCAGCCCTGGTCCAGTAGTTGCCATGTGGGCTTAGTGTCACTGAATCTTCTTCTTAGTGGAGACAGGAGGATGGTGGTGAGAAGAGGGCTGTGATTCACTCTGTTGGCAGATTGTCTTTCTTATCTGACATTGTGACTTACTTTAAACATGCCAGTGTCATTCAAGAAAAGTAAACCCAGGAGCAAGGAAAAGAGAAATAAATCTGGAAGTTTTGTTGAGAACATCCCTTCATGTAATCCCCTCTATTCTTAATAATGCTTTAAACTGTGCTGAAAAGAGACTGGCAACCTGATTCAGCTTAGAGATGTGAAAAAGGGCGAGCTGTGCTCCCAGAGTGAGGTATTTTCATCAGTGCTCACTAGAGTAGATAATTACGTTTCTGTGAGAGGCTTGGTGTCTGCGTCAAGCCTTTGATTTGATCTCCTTACACTGGGGTGGTAATATCAGAGACTCTATTACTTTAAAACACAGGAAATTAGGGGGGAGATGTGGTTGTTTTGGCTAGAACTGAAGAGCACAGGCAGTTAGCAGCAGCTGTGAGCCATCTTGCTCTTAGCTCCTCAACCACCAAGAGTTCCTTCTCAGTTCCTTGGGAGATGGAACAAACGTTGTTGACAGCATTAATGGGTGGGGTTGGTTGCTATTCAATCAATTGTACATGATTGGTAAAAGCTTTATTATACCTTACAAGGCCATTGTGAAGGAAAGTATTTTGTAGTTGCTTTGAAAACTACCCACATGCAGTGTGGATTTTTTTCTCATTAAAATGTAAACATATAGAAGGTTAAGTAACATTCTGTCATTTTTCCTCATAGTTTCTGAAATAAAATATCAGTACACTTTTTTATGGTCCTTTGCTTAAAAACTTCATAGATAAAGATCTAATTTTAAAAATACAAAAAAGTCACACTCTTTTAGTATAAAGCTAAGAACTTGTTCAATACCAAAAGCTTCGCTCTGATGATGTAACTCTATGAAAAAAGTCCAAGACATATAAATGTGTTTTTTTGTGAAGATTGGTATGTATTTTTGAAATATTTATGAAACATTATTTCCTCAGATAAAGATACGATGGGCAAACACTGGCAAGTAATTTTACCATATTTTCAAAAGGGAACAGACTGTCAAAATCCATATTATATTTAGCAATTATAGTAAAAAATAACAAGTAACATATACCAGGGTATTCTGTGCCAGGCACTATGTGAAGTGCTTTACATGCCTAATATTAATAAGTCCTTACAAAAACTCCATAAGGTAGATATTATCACTGTTCTCAGATGAGGAAACTCAGTAAGAGAGAGGTTTGATAACTTGCCCAGATTGTTAGTGAGTGGTAAGGCTGTGCCCCTGATAGTGGGAAAGACTGAAGGCAGGAGAAGGGGTGACAGAGGATGAGATGGTTGCATGACATCATTGACTCAATGGACATGAGTTTGAGCAAACTCCAGGAAATAGTGAAGGACAGGGAAGCCTGGTGTGCTGCAGTCCATGGGGTGGCAAAGAGTCCGACACAACTGAGCAACAGAACAACAACAACAACAACAACAGCAAAGGCTGTGACTGAACCAGACAGAATGACTCCATGGAATTCTTCAGGCAAGAATATTGGAGTGGGTTGCCATACCCTCCAGGGGATCTTCACGATCCAGGGATCAAACCTGCGTCTCTTACGTTTCTTGCATTGGCAGGCAAATTCTTTACCACTAGTGCCACCTGGGAAGCCCTTTTAGCACCTACAGGAAAGTAAAACTTCATTTGCAATTTTGTTAATTCAGAATTTGTGCAAATTCAGACATGAGCTGCACTAAAGCTTTTGATTTCTATAAATTATTAAGCAATTTAATGTATGGATATTAAAAGGAGTATCTGGTTTATGCTACTTGTCAAAATGTTTTGTTACTTAGAAATATAAACTACTATATAAGGAACATCCAAATTACATAACTTTTTGTTTTCAATAAAAGTTGCCATCTTTGTAGTCACTCATTAATATATTTAATTGAAGTAATACAGTTGTAGTTTTGAAATACACTCCAACTAGAGGAACTACATAGTTCATTATTATAGGCAGCCGTGCAAAAGATCACATCAGGACCACTTAAAACTCTTGCAGTCTGTGTTCCACTGCTGCCTCCTTCATGTGCTGCACTCCACCTATTCTATTTGCAGTTCCCAAACCATGAAATATTCTCGTTTCTGAGTCTGTTCATCTTGTCTTTCAGCCTTGTTTGCCTTACTCCCACTTCCTACTTAGCTTTTTTTTTTTTTTAACCTTTAAAAAAATCTTGTCTGGGGGTAGAAACGTAACATACAAAAAGCACAAAACATTTTAAAGTGCCAACATTTGGTAATGCCATCCATTCAAAAATCTGAAAATGACAGGCACTTCAGAAGCCTACCATTCTGCCCTTTACAATCACAATCCCTCTCTCCCACTCTGTGCTAACTTGACTTTTTCTTTTACTTTGACTTTTATGGTCCTCAATTCCTTGCTCTTCTTCTTAGTTAACTATACAAGAATGGTGGTGCTCATGGTAAAGAACCTGCCTGCCAATGCAGGAGATGTAAGAAACGTGGATTTGATCCCTGGGTCGGGAAGGTCCCCTGGAGAAGGGCTTGGCAACCCACTCCAGTATAGTTGTCTGGAGAATTTCATGGACAGAGGAGCCTGGTGGGCTATGGTCCATAGGGGTGCAAAGAGTTGGACACGACTGAAGCGACTTAGCATGCATGCATGCAAGAATGTAAATAAACACTATAGTTCAGTTTTCTCAATTTTTGGAGCTTTATGTAAATGGAATCATACAATATGTGCTTTTGTGTTTGTTTTCTTTCACTGAACATTAAGCTTGTGATATTCACCTGGTACAGCTTGTGTAGTTATGATTTATTTTTCTGATTGCATTATAGTAGAGAACCACAGAAGTACTGCCTATGGCCTGTTTTGTCGCATATGGTATGTTGACTCTACATTGGCTGAGCTGAGTAGTCAGGACAGAGATCACATGGCTCACAAAGCCTAAAATATTTGCTATCTGGCCCTTTTCAGAAAAAGCTGGCGTGCTGCGGTTCATGGGGTCGCAAAGAGTCAGACACGACTGAGTGACTGAACTGAACTGAACTGAGTCTTACTTCCGCAGTGTAGGGTTGCATTGTATGTACAGGTACATGTGCTCAATCACTCAGTAGCCCCATAGACTGTAGCCCTCCAGGCTCCCCAATCCATGAAATTTTCCAGGCAAGAACTGGAGTGGGTTACCATTTCCCACTTTAGAGGATCTTCCTGATCCAGGGATCGAACCTGCATCTCTTGTGCCTCCTGAACTGGCAGGCTGGTTCTTTACCACTAGCACCACCTGGGAAGCCCTGCATAGTATGATATACCATAATTTACTTTTCCAGTCTCTTGTTTGTGGATTTCTGAGTTGTTCACTCTTTTGGGGTTATTACAAGTAGTCCTTCTATCAATATTTTTGTATGTGCTACAGGTGAATGTGTAGCCACGCTTCCATTGGGATATGGATCTTTGCTAAAGAGATAATGACAAAGCATTTTTTTTTCAAAGTGGTTGTACCAGTTTACAAATACCTTGTATCAGCAGTCTTTTGACATTTTAGGGGCTTCCCTGGTAAAGAATCACCTGCAATGCAAGAGACCTGGGTTCCATCCCTGGGTTGAGAAGAACCCCTGGAGAAGGGAATGGCTACCTACCCCAATAGTCTGGCCTGGAGAATTCCATGGACAGAGGAGCCTGGAAGGCTACAGTCCATGGGGTCACAAAGAGTTGGACATGACTTTCATTTTCTCAACATTTTAGCTGTTTTTTGGATAATTTGTAGTGGTTTTAGCCTGCATTTTTCCTGATTACTAATGAAGCTGAGCACAGTTTCATATGTCTGTTGGCCATTTGGATTTCCCGTTTTGTCATCTACCTGTCCAAATTTCTTGTCCGTTTTTCTATTCAGTTGTTTTTTCCTTCTTGATTTTCAGTTTCATTTTATGTATTATGGATACAAATCTTTGTCTAAGTTCCACTCATTCTTTAGATGATAGGAAGTGGCACTTAAAAAATTTTTTTAAAAACATTTTTTAGCAACTAAGCAAGCTTTTTTTCTTAAAAAATAATTTGATTTATTTATTTTTGACTGTACTGGGCCTTTGTTGCTTTGTGCGTGCTTCTTCTTGTGGTGAGTGGGGGCTACTATTCATTGCGATATGTGGGCTTCTCATTGCAGTGGCTTTTCTTGTTGCAGAGCACTGACTGTAGGGCACCGGTTTCAGCAGTTGCGACACGTGGGCTTAGTAGTTGTGGTTCCCAGTTTTAAAGCACCGACCCAGTACATGTGGCACATGAACTTAGTTGCCACAACGGGCATGTGCGATCTGCCCAGACCAGAGATTGAACCTGTGTCTCCTGTATTGGTAGGTGGATTCTCTACCACTTGAGGGAAGCCTGAGGTGGAATGTCTTTTAAGGAGTCTTTCTGGATCTACCTATCAAGTGGAGGTGCTCTTCTTTCCTCCTCTACAACCCTCAGATTTCTAGCAAAGCCTGTATCACAGCATAGAGTGTTTGCACCATAAATGAATACCCCTCAGCAGGATGCTCGCTACGATGCAGGTTCTTACAAGTCAAGGACTAGGGTTTACTTATCTCTGTATCCTCATTCTGAGCTCAGTAGGTGCTGAGTAAGTGTTAGTTCAGAGAATAAATAAATGTCCACCCAGACATAAGAAAAAACCCCAATATAATGTAGATTGCCAATAGGAATGTATTTTCCTCCCAACATCAATATTTATTCAAGTGGGCTGAAAAGTGAAAGTGAAGTTTCTCAGTGGTGTCTGGCTCTTTGCGACCCCATGGGCTGTAGCCTACCAGGCTCCTTGGTCCATGGGATTTTCCAGGCAAGAGTACTGGAGTGGGTTGCCATTTCCTTCTCCAGGGGGTCTTCCCGACCCAGGGATCGAAACCAGGTCTCCCGAATTGTAGGCAGATGCCTTACGGTCTTAGCTAACAAGTGGGTTAATTGTATGCTATTATCAGAGATTCCCTACTCCCCCAGGTCAGAATAGGATCTTTCTCTTCCATAACAGTCTGAAATTGTGAGGTTTTATTACGTTTTTAAACCAAAATATCCCACCAATTTAAACATAAGAAAAGTCTGTATGCAGTTTTTCACCGGGTAGGAGTTTGCACTAGGGACCATGTCAAGGATTTTGTTGACACTTGAGTAAATATAGCAATTTTTGCTATAAATTTCTTTTTACGTAGCATTTTACATTTGAAAGTCTTTTGACAGCTTGAGAAAATATTCAAGAACTTATGAGTTAAACAGATATAGAAAATTTAGTTGGACTGATCTTCCTTCTTTCCTTCCTTCCCTCATTTCTGACACTTTATTCATCTCTTGCTGATTTTTAGATGCATTCTCTTCAGTGCTGCATTTTCATTCTTCTTGAAAGTTCTCTAGTATTTAAAATTACTGATCATTTCTTGCTTTTTGAAACCTTTCCTTTCCTTGTTTTCTCTGGTGCTATATACGTTGCAGTTGTCCTCAGACTCTGTCATTTTTCTTGGAGGTGGTTTAGTTGCTAAGTCATGTCCAACTCTTTGCAACCCCATGGACTGTAGCCTTCCAGGTTCCTCTGTTCCATGGGATTCTCCAAGAAAGAATACTGTTGTGAGTTGCCATTTCCTTCTCCAGGGGATCTTTCCAACCAGGGAATTGAGCCCAGGTGTCCTGCGTTGTAGGCAGATTCTTTACCGACTGAGCTACAAGGGAATGACTTGTAGACTCTGTCATTTTTGTTGAATAGTCCTCAATACCATTAAATATGCCTGATGACTCAGCCCAAGACACTTATGCTCTGCCCATATTCTCCTCTTTAAGACTTTATTTACTTCAAGTCCTCCTGCAAGTCATCATCTCCAGCCATGTACCTATAACTCTCTCTGCCAGGATGTTCCACTGCCAGCTCACAGGCAGCGTGCCTGGAATGGAATTGCTGTTTCACCCACTGACTCTTTGTGGGATGCCCCTTGTACTGTGGGAGGCATGGTTATTCCCACAGTTACTCAGGATCAGAACTGGGAAGTCATCCTGGATTTCTCATTCTTTCTGTCCCTTCCTATCCAGCCCACCATAGGCTAAGTTCCTCTTTCTTTGGTAATGTCTCTTACAAATGCCCCTTGTATCCTCTCCTCATTGCAGGTCCACATTGTCAGTTGTGTTCAACTCTTTGCGACCCTATAAGACTATAACTCGCTAGGCTCCTCTGTCCATGGGATTCTCCAGGCCACGCCCTCCTCCAGGGGATCTTCCCAATCTGGGGATCTTTCTGATCCAGGGATTGAGGCCGTGTCTCTTATGTCTCCTGCACTGGCAGGCAGGTTCTTTACCCCTAGCACCTCCTGGGAAGCCCATTATTTCAACACCAGTTATTGGCCATCAGTCTTGTGCCAAACAGTGTGCCAAACACAGCAATGCAAAGGTGGACACGGCATACTTCCTGACCTTGAGGAGTTCATAATCTTGTCCAGTCTGACCAATTAGAATTTAAAGTAACGGAAGGCAAAAACTATGTGTTATTTCTTTTTGTGTTTCATTGCTTATCAGCATCTTCTATGGAATCCATTCATCAATATATTTATTACTGTAACAATGATAACAAAAGACAATGAGAGTTTCTGTTCTCATGATAAGAAAGCTAGCCAGGGCCCAGCAAAATTTTTCTCAATGCGTTTTTACATAATTCTATTAGAAAGTCAAATAAGGAAGTTACCATCTGTCCTTCTTTTGGGTTTCTAATATTATATAAATTTCTTTTTAATCATAAAGCTATACATGCTCTAAAAATCTTTAAGGCCATGGTTATTCAGATTATTTTCTAGGATTGCACAAGAAGGCAAACCAACCCTTCTGGATCATTTGCAGAGTTCATTTAACTTTTCACTAATAAATTCTGTAATATGTGTCAGAAATTCTGACACACACTCTCATAAATACACATGTATAGATTACTATGCAATAATTCAGAAAATTTATCACAAAGACTGTGCTGAAATCTCAATAGTGCAATTAGTAGACCTGGCCTAAAGCTAGGAGGGATAATACTTAACTTTTATTAAGTGCTTCAGTGCATGGGTGCTCAGTCACTCAGTCATGTCTGACTCTTTGTGACTCTATGGACTGTAACCTGTCAGGCTCCTCTGTCCATGGGATTATCCTGGCAAGAATACTGGAGTGGGTTGCCATTTCCTCATCCAGGGGATCTTCCTTACCCAGGGGTTGAACTTGTGTCTCCTGCATTGCAGGCAGATTCTTTACCACTGAGCCACCTGGGAAGCCCTGCTTACTAAATGCCAAGTACTTTTTCAAAGAGATTATTTTGTATAATCTCTAATCCTTAAAACAATTCTATTATGTAAGCACCATTAGAATGCCCATTTCATAGATGAGGAAGCTGAGATACAGCAAAGTTCATAAACTTGCTAAGTTAGTGAGTGAAAGAGTCTAGATTCAGAAGCCAGGAACTTGACTTCAGACCCTTGTGTGCTTAATGATTAGACTATTATTTCTCCCATAGGAAATAGCAACCCACTCCAGTATTCTTGCCTGGAGAATCCTATGGACAGAGGAGCCTGGCAGGCTATAGTCCATGGGATTGCAAGAGTCAGACACAACTTAGCAACTAAACCACCACCACGACCAGAGATATATAAATAATGGCTCAAAGTCCCCACAACACTAAAAAAAAGTGTGGGAAAGGCACACACACACACACACACACACACACACACACACAGAGGGAATGGAACTAAATGGAAAACAAATTGTTCAAGATAATTATACCCACTATAACACAGGGCACTGAAAATTTCAAAGGGTCTCCTGCCCCACTGGGACTAACTCCCTATCCCATGTTCTCTGTTGGGAAAAACAGAGGAGAACAACGTAAGAGACAGGCTCTTCATGAGCACACACAGCTGTCGCCACCAGACCATTTTGTTTCCTGGAAGGTTGCTCACTGCACATGGCCTCTGAGAGGCAGAAGATGCCACTATTCAGTAGTCCTTACAGCAACTCCAGGTCAGAATGGCTGGGGCTAAACGTAGAAGGCTGGCGTGCTTTAATCCCCATGTGACTTACTTCTCTGTACACTAGAAGAATAGGTGGGGGTGAGATACAACAGAAGAGAACAAGGTGATTTGTGGAGCTGGGCTGATACTGAGTTTTGGCTTTTGAAGCAAAGGCAGAGACACAAACAAAACAAAACTGAAAACATGTGGAAGAATCGGAGAGAAAGGGAACACCAGGAGACTAGGCGCCTGGACCAAATAGGAACCAGGTGCAACTTTAAAATACATGCTTGCTTTCTGAGTTAGCATTTGCAAACTATGCCCGTATCTCCACTTTATATTGTAATACTCTCTCATCTCATCCAAACACGTAGAGTGAAAGGTAGAAATTTTACTCCTTTCACAGAGAAAAGGGCTTCTAATAATAACAAAACCAAAATGACTTCTGAAGAAAACTGTAGATCTTTCTGATTCAAGGATGCTTGCATTTAAACAAATTTGTTTGACATTGCTAACACTGTTGGGAAGAAATAAATCAGAAAAAAAATTCAAGTTGCTTTAAGACCTATGGGGATTTGTGCAGCAAATCTTAAAGCACAGATCACAATGGCTGTGGCCTAATCTTTATGAACAGATAAGGTTTTGAGGTTAAGGAAAATATGTGTTTGTGTCCTTGAATTTATAAAAATCAGTCCTAAAAATTAATTGACAACGACAATCAATGGAGAAAACATAGCACCACATTACAAATATTTTCTCAAATGATGGTTTTTGAAAAAGTATAGAAAAATTCATTTGAGTAGTTACTTCTCTGATTATCACCATTATCTTTATCTACTTTTAACTTTCATCATTAAAAAGAAAAGTAAGAATACTGACAGTTTTCCTTTTGGTAGCCTTAACCTTAGGTAAAAATGGAAATGTAAATACATTAAAAATATATGTACAGACTTTGCATATGCCTCTAGAAGGGAGTTTGTTTGCTGGCTAGCTCAGTTTTTGACAAAGAAAAATGGGCTGCTCTTGGTACTTGCACAAAGATCCACTGTTTACAGAACAAACCAAAAAATGGAGAATTTGTGTTTAAAATAAATTAATATCCAACCTGATAATATACTTAGTATAAATCTATTAACTGATAAAATGTGCAGCTTATTAGAATTTAAAAGCATAACTTGCCAATAAGAACTTAATACTAATATCTGGAAATTCTAATAGCAAGCAAGACAGTCAACTTCATTTTTAGTACCCTATAATTAAAGATATACTTCTGCTTTTTAAAAACTCAGTTTTATCAACGTCATTGTACAGTAAAGTTTCCAAAAGGAGTGAGGTAAAGTATTTGTGAAGTCGAGCTGCCTCTGTTCTGTGCACAAGGCTGCCATCTGGGCTTGTTTATTTGTGTTTCCAACTTTCTGGAACAGGGAGTTTCTCTGTTAGGGACCGCGTATCAAGCAAAGGAAGTATCTTACAGAAGACTATAGTTTTTTCTTTTATACTGTATTTTCAAACTTCAGGTTTAGTTTGGTCAAAAATATCAAATGACTAGCACAACACAACATTTAACACAGTTGGAGGCTTCAGAATTGTCTTAGCAAATATTCTTCCACATGATGCAAGTAACATTTCCTACATGCCACCTTCTTGTGCCTTTCAGATCTTTTTCAAAACATAAACTGTCATTAAGGCTATAGCTACTTGGCTGAGAAAGCAAGCGTTTTTCATGAATCCATCTACAAATAAGCATTTGATTTAAAAGTGAAAGAACTGTTTCCAAGCAGTTTTTCTAATTTTATAAAGTACATATGAGCCAAATTTACAAAAAACAAACAGAACTGAAATCTTTCAGAATGTAATTAAGAAACAAAGCATTATTGTTAGATTGATTGCACAATCTAATTATGAAGCACCATGTAAAAAGCCACAAACCAACCCTTTAAAAAACTAGTAGTCCTTTATCTTTGAAATCTTTCATTTAACAAATAAAATAGAAGCAAAAATACCTTGTAATGTAAAGTCCAGCAATACATATTCGTAAGCAAATTCTGTCTTTGTTTCCACTTGCGGTCTCTTCAGGGTAGAAAATATTTTTCCAGGGCTGCTATCATCAGGGTCTTCTAGCTTTCTAAGTCCGCACCCCATGGCAAAATCTGTAAGGAATTAAATTGCAGGATAGGGGAGGGAGACCAGCAAACTCTGTTGTTTAAGCTGTAAAAAGAAAGTTACAGACTTAACTGCTTGGATTTTTTCCTCTAAAACATAGATACTCAAAAAGAAAACATTTGAGTCCAAAGAAAGGAGCTGAAGATTTTTTCTATCCATTTTGCTGTAAAGTCGCTGAACCCATGATGATTAAGCTACAGCTCTGGGAGGCTGGGCTTGATCTTAGTAGAAACATGCAAGCTGCTACAACTTAGCGGAGAATTTCCATGCCACGTCAATTTACAGCCAGCCCCCTACCAGAGTTCTGTCGCTCAGGGCACCAACAGTGCTTTGTCTATTCCAGTTGGCTGGATGATAAAGAAGGTGTCCAGAAACAGAAATAAAAAGGCAAAAGTGCAAATCAGATGGAAATACCTACAAGTAGAGGCTATATTCAGACATAGCGGCATGCAATTCTTTTTCTGTTTTCTCTTTTCCCTCTTTCTTGCGCCCACCCCCTCCTTCCTCCCTGCTACTACCAAGAAAGCAAAAGGAGAGAGAGAGAGAGAGAGAGAGAGAGAATGAAAAAAATGGATTCTCAACGTAGTTGGAAACAAAAATCATTTCCAGAAAGGAAGTCAGGAAACTATTTCTGGAGTCTAGAAAGAAAAAAGTTAAAGTTAAAAAAAAATTCCATTCTTAGTCTTTAGATAGCACTTTTGAGGATTTCTTTTCACATGAAGGTTTTTTATTTATTTATTTTTTGTTGGAAAAATCATATACTAAACTGCCACAAATAAATGTTTATATTAAACATAATAAAAAGATTTAACTGCAAAGAGACATTAATGTGGATTATTAATTTCATTAACATCTACAAAGTTTAAAATATTCTACTGTTAGAAAACTTATGATAGTAACTAACACTTCCACAGGTCCCAGAGTATCCTCAATTAAAAAACAACAACTGACAACTTGATTCATTCAGCCTTACAAGTTGCTATTTACCTGAAGTCAAGAACAATTCATAATGGAACAATGTAATGAGTGTTACTGTATTTTACCATTTACATATCACTCTGATGAGTATGACATACTTATCAGAACTGTGAGCCCTGGAATCAGACAACCTGGGTTCAAATACAACTTCTAATGCCTACTAGAGACGTGATCTTGGGGAAGTTATGGACCTCTCAAGTTTCAATTTCCTCCCCTGTAAAATGGAGTTAATAATAGTACTTACCTCACAGGCTTGTTACGAAGGTTGAAAGAGATAATCTTAACTCATATCTTAACATTACGCTTGGCAAATAGTGTAAAATAGATTTGTTAATGTGCTTTTACATTATAAAACAGGGTTGAGAATAGTAATAGAAAGGAAGTGATTCTGCCACCATTCCCATTATTTACAAAGCAAATCTCGATCAATTTCAGATTTTATAGAACAAAAGCCTGAAAAGATTTTTCAGTTACATTGAAGAGTGCATATGAAAACTCTCAAAAAGGGATAGATTATTTAGTTTGTAGATCACTGTGACCTCTTGTCTCTTCCTTCTGCCTTCTTTAAATAGCTTACTTCTCAGAAGTGTTTTTTAACAGAGGAAAATTCCATAGTCTTTCATTCTCAAGGATGAGCACGGTTGGTCATAAGCAACTTCTGGGTAAATTTGGCTAAAAAGACAGCAGATTCTGATCTAGTGTGACTGATTTGACTATTCCCAGTGCTTCTATACCTGTCATTTTTCATGTTCTCTTTTGCTATGAGCTCTAGAATGGCACAAATAGAGTATCTGAAGCTCACTAATCAAGATTGCCGGAAGAAATATCAATAACCTCAGGTATGCAGATGACACCACCCTTATGGCAGAAAGTGAAGAGGAACTCAAAAGCCTCTTGATGAAAGTGAAAGAGGAGAGTGAAAAAGTTGGCTTAAAGCTCAACATTCAGAAAATGAAGATCATGGCATCTGGTCCCATCACTTCATGGGAAATAGATGGGGAAACAGTGGAAACAGTGTCAGACTTTATTTTTGGGGGCTCCAAAATCACTGCAGATGGTGACTGCAGCCATGAAATTAAAAGACTCTTACTCCTTAGAAGGAAAGTTATGACCAACCTAGATAGCATATTCAAAAGCGGAGACATTACTTTGCCAACAAATGTCCGTCTAGTCAAGGCTATGGTTTTTCCTGGGGTCATGTATGGATGTGAGAGTTGGACTGTGAAGAAAGCTGAGTGCCGAAGAACTGATGCTTTTGAACTGTGGTGTTGGAGAAGACTCTTGAGAGTCCCTTGGACTGCAAGGAGATCCAAGCAGTCCATCCTAAAGGAGATAAGTCCTGGGTGTTCACTGGAAGGACTGATGCTAAAGCTGAAACTCCAATACTTTGGCTACCTCATGTGAGAGTTGACTCATTGGAAAAGACCCTGATGCTGGGAGGGATTGGGGGCAGGAGGAGAAGGGGACGACAGAGGATGAGATGGTTGGATGGCATCACTAACTCGACGGACATGAGTCTGAGTGAACTCCGGGAGTTGGTGATGGACAGGGAGGCCTGGTGTGCTGCGATTCATGGGGTTGCAAAGAGTTGGACATGACTGAGCGACTGAACTGACCCGCTATTGCTGTACTTGGTAAATTATTTATTAAATAATCATTGTATTATTAAGTATCTGCTATGTTCCAGGCACTAAATTAAATGCTGGCTGGGTACACAAGCTGACTAAATGTGGCCTCTGCCCTAAAGAAACTGAATTCTTAATGGGGAAGACAGACTTATAAACAGATAATTTCAATTTGATTTGGTAGCTGCTAAGATAGCATGCATAAGATGCTATAGAAATCCTCAAAAGAGCCTGTAACTCAGCTTAGAGGGTATAACAGAGCTGTTTTGAAGGATGAGTATGGATAAGATAGATAAACAGAGGTGGGGAGTATGTGCCAGGAAAAGGGAAAAGCATGAACCATACTATGGAATCATGAAACAGTATGGCATGAATTTGAAGGAATACAACACAGTTGAGAATTACTAGAACATAAAATTTGAAAGAAGACTAAGCTGTAAGGGAAGCAAGAGTCAGTGTAATGGGCTTTCTAAGTTGCACAAAGGGATTTTGACTTTATTTTGTATACGACAAAGGAAAATCATATAATCAAATGGAAAAATTAAAGGAGTTTACAATAAGCAAGTGACATAAGTGTATTTTTGGTAGGTTACTATGGTTGATTTGAGGAAGACGGCCTTAATAGGATCCAAATGGGGGGAGGCCAGTCATTCAGGAAAGTACTGCAGTAGTCCAGTTGCGAGTTGATGATTGAACAGATGAATGACTAAGATGCATCATTATGTCCTCAAAGAATTTCTATTATCTCTAGAAAAAGGAAATGCACTTCCTTTAGTTCAGAATTGCATCACTGAATCATTTTTCTCTCAAAAAGTCCAACAAAAGAAATTTTTGACTATTAATGATATTTCAAAACACATTTCCATGTGAATATGACACACATTCCTTCTATTTTAACAATTATATAGGATTTAGTTATATTAATATTATGCTTAATAAACAGCATTTTGGTTATTTTCAAAGTTTTATGGTGAAGAATTTTGTAAAGATTACTTTTTTCCCTGCTTTGGATTAATTCCTAAATTCTTTGATTTTACTTCATAAATGGTGAGAGGAAATAGTTTACATACAAGGAAATCAGAAATAAGCTGAGAAAATGCATTCTAATGAGTAAATAATTCATTTACATTACTTACAGAAATATGTAATTGGCTATAAACTGTTTAAGATATTAAGGTTAGATTTTTTTTTCTTTTTATTGGTCTCTTCTGCATGGCATGTGGGATCTTAGTTCCCTGACCAGGGATGGAAACTGCGCCCCCTGCATTGGAAGCTTGGAGTCACTGGACCAACAGGGAAGTTTTAGATTTTTTCTTTGAAACTGTATTTTGGGCAGTAAGCTTTTGTTTGTTATCACACATATTTGCTCCATATCTCTTTAATGCTTGTACATTTTTAGACAAATACTTTTGGTTAAACAATGTCTTGCATCTCCAACTTGTACTTAAGAAAAATGTACATTTCTTCAATAATATATTTTTCCATTTGAAAAAAATGTCTGTTTTCTGGTTTTGTTACTTTGTTTTTTAAATAAACTTGATATTTTAGAATAATATTAGATTCACAGCAAAATTGAATGGAAAGTACAGAAAGTTTCTATAAATCTTCTTATCCCCACTCAGGCACAACCTTCCACTAACACCCAGCACCACTGTGGCACTGTTATGGCGCATTTATTACAATCAATCACACATCATTGATACATCATTATCACTCAGAGTCCTTAGATGACATTAGGGTTCATTCCTGGTGTTGTACCTTTTGACAAATAGGTACAGCAAATTTTTGACAAATATATATTGACATATATCCACCATTGCAGTATCATACAGAATTGTTTTCACTGTCTTAAAAATCTGTGGTCTACCTATTCATTCCATCTTTATTTCTTGTTTAACTTTTGATGTATCTGCTAATTGTAATATAAATGGTAAAATAGTCAGTTCTTTCCCCCCTTCTGATATTCAACTGTCACAATCATATTTGTTTTCATAGATAATCAATCTTTTGCCTGTCATGTATCCCCAGGTTTGTTGTATATTGAGTAATTACATTAAGTAGGACACATTTCTGGAATACATGTTTTTTAACATTGGTCATTTTTTTCTATTGATTTGTATTTACTGTCAATTATAGATTTCAGGGACAGTTTTCAGTTCTGTACTGTATAGGGGGTTTTCCCAAGTGCAGACTCTTATGTGGCCAGATATGATGAAGATATATCTGTTCTTGTCTATGTTCCAGTATGGGCCCAGTTAGTCTTTGAATGAATGAATGAATGAGCTTTGTGAAACCATTCCCCATAATTTGTTGTTCAGTTGCTAGCTGTGTGTGACCCCATGGACTGCAGCATGCCAGGCTTCCCTGCCCTTCACTATCTCCTGGAGTTTGCTCAAACTCATGCTAATTGAGTCAGTGCTGCCATCCAACCATTTCAGCCTCTGTCACCCCCTTCTCCTCCTGCCCTCAATCTTTCCAGCATCGGGGGCTCTTCCAATCCGTCATCTTCTTCACACTAGGTGGCCAAATATTGGACTACAGCTTGAGCATCAGTCCTTCCAGTGAAAATTCAGGGTGGATTTCCTTAAAGATTGACTGGTTTGATATCCTTGCAGACCAAGGGACTCTCAAGAGTCTTCTCCAGAACCACAGTTCAAAAGCATTATTTCTTTGGCGCTCAGCTTTCTTTATAATTGGTAGCATATTATTCTCATGGTAACTACTCAAGTTTGGAACATGTGAGTTCACTGAAGTCTTAAAGCTTCTAAGAGATATGTATCATCCAACCCATTCCATACAGAGAAAAGTTTTTGCATAATCGTAAAATTTTAAAATTCAATCTATTTTATGTGGTCCTGATCCAAAAAAGAGGACTTCCCTGGTGGTTCAGTGGTAAAGAATCTGCCTGCCAATGCAGGAGACTCAGGAGACTCGGGTTTGATTCCTGGGTCAGGAAGATCCCCTGGAGGAGGAAATGGCAACCTACTCCAGTACTCTTGCCTGGGAAATCCCATGGACAGAGGAGCTTGGCGGGCTACAGTCCATAGGGGTTGCAAAGAGTTGAAAGTGATTCTGCATGCAAGCAAGGCAAAAAAACCCCTCAAAACAACCAGTTTTATGAAATGCCTACTATATAGTAAAGCACTATGTGGACACAAAGATCAAAAAGCCAGTTTATGTTCTCCAGAATTCACAACCTAGCAGACCAACACTGAGTTTCAACTATTTAATGTAATGTTAGATTCAAAGTGTAGTCAAATTTCCTAAGTAATTAATGACTTCTTAAGAGCACTGTGCTGTGTGCTTAGTTGCTCAGTCCTGTCTGACTCTTTGCAACGCCACAGACTGCAGCCTGCCAAGCTCGTCTGTCCATGGGACTCTCCAGGCAAGAATACTGGAGTGGGTTGCCATGCCCTCCTGCAGGGGAATCTTCTAGACCCAGGGATTGAACCCACGTCTCTTGCGTCTACCAGCATTGGCAGGCAGGTTCTTTGCCACTAGCGTAACCTGGGGAGCCCCCTACTTCTGTTTAGGGAAATGCAAATCAAGACAACAGTGAGATAACATTTTATTACAGTAAAATACAACCAATAAAAAATTTACCATTTTAACTTTTATTTTTTATAATTTATTCTTCAATTGGAGGAAAATTGCTTTAAAATCTTGTGTTGGTTTCTGCTGTACAACAACACAATTCAGCCATAATTATATGTATATCACATCCCTCCCCTCTCTCCTCCCACCTCACCCTTCTAGGTCATCACAGAGTACCAGGCTGAGCAGAATATGTTACATAGCAACTTCTTACCAGCTATTTCACACATGGTAGTGTATATATGCAGAGAGGGCAATGGCAACCCACTCCAGTACTCTTGCCTGGAAAATCCCATGGATGGAGGGGCCTGGTGGGCTGCAGTCCATGGGGACACTAGGAGTCGGACACGACTGAGTGACTTCACTTTATTTTTTCACTTTCATGCATTGGAGAAGGAAATGGCAACCCACTCTAGTGTTCTTGCCTGGAGAATCCCAGGGACGGGGGAGCCTGGTGGGCTGCCATCTATGGGGTCGCACAGAGTTGGACACGACTGAAGCGACTCAGCAGCAGCAGCAGCAGCAGTGTATATATGTTGATGCTACTTTGTCTATTCATCCCACTCTCTCCTTCCCCTACTATATTTACAATTCTGTTCTGTGTATCTGCATCTCCATTCCTTCCCTGCAAACAAGTTCATCAATTTCATTTTTCTAGATTCCATATATTTGCATTAATATATGATATTTGTTTTTCTCTGACTTACTTCACTCTGTGTAACAGGCTCTAGTTTAATCCACCTCACTAGAACTGACTCAAATTCACTTTTTTAATGGCGGAGTAATATTCCATTATATGTATGTACCACATCATCTTTATCCATTCATCTGTTGATGGACATCTATGTTGCTTCCATGTCCTAGATATTGTAAATAAATAGTGTTGCTATGAACATTGCGGGTACATGTGTCTTTTTCTATTATGGTGGGATTGCTGGGTCATATGCTAGTTTTATTCTTAGTTTTTTAAGGAATCTTCATACTGTTCTCCATAGTGGCTATATTAATTTACATTCCCACCAACAATGTAAGAGGGTTCTCTTTTCTCCACATCCTCTCTAGCATTTATTCTTTGTAGATTTCTCAATGATGGCCATTCTGACTGGTGTGAGGTGATACCTCATTGTAGTTTTAATTTGCATTTCTCTAATAATGAGCAATGCTGAGCATATTTTCATGTATTTATTGGCCACCTGTATGTCTTCTTTGGAGAAATGTCTGTTTTATTCTGCCTATTTTTTGATTGGGCTATTTGTTTTTCTGATATTGAGCTATATGAGCTGCTTATATATTTTGGAGATTAATCCTTTGTCAGTTGTTTCATTGGCAATTATTTTCTCCCATTCTCAGGGTTGTCTTTTAATCTGGCTTATTTTTTCCTTTGCTGTACAAAAGATTTTAAGTTTAATTAGGTCCCATTTGTTTATTTTTGTTTTTATTTGCATTACTTTAGGTGGGGGGTCAAAGAGGATCTTGCTGTGATTTATGTCAAAGAGTGTACTGCCTACATTTTCCACAAAAGCTTTATAGTTTCTCACCTTACATCTTTAATCCATTTTTGACTTTATTTTTGTGTATGGTGTTAGGAGGTGTTCTAGTTTCATTCTTTTATATATAGCTGTACAGTTTTCCCAGCACAACTTATTGAAAAGGCTGTCTTTTATTTACTGAATATTATTGCCTTCTTTGTCAAAGATAAGATGCCCATAGGTGTACGGATCTATCTCTGGATTTTCTATCTTGTTCCACTGGTCTATATTTCTGTTTTTATGCCTGTACCTTACTGTCTTGATGACTATAGCTTTGTAGTATAGTTTGCGGTCAGGAAGGTTGATTCCTCTAGCTCCATTTTTCTTTCTCAAGATTGCTTTGAGAGGGCTTTACAGGTGTTGCTAGTGGTAGAGAACCCACTTGCCAATGCAGGAGACATAAGAGACATGAGCTTGATCCCTGGGTTGGGAAGACCCCCTGGAGGAGGGCATGGCTTGAGAAAAAAAAGATTGCTTTGGCTATTCCGGGGTCTTGTGTGTTTCTATACAAATTGTGAAAAATTTTGTTCTAGTTCTGTGAAAAATACCCTTGGTAATTTGATAGGGATTGCACTGAATCAGTAGATTGCTTTGGGTGTGCAGACTCAGTTGTGTCCGACTCCTTGCGACCCCATGGACTGTAGTCTGCCAGGTTCCTCCATCCATGTAATTTTCCAGGCAAGAATACTGGAGTGAGTTGCCATATCTTATAATCAATTTCATAGTATTGATTATTCCAATCCAAGAATATGGTATATCTGTTTGTGTCGTCTTTGATTTCATCAGTATCTTATGGTTTTCTGTATACAGTCTTTTGTCTCTTTAGGTAGGTTTATTCTTAAGTATTTTATTCTTTTTGTTGCAATGGTGAAGGGATTGTTTCCTTAATTTCTCTTTCTGATTTTTCATTGTTAGTGTATAGGAAGAATGCAAGACATTTCTGTGTATTAATTTTATATCCTGTGACTTTACTGTATTAATTGATTAGCTCTAGTAATTTTCTGGTGGCTTCTTTAGGGTTTCATTTTAACTATTTTAAAGTGTACAATTCAGTGGCATTAGTTGATCATTGAACAACATGGGGGTTAGGAGCACAAACCTCCATATAGTGGAAAATTTGAGTGTAACTTTACAGTAAGCCCCTCTGCATCAGTGGTTCTGCATCTGTGGATTCAACCAACAGTGAATTGTGTAGTGTGTATTTATTTTAAAAATTTGCATGTAAGTGGATAAATCCATGTTGTTCAAGGGTCAGCTGTAGATTCACAGTGCTGTACAATGATCATTATCTAGCTCTAGAATTTTTTATTACCCCCCCACAAAGTAAACTCTATCCTTTAAGCATTCACTTTCCATTCCAACCTTCCTTCACCCCCAGGCAACCACTAATATGTATTTTCGTGCATTTGTCTATTCTATTTCATATAAATGGAATATAAAACGTGGTCATTTGTGTCTGGTTACTTTTAAAGATTTATCTATGTGATGGTATTTATCAGTACTTTATATGGCTGTATAATATTCCACTGCCTGGATATTTGATTATCTAGTCATCAGAACATAGATATTTGGGTTGTTTCTACCTTTTGGTTATTGAGACTAGTGTTTCTATGAATATTAGTGACATAATTCATTTTATACTTATTTGTCAAAAATGAAGAAGTGGATGATATCAAGAATTAGGGAGAATTCTTTAAGGGTAAGTCACTGATGGGAATATAAATTTGTTTAATCATGCTAGAAAATAGCATTATCTTGTGAAATTGAACTTTTACATCCTATATGATTGAGCAATAGCACTCTTAGATATACACCCATGAGAAACTTTAGCATGTAAAAACCAGGAGATATATATAGATGAGAAGGTTAATAGCAGTACTGTTTCTAAGAGCAAAAAACTTGAACCACTTACATGTGTATTACCAGCCATTTCTTTTAAGGAGTTCTGCTATAAAGGGAAGGAAAGAAATGGAGCAGTAGTGGAGATTGAGAATTTTTTTCAAGATGGGGAAAAAATAACATATTTTTATGTTTAAGAATTGATTACATGGACACGGTGAAAGAAAGAATCATGGAGAAAAAAATTTCTGGAGAATCTGATTTCTCAGATACTGGATTTTTCTCCTAGTTTTGGAGGGTACTGTACATACCCTCCAGTTTTATCTATCCTTCTCTTGCCCTTTCTTAAACTGCTTGACCAAACAGCATATCAACTAAGTACCCAAAGGCTATTTGTCTATCTGTTGTAACTCCTATAGAGCATCTACTTTCTATATCACCACAGAAATCAGATCCAACTTACTGTACACCTCAACTCATAAATTACTGTGCAGCAGTCAAAATGAATTATAGAGTTACAGGCAAAAATATGAATCTACTACATGTAGTATGATATCTTTTTTTTCTTTTGGCTGCGCCAGCATGGCTTCTGCAATCTTAGTTCCCAGACCAGGGACTGAACCTGGGCCATGCAGTGAAAAGGCCAAGTACTAACCACTGGGCCACCAGGGAATTCCCATGATATCCTTTTTTAGAATGGTTAACACATGCAAAATTAAACAATATGCTGCTTTGTTGTTGTGCACTTACTAAATCCTATCCAACTCTTTGCGACCCCATGAACTGCAGCACACCAGGCTCCCTTGTCCTTCACTATTTCCAAGTTTGCTCAAATTCATGTCTATTGAGTCGGTGATGCCATCCAACCAGCTCATCCTCTGTTGTCCCCCTCTTCTCCTGCCCTCAATCTTTCCCAGCATCAGGGTCTTTTCCAATGAGTCCACTAGTGGCATCAGGTGGCCAAAATACTGGAGCTTCAGCATCAGTCCTTCCAATGAATATTCAGGGTTGATTTCCTTTAGGACTGACTGGTTTGATCTTCTTGCAGTGCAAGGGACTCTCAAGGCTTGTGTCTCTATAGACTTAGACATACTATATATGTAATAACATATATGCAAAATTCAGGACAATGATTACCTCTGGGAAGAAGACAGGAATACAAGGAGAAAAAGAGCACATAGATCTAAATCACCAGTGATCTCCTAGTTCAGTGGGTCTCAAATTTTAGTGTGCATCAGAATTCCTAGAAAGCTCATTAAAACCTAGATGGCTGGGAGCCCCCAGAGTTTTTGATTCAGGAGGTGAGTGTGGGGCCTAAGAATATGCATTTCTAACAAGGTTCCAGGTGCTGTTTTAATGCAGCTCTGCTGGGATCACATACAGAAAACCACTTCCAGTTTATAAACTGGATTATGGATTCACAGGCATTACATTTGCTTTATTAAAATAATATAATAAAGTTATTATTAAAGCATTAAGTTAAATGGGAGAGAAAAAAGATGGCCAGTCATAGACCAAAGATGAGAGTATGTCAAGAAGCAAGGTTTAATATGAATCCAGTTCTGGGCTATGGAGGCATCCTTTTTGAAAAATGCTAGGATTCCTTTACTAAAAGCAAACATGAAAAACACTTCTCTAGGAGAACCTCAGGATCATTTTAGAAGAATACTACTGGCAACTACACTGAGAAATAAATCTGAAGATTGTTTTTCTCCTTAGGTGCACGGCGAAAGCATTCAAGCTTTCTGAATCTCAATAATCTCTGCAAAGACTGGACACATCACAGGCTAACCTCTTTCATGGATTCAACCAAAATTGCATTTGGAGAAAATATTTCTGTTACTTTTTCAGATCTTACCCTTTCCTCAAGTACTTTATTTAGGTCATCATTTTTCTTCCTTCCCTTCTCTCTCCTCCCTTCTGGATTTATTGTATCCACTAGGTTCTGAGAGGAAAATGTATATGATATTTTAGATTCCTACGTTGACCATAGCTATGTAGAGGGTATAGTCCTGCAACTGGTCACTGACAGGAGT
Source organism: Bubalus bubalis (assembly GCF_019923935.1). Classification (NCBI taxonomy): domain Eukaryota; kingdom Metazoa; phylum Chordata; class Mammalia; order Artiodactyla; family Bovidae; genus Bubalus; species Bubalus bubalis. The sequence continues at coordinate 138,336,419 of NC_059158.1, forward strand.
TTGAGGAATGCCTGAATATAAAATTCTTGCCCATAAGCAACTCAGCCTGGAGAAAAAAAAACAAACCCAAAACAGATCTATAAATATAAAATTACATCCCAGAGCAGGTCACGCAGCATATTATAGAAAGATACAGACTTAACTGCTTTCACAACCTGTCCTACACTCAGCTCCTCTAAGCTATGCTCGCTCTCTCCCACAATTCGTAACAGCTGCCCAGACGCCAGTGGAGGGAGGCGCGCGGGAGGGGCGGCGGAGGGCCGGCGCTCTGGGCCGGCCTTCATTGGCTTTCTGGCCGGAAGCGGCGGTGCGGCCCGGCTGCGCATGCGCCCCTCACACGTGCGTCCAGAACGCCCCTTTCGCCGCTTGAGATCCGCGGGCGTCATGCTGCGAGTTTCTGCCTTCCGGCTGCTAGGTCGCAGAGGGGCGAGTAGGGTCTCGCTCTTAGAGGACTTTAGCTTCCGCCACTACAGCTCGGGTCCTTTTGGTGTCCGCGACGATACCCGCGACTCGCGCGCCTACTTTACCACACCTATTTTCTACGTGAACGCCGCGCCGCACATCGGGCACCTGTACTCCGCGCTGCTGGCGGACGCCCTGTGCCGACACCATCGCCTCCGAGTTCCCAGTGACGCCGCCACGGGATTCTCCACGGGTACCGATGAGCACGGCCTGAAGATTCAGCAGGCAGCCGCCGCCGCGGGCCTGGCTCCGTCCGAGCTGTGCGACAGAGTCTCTGCCCAGTTCCAGCAGCTTTTCCGGGAGGCTTACATCTCTTCCACCGACTTCATCCGCACCACCGAGGCCCGGCACCGGATAGCTGTGCAGCATTTCTGGGGGATGCTGAAGTCTCGGGGTCTTCTCTATAAGGGCCTCTATGAAGGTTGGTATTGCGCCTCCGACGAGTGCTTCCTGCCTGAAGCCAAGGTCACCAGGCAGCCCGGCCCGTCAGGGGATTTGTGTCCTGTGTCTCTCGAGAGCGGACACCCGGTCTCCTGGACCAAGGAAGAAAACTACATTTTTAGGCTTTCCCAGTTCAGGGAGCCGCTCCAGCAGTGGCTGCGGGGCGACCCTCAGGCCATAACACCGGAGCCATTCCATCACACAGTCCTTCAGTGGTTGGAGGAGGAGCTGCCGGACCTATCGGTCTCTCGAAGGAGTAGCCACTTGCACTGGGGCATTCCGGTGCCCGGGGACGATTCACAGACCATCTACGTATGGCTGGATGCCTTGGTCAACTACCTTACTGTAATTGGCTACCCAGACGCTGAATTCAAATCTTGGTGGCCGAACACCTCTCATATCATAGGCAAGGACATTCTCAAATTCCATGCTATCTATTGGCCTGCCCTCCTCTTAGGGGCCGGCATGAGCCCACCACACCGCATCTATGTCCACTCCCACTGGACAGTCTGTGGTCAGAAGATGTCTAAGAGCTTGGGTAACGTGGTGGATCCCAGGACTTGTCTTGACCGCTATACGGTGGATGGCTTCCGCTACTTTCTTCTTCGGCAGGGCGTCCCCAGCTGGGATTGTGATTACTATGATGAAAAGGTGGTTAAGTTGTTGGATTCCGAGCTGGCAGATGCTTTGGGAGGTCTCCTGAACCGATGTACTGCCAACAAGATCAATCCTTCTGGGATCTATCCGGCTTTCTGCGCTACTTGCTTTCCCAGTGAGCCAGGCTTGGTGGGGCCGTCAGGTCGTGCTCAGGCAGAGGACTACGCTCTAGTGAGCGCAGTGGCCACTTTGCCCAAGCAGGTAGCAGACCACTACGATAACTTTCAGATCTATAAGGCTCTGGAGGCAGTGTCCAGCTGTGTCCGGCAGACTAACGGCTTTGTCCAAAGGCATGCGCCATGGAAGCTGAACTGGGAGAGCCCCGTGGATGCTCCCTGGCTGGGTACTGTGCTTCATGTGGCCTTGGAGTGTTTGCGAGTCTTTGGAACTCTGCTCCAGCCTGTCACCCCAAGCCTAGCTGACAGGCTGCTGTCTAGGTTGGGGGTTTCTTCCACAGAGAGGAGCCTTGGAGAGCTCCATTTCTTGTCTCGATTCTATGGACATCCATCCCCTTTTGAAGGGAGGAGACTGGGACCTGAAACTGGGGTCTTGTTTCCAAGACTGGACCAGTCTAGGTCCTGGCTGGTAAAAGCCCACAAGACCTAGAAACTCAGTTCTTATTAGCTTGTGGTAAAAAAGTAAATTTGTTATTTTCTTATTTTTTGCATTTTCAGGGAAATTAATGCTTTCTAAAGTGTTGCATCAAATGAGCACATAAGTACTGTCCCTGTGAAGAGAGGTTTGATAGCCTTTCAGGAGCCTATTCCCTACTCTTCAGTTCTCTGTGTCCATTAACCACTGTACTTTGTACCCCAGTGTCTCTGAGATGTCTCCAGGGGTAAGAGACAACTTTGCTGATACTATTCCTTCTCATTGTGTACCTCCGTCCAAACCAGTTATTTGCCCAGACTACCTCTCATGCCTTGTTTTTTATTGGCCTGGCCTATGCTGGGCAGAGAGTGGGGGTTGGAGGCCCCCTACCTCAGCTTTTACTTTGTTATATATGTTGAGTCTCCTGTTGAAAACAGATTGTTTCATTAAAGCTTTAAAAACCAGTGTCCAAGATAGATGAATTTTGCCTATGTTTATATTTTTAATTCTTAACAATCTTGACTCCCAGTTTTGCTAGTTAATTGTCCAGTAGTTGTGCTTTGTACCATTATACTTTAACCGATAGATGGCTCTAGTCTCACATATTTAATTACTTAACATTGAGGTTTCAGAATATTTAAAATAAAAATTTATGCTTTGTAATTTTGCATAATTTAAAGGACAAATTTTATTTTCTTAAAATAAGGATAACTGCAATCACTGCTGTTTTACAGTAAGCAATAAAAAAGATCAAAATCCTCATTTCAGACTACTGAAAAAGGACATTCACTCCATTAGATGTTTAGTAAGCTAATAAGTAACTATCGCATGTGTTTGGACCATGATAAATTATAAAGCTCTCTTGATTTACTTGGTGTGTTAAAATTTTTTTAAACTTTAATAACATTAGGTTTACAGGTGTGATTTAAAAAATCTGTACAAAGTTCATAAGGGTAATCTTTTCTTTATATTTCTTGGTCTTAATTTTGTTATCCACATATATAATTTACCTTATATGATTTCTTTTGATCAATCAGTATGTATAATACAGTACAGAAATTGTGGAATAGCTATTATAAATTTAATACATTTACTTTCAAGTAGTTTTATTAATTATTTCTTTTGCTCCTTTAACTTATTAAAGTTTAAAAGTTTTCTAAGTACCTTATTCAGATCAGTTCTGTTGCGTTTGTTGAAGGTGATGGTGAAGGGAGGAAATGATCAGTGCTCCAGGAATCTCAAACTGGACTTAGGGATCTCTCCAAGGCTCCATAAGAGAACATCACAGAGAAGATGTTAAGGTATCAATTTATACAGTGACTACAACATAGTAAGCCAGCATTATTTGCCCAGACTAGTCTCATGGCTAATCTCATAGGTGATTAGACAGCTAGGGCAAAGTTTAAAATGAGAACTTGCCTTGAGATATCCATTCTAAGCATGGTAGCAAGCAGAGAGAGCTCACTATGAACTAAACTATTGTGCTAGTAGTTCCCCCAGATTTATTCTGGGTGCTACTGTTCAGCTCCAGTTTCTATTTATTAATTAGTGTAGTGAGAGATTTCTGGTTGCTTGGAAACATTGCTTAGAAAAGAATGCTTGAAGGCATTCTAAGGGTGGAAGGACTATTTCTACCACTGTTCCTTTAGATCCTCCTTATTCTTCATAATGGAATCTTGGGCTTTCCATAGGACATATTCCAGTTATCTGCTGGGATTACTAGGGTAGATTACTGGGACCTAGGATGGCATATAATATCTCTTGGGGCTAGAGAGCAGAGCAGTGAAAGAGATGGGATGTTTACATGGATGAAGGAAAACAGACTTGGAAAGCAGTGTTGATAACCTCTGCCTTCGTAGTGCCATTATAAGTCTTACAGCCCCTACCATGAATGGAGGCACAGGGTCTTTCACCGGAATGGTCTTTGCTGTGGCCTAATGCCAGTTAGTACACTGCACCTTGGCTTGCTGGGTGTTAAAGGAGTTCGGTTTGTGCAGTCTGTCATTTGTGTAGGCACTTAAGTTCTACCAGAGTGTTTGTGGTAGTAGAGGACACAGGAAAACAGGGGGAGCCAAGAGGAGAGGGCATAATTATTACAGAAGACAGGATATTTTGAGTGAAGAAGTGTGGTAAGTTGGATAGGACTTATTCTGTGGTGATATGGAAGATGAACCAGTTAGATTCTCTGCAGGAGGCAGAATAGGTAAAGCAGGGATCCTCTGAGTACTGAGTTGGTATGTTAAGTTTGATTCAGCAGTTTAAGAATGGCAAGTAGAGGATAGGTGAAACTTAAAACTGGAAGGCATGCACTTCTAAGAGAGTACACCTTAACCACTTTGTGGGAAAAGATGATAAACTTGTAGACTTCTAAGAATTTCCCTGTTCCAGAATTGCTAATACCTTATCTGGCATCTTGTGGATTCCTTGACGAGAAAGGAAGTTTCTCCCAATATTACCCCTAAGGCTCTCAAATATTGATTTTAAGGTATTTTTGGAGGCAGTGTTGCAGGAGGTGATAGAGCACTGATCAGGTGTTCATGGAATGTCATGTTAAAGTAATAATAAGCTGTCAGCTCAGAAGACTACAGTCTACTATGAAGTCATGCAAGAAGTTGTGGGCAATGTATATGTGGCACCATTGTATATTAGAGGGCTATTCTACAAGCGAACTCACAGATAGGCACCTCAGAAGTCAGAAGACCTATGGCTATATGGGGGTCAAGAATAGGCAGAAACAAGAAATAGTTACAGTCTCATTTCATTGAAATCTCACACTTATTCTGGAAGTAGACCTTATTATTTTTCTTGAGCACCTGTGTGACTCTATAGGGACTGAGAAGAGCCTGAGAAATTGAGTATTAAGTTGATCACTCAAGAAGGCTTAGGCTGCTACATGGGCTCTCAGGTACAGGCCCTTCCCCCCCAACCCCCTATAGTTGTATCTATTATTGGCACATAACTCTTTGGATCTGGGAAGTTCTGAAACTGAAGTAAAGCCAGTAGTTGGTCAGGTTTTGGGCCTCCAATGAGGATGACATAATCATGAAGCTTGAGTAGCAGGTGGCAGTACTGAGCAATCCACAGATTAGTTCTTGAGCATTATGGTAGGGATAGTTTACTGGCTGGCTGTTTCATCCCTGAGTGTGTGGGTAGTTGCAGTGTCAGCCTGCATTAGTGTAACTTTGAGTTACAGTGGGGAAGCAGCCATGCCTCTTGATTAAGACTCGGTCCATAAAGTTGCTGTATAATATTGCCTCCTGGAGGCAGTTCCCCCCCTATCCATAGTTCTACCAGATGTAGAACAACTGTTCTTGCTAATGAGGTCTGGGATGCTGTAAACGTTGATAGGTCCTTGTCCTCATTTTTTGCCAGAATGAATATCAGTGGACCTGAAAAGATGTGGACCTACTGGCAGTGATGTGTCTATTTTTGCTGCAAAAGTTAACTAGTTCAGAGAGATTGCAGGGAGCTTGGGCACAGGTGGAGGTAACCAGGATTACAAATTAGGGGGATCAGTTCTAGAACAAAGCCTTGGAGCCCTTGCAAAACTAAGACAGTATAAAATATGTCATTTCAGTATAACACAGTTGGCCCTGCCCCTTGTTCTTCTAGGAGCTTTAGATAGGGTTGGTTAACTTCTATCAATAGGAACACACTATATTTGGAGGTTAATATTGCTGGAAGGCCAGAACAGTAACAACCAAGTTAATTAAGGTCAATTAGTGAGGATTTTAACCTTTCAAGTTTGAGGCAGAGGACAGGAGAATCCCAGCCTAAGCTGCTTTCTTCTATCAAGAACTACTTTGAGTTGAAGGGAAAGAAGTAGACAGTTTAGAGGTTTAGTTTTACCCTGTATAGATCCTGTGAATTAAGAGGAACCATCTAATGGAGTAGTTGACCATATTTAAAATACTTTGCTTTAGATTGTATTAATTATATTAATCAGTTTCTACTTAAATTTCCATGATGAGTAAAGGGGATTGGGAAGAGGTATACACCAAGAGGATCTTCCTATGGTATAGACAACTACAAATAATATACTCTGTACTGTGCTTCTTCTCGTGTATAGCTGTTGGGAGCTTCAGCCTTACTTGGATCTTCACCAAAGTAAGGTGAGACTAGAGAAGTTCCATCCTTGGCTATGAACTGTATTTCACTCCCGTTTAGTCTGTGACACAATTTATTCACCATAAGTCCACAGCTCCTTACTTAAGAAGATGATGGTATGAAATGTCAGGATGTTTCAGGAAACTAAATGTATGATCTGCAAGAAGAAAATAGCTTCAAGGAGAGATGAGATCTGCCTTCACGTCATAAGGATTTTTGGATGAAACATTTGCAGAGGGCCTAGAAGACTCACTTAGGTAAGCTGAAGGGACAGCTCTAGGAATAGCTGGAAATGGATGATGCCAGTTATCTTAGTGTATGGTATGGGTAAAATGGTACTAACCTCTATGCTACCACTCTCAAGGTACATACACCCCCTCATTGGTTGACAGTCACTGGTTTATGGGATTGAATAGGAGGTGAACCTTTGAGAACTAGTTTATGATTGATACAGATACGAATCATTGTTGTATTCTCTTAATACAGTCAATAAAAGTATGACTAATTACACATTTTTCCTAATTAAAATATTTTAAAAGCATAATAATCTTTACATTGGGACACATTAAATATGATAGTATCAGTAGTTTGACTTCCTTTGAACTAATCTAGAAATATCTACTGGTTAAAGGCTATAAATACTAAAAATAAAAAGTTAACAAGCATGTTACACAGTTTGGTTAATCACTAAAATAACACAACTGGAATGTATTTCTTCTTAGCCAGATGAAATGTTAAAGAACTCAATTCAACAGAAGACAGGAAGGTGAAAAAAAGAGCAAAGAAAAATGAAAAATATGGTAAAAGAAAACCCATAATGGCATGGCAGAAATAAATACAAATATATTGGTAATTAAAATATCATAGGATGGACTTTCTGTCAAAAGGAAGCAATATTGAAGCTTAAATTTTAAAAGTTAGCTATATGTAGTTATAAGGTATATACTTAAACATAACAGAAAATAAGACATGAAGAAACACTAGGCATATATTAACCAAAAAAAAGCTGGCATCATAATAGTAGACAATCTATTTTGAGGGGATAATCATTACTAAAGATGAAGTGAGACTGAATATAAAAATAACAATATACCAGTAAGTTATAACAATTAAACTTGTATAATCTAACAGCCTCAATATAAAAAGTTAAAATTGAAGATGACAAGAAATGTTCAAATTTGGAAAGAAATTAAACTGCCATTTGTGAGTTCAGAGAAACTAGGCAATGAGAAAGTAAAATAACTTACACTAGATGTTAGCATTTCAGTCTTTAATGCTCACCACTTAGTGTATCATCATTTCTAAGGGTAGAAAAAAATGAAAAAGTTATAGCAGGTAAGGTTTTGTGACTCTTAAAACCTTGTCTTTTTCCATGCATGCTTCTGTGAAAATAATAACTTGCTTTTTCAGTAGAAATGCCAACAAATATACCTGTTCAGTGAGTCCTTTCTAGATTATTAAAAGAGAACAATCCCATGGCCATAATTTTACCAATTTTTCTGTTAGTTTAATAATAAGTGAAGGTGAAGGGAGAGGACCACTAGTTCTGTGTTCCTTATTTGTGTTCTCATTTGCTCTTTCCGTCAACCTTAGTAAGTATTCTTTTAACTCTGTTTAACTGATAAGAAATTGAGACACCAAAGAAATTAAGTAACTTAGCTAAACTTATACAGTTTATAAAACAGGAGAGCCTAGACTCAAACTTGTTTTAGTGCCAGAGCCTCAGCACCATCCTTAACACCAACACCACAACAATCCCTGAGTGTATACTGAGCCTTGTATTGTGAAGAAGAGGAAATAGTAAAATCAGATCCAAAGATCTGAAAATGAAAAGTCTAAATAAGAACACTTAATTGAAATACATTAATCAGTGTTTCAAGATGAGTTCTTGATAGCTAGATTATGAAACATATGAGTGCCAAAAAAGAAACCTAGGAAAAATACTTACCTTATAATGAAATATATTCCATTTCTTGCTTTCAATAGTTTCCTTTATATATGCTGCTTATGTGTATTGGTGTAAATGGTTAAAAATTTTAATAACTCTATAATCTCTTTTTTCTTTTTCCTTAAGATTATTGTTTCTTATTTTCAGAAGAGTGTTCCAAATTTTTGAATCCAACAGTTCTCAAAGTGAAAGTATGTTGTCATAAATTCATGAATCCAAGTATTTAAAAATAACATTTTACTAATTAATACTTTATACATTTATCTCTAAACATGGAAACATGGCAATATTCAAGTTTTATTTGAATTAACTATTATAGTAATAAAGCCAGAGAATTTTATTAGAGGTCACATTGAAACTTTTTCATTTCATACATACAGTTTTAATACAAATGAACTTATTAAAAGACTCATCTACTTACTAACAATTTAAGTTCTATGACTTTACTGAACATTTATTACTATATTCTTACGACATCTTTCCTAACAAGCTTGCAGGAACCAGATTAAATGCCCTTGATTCCAGTTACTACCAAAGCAAATACCACCCTGTTAGTTAAAATGCCACATATTGGATAACTCCTGGTAGATTATATCTGACATATGTCACACATGACAGTCAAGACGTGTTTTAACTTCTACAAATTCTATAGAGACTTTATTATGAATTTCATAAAGAACACTCTGTCATATTTTACTTTTTTAATGAAATGTAGCTAAAGTTGGACATGGGCTACACCTTGAAGAAGTTTAGGATGAAACCTATGTGTATATAGGTCCCTTGGTTATCATCTAAAGTGTATATTAAAGTCCTTGTTAACTTGGAAGCTAGGAACATCTACATCTTTATGTTATGTTTTAAGTAATTTCTTCCAAACTCTTTAAATTCAAACTATACAGTCCCATAGTTAGCGAGGCATGATGGGTACTTTTCCAGTATTTGCATGGTAGATTATGACTTGCTAATAGAATCAGAGTGAAATATTATAAAAAAATATCCTACACAGTCTACATAATCTACATCCTTAAGATTACCATTAAAATTCACTTACTAAAGGAATTTACAAAGGCTTTCCTAACGCAAAGAATCTTCAGTCCTGGTAAATTCAAATTATTGCATTAGCTCTTTTTATTTAAATTTTTATAAAACTTATTCTATGGAAACTCCCTAAATTTTTAGAAAGAGAAACTTTTTAGTTCTGAGTTCAGTTTCATTTTACAACTCATTACTGGAATGTGATTAAATAAATCATGTTACAGTGTATAAGAAGCCCATTTTGGTATTATAGAAGAAAATTGTTAAGTACTAAAATAAAATGAATTGTTTGAAAATATGTATGGTTAATTGCATGAAAGTTGATGGTTGGACGTTCATACCATTTTAAGATTTGGAAGGAGTATTTTTTGCTGAATATGATAGAAATATTCTTAACGTTCATGATGACACTGACCCAGTTTAAAAAGTCTATTAGTTAATAATCCTCAAAGAATAAAGTTTTTTCTTATTAAAATGTCCACATAAAAATTAGGTTCTGGAAGGTAGTTAATTCATAACAAATTTTAAGTAAAACATTTTTAGATGTAACTAATGTCATAAATCTGTTTTCTACCCTAAGAGTATATAGCACATCTTCCTTTTCCATAATGTATTAAGATCATCTAAAAATGAATCTATCAGTTCTGGTACACAAAGGATGTCCCAATATAAATGTATAACAGTTTTTACACTGTAGCTAAGTGTAGAAACTAGGAAATCACCCTAATCTCAGGCAGGAAAAAAAAAAAAGGAAAAATAGTAAAAACTAACTGCTTAACTAGTGAAGTGTGAAAGAGACTAACCAGATTCAACCAAGTTATCAAAACCCATCATCGGTAAGTTTGTAGAGGTAGATGTTTTAAATATTCAATATGTGAGGACAGGTAAGTCTGTAGAGGTAGATGTTTTAAATATTCAATATGTGAGGACAGGTAAGTCTGAGCTTGAGTTTTAAACATTCTCTAAAGACAGACACATAGCTAGGGCACAGGCATAAAAATGTATTTGTAAACACAGGATTGTTGCTGAGTTTATTTTCAGTTTTCTTTCTGCATAGACATTAGGATATTAAATGTGTTACTTTAGTGAGAACTATTCTCATAAACAATTGGATACTGCCTGAATAAAATAATCCTAAGGTTGACTTTATAGGGTAGGAAAAATTTACATCTATTAGTATCTTTTAAAAAATAGTTTGCATAATAGGGATATTACTAAGGATTTTAGGAAGTTTCTTTTACGTGTTGTTAAAAGTATGTTATATTGTGTAGCTTTCTTTGCTTTGGTATCAAAGTTAAGACATTTTGAAAACTAAGATCTTAAATATGACTAGCAAGAAACACTCTGAAAGTATTAAAAATAATCTCAAATTGTTACTGTATACTTTAAAATTGTCATCCTTTAGATTTTTTCTCTAAAACAAAGAAAAAAGATATGCTTTTTTAGGTAATACTTTTTATATTAATTAAACATTTCCTTTATGTACTGTCATTGGTTGTTTCAGAACTATGAGGCTAAGGTTTAGTCTTCTTAGTTCATTTTTATATCATGACATAACAAAAAGGACATGATAATTAAAGCTAAAACATTGATCTCATTGTTATTAAAGCTGCTTTTGCTATCATGGATATGTTATATTAGCCATAAAATAAGAGGAAAACATCACAATTTAAATGGAACAGGTTTTTTTTGGGGATACATTAACACTACCTGCATTTTTAAAATATTTTATATCTGAAGAGAAAGATGAAGTAATGTAATCTTTACAGAATTTAGTGAATGCACTGTGGAAATACAGGAAAACATTTTGGCAAAGAGCACATTTGCCTACAATGTATTACCTAAGAAAAATACCAATGTAAATCTGTTTTTGAAGCAAAATGCAATTATTCTTGGACTCTAGAAATTTATTAAAGTTTTAGAAAAAAATGCTTTGGTGTATACTAAATAAGCCTGAATTATAAATATGGGATTAAAATGTATACTGAAAATACCAGACAAGTGGAGTATTAGATTGTTTCATGATTTTTTTGATTAGGGTTCTAATTATAGAACACTGGACCATAACATACAGCATGCTACTTTCAAAATAAATGTAGGAAAATAAAATATTCTCAATAGATGGGTTGGTCTTTGGATGTGTCAGAATATCTTTATATTATTTATTCTATAACTGTGCTATATTATATTTTATTCCTAAACATAAATATTTTAGCGTAGAAACATTTTGGTGAAATACTCCAAAAATACATACATCAATGGTAGTTCATTATTCTTTATGAGACAGGGTTAAAAAAAGTTAACTCGTTATAACTGGGTTTTCTTTCTAATGTTGTAAGAAAGCTTTAATATATAATTTTAAAAATATGTAATTCTTACTCTTTCCTAATAGAGGTGCAAACCAACTCTAGTTATTTGAGTGGACATGAAATTAAAATAGTGAAAAAAATAAGACTCCTAGCATTGTGCAATCAAATGTAAATAAATGCTATAATAAATTTCCATGTAGTCAGTTTAAATATTGTTTATTTATGTAACGATTTCTGTTTTTTATTATTAAAAAGAATATAATGTTTTTGCAGAAGAAAATTGGTATATATATTAAACAGGTAGCATTTAAAGGAAGTTGGCATGGCCATTTTTTATTTTAAAAAGTTCTACTTAGTGTGTGGTGTTTTTTTTAATAATGAACTTTTCTAAACTGTAAAAGCAGACAATCAAGCTTTGTATTTAAAAGGTGAAAAATAATGTTATGGTTAAGTTTTACTTAGTCCAAGTTAATGTTTTGAAAGTCCAGAAATCTCACAAACTAAGACCTGAATAAAAGATACAAAGGAATATTGACAGTGTCACTGTGTTAAAAGAATGTACTGAATTGTACATGATATATGCAGTGAATGTTTATACTTGCTAAGATGCTATAAGAACCCCTATACTTCTCATATGAATAACAAAAGAGGGCAAGAAGTAGATATGGAGATACCTTTAAGTATATTTAAGAATAGTGTCAACTTTGGCCTTAGTAATTGATATAAAATACATGGTCATATGACAGATTTCCAGATATTATATATACAAATTGTCTATATATTAATATCTGGCAAAATTCCTAATGTAAACCTAGAATTTGAAATGTTTTATCAAAAATATTTAATATAAGTAGAATATAAACAAACCTAAGTATAATGAAAACAAATATCTATAGATCTTATCTCCCTAATAAGATAGTTTTTTTGAATTTATCTTATTGTAACAAATGACTTGTTCCTATGTATATTCTATATTTATGCCATGCTGTGTCTAAAAAATAGAAAACATCTGGAATAAAACTGTAAAATCCAAACACCAAAGATGTTTTTAAGTGGTTGTATATGACATCATGTGGATAAGAGCCAGATGATGACAAAACTTTTCACTTTATCAAGATACTTGTTCTATATATATAACCTTTGTTCTGCTTGTTACAGATTATAAGTCTGTGTTATTTAAGTGTGTGTGAATTAATAAAGGAAACCACAATTTTATCCTGTACTTCCAATGTTCTGGCTACTAAGATTTTTTTTACCTCCCTTAAAAAAGCAAAAACATTTAACCTTAGGTACATCAAAATCCCTCGTATTTGTTACCAGACCATACATGGCTCTAGTTGTTTTCTATTATTGGATAAAATAGTTATCTGAGACTCTACTTAACAGAATCAGTGGAAGAAGGTGGAGTAAGAATTGAATCCTCTGCTCTGATATCTTTTCTAGGATGAAAGTGTGGGCTTCGAGAATATCGATCGAAGTTTCAAATCTACAGATGAAGGTTGAGAAAGCTTCTTCTCACAGAATGTAACCTTGGTTCCTATTAAGAGATTTAAAGAAAATTAGGGTGTTATGCACAGTAAATGGCTCTTATTTTATTATTACCAAAGAGAAAGATTTAAAAAATAATATTAACGGGGCCTGGATTCTGAGGAGAGAAAGGTGTACTTTAGGAAATTCCCACTAGAGAGTAGGCTACTTTATAGCCTGCTTAATTGGAAGGCATCCTAGGGCTATAAAAAACTGCAAAGGACCAGAGAATATCCATATCTAGTGGCATTTCTAAATTATTATGTTATACTTCCTTCTTTGTGCCAGCCCTGAACTTTGGTAAAGATTCGTTTAAAAAAAAAAGACACTGATATACACAATTAGAAGGCAGATTCTATGATTTAGAAAGTGACTATTAGAGAAAACCAGATACTAGTAAACTTTCATACTAATGGAGTAACATCCTACTGTTAAGTAAAATATTCATGACTAGACTGAGTTCCAACAAATGATTTTTATTTGATCCACTGCTGAACATAGGACTACTGGAGATACTGCTTTACTAAATACACTTGAAAATATAAAAACTTTAGCTAAGGCATCTCAATGACTAAATGCCTACTTCAGAGCATTAGTGTTTAGCCCAACCCTTTTGTCTAAAAAAGCTCTTCTTTGCTTTGCATTTAGATATTGTTGTTCAGTTGCTAAGCCATGTCTGACTCTTTGTGATCCAGTGAACTGCAACACTCCAGGCTTCCCCGTCCTTCACCATCTCCTGGAGTTTGCTCAAACTCATGTCCATTCAGTCAGTGATGTCATCCAAACATCTCATCTTCTATCTCTCCCTTCTCCTGCCCTCAATCATCTTTCCCAGCTTTAGGGTCTTTTGCAATGAGTCAGCTCTTTGCATCAGTGGCCAAGGGACTGGAGCTTCATCTTCAGCATCAGTCTTTCCAATGAATAGTCAGGGTTGATTTCCTTTAAGAATGACTGATTTGATCTTTTTGCTATCCAAGACACTCAAAAGAGTCTTCTCCAGCACCACAATTCAAAAGTATCAATTCTTTGGCGCTCAGCCTTCGTGGTCCAATTCTCACATCTGTACATGACTACTGGAAAAACCATAGCTTTGACTATACAGTCCTTTGCCTTTAGATGATTTGAATTTAAATGTTGTGATTCAGGGCTTCCCAGGTGGCGCTAGTGGTAAAGAACCCCCCTGCCAATGCAGGAGACACGAGACACTGTTCATCCCTGGGTTGGATCTCTTGGAGGAGGGCATGGCAACCTGCTCCAGTATTCTTGCTTAGAGAAATCCGATGAAAAGAGGAGCCTGATGGGTCGCAGAGTCAGACATGACTTGAAGAGACTTAGCACGCATGCACATTGTGATTCAAGAAGAATGGAAGCATCAAGAGCCTAAGTTTATCTCATAAAACTGAATAAAACATTGGAAGTAGCATGTAGACTAAATCAATTGCCCAGCTTGAATATGACCACAGAAATTGTACAGGTGTTCTAGTAGCTCTTCTAAAAGCTAGCAATTTATCTATAGTTGTACTCTTGCCTAGAAAATCCCATGGATGGAGGAGCCTGGTGCAGGCTACAGGGTCACAAAGAGTCGGACACGACTGAGCGACTTCACTTTCACTTTCAAGGGAAATTAAAGCTTCTAAGATAAAAAGCCTCATTTCTCTAAAGAGGCATGGTTGATTATTGTAATTTCCAGGATTTGGACATACATGCCATTCTATTGACTTAAGACTGAACACATCTACTGACAATGAAACAACCTGCCAATGCTAGAATAGTTAACCATCAGGAGTAAGTAATAAAAACAATGGGTATTCTATAGCATATCAGATCTAGATGCTCCTAGGGTCAAAAAATGTTTTCAATTGTGCAGTTACATAGAGAGTTTACTCATATCACTTAAGGATACTTTGTGAAGGTACAAAATACTCTTCTAATCAGAAAAGTATAAAGTATTGTAAAATAAATTAAAAGATATTCCGTTCAGTTCAGTTCAGTTCAGTTCAGTCACTCAGTCGTGTCCGACTCTTTGCGACCCCATGAATCGCAGCACGCCAGGCCTCCCTGTCCATCACCAACTCCCGGAGTTCACCCAGACTCACGTCCATCGAGCCAGTGATGCCATCCAGCCATCTCATCCTCTGTCGTCCCCTTCTCCTCCTGCCCCCAATCCCTCCCATCATCAGAGTCTTTTCCAATGAGTCAACTCTTCCCACGAGGTGGCCAAAGTACTGGAGTTTCAGCTTTAGCATCAGTCCTTCCAGTGAACACCCAGGACTGATCTCCTTTAGGATGGACTGCTTGGATCTCCTTGCAGTCCAAGGGACTCTCAAGAGTCTTCTCCAGCACCACAGTTCAAAAGCATCAATTCTTCGGCGCTCAGCCTCCTTCACAGTCCAACTCTCACATCCATACATGACCACTGGAAAAATCATAACCTTGACTAGATGGACCTTTGTTGGCAAAGTAATGTCTCTGCTTTTTACTATGTTGTCTAGGTTTGTCATAGTTTTTCTTCCAAGGAGCAAGCGTCTTTTAATTTCATGGTTGCAGTCACAATCTGCAGTGATTTTGGAGCCCAAGAAAATAAAATCTTGCACTGTTTCCACTTTTCCCACATCTATTTGCCATGAAGTGATGGGATCAGATGCCATGATGTTAGTGTTTTGAATGTTGAGTTTAAGCCAGCTTTCTCTTTTTTAAAATTTTATTTTTCTTAATATATATATATATTTTATTGAAGTATTGTTGATGTACAATGTTTCAGGTACACAGCAAAGTGATTCAGTTATACATACATATTATTTTTGAAATTATTTTTCATTATAGGTTATTACAAGATAGTGACTACAGTTCCCTGTGCTATAGAGTAAACCTTTGTTGCTTGTTGCACACATATTTTTTTAAAAATTAGGAATCTAACATTCTATTCATAGTAAGTCAAACAAGTGGAATCAAAATGTCATAAATTTTTTAGTTAGGCAAAAATACGTAAGTTTTCTTATATATTAACATTATTTATATATATATATGTATACAAAAGCTTTTCTACTACGCTTGATAAAGGCTTGAGAAAGAACATTAAAAAAAAACAAAGAGATGGAGAAATTGGAAAATATAAATTAAATGAACTGGGAGCAGTGAATATGAAATAGAAAAAGTGAAACAAACTAGATAAAAGTAAAAGATCATCATATAGTCCAGTTGTTTTTAAACATGGTTGCTCATTAGAAAGATATCTGGAGTCCTGGCAAAAGAAAAAGCAATACCCGGGCATTTGCATTTTCCAAAAATTTCCAGGATAATCCTGATATGCATCTGAATTTTAAAAAGTGATTACAGGTTTTATTATTACATGGTAGTTTTGGTGATATAGAGTTCTATTACTTTTCTGTTGACCAATCATGTTACAATGGTACTAAGTGAGTAATAGTTACATAATCACAATCGTAAAAGATATCTTATCAGTTTTCACAATAGCCAGACAAAAAATTAGATAATTAGTTAATCATGGGAACATGATTAACCTAACAATATAAAATAATTACATAAACAATTTGGGGGGGTCAAGTAGACTGATGTGGTAATTGGAAATGCATACATGCACATGTTTTCATCTGTCCAGCCTGTCTATATCTTTTGGTTAGTGCATTAAATCCATTTACATTTAAGGTAATTATCAATATATATGATCCTATTACTATTTTCTTAATTGTTTTCGGTTTATTTTCTGTAGGTCTTTTCCTTCTCTTGTGTTTCCTGCCCTAGAGAAGTTCCTTTAGCATTTGTTGTAAAGCTGGCTTGGTGGGTGCTGAATTCTCCCAACTATTGCTTGCCTGGAAAGCTTTTGATCTCCATCAAATATGAAAGAGAGTCTTGCTGGGTAGAGTATTCTTGGTTATAGGTTCTTCCCTTTCATCACTTTAAATGTATAGACATGCCATTCCCTTCTGGCTTGTAGTTTCTTTGAGAAATCAGCTATAGCCTGATGGGAGTTCACTTGTGTGTTGTCATTTTTGCCTTGTTGCTTTTAATATTTTACCTTTAATTTTTGTCAGTTTGATTATTATGTGTCTTGATGTGTTCCTCGTTGGGTTTACACTGACTGGGACTCTGTGCTTCCTGGACTTGGTTGACTATTTCCTTTCCCATGTTGGGGAAGTTTTCTGCTATTATCTCTTCAAATATTTTCTCATTGTCCTTTCTCTCTTTCTTCTCCTTCTGGGACCCCAATAATGTGAATGTTGGTGCATTTAATGCTGTCACAGAGGTCTCTTAGGCTGTCTTCATTTCTTTTCATTCTTTTTTCTATATTCTGTTCTGCAGCAGTGATTTCCACAATTCTGTTTTCCAGGTCATTTATCCATTCTTCTGCCTCAGTTATTCTGCTACTGACTCCTTCTAGTATATTATTCAGCTCTGTTTGTTCTTTAGTTCTTGTAGGTCTTCATCTTTTTCATTGTTTTCCTGAGAGCCTAGATCATGTTCCCTATCATTATTCTGAATTCTTTTTCTGGAAGGTTGCTTATCTCCACTTCTTAGTTGTTTTTCTGGGGTTGTTATCTTGTCTCTTCATCTGTGATATTCTGCTTTTTCATTGTGGGTAACTTCCTTTAAGGTGGTTTTCATTTTAGCCACTGTGAGACTGTGCTTATTCGTGCTTCTTCTGTCTGCCCTCCGATGGAGGAGGCTGAGAAGCTTGTGTAAGTTTCCTGATGGGGATTGGTGGTGGGAAAAACTGGGTATTGCTCTGGTGGGCAGGGCCTTGCTCAGTAAAGCTTTAATCTAATTATTTGCTGATAGCTGATTATCTACTATCTCTGGTACTTGATTATCTACTATCTCTGAAATCAGATTGATTATATTCTTTGCAGCCAAAGATGGAGAAGCTCTATATAGTCAGCAAAAACAAGAGAGCTGACTGGCTCAGATCATGAACTCCTTATTGCCAAATTCAGACTGAAATTGAAGAAAGTAGGGAAAACCACTAGACCATTCAGGTATGACCTAAATCAAATCCCTTACAATTATACAGTGGAAGTGATAAATAGATTCAAGGGATTAGATCTGATAGACAGAGTGCCTGAAGAACTATGGATGGGGGTTCATGACATTGTACAGGAGGCAGGGATCAAGACCATCCCCAAGACAAAGAAATGCAAAAAGGCAAAATGGTTGTCTGAGGAGGCCTTACAAAGAGCTGTGAAAAGAAGAGAAGTGAAAGGCAGAGGAAAAAAGGAAAGATATATATTTGAATGCAGAGTTCCAAAGACTATCAAGGAGAGATAAGAAAGCTTTCCTCAGTGATCAATGCAAAGAAATAGAGGAAAACAATAGAACAGGAAAGATTAGAGATCTCTTCAAGGAAATTAGAGATACCAAGGGAACATTTCATGCAAAGTTGGGCTCAATAAAGGACAGAAAAGGTATGGACCTAACAGAAGTAGAAGATATTAAGAAGAGTGGCAAGAATACACAGAAGAACTGTACAAAAAAAGATCTTCATGACCCAGATAATCACGATGGTGTGATAACTCATCTAGAGACAGACATCCTGGAATGTGAAGTCAAGTGGGCCTTACAAACAAAGCTAGTGGAGGTGATGGAATTCCAATTGAGCTATTTCAAATCCTAAAAGATGATGCTGTGAAAGTGCTGCACTCAATATGCCAGCAAATGTAGAAAACTCAGCAGTGGCCACAGGACTGGAAAAGGTCAATTTTCATTCCAATCCCAAAGACAGGCAATGCCAAAGAATGCTCAAACTACCACACAATTGCACTCATCTCACACGTTAGCAAAGAAATGCTCAAAATTCTCCAAGCCAGGCTTCAACAGTACATGAACTGTGAACTTCCAGATGTTCAAGCTAGATTTAGAAAAGGCAGAGGAACTAGAAATCAAATTGCCAACATCTGTTGGGTCATCGAAAAAGCAAGAGAGTTGCAGAAAAACATCTACTTCTGCTTTATTGACTATGCCAAAGCCTTTGACTGTGTGGATCACAACAAACTGTGGAAAATTCTTCAAGAGATGGGACTACCAGACCACCTGATGTGCCTCCTGAGAAATCTGTATGCAGGCCAGGAAGCAACAGTTAGAACTGGACATGGAACAACAGACTGGTTCCAAATAGGGAAAGGAGTACGTCAAGGCTGTATATTGTCACCCTGCTTATTTAACTTAAATGCAGAATACATCATGAGAAACGGTGGGCTGGATAAAGCACAAGCTGGAATCAAGATTGCTGGTAGAAATATCAATAACCTTAGATATGCAGATGACATCATCTTTATGGCAGAAAGTGAAGAAGAACTAAAGAGCCTCTTGATGAAAGTGAAAGAGGAGAGTGAAAAAGTTGGCCTAAAGCTCAATATTCAGAAAACTAAGATCACGGCATCTGGTCCCATCACTTCACGGCAAACAGATGGGGAAACCATGGAAACAGTGACAGACTTTACTTTTTTGGGCTCCAAAAATCACTGCAGATGGTGACCGAAGACATGAAAGTAAGATGCTTGCTCCTTGAAAGAAAAATTATGACCAACCTAGACAGCATATTAAAAAGCAGAGACATTACTTTCTCAACAAAGGTCTGTCTAGTCAAAGCTATGGTTTTTCCAGTAGTCATGTATGGATGTGACAGTTGGACTATAAAGAAAGCTGAGCACCAAAGAATTGATGCTTTTCAACTGTGGTGTTGGAGAAGATTCTTGAAGAGTCCCTTGGATTGAAAAGAGATTCAACCAGTCCATCCTAAAGGAAATCAGTCCTGAATATCCATTGGAAGGACTGATGCTGAAGCTGAAACTCGAATACTTTGGCCACCTGATACGAAGAGCTGACTCATTTGGAAAGACCCTGATGCTGGAAAAGATTGAAGGTGGGAGCATACGGGGATGACAGAGGATGAGACGGTTGGATGGCATCACAGACTCAATTGACAGGAGTTTGAGTAAACTATGGGAGTTGGTGATGGACAGGGGGGCCTGACATGCTGTAGTCCACACGACTGAGCAACTGTACTGAACTGGTAGTTGTTTGGCTTGAGGCGACCCAGCCCTCGTATCTCATGTTAATGGCGACGTAAGAGAGGGCTTATGACAAGGGAGCCCTTCCTTGACTGCTGCTGCCAGTGCCCCCTATCGCTGAGGTGAGCCCCTGCTGACCCATTTCTCCACAGGAGACCCTCTAACACTTGTAGGTAGTTTTGGTTCAGTCTCCTGTGGGGTCACTGCTCCTTTCCTCTTGGTCTTGGTGTATGCAAGATTTTGTGTGTGCACTCCAAGACCGGAGTCCTTGTTTTCCCCAGTCTTGTGGAAGTCCTATAATCAAATCCCATTGGCCATCAAGGTCAGATTCCTTGGGGAGTCGCAGTCCCTTTGTCAGATATCCAGCTTGGCAAGCATGCCCTGACAGAACCTTCACAACAGTGTGAGAACTTCTTTGCTATTACTGTTCTCCAGTTTGTGGGTCACCCACTCAGTAGGTATGGTATTTGATTTTATTGTGATTGCACCCCTCCTACCTTCTTGTTGTGGCTTCTTGTCTTTGGACATGGGGTATCTTTTTTTGGTGGGTTCCAGCATCCTCCTGTTGAACCAGCTGTTCAACAGCTAGCTGCGATTTTGGTGCTCTTACAGGAGATGAGCACACATCCTTCTACTCTACCATATTGAACCAGAAGCCTCTAAGCAAGCTTTTTCACTCTCTTCTTTCAGCCTTATCAAGAGGCTCTTTAGCACCTCTTCAATTTCTGCTATTAGAGTGGTATCATCTGCATGTCTGAAGTTGTTGATATTTCTCTCAGTTATCTTGATTCCAGCTTGTGATTCACTCAGCTCAGCATTTCACATGTACTCTGCATATAAGTTAAATAAGCAAGGTAACAATATGTACAGCCTTAATGCACTCCCTTCTGTTGATTGTTGATCTGCATACATGTTTCTCAGGGCAGGTAAGGTGGTTTGGTATTCCCATCTTTTTAAGAATTTTCCACAGTTTGTTGTGATCCACACAAAGGCTTTAGATAATCAGTTAGGCAGAAGTAGATTTTTTCCTGAAACTCCCTTGCTTTCTCCATGATCCAACAAATGTTAGCAATTTGGTTTCTGGTTCCTCTGCCTTTTCTAAACACAGCTTGTATACCTGAACGTTCTCAGTTCACATACTGCTGCTGAAGCCTAGCTTCAAGGATTTTGAGCCTTACCAGCATGCAAAACGAGCACAACTGTATGGCAGTTTGAACATTCTTTGGTATTGCCCTTCTTTGGGACTGGAATGAAAACTGACCTTTTCCAGTACTGTGGTCACTGCTGAGTTTTTTGAATTTGTTGGCATATTGAGTGCAGTACTTTAACAGCATCATCCTTTAGGATTTGAAGTGCCTCAGCTAGAATTTCAACACCTCCACTAGCTTTGTTTGTAGTGATGCTTCCTATGACCCACTTGACTTCACACTCCAAGATGTCTGGCTCTAGGTGAGTAACCACACCTTTGTGGTCATCCAGGTCATGAAGACCTTTTTTGAACAGTTCTTCTGTGTATTCTTGCCACCTCTTCTTAATATCTTCTGCTTCTGTTAGGCCCTTAATATTTCAGTCCTTTATTGTGCCCATTCTTGTATGAAACGTTCCCTTGGTATCTCTAATTTTCTTGAAGAGCTCTCTAGTCTTTCCCATTCTATTGTTTTCCTCTATTTCTTTGCTGCTGCTCCTAAGTCGCTTTAGTCGTGTCTGACTCTTCACGACCCCATGGACTACCAGGCTTCTCCGTCCATGCGATTTCCCAGGCAAGAGTACTATTTCTTTGTGTTCATTTAGTAAGGCTTTCTCATCTCTCCTTACTGTTTTTTTGGAACTCTGCATTTAGATTGGTATATATTTCCCTTTCTCCTTGGCTTCTCTTCTTTTCTCAGCTATTTGTAAGCCCTCCTCAGACAACCATTTTGCCTTGTTGCATTTCTTTCTCTTTGGTATGCTTTTGGTCACCATCTCCTGCACAATGTTAGGAACCTGTATCCATAGTTCTTCAGGCACTCTGTGAGATCTAATCCCTTGAATCTATTTGTCACTTCCACTTAAAGTCATAAGGGATTTGTTTAGATTATACCTGATGGCCTAGTGGTTTTCCCTACTTTCTTCAATTTAAGCCTGAATTTTGCGATAAGGAGCTGATGATTTGAGCCACAGTCAGCTCCACGTCTTTTCTTTGCTGACTGTACAGAGCTTCTCCATCTTTGGCTGCAAAGAATATAATCAATCTGATTTCGGTATTGACTATTTGATGATGTCCATCCCTTGTGTTGTTGGAAAAGGGTGTTTGTTATGACCTGTGCATTCTCTTGTCAAAACTCTGTTAGCCTTTGCCCTGCTTCATTTTGTACTCCAAGGCCAAACTTGCCTGTTATGTTATGTATCTCTTGACTCCTTAGTTTGCATTCCAAGCCCCTGTGATGAAAAGGCCATCTCTTCTTTTTTTGGCTATTAATTCTAGGTCTTGGAGGTCTTCAAATATGAACTGTTTCAGCTTCTTTGGTGTTAGTGGTTGGGGCATAGACTTGGATTACTGTGTTGAATGGTTTGCCTTGGAAATGAACCGAGATCATTTTGTTGTTTTTGAGACTGCACCCCAGTACTGCATTTTGTACTCTTTTGTTCACTATGAGGGCTAATCCATTTCTTTTAAGGTATTCTTGCCCACAGTAGTAATCTAATGGTCATCTGAATTAAATTTGGCTATTCCCATCCATTTTAGTTCAGTGATTACTAAAATCTTGATGTTCACTTTTACCATCTCTGGCTTGACTATATCCAACTTACCTTGATTCATGCACCTAACATTCCAGGTTCCTATGCAATACTGTTCTATACAGCATTGGACTTTACTTTCGCCACCAGATGCATCTACAGCTGGGCATTATTTCCACTTCGGTCCAGCCTCTTCACTTTCTGGATCGAGCTCTCCATTCTTCCGCAGTAGCATATTGGACACTTACTGACCTGGGGCTCATTTTCCAGTGTCATATATTTTTGTCTTTTCATACTGTTCAGGGGGTTCTCAAGGCAAGAATACTGAAATGGTTTGCCATTCACTAATCCAGTGGACCATGTTTTGTCAGAACTCTCCACCATGACCCGTCTGCCTTGGATGGCTGTGCATTGCAGTTATTACCAAGAATGGAAAGGAAGAAGAAAAGCAACTGAACATTTATTTTATTGGTAGCCTTTATGTTTTCAAAAACGTGTGGAAATGTGTCATGTTCTCAAAATGTAAAGTAGATGGCACTGCCTATAAGTATCTTTTGCTACCCCAGGGCTTAAAGTTTTTCTGGGATAATTTAATAGGCCCTTCTCTCACCTTGAGTTCCTTATATTTCCCAGTGTGCTGAATTGTAGTTTTAAAAAAATTAATTTTAATTGGAGGATAATTAAAATATTGTGATGGTTTTCCCCATACATTGACATGAATCAGCCACGGGTGAACATGTGTTGCCCACCATCCTGAACCCCCCTCCCACCTTCCTCCCCATCCCATCCCTCTGTGTTGTCCCAGAGCACCGGCTTTGAGTGCTCTTCTTCATGCATGGAACTTGCCCTGGTCATCTATTTTGCATATGGTAATATACATGTTTCAATGCTATTCTCTCAAATCACCCCACCCTCACTTGCTCCCAGAGCCAAAAGTCTGTTCTTTCTGTCTCTTCTGGTGCCTTGCATATAAGATTGTTGTTATTGTCTTTCTAAATTCCATATATATTATTAATATACAGTATTTCTCTTTCTGAGAATGTTTCTCTTTCTGACTTCATGCTGTATAATAGGCTCATTTCATCCACCTCATTAGAACTGACTCAAATGTGTTCCTTTTTATAGCTAAGTAGTATTCCATTGTGTATATGTACCACAACTCCCTTATCCATTCATCTGCCAATGGACATCTACATTGCTTCCATGTCCTAGCAATGAACACTGGAATACATGTGTCTCTTTCAATTCTGGTTTCCCTGGTGTGTATGCCCAGCAGTGGGATTACTGGGTTGTATGGCAGTTCTATTCCCAGTTTTAAAAGGAATCTCCACACTGTTCTCCATAATGGCTGTACCAGTTTGCATTTCCACCAACAGTGTAAGAGTGTTCCCTTTTCTCCACACCCTCTCCAGCATTTACTGTTTGTAGACTTTTTGATGGTGGCCATTCTGACTGGTGTGAGATGATACCTCACGGTGGTTTTGATTCCCATTTTTCTAGTAACGAGTGATTATTTTCTTTTCTTGTGTTTATTAGCTATCTGTATGTCTTCTTTGGAGAAATGTCTGTTTAGTTCTTTGGCCCATTTTTTGATTGGGTTGTTTGTTTTTCTGTTATTGAGCTGCATGAGCTGCTTGTGTATTTTGAAGATTGTAAGTTGTTTCATTTGCTTTTATTTTCTTGTATTCTGAAGGCTGCCTTTCATCTTGCTTATTGTTTCCTTCCTTGTGTAAAAGCTTTTACGTTTAATCAGGTCCCATTTGTTTTTATTTCCATTACTCTGGAGGTGGGTCATGGAGGATCTTGCTGTGATTTATATCAGAGAGTGTTCTGCCTAGGTTTTCCTCTAAGAGTTTTACAGTCTCTGGTCTTACATTTAGATCTTTAATCCATTTTGAGTTTATTTTTGCATATGGTGTTAGAACGTGTTCTAGTTTCATTCTTTTATACATGGTTGACCAGTTTCCCCAGCACCAAAGTGAAAGTCACTCAGTCATGTCTGACTCTTTGCAATCCCATGGACTATACAGTTCATGGAATTCTCCAGGCCAGAATACTGGAGTGGGTAGCCTTTCCCTTCTCTGGGGGATCTTCCCAATCCAGGGATCAAACCCAGGTCTACTGTATTGCAGGCATATTCTTTACCACCTGTGCCACCAGGGAAGTTCCTACTTGTTAAAAAGACTGTCTTTTCTCCATTGTATATTTTTGCTTCCTTTGTCAAAGGTGTTCATAGATGCTTTATTTCTGGGCTTTCTATTTTGTTCCATTGATCTATATTTCTGTCTTTGTGCCACTACCAAATTGTCTTGATGACGCAGCTTTGGAATATAGTGTGAAGTCAGGAAGGTTGATTGCTCTAGTTTCATTTTTCTTTCTCAAGATTGCTTTGGATATTGGAAGTTTTTTGGTGTTTCCATACAAATTGTGAAATTGTTCTAGTTCTGTGAAAAATACCATGGGTAGCTTGATAGGGATTGCATTGAATCTATAGATTGCTTTGGGCAATATACTCATTTTCACTATATTGATTCTTCCAATCCACAAACATGGTATACTTCTCCATCTATTTGTGTCATCTTGGATTTCTTTCATCAGTGTTTTATAGTTTTCTATATATAGGCCTTCTGTTTCTTTGGATAAACTTATTCCTAAGTATTTTACTCTTTTTGTTGCAATGGTGAATAGAATTGTTTCTTTGTTTTTTTTCATTGTTAGTGTATAGGAATGCAAGGGATTTCTGTGTATTAATTTTATATCCTGAAAATTCACTATATTCATTGATTAGCTCCAGTAATTTTCTGGTGGTATCTTTAGGATTTTCTATGTAGAGGATCATGTCATCTGCAGAGTTTTACTTCTTCTTTTCCAATCTGGATTCCTTTTATTTCTTTTGTCTTCTCTGATTGCTGTGGCTAGGACTTCCAAAACTATGTTGACTAGTACTGGTGACAATGGGCACCCTTGACTTGTTCCTGATTTTAGAGGATTTTTTTTTTTGCCATTGAGGATAATGTTTGCTGTAGGCTTGTCATATATGGCTTTTATTATGTTGAGGGATGTTCCTTCTATGCCTGCTTTCTGGAGTTTGTTTTTTCAAATCATTAGTGGGTATTGAATTTTGTCAACGGCTTTCTCTGCATCTATTGAGATAATCATATTGTTTTTAATCTTTCAATTTGTTAATATGGTGTATCACGTTGATTAATTTGTGAATACTGAAGAATCCTTGCATCCCAGGAATAAAGCCCACTTGGTCAGCACAACATTTTTTAGGACAAATTTTGATTAACAATCTAAAAATTAAATTCTAAGATGATTCTATTACCCCTGTTTTGGTTGGGGAACTCTTCAGACTTAGGTTACTTGACAAAAGCATGATTAAACAGTTTCAAGTTTATCAGAGTTTATTTTTCATTTTTATTTCTGTTGTTTTTAACAACACAATCCAGAGCCAGAATCCAGAGCCCTTTGGAGCTTCCCCTCTTCCCTCCCCAACCCCAGTCAGTGGCAAAAATCCCCATCATAGTAGTGGTATTTTACCAGAGGTCTGTAAGGCCAGTGGGCCCCACCCCTGTTCCCTCATGGGGACAGGGGTGGGGGAGAAAGGAGGGCGAGGGGCCTCAGAGGGCCTCCCACTTATTCTATATGTCTCAGGTCTCTTCACCATGCCAGACTAGAGTCAAGCTCAATAGGGTCTTCTTTCCCTGCTGATTCTGTCACACCTGTTCCCTTGGCTGTGGTTTTGCTGGATAATAGGTAGGGACAATGGGAGTCTCCTTCATCCATTCATGGATGTCACTAACTAGATGATGAGGCATCTGGCTACCTTAAGAGATATGTTTACTTCAGTACTGAAATATTTTTTGATTCCAACTCCCAGGTGCTTAAGGGATTAGAATAGACATTTTATTTGTATCTAAGATTTAATTTTAGCGATTTGACAACTGATGTTCTATAAACTCTTGAATAAGACAACCACTATTTCTGCAAAGTAATGTGTTCTCTAAGGATACTCCCCTCCCATTTCCCCACACAACCACTTCCCACTTGCCTCCTTACAGGTGACTATTAGTAATCAGAAGTTCGAGTTTCTATCACTTAATAGTAATGTCATCTTTGGCAACTCTTTTTACCTTTCTAAGCTTCACTTCTCTTAAAAAAAAGTTGCCTATGCCACAAAAATATTGACTGGATAAAATGAGTTAATGCATGTGAAGTGCTCATAAATTTTAAGGTGCTATATAAATAAGGTGTTATTTTGTCTTAGAAAAATATAGTAAGCAAAAACATGATATTTTAAGCATCATTTTATAGCAAATTATCATCCATCAACAGTTTTTATTTTATTTATTAATGCAGTTTTTATTCGCTCAGTTGTGTCTGACTCTTTGAGATCCCATGGACTGCAGTCCACCAGACTCCGTTGTCCATGGGATTCTTTAGGCAAGAATACTGAAGTGAATTGCCATTTCCTTCTGAAGGGGATCTTTCCGACCGAGGGCTCAAACCTGAGTCTCCTGCATTACAGGCAGATTCTTTATCATCTGAGCCATGAGGGAATTCCCAAGGAATGTTATCATAGACTTGAAACAATCTTCAATGACTAAGCGAAAGCTCTTCTTTAGAACTACCTAGAAATTATATAGCAAAGTGAGTTACCTGGATTAAGTTACTACATTTTAAGACTAATATTAAAAGACTATTTCACAGTTGTAGACCCTATGCTGCTAAGTCGCTTCAGTCGTGCCCAACTCTGTGCGACCCCATAGACGGCAGCCCACCAGGCTTCCCCATCCCTGGGATTCTCCAGGCAAGAACACTGGAGTGGGTTGCCATTTCCTTCTCCAATGCATGAAAGTGAAAAGTGAAAGTGAAGTCGCTCAGTTGTGTCTGACTCCTAGTGACACCATGGACTGTAGCCTACCAGGCTCCTCTGTCCATGAGATTTTCCAGGCAAGAGTACTGGAGTGGGGTGTCATTGCCTTCTCCAACCCTATAGTCCCTCAGTTACGAGATTCTGCAATTTCATGTTTATAACACAGGGAAACAGGCTTATTCTACCTAAACAAAATTCAGTTTACTTATACAGCTGTATCAATGGCTGAGGCAGAAACCATAAAGCTTCAAGGGTTAAAGTAAGAGGAATTCACACCTATTTTTTATGGCTTAATGTCTTTCAGACTATACTTTTTGATCCTAATATTGCATTCATTTTTTAAAATTAATAGGATCACTTACATTTCGATTTCCCTGAGACAATCTAGGTTTATGCCTTCTGTAATATCAAAATTTTATTTCTGAAAAAGTCTTTGAATGGAATTATTTTAATAGGTTTATTAATAGGATAATCTACTTTGTTGGGCCACCTGATGCGAAGAGCTGACTCATGTGAAAAGACCCTGATGCTGGGAAAGATTGAGGGCAGGAGGAGAAGGGGATGACAGAGGATGAGATGGTTGGATGGTATCACCGACTCAATGGACATGGGTTTGGGTGGACTCCGGGAGTTGGTGATGGACAGGGAGGCCTGGCATGCTGCCGTTCATGGGGTCACAAAGAGTCGGACACAACTGAGTGACTGAACTGAAGTACATATTTCAAAAATTATATAATAAATTACTTTTAGTGTCCACTTTCAAGTGTCCTGATTTGAATAATAAATATATAATTTCCACATATGAGAACTAGGAACAGAGGTCAGCAAAATCAAGATCTTTATGACTACCAGAAGGAGAGAAGTGAAAACAGAACTTAATATGATTGATAAAACATCAGAGGATCTCGTCTATAGGTAAATAGCTTTGATTTCTATAAGATAATCAAATTGTCTGTCTGCTGCTCATCAATGAAGGTGGTGCTGAGATTCAAGAGGAAATAAGTACTAGAAAACAAGGACTCGTAATTCTGAACCCATACAATCATTTCGGAGAAGGTTAAGCTAATATTCATTTTGGAACGTGACAAGTCTCTGATGAAACTCTGAGAAAAGATCTGAGAAAAGATATAGTGACATTCTTTCACATGACCCTACTCAGACAGACCCTAATGATAAGCTTGTCTTATTAGAACTATACTTATTATCAATAAAGATAAGAGTCTTTTGAAACTGTATGACCTGAGATTAAAATGTTAGTGCATACTATATGGTTGGCAACCTTTACCTAGGGCTTCCCTGGTGGCTCAGATGGTAAAGCATCCGCCTCCAATGTGGGAGACCCTGGTTCACTCCCTGGGTTGGGAAGATCCCCTGGAGAAGGGAATGGCAACTCACTCCAGTATTCTTGCCTGGAGAATTCCACGGATAGAGGAGCCTGGCGGACTATGGTCCATGGGGTCACAAAGAGTCAGAGACAGCTGAGCGACTAATACTTTCTACCTAGAGTGTATTGAGAAGTCTGGTTTGAAAGATGTTTAATAAATAAAGTAGATCAACAGGACAACTTACATGAAGAGATGATCTTTAGAATTAACTTTGGATATTTTCCCTAACAGTGCATTTTCGAAGAAAATCAGGGAAGTTGAATTCTCTGTAATGGGTATACAAAATTTAAGCAAAGGTGATGATGAGTTAGAAAGTAATTTTCAAGAAGCAGGTCAATGGATTAAAATGGTTTTAACTTCAAAAGTACAAATCTGTTAAAGTGTAAACCAAAATGTCTGTATTTCATTATCTAGAGTTATACTTATGGGATTCTTTGAGGAAACAAGATAACCCTTTTGAAATCTAGTAAGATACAGATTTACAAAAAGATGACTATTAACATCCTTTCTAATTTAATCTGATCTTTAATTAGATACAAAGATAACTGTGCCTGACCATCATCTTTTAAAGTCTCCTTTTATAATATTTATAATACATTAAACAAAAGAAAGAAAAGGATAAAACATTCCATGGTCAAGCAAAAGCTATCTGAGTTCTCTTTTTTCATACCTAGAAAATGATCACTCTGTTATAATTAGGAACCACTGTGAAAAACATGAAGCTTCAAGAGTACTAATGGGTTCAGAAATGGAAGAAGGAAAGCAGCTGTGAAAATGAAGAATGATACTCTGAAGTATCAATTAATTATGTGAGCTGGATTCCTTTAGTCAAAACATTGTTCCCCATATTGCTTGAATTTTTTCAAGTTACATTATCCTGTTGGAAATCCTCCATTGGTTGAATTTACAGGTAAGGAACCAGGGGAGAATCATGGATAAAAAATGTTGCAGATGAAGGGCTGATTAATGCATTATACGCAGGTAGGTGTGTGTGTGTGTGTGTGTTTGTGTGTGTAGATGGAGGGCTGATTAATGCATTATACCCAGGTAGGGTGTGTGTGTCAGTGTGTGTGTGTGTGTGTCAGAGTGTGTGTGTCAGTCAGTGCCCTTAATACCCAAGTTGTTTAAGGGTTAACTGTACTTTGAATTTTTCACTCGTAATTTTAGGGAAAATGAAAAAAGCACCAAAACATATTAAAGACAGAAATCTAGAAAGAATGTCATAAAACTTGATACTAAGTAATGGCAGGAAAATAAATGCTAAAAACTTTGAGACATTTACTTTGAAGCCTTTATACTTGACTTTCCTTAAATTTAACAAAATAAAACAAAAAAAACCCTACCATTTCCTGAAAAGTGTTAGTTTTCACTAGGAAAGAAAAACTCTCAGATATATATTTCACCCTCTCTAGTCCACAGAGAAAGAAACGAAGAAAAAAGTAAGAGTCTAATAAAAAACATCTTTTTGGAAATCCTCTCTTTAAGCCTAAGAGCATAGTGGAATGTTACGGGTACATACATCTCAGGAGTGTGAAGGTCCCCCCAGTTTTTTCTGCTGAGGAACAAAAACCAACAAGTAAAAGGGCTGAAGTGAGGAAAAGACTTAGCAGGGGAGGGAGGGAAGGACTTTAGTCCCTACATATACAGAGGCAGCTTCTTTTACCCCTTCTTTTCAAAGGGGGGAAAGTGCACCGAGATATTTATGACCTAGATCACTTTTAGAGAAATACTGAATGACCATTACTCACGGGTACACACTTTGACAGGAATGCAAAACTAAGGTTACCATACTAGCTTCCTTCAGAAAATTATGCACTAAAATATTTGTAAATAATCAAGTATTAGCTTCTTTAACTAAAAAAATACATATCAAATGGGGAAAACTGACAAATCAGTAAATGGAAAATTTTAAAATTAAGCCAGAAGTCAGTATGGTTATCAGCCACCAGCCTAAGTAGAATGTCTTAATGACTTACTGTGTATCTTTACTTTGATAAATTCAGGCTTGTCATTATATTGATACTATTTTAAGCATTATGCCTAAAAAGAATGATAATATGGGAAATCCTCAATCTGTTATTTCACTAGTTTGAAATCTACACCTTCTATGTTATATTTGCTGATCCTGACAGGTCAGAAAGCAGGTAACATCAAGATAACCATGAATCTAGTATATATAATAGAGAACTGAAGAAGTTATGTCACATGGAAAGGAGAAAATAATGACAATAAAACAAGTGATCTTGAATGGTATTTGATTTCTGAGAGGAAGCAGGAGAATGCAGAAAGTAATTAGCAAATTTATGCAATACATAAAAGCAGAGACAGAAACACACATAGCAGGTCCAATGAAAGCAATAACTTTAGCTGTTAACCAGAGAGTAGTACTCAACCTGCAAGTACAGAAGCTGACAGCCAAGTATATTTTTAGGAATTTATGTACAGGAATGAAAACACTGAATACAGTTGAAAGAAACAGTACCAATTATGAATATTACATCCATTCTTTGGGTATAATTTGGCCCCTTCCCCTTGAAGTCCACAGGGATTTCAGAGTACATTTTAGTCAAAGTATAGGTTCACAGTCAAGCAATTTACTATTTATGACAATAAGGCATGTTGAGGCATGATATCAAAGTTGAACTGATGTTTTCTGAAAATTTTTTCTAGTCCTTTGATTCTATATTTTAATATTATTGAAGCACTACTTCTGGGAAAAATACAAATAATTTTAGTGTGACCCAAATTCATTATTCTGTAGTTAAACATAACATAAAATCCAGGAAACACTCCTAATATATGGGAGTTATCATCTATAAATGTGTTTGAAAATAATGTACTGCCATTATTGGCAGAAATTTATAAAACAATGTTATAAACTAAATCATATGCCTTTTTCTAAGCTATTGTGAAATCAGTTGATAGGAAATTGAAGTCTTAATTTCCCAAGATGCTTTACCTTTTGCCATGCTACCATCTTTCTATCTCTGATTGTATTAGAGATTTTCAGAAAATAGGTTGTAAAGTTATTACCCTGTGATTCTGGTACAGGGACTGATATACGTATTATCCGTTTCACTCTAAAACAGAGTGAATTGCAGCTGTCTTAAGGCTGATCTTTCACAACGGGTACTAAATAAGCAAAAACTTCAAATTTATCTATAGAAGATATACTATAGGCAGTGCTGCCAGGGAATTAGGATTTGGTGCTTTCACTGTTGTGACCTGGGTTTGACACATGGTCGGGGAAATAAGATCCCGCAAGCTGCACAGCACGACCAAAAAAAAAAAACCTACAGAAAGGAAAAAAATAAGAAGAGCTTTCCTTAGTATATGTAGGGAGAAGTTTCATCCTTCCAATCTGTCTGTTTTTAGAAAAACACATTTGGGCTACCAAGTTAGGCCATGAAGAAGGTTGATGATATCCTCCATATATTTAGGTTTCAGTAATTTCCACAGTTCTGATTAGCTTCTCAAAATGAAGCTAAATTCTAAGAAAATCTATATGTATGAATTATATGCATGTATATATATAGAAAACTTATGTGTATATGCTTATTAGGTATATACGTGTGTGCATACATATAACCTACATAGCTCTGAAAAAACACATCTAGGTATGCATAATTATAAAAATTCCTTATCCAATAATGCATCATTAATTTTTATTAACAATCCAGGATTTGTTTAGCATCATGTTTAACATTTTGAAAGTCAAAACATTAACTTTTTTTGTTCTCAAGGACAGTACTATTAAAAGAAGACCTCTAATACCAGTAGTTAGTACTTTTTACTTACAGAATGAAAAACTTTGAAATTTCATTGTGGGACTTCTAAAACCTGACAGAAATTAATGTACATGGAATTCTCATATGCTAGTATATACTTCATATGGTCATGCTGTCTTCATGAAACCATTTGACTGGCAAGCATATTAATTATGGTTTCAAAAGAAACTCCCTATTTGACTCACCAGGAGAAACTTTAAGGTCCTTGTCTTATTATTTCTGCTGCTGAGCATGGAATATATTTGTAGATGGAATAAGAAAGGAAAACAGGTTTATTTGGGTAATGCCAATATTTATGGCTTTACCTTCTTGTCTAAAATTAGGAGGTCAGGGAAAGAATTACAAATGGATTGAAGGTGGTTTTTTCATACTAAAAATAAATTTTTTTCATACTAAAAATAAAAAAAAATAAAAATAAAAGCACGATTTATTCTATAACTTTTGAATAACAGCTTTTTCTCCTCACTTATTTTCCAATTATATAATAAGAATTGGCTTTACAATTATAATTTAATGTTTTTCTTTGGAGTAGGAAATAGATTTGCTTTTTATGGAAATAATTGTCCTTTTAAGAACACATATATAATTGAAAATATTGGTAAAATGTAAGAAGAGGTCAAAAGATTAAAGCATTAAAAGAGCGCCAAAATACAGAAGAATATCAATGTAATAAGATCATGTCAGAGGTAAGCCCTTCTTTTAATCAAAACAATTTTACTAAGTGATCCATATTATATAAAGTTTGGTACCAAATGGCTTATGTTATAGGGATACTGGGGCATTATCTCAAATGTTAGGAGAAAAAATTTAATATAGTCAAATTAATCACATGAAAAGGCAAAAATACTGATCACGTTGATGGTATTTCTAACGTTTGGAAATGTTTTTAAAAATGCGTATAAATACTATTAAAATTCTAAAAACCATGGTAGAAGCAAAATTAAAGAGCAGTAGCAACAAAAAATTAGACAAAAATGACAAAATTGCCAAGTAGTAGAACTGATTCATTAAGATTAACTATATGATAAAAGGCATTAGAATTAGAAATGACTCTTATCCTAAATATTAAAATAAATACCAAAGAATATGAAACATAACTTCTAAAAGATTGAGAGGAAAAGAAATAACACAAAGCAGAGAGAATGAAAGACACCTCACTATTCCCAATGTGGTTATTATTTATGGAATGGATAAAACACGTTGTAGAAAGTGTCACTACAGTTAGATAAACACATTAAAAAATCAACATGCCACATTTACCTAAATAATTTTGTAGAACAGCTGAAAAAGCAAATTTCATCAAATTTAGACAGCTTATAGTGGAATAAATAAGTATGGTGAGGTATTAACTAACCCTAAGTTTCACAAAGGGCAGCTTCTAGCCGGTTCATTGAAGCTGGATCTCGGCTACACAAGGATCACTGGATAAGAAATCAGTTGAGCTGGACTAGAGCTGCCCAAATTGTCTTAATAATGAATGCTCCACACTGTCTGTTAAGTAAAGAGAAGGAGAATATAGATCAGAAACCCTGAATGAGGAAAAAAAAAGATAAGTTAGAACAGATACGTGTAGAACATCCATGAACATTTAATAAATACTCACAGAACATGTGGTACTAATTATACAATAGTGTTTAAGTAGAGATTAGGAGGGGTCCAGAACTCAGGAAAGGCCTGCTTCCTGCTCTCTGAGAGCTTACAATCTACTTCACACAATCTTTAGTCTAGCATTATATTAATAGTATAAATGTTTCATATATGACAACGAGAAAGAGGTCGACAGAGAAACAAATGAATTACAACATTCCTTCTATTTTGAAAATATTATTAGGTAAGTTTTAAAAACATATTTTTGAAAAAGGAAGTAGAGGTTGACAGAAGTCTATTTAGAAAGTTGTCTAAAACCTCCAAAGTACTGTTCAAGTTAGCACTGGTAAAACAGGCACTTAAGATACCTAAGTCATATAACACAGAGTAATTCTGTCTATCTGTGTTATCCTGAGAATGTTTTTGTGTTAATATCAATTTGGTCCAAAGAAACAACCTAGTTCCTACTACCATTTTTTTTTTGGCACTTTGAGCAAAGGTCTTTTCTTAATTTAGGGAACCAAGCTGTCCTATGACATATTTCTACATTGTGGATAGGCTCAAGTTTCCATATTCCAATTTCTTTAGAGTAGTACTACCTGACTGAAATTTCTATGTTGATGGAAACATTCTGTATCTACACTGTCAAATATGGTAGTCACTAACCATGTGGGGCTATTTAGCACTATAAATGTGGTTTCAGCAAGTGGTGCTCGGAAAACTGGACAGGCACATGTAAAACAGTGAGATTAGAACATTACATCACATCACATACAAAAATAAACTCAAAATGGTTTAAAGATCTAAATGTAAAATATGAAACCCTAAAACTTCTGTTAAGAGAACACAGGTGAAACACTCTTTGACATAAATCACAGCAATATTTTCTTGGATCAGTCTTCTAAAGCAAAATAAAAGCAAAAATAAACAAATAAGGTCTAATTAAAGACTTCTGCATAGCAAAGGAAACCATAAACACAATGAAAAGACAACCTACAGGATGGGAAGAATATATGGGAAGGATATATTTGTAAACACGCAGCAGATAAGGGGTTAATATCCAAAATATACAAACAGCTTATATAACTCAACATCAGAAACAATCTAATAAAAAACGAGTAGAAGACTTGAACAGACATTTTTACAAAGAAGGCATACAGATGGCTAATATGTACACGAAAAGATGCTCAGCATTACTAATTATTAGAGAAATGCAAATCAAAACCACAATGAGATATCACTTGTCAGTGAATGGTCATTATCAACAAGTCTACAAATAAATGTTGGCAAGGGTGTGGAGAAAAGGGAACCTTCCTACACCGCTGGTGGGTTGTAAACTGGTGCAGCCACTATTGAAAACAGTATGGAAGTTCCTTAGGAAACTAAGAATAGAACTACTACATGATCCAGCAATTCTACTCCTGGGTATGTATCTGGAAAAAAAAAAGAAGATGCTAATTTGAAAAGATAAATGCACCCTAATGTTCGTAGCAGCGCTATTTACATCAGCTGAAAAACAATCCAAATGCCATTCAATAGAAAACCAGATTAATACACACAATGGAATATTATTCAGCCACAAAAAAGAATGAAATATTGCCAGTTGCAGCAACATAGATTGACCTAGAGAATATTATTATGCTTAATGAGATGAGTCAAGACAGAAAAAGACAAACACAATATAATACCTCTTATATGTGGAATCTAAAAAAAATACAAATGTATATATACAAAACAGAAACAGACCCACAGACACAGAAAACAAACTTGTGGTTACCCAATGGGTGAGGGAAGGAATGACAAATCAGGGGTATGGAATTAACAGATATGAACTACTATATATAAAATAGATATGCAATAAGGATTTATTGTACAGCACAGGGAATTATAGCTATTATAATAACCTATAATGGAAAATCTGCAAAAGTACTGAATCAGTATGCTGTATACCTGAAAATAACACAATACTATAAATTAACTATACCTCAATTAAAAATAGAAATGTGGCTAGTTGCAACTGAGGAACTGAATTTTAAACTTAATTTTAATTATTTAAGATTGAAATTAGAATCTTGTGGCTAGTGGTGACCAGGTTGGGAACTGCATGATTCTAGGGGTTCAAACCTGTCTGGTTTGCTAAACTATAGACAGGCCAGGTTTTCTCTAGCCTGTTCAATAGTGTCTAATACCACTTAATATCATTCACTGCTATATTATCAGTGTCTAGAATACTGGTTAGCACATGAAAGATGCTCAACAAATATTTGGTAAATGAATGAAATATACTGTGGTAATATAAAGCTATTCATACCTAAGCTACTACTCATAGCTTACTGGTAATATGTCCTGGTTCTTTCATAAAAAATAGAGAAGTGAAGTTAAACTGTTCTCTGTATATGGAATTGCTTGATTGAAGGCTCAATATGCCTAGAGAGAACAAGAGTGGTGCTAATTCATTATAGCTCAAAGAAAAAAATATAAGTAGTTATATATGAATAACATGTTGATTATTATGGGAATATTGAAGGAAGACTGCAATGGCAGGAATTTGGTAAGGATACAGATAAGAGTTGATGAGAATAAAAACAGGGAAAAAACCCACCTCAGATTAAAAAAAACTAGATTCAGATTTTATGCATGACTAAAGGATGGAAACTGAAGATAGAGAAGCCTTGAATAAATATACAGTAATCTGGTTAGGCAATAATAGAGCTTAGAAAAGGGATGTGGCAGTGGAAAGAGAAATGAGTATATAATTTTTAGCAAGTTAGTGAACTGAAAAAGGGATACATAACAGTATAAATAGATTGTGTGGCTTAAACAGGTCAGAAAAATAACAGGTATTGTTTTGATTTCAGGGGATAAGTAAAAGATGGGCAAGCTAACACAAAAGAGGTGAGGATCCTGAAAATAAAATGTAAGAAATTATATATTCATGATTTTCAGTTTGAGGAGGTAGTGAACATTCATCCAGGTGGTGTTGTTTTAGAGTTAAAACAGAAAAGAATCAAAGGACTAGGATCAGAGTCACTTAAAAACTACCAAAATGCAGAATAAAATTGAAAACTCCCTTAGAAGACAACTTAGAGGGCAAAGAGAATCATGCCATGATTAGTTGGTAAAAGAGGAATATATTTTTTTTTGAAAGAGACACTGAAATATCAAACACAGTGGAAAGAAAGAGGGCCACATGTAAGAATGAGTAAAATCTGAGCACAAGCTAGTTGACAGTACTGAATTAGAATCTAAGAGGACAAGAACTACGACAAAATCCTTGAGGTTTGGCTGCTGCTGCTGCTAAGGTGCTTCAGTCGTGTCCGACTCTGTGCATCCCCAGAGACGGCAGCCCACCAGGCTCCCCCATCCCTGGGATTCTCCAGGCAAGAACACTGGAGTGGGTTCAGCAAATCTTGACAGTGTATCTTAGATAAGTGCTTTGGCTAGATCTCAGTAATGAAGGAACAGTAATCTCATGAGTGAAAAAGATACCCCTATATTCCTCCTTCATGCCTTTCTAAAACAGACACATTTAAAATATTGTTAGTGAAGTGTGGAATACAAAATCTATTGCTCATTATCCTGTGTCCTCAAAGTAGGGAAAGATGTCATCAAAAAAAGCTCAGGAAACAATTCTGTAAGGTATTAAGGTTTGATAAGTTCAATCTTATGTTATGAAAAGTAAGATGCCCATGTTTTGTGTTTTCGATGCCATGTTTTACATCTTCATGTTTATCCTTTCACTGTTTAATGTAATTATAAGTTGACTTTTACAATTTTTTGTCTTTTACTCTTAGTACTAGCTTATTTAAGTGGTTACTCTACAGTGTTTAATACATATTTGCCTTTACTGGTGGACTTTTTCTTTCCTATAGATTCCTACTTCTTGTGGCCCTTTCCACTTAAAAAAGACCCTTTAACATTCCTTCAAGGTTAGGTTGCTATTGCTGAATTCTTTTAGTTTTTGGTTGTCTGGAAAATTACATATCTCTTAGCTCAGTTGGTAAAGACTCTGCCTGCAGTGCAGGAGACCTGGGTTTGATCCCTGGGTCAGGAAGATCCCCTGGAAAAGGAAATGGCAACCCACTCCAGTATTCTTGACTGGAGAATCCCATGGACAGAGGAGCCTGGCAGGCTACAGTCCAAGGGGTCGCAAGAGTGGACATGACTTAGCAACTAACCCCTCCTGCCATCCTGCTCCCCTTCTATTCTAAATGATAATCTTGCTTGGTTGAGTGTCCTAGGTTGCAGGTTTTCCCCTTTCAGTACTTTGAATATATTATGCCACTCCCTTCTGGCCTGCAAAATTTCTGCAGAGAAATCAGCTGATAGCCTTATGGGGGTTCCCTTGAACTGAATGTTTTCTTACTTCCTTTGGAATCATCTCAGTATCTTTGACTTTTGCCATTTTAATTATGATATACCTTGGTGTGGGTCTCTTTAGGTTCATTTTATTTGGGATCCTCTGTGGTTCCTGTACCTGGACATGTTTCCTTCTTTAGATTTGTTAAGTTTCCAGCCATAATTTCATGTACTATGTTTTCAACTCCTCTCTCTCATCCCCCTATAATGTGAATGTTTTCATACTTGATGTTATCCTAGAGGTCCCTTAAACTGTTCTCATTTTTAAAATTTGTGTTTCTTTTTGCTGTTAAGATTGAAGGATTTCCATTATTCTACCTTCTAGATCACTTAGGCATCACCTAGTCTGCTGTTAATTCCCTCTAGTTGTTTTTCATTTGCCATATTCAGTTCTGATTTTTATATTTTCTAGTTCTTTGTTAAAACTGGCACTGTGCTCATCAATTCTTTCCTCTAATTCAGTTAGCATTCTTATTACTAATGCTCAAACTCTAATTCTGAGTTTGTCTTCTTAGTGCCAGACCCCAGGGGTGGGGGAACCCAAAATGTGGACTGAACCTCACTCTCCAGGGAGTAAGTCTGTATACTTCCTCTGAGCCTGTGTAATCCCTCTCCTTTTCCATCTTCCCCTCCCAGGTGTGCAGGTCCTGACCTGATCATTTCTCTTCTCTTCCTACCTGATTTCATCTGGATCTTGGATTTTTCTTATAACCTTAGTTGTATTAATATAGCTGTCTTTCTGCCAGATGACTTACAGTTTGTTTTCAGTGAGAACTGCTCCACACGTAGATGTATCTTTGAGGTGTTTGTGGCGGGAGGTGAGCTCCACATTTTCCTACTCCACCATTTTGATCTCTCTTTGGGCTCTTTTAATCCAGGAACTCCTGTCATTAATTTCCTAGGGAATTTTCTTCTATTAATTTTTTTGCTAATTTTCTCCAAGCCATTTTCTCTTTTTCCAGAATTAATATTTGACTTCTTGAATTATCTTCTGACTTTATTCTTTTCTCTATTGTTACTTGCCTCTGTCTTTAGAAAAATTTATTTATAACTTTTCTATAAATCTGAAATTATCAATATTTCAAAATACAAATCTAAAAAATTAAAAAGACTAAGAGGTTTAGAAAAAAAAATGTATTTTCTGGGATGACTATGCATGGACCACATCTCATAAATTTTTCCTTATCTCTGAGAGGATATTATTACGCTTCTTTGATTTTTTTTTGCTCCCTGAATTATATGTTTCTTCTGAATTCCTTTTTTTCCCCTGTTTTGGTCTCTCATTCTGAAGGCTTTCTCTTCATTTATTTATTTTTGGCTGTGCTGGGTCTTTGTTGTTGTGTGTGGGCTTTCATAGTTGTGGCTCACCGGCTTAAGTTCTGCATGTGGAATCTTTCCTGACCAGGGACTAAACTGGTGTCCCCTGCATTAGCAGGCAGATTCTTATCCATTGTACTACCAGGGAAGTCCCTGAATGCTTCCTTCTAATGTGACTGCACATCCATATTTAATAAGGCAGACTAAAATCCTAATGGGAAGTTCTTTGTGAATGATGGGTTTGTCATTGAGCTTCACAGTAGGTATTTCAGAGGGCCAGTCAACTATTTCTCAGTGGTAACAAGCATGCAGTAACAAACAACTTTTAATTATTTCCATTGTATTAACAGCTTCATATAGTGTTTATTTTTACACTGGCTAGCAGCTACTTCATTATTCCTGCTTTTTAGCTTGTAATTATTGGGAACACAGGATATATTTTTAAAAATTTAATTTCCTCTTATATAATATCCTTTATACATAAAACATGTATATACTATTTATCCTTATCTTTGATGCAGTATCATATTCAAATAGTTTTTCAGTGTGTACTTTACTGTTTCAGTTCAGTTCAGTCCCTCAATCGTGTCCAACTCTTTGCGACCCCATGAACTGCAGCACGGCAGGCCTCCCTGTCTATCACCAACTGCCGGAGTCCACCCAAACCCATGTCCATTGAGTGGGTGATGCCATCCAACCATCTTATCCTCTATCGTCCCCTTCTCCTCCTGCCCTCTATCGTTCCCAGCATCAGGGTCTTTTCAAAAGAGTCAGCTCTTCACATCAGGTGGCCAAAGCATTGGAGTTTCAGCTTCAACATCAGTCCTTCCAATGAATACCCAGAATTGATCTCCTTTAGGATGGACTGGTTGGGATCTCCTTGCAGTCCAAGGGACTTGCAAGAGTCTTCTCCAGCACCACAGTTCAAAAGCATCAATTCTTTGGTGCTCAGCTTTCTTTATAGTCTAACTCACATCCATACATGACCACTGGAAAAACCATAGCCTGACTAGATGGACCTTTGTTGACAAAATAATGTCTCTGCTTTTGAATATGCTGTCTAGGTTGGTCATAACTATCCTTCCAAGGAGTAAGTGTCTTTTAATTTCATGGCTGCAATCACCATCTGCAGTGATTTTGGAGCCCCCCAAAATTAAGTCTGACACTGTTTCCCCATCTATTTGCCATTAAGTGATGGGACCAGATGCCATGATCTTAGTTTCCTGAATGTTGAGCTTTAAGCCAACTTTTTCACTCTCCTCTTTCACTTTCATCAAGAGGCTCTTTAGTTCCTCTTCACTTTCTGCCATAAGGGTGGTGTCATCTGCACATCTGAGGTTATTGATATTTCTCCTTGCAATCCTGATTCCAGCTTGTGCTTCCTCTAGCCCAGCATTTCTCATGATGTACTCTGCATATAAGTTAAATAAGCAGGGTGACAATATACAGCCTTGACGTACTCCTTTCCCTATTTGGAACCAGTCTGTTGTTCCATGTCCAGTTCTAACTGTTGCTTCCTGACCTGTGGTCTCTCCATGACAATTCTAAAAATTGGTTTCATGAGTCTTTGATTCCCTTTATTGTTCTCTGTCTCCTTTGAGGCTATCTATAGTTAGACCTATGCACAGTAAATGAAAATTTTTACCCTCCTGTATGTTTGGAGGTGCAAAGCACAGGTTTTTTTTATGTTTCTGCCCTCAGAATGCAATACCCCTTTACCTCTTCTACCCTTAGGACCAGCTGAACACGAGGGAATTTCAATCTCTAACTGCTTTATAAAAAGTGTTAATGATACTGACATGAGGAAATGGTTAGGAAGATAGCAGAGGAATTTTTCTATAAAGTAGAGACAGTTGTTAATGTTTAGGTGAGTGCACATTATGGGTTTCTGAGCTAGAAACAGGCAGTGGTAGTAAGTAAAATCTCTTTCCAATTTACTTTTGAATCATTTGGTCTTATCAATGGGTAAGGTGGAAGAGGTGTTTTTCATTCAAGCCCAATCAGTGCTTTAATTAGAAGAACTTCCTCATAACCTGGAAACTGGTTAAATATCATCCTTAATATGAAATGTTTTCATGAATAGGTAGTATACTTCAGAGTTAAATGGAAAAACATCATAAGGAAATAGAGATACTTTATAATTCTCTACTTATACCCTTATTACCAAGGGATTTGATATTCATATTAAAAGTTTTGAATGCCCAAATAGACAAAGATTTTTTGTTCCTTTTAAATTTTATTTTATTTTTAATTGAAGGATAATTACTTTACAATACTGTGATGGTTTTTGCCATACATCAACATAAATCAATCATAGATATACATATGTTCCCCTCCCTCTTGAAACTTCCTCCCACCTCACTCCCCATCCCACCCCTCTTAAGTTGTCACAGAGCGCTGGCTTTGGGTTCCCTGCATCATATAGCAAATTCCCACTGGCTATTTTACCTATGGTAATGTATATGTTTCAGTGCTACTCTCTCAAAACATCCCACCCACTCCTTCCCCCACTGTGTGCACAAGTCTGTCTTTTTGTCTGTGTCTCCTTTGCTGCCCTGAAAATAGGTTCATCAGTACCATCTTTCTAAATTACATATATATGCAATAATATACGATCTGTCTTTCTCTTTCTGACTTATTTCACTCTGTATAATAGGCTCTAGGTTCATCCACCTCATTAGAACTGATTCAAATGTGTTCTTTTTATAGCTGAGTAATATTCCGTTGTGTGTATGTACCACAACTTTATCTATTCATCTGCTGATGGACATCTACATTGCTTCCATGTCCTAGCTATTGTAAACAGTGCTGCAAAGAACATTGGGGTACACTGTCTTTTTTGATTATGATTTCCTCAGGGTATGTGCCCAGTAGCAGGACTGCAGGGTCATATGGTAGTTTTATCCCTAGTTTTTAAAGGAATTTCCATACTGTTCTCCATAGTAGCTGTATCAGTTTGCATTCCTATTAACAGTGCAAGAGGGTTCCCTTTTCTCCACACCCTTTCTAGTATTTACTGTCTGT
Source organism: Bubalus bubalis (assembly GCF_019923935.1). Classification (NCBI taxonomy): domain Eukaryota; kingdom Metazoa; phylum Chordata; class Mammalia; order Artiodactyla; family Bovidae; genus Bubalus; species Bubalus bubalis. The sequence continues at coordinate 138,379,578 of NC_059158.1, forward strand.
TGAGTTTTTGATGATGGCCATTCTGCCTTTTTTTCTTTTATTCTTTTCTACATTCTGCCTTTTGTTCCTTACTATAGTCTAGTTCAGTGGGATAATTTTGACATTATATGATTTTGTTTTACTGATTTAAACAATTAATTCTGTATAAAAGATGCGACTCTGTTGAATCAGGGAATGATACCATAATTAATGGGATTCCATGGTTGCTCAGCGGAGAAGGCAATGGCACCCCACTCCAGTACTCTTGCCTGGAAAATCCCATGGATGGAGAAGCCTGGTAGGCTGCAGTCCATGGGGTTGCTAAGAGTCGGGCATGACTGAGCGACTTCACTTTCACTGTTCACTTTCATGCATTGGAGAAGGAAATGGCAACCCACTCCAGTGTTCTTGCCTGGAGAATCCCAGGGACAGAGGAGCCTAGTGGGCTGCCGTCTATGGGGTCGCACAGAGTTGGACACGACTGAAGCGATTTAGCAGTAGCAGCATGGTTGCTCAGACAGTAAACAATCTGCCTGCAATGCAGGAGACCCAGGTTCAATCCCTAGGTCAGGAAGACCTCATCCTCTGGAGAAGGGAATGGCTACACACTTCAGTACTCCTGCCTGGAGAATTCCAAGGACAGAGGAGCCTGGTGGCTATAGTACTTGGGGTTGCAAAAGAGTTGGACATGACTCGGTGACCAAATAACAACAATTTTAATTAGTGCCATATTAACCGACTAGTTTCTATATTGATTGCTTTAAAATATTTTATTTAATTTGATAGAGTACAGTAACCTGTGGCTTACAGTCAATGAGTAGTTTCTGACAGTCATTTATCATGGTTAGACTTGTGCTCTGAATAAGGTCTGTATTTTATTGATTAGATTTGTTGTTTTAAGACAGCTTTGACATATGAAATTCTACTTTTGTATGTATACAATTAACATCATTAAAATTATAATAATAATTAAGAGTTTTAAAAATGACTTACACTTTTAAAAACAATACATTTAAATTCTTTCAAGGAGTATTTCTGCTTTTCTATATTTTAAGTCAACAAGATTTTTGGTACACCAGGGAAAATTTACATAGGAAGAATAAAGGTTAATGTTGCAGATATCACTATTTTAGTATCAGTCTACTTTAATAAATTTTAGGATAAGATTGTCTATTGACTTAACATTTGTGGATTAATATTTCTGTAATACAAGTACATTATAAAAAAATAGATAGTTTTCCACACAGTAAAACTTGTACAGTGAAGTATTTCTACAAAGTTGTATAGCTTTAGAAAACTATAGAATTGGACTTTCTGTTCCTGAATGGGGCACCATTTTCTATTGAGTGCCATCAAATCACCTAAAGAAGAATATTGAGTATAAGATACATAGAACATTCAACCATGAAAGATAAAACAGGATGTACAAAACTATACAAAACCCTCTGTGTTCCAGTTTTGATTCTGAAGTTTATATAACTGAATTTTCTCTTTTTTTCCCTTTATCTCTAACAAAAGAGAAATTGTGAGTTTTTTTCTGCCCCTCAACTCAGGCTTCCTATGATCCTGCAGCTCTAAATTAAAAATAAAATTTGCCAGGGACTTTTCTGGTGGTCTAGTGGTTAAGATTCTGTGCTTCCAATGCGGGGGTATGAGTTTGATCCTGGTCAGGGAACTAAGATCCTATGTGTGGCACAGCGAAAGAATAAAAGTAAATAAGTAAATAAAAATAAAACATGCCAAACCTCATTGATTCTGAGATAAACATCTTTTCATATTTCAAAAACCCTGCATCAGGATACACGGCTTTCTTCTTTCATAGTGATATATAATATGATAATCCATGGTATTTCAGATTTGAGGACATCTAATTACAGTTGTGTGAGATGTGGGCTTTGGAGTAAGCTAGTTAACTATAACAGTTCATAGCTCTTCAATTCTTACCAAGTCCTGAAATCTTAACTTTGCAGTACCACAATCTTCCCTAGGCTGTATCCCATGTGATAACCAGAATTACTATAAGCCTTAACAAGATGGATTAAGTAAAAATAGAAACAAGTCAGTGATTTTGTTCCCCTTTAGCCTGTGATATAGTAGAGCAAAGATCTATGTCAAAATAGAAAGGGTAAAGTTCCTCTTAGCAGCATTTCTCTAGTCATGCAACAGGCAGGTTTCTGATTCCAGTTTTATGGTTATGTGTAGAAAGTAAGGTATTTATTTATACCTCTGTTTTGATTTATATTCAACATTTATATAATTTTATATAATAAAGAATAAGATAACATTTTCTCTGCACAGTTTCTGCATTTCTTAGTCACACATTTAAGAAAATATAGAAAAAGATACACTCTTCAACTAGAAGAATAAAACTTTAAATCAAGAATATTTAACATTTATATTCTTTAGAAATTTCTCCTTTCTGAATACCATTCTATCTTCTATTGGAATTATTCAACAAGTACCAACTTCAATCATTTGTATGTGTATATATATATACCTACACACACACACATATATATATAATGTGTATGTATATAATATATAATCTGCAACTGATTATCTAATATGGCATAGCTATTTTAAGAGAGGTATATCTGGAGAAAGCATCAACACTATAAGTTTGTTTTAAATGATTTTGATCCTATAATGAACTTCCTATAAATAACATTTACTAACACTTTAGGCTTTGGCATTAGGTCAAAATTATGGTTTTAATTCATGTTTGCAGTGCAGTAGCAATAGCAATTGGAGAAGGCAATGGCACCCCATTCCAGAATTCTTGCCAGGAAAATCCCATGGATGGAGGAGCCTGGAAGGCTGCAGTCCATGGGGTCGCTGAGGGTCGGACACGACTGAGCGACTTCACTTTCACTTTTTACTTTCATGCCCTGGAGAAGGAAATGGCAACCCACTCCAGTGTTCTTGCCTGGAGAATCCCAGGGACGGGGGAGCCTGGTGGGTTGGTGTCTATGGGGTCGCACAGAGTTGGACACAACTGAAGTGACTTAGCAGCAATAGTAATGAAGAAATGCAATAAAGGCGAGAGGGGGATATGAAAGACTCCTTAAAGTAGACTGAGTTCCAACATATGGGATGGGTCAGAAGCAAAAATATGAGTGTGAAATAGCTAACCTCCATCATTTTATTGTAAAGAATATACTGCAAGCAAGAGTCATATTTCCATCATAACAGTTCAACAGTTCATCTCTTCTTTACTAGAGATATAGTCACATTTCCCAAAAGTGAAGATGCAAGAGTTTCACTAAGAACCTAGGTCACATGGGAAGAAGCAGGATAAGGCAGTTGAAATATACTAAATATATAATGGGATCTAACTACATTACCACTCTTGGCCTGGATCTAATTTAAGATGCATGAGCACAATTCCCAAACTGGAAGAGTAGATCATTAAAACTATTTCCATTTCCCCGTAAATGTTACATGTCACTAACGTAATAAAACTCTGAATATATGGAATATCTAGGCGAATTACAGACAGTAGATTAGAAGTTAACAGGGACTAGGGAGAGAGAACACAAAGTTATTGCTTAATGGGTACAGAGTTTCTATTTGGGGTGATGACAAAGTTTGGAACTAGATATTGGTGACTATGGTTGCATAGCAATGTGGATATAATTAATACCACTTAATTGTATATTTAAAAATAGAAGATCTTAAGTCATATATATTTTACTGTACAGTAAATGAAAACTTTTGATCACGTGTGGTTTATAACTTCTTCAAAACTAACAGAAGTGAAGCGAAGTGAAAGTTGCTCAGTTATGTCCAACTCTTTGGGACCCCATGGACTGTAGCCTGCCAAGCTCTTTTGTTCATGGAATTCTCCAGGCAAGAATACTAGAGTGGGTAGCTATTTCCTTCTCTAGGGGATCTTCCCAACCCAGGGATTAAACTCAGACCTGTATTGCAGGTGGATTTATCATCTGAGCCATCAGGGAAGCCCTTTTCATCATCCTAAATAGAAACTCTGTACCGATTAAGCATTAACTTTCTATTCTTCTCTATCCCCAAAACTAATAGAAATTATAGCCAATTTAGAACTGTATTTCCTTCATATGAAAGAATTCATTAATTCTGTACTTCAGATCACAAATGAGATATAAATATCCAAAGCTGTTCTTTTCAGAAGAGAATTTGGAAACTGTGAAATATGACTTAAAAACAACAACAAAAAAAATCAAAACAAGCTTCTTACTTTAATTGGTTCCGGTTGCATCACTGGTGCAGGCATAGCAATGGCACTTGAAGCATAAACCTGGTGATATGTTGCTTGAACTCCATGATCAGAATAAGGCTAAAATTAAAAAAAATTAAAAAATATTGCTTTTCATTAATTAAAAATATTTATTCAGTATTACAATTTTCTAGGCATTTTGCTACATAATGGAGAAACACAGATGAGAAACACATTCTCTATCTTTAATTGTAGACTAGTCTGAGACAGACTAGTCAAAATGTATGACATTTTGCATAGAGATGTATGGGAGAAAACAAAGTCCTATGACATGAATAGGGATGCATGGGGAAAAGAAAACAATTAACATAGCTTTAGAAAGTTGGGGAGGTGGTCAGGGGACGTTTTCTAGTGGAGTTTATGCTAGAATTTGAAAAATTAGGGAATGAGGTAGGAGCAGTATATGAAAAGGTAGAGGCAACTAAGAATACCTATCTGTGTATGTCGTTTGGTATGGCTGGAAGGAAGAATATACACTGACTGATAGCTGAAAGGTGAGGCAGTAGAGTAATAGACAGGAAAGAGATCATGTAAAAGCAGATTAATGGCTTGTCCAACCGATGGTGGCACCATTCACTGATATATGGAATAAAAGAAAAGCAAGTTTGATGTTGATGTAATTGTGTGGTGGTTAGAAAGAAGTTAAGTTTGTAACGCATAAAATCTGAGGTATTTGTAGGACTTCTATTACAGGTATATAGTCAATCAAAAGCTGGATGGCTCTAAAGAAGCACTAACAAAAATGTGAACTAAATGTTAATTAAAATTAAGATAGACGGTACAAACTTCCAGCTATAGCTAAGTAAGTACTAGAGCTGTAATGTACAACACGATAAATATAATTAACATTGCTGGATGTTATACAGGAAAGTTGTCAAGAGAGTAAATCCTAAGACTTCTCATCACATACAAATTTTTTCCTATTTCTTTAATTTTTATGTGATGATGGATATTCACGAAGCTTGCTGTGATAATCATTTAATGATATGTATGAATCAAATCATTATGCTGTACATCTTAAGCTTACACACTGCTGTATGTCAATTATATCTCAATAAAACTGAAAGAAAAATTTCCAGTAGCCATGTTAGAAAAGTAAAAAAAAAAAAAGTAAAACTAATTTCCAGTAGTAGATTTTATTTGAACATATGAAAATATATCAGTGTACTCAACATAAAGTTAGTGATAAATTTTACACTCATTTTTCACACTATGTCATTAAAACTTGGTGTGTATTTTGCACTTACAACACACCTCAATTCTGACTAGCCACATTTCAATAGCTGCATGTGGTAATGGCTATTGTTGTACTGAACAGTGCAGGTCTAAAATTCAGAAGTGAGAATGGGGCCAGAGACATGAGTATGGATGATAACATCAGAGTGAGTATGTAGGGTGAAAGAATGAAGAATCAAAAAAGAAATCATGGGGAGAAAAAGATCAGCTTACATAGGAAAATAAGAGGAGGTAAAAGGATTGCCAGAAGAGAGCAGAATCATGGAAGCCAAAGGTAGGAAGAATTTCAAGGAGTATATCCAATGTCTCTGAGAGGTCAAGTAAGACTGAAAAGAAAAGGAAAATATTTGGCAATTAGGGAGTCACTAAGGACCTTTATCCAAGGTAGCTTCAGCAGAAAGGTAATGAAGCAGACTTTAGCAGGTAAGGGGAGAACAGGTAGTGAGGCAGTGGAAATATTAAATGTAGACTACTTTTTTCAAGGGCTCCCCAGGTGGCTCAGTGGTAAAGAGTCTGCCTGTCAATGCAGACAACACAGAAGACCTGGGTTCAATCCCTGGGTCAGGATGATCCCTTGGAGGAGGAAATGGAAACCCACTCCAGTATTCTTGCCTAGAAAATCCCAAGGACAGAGGAGGCTGGCAGGCTACAGTTCACAGGGTTGCAAAGAGTTGGACACAACTGAGCACACATTTTTCAAGCTTGGCTTTAAAAGGCAGAAGAGGATAAGGGCATTGGTGGGGGCACGTCACAGGATAGTAACTGTCTCCTACCAGGTGTTGGGCACTATAGCAAGAACCTTGTATACAACAATTCTCATCTGTGCACGAATCCTGCAAAATAGATTTTCCTAATGTCTTTATTAATGTAGATATTATGAAAACAACACTGTGAAGAGTTAATTACTCAAAGTAACATACTAGTAAATACTAGGTAAAGCTCTGGACCAATGGAGAGAAAATGTCTTAAAATACATGAGAAAAGAAGGAATGAGGTGGAATGAGGAATGAGGTCCCTGAGGAAAAGGGAAGTTATAGTATCAAGAGTAAAGAGTAGGAATAACCTTGAACAAGACAGGTTACTAAACAAATGTAAGAAGCTAAGGATGAGTTACAAGTCAGGTAAGTTTGTATGTTGGGGACTAGAAGCTGAGTCGGTTTCCACAAAATGGTTTCTACTTATTCTGTGAAGTAGAACGCACTATATTCTAAGAGTGAAGGGGGAAATAGTCATTGAAATAAGTGAGAAATAATTTTAATTTGTTTTTATATTTTAGGAGAGTTAACTATCAAACTCATAAGAACAAGTCCTGTGTTTTTTAATTTTAGAGGGAAAAAAAACTTAAAATATAAACGAACCCCATTCAATTAATTTATATATTAGACATGTATCTTTTGCCAGAAACAATATTAAAATTAAAATATGCTTAAAATACTCTGTATTGAAATATCATAAAAATTAATGGCACAAGTTATAAGTTAACATGTAATGTTTCCAGAAAAATCTTATTTGATTCCACTAAACAGTGAAACATAACTTGGTAAGTTATCTGATGTTGACATTAAGACTATGGTTCACCTCCAATTAAAATAAATAAATTTAAATTAAAAAAAATTTTTTTTAAATAAATAAAAAATAAAAAATGTGGTAAAAAAAAAAAAAAGACTATGGTTCAGAGACAAAAATAGATAATGGCTAAAAACATAATGTAAAAGCATTCTTAGCTCACTGCCACCCTCCTTGAAAATCAGAAAAAAACAAAAAGAACAAAAGAATTTAAAATGTCATCATCAAGTAAACATGGATGTGCTCATGAATCCCAAATGACAAGGTGGTTTAGTTCAGTCGCTCAGTTGTGTCTGACTCTTTGTGACCCCATGAACCGCAGCATGCCAGGCCTCCCTGTCTATCACCAACTGCTGGAGGCTACCCAAACCCATGTCCATTGAGTCGGTGATGCCATCCAACCATCTCATCCTCTGTCATTCCCTTCTCCTGTCCTCAATCTTTCCTAGCATCTGGGTCTTTTCAAATGAGTCAGCTCTTCACATCAGGTGGCCAAAGCATTGGAGTTTCAGCTTCAACATCAGTCCTTCCAACGAACACCCAGGACTGATCTCCTTTAGGATGGACTGGTTGGATCTCCTTGCAGTCCAAGGGACTCGCAAGAGTCTTCTCCAACATCATGGTTCAAAAGCATCAATTCTTCAGTGCTCAGCTATCTTTATAGTCCATCTCTCACATCCATACATGACTACTGGAAAAACCATAGCCTTGACTAGATGGACCCTTGTTGACTAAGCAATGTCTCTGCTTTTGAATATGCTATCTAGGTTGGTCATAACTTTCCTTCCAAGGAGTAAGCGTCTTTTAATTTCATGGCTGCAGTCACCATCTGCAGTGATTTTGGAGCCCCCAAAAATCAAGTCAGCCACTGTTTCTCCATCTATTTCCCATGAAGTGATGGGACCGGATGCCATGATCTTAGTTTTCTGAATGTTGAGTTTTAAGCCAACTTTTTCACTCTCCTCTTTCACTTTCATCAAGAGCCTCTTTAGTTCTTCTTCACTTTCTGCCATAAGGGTGGTGTCATCTCCATATCTGAGGTTATTGATGTTTCTCCTGGCAATCTTGATTCCAGGTTGTGCTTCCTCCAGCACAGTGTTTCTCATGATGTACTCTGAATATAAGTTAAATAAGCAGGGTGACAATATACAGCCTTGACATACTCTTTTTCCTATTTGGAACCAGTCTGTTGTTCCATGTCCAGTTCTAACTTGCTTCCCGACCTGCATACAGATTTCTCAAGAGGCAGATCAGGTGGTCTGGTATTCTCATTTCCTTCAGAATTTTCTAGTTTATTGTGATCCACACAGTCAAAGGCTTTGGCATAGTCAATAAAGCAGAAACAGTTTTTCTGGAACTCTCTTGCTTTTTTGATGATCCAGCAGATGTTGGCAATTTGATCTCTGGTTCCTCTGCCTTTTCTAAAACCAGCCTGAACATCTGGAAGTTCATGGTTCACATATTGCTGAAGCCTGGCTTGGAGAATCTTGAGCATTACTTTACTAGCGTGTGAGATGAGTGCAATTGTGCGGTAGTTTGAGCATTCTTTGGCATTGCCTTTCTTTGGGATTAGAAAGAAAACTGACCTTTTCCAGTCTTGTAGCCACTGCTGAGTTTTGCAAATTTGCTGACATATTGAGTTCAGCACTTTCACAGCATCATCTTCCAGGATTTGAAATAGCTCAACTGGAATTCCATCACCTCCACTAGCTTTGTTCGTAGTGCAGAATGCCTGCCAAATGCTATGCAATTTGCACCAATATAACGGAGGATTCTGAAGCCTGAGGAGGGTTTCCCTGAAAGGCCTATATAAAGACTCTTTAGAGTCTCAAGAGTAGGGGTGTGTCAGACCAAGGCAGAAGCAGGAAAGATCTCCTACAGAGAAGGAGAAATCATATTTTCACTATTTTGTGGTCTACTACTTTGCATTATAGCTGAGGAACATTGCTGGAGATGAAGCAGGGTGAGAGTGGAAAGTGAAGTAACACTTACTACACCTTCATACAGAAAATCTCTGAAAAGAGAGACTTTGCCAGGAGCTAAATGAACTCCAGAATGCTAAAAACTCAGGGAAGAACGTCTCAAGCAGGCAACAAAACAGACTTGGTGGTAGGATGTCTGAGTCAACAGAATGCTTCTCCTGCCTTAAATTTCAGCAAAAAGCTGGTCTCATTTAAAGATAAGATGGGAAGGAAAAGGAAGCAACCTTAGGACTCTTCTCATCCTCTCCAACTCTATCAAGGGAAAAGCAAAAAGGGGGAAAAAAGAAAAAGATGAGAAATCATCCCAGAAAACAGTAGAAAAGTTCAGATAAATAAAATTCCTTTGATCTTAAAGAAATTATAACAACATGATCACTAAAAAAGAGCTTCAAAAAAACATTTTAAGCCAACAGACAACATTTACAGGCAATGATGTAAGCAAAGTGGCAGTTTGGGATAAAAAGAAGATAAAAATAAAACAGCAATGAAAGCTTCATTATTATAAGAAAAAGTAGACTAAAAACAATGAAAAGTATTCATGATTGTCTCAAAAAAGCATATAAAACATTAATAATTACTATGATAAAAGAAATTATCTCAGAGATGATGGATATGAAAGATAAAAAGAGATCTCAACATATGCATAAATGGTATTCCTGAAGAAGAAGTAAAAGAACTGGAATACAAATTTTTTTTCAAAGTTCTAACAGGAAAAAAGAAGCTCTGAAATAAAAACTAGTCTGAGAATCAAAGGAGCAAACTGTATCCCAGGAAGAATATTATAAAGACTGACAAATTTCAAGACATATCCTGGTAAAGTGAGTTCAAGTTAAGACAGATTTTTCAGACATGCAGGAAGAAAAAGCAAATTACGTATAAGAGAGAAAGTCAGGCTGGCTTCAAACTTTTTTACAACTATACTCAACACCAGAAAAGAGCAGGTTAGAAGTTATAAGAGGAAAAAGCATTGTTATGGGTTGAATTGTGTTCTCTGAAGACTTATGTGTTGAAGTCATAACCACTATGTCAGAGACTGACCTTATTTGGAGAGAGGGTCTTTACAGACGTGAGCAAATTGAAGTATGGTCATTAGGGTGGAACCTAATCCAAAATGACTGGTATCTTTATAAAACTGGGAAACTTGGACACAGAGACAGGAAAGACAATGTGAAGACATAAGGAAAGGATGGTCATCCATAAGCCAAGAAGAAAGGCCTGGATTAGAGCCTTCCCTCAAAGGCCTCAAATGAAACCAACTCTCCCAACACCTTGATTTTGGACTTCTAGACTCCAGATGGCACCCCACTCCAGTACTCTTGCTTGGAAAATCCCATGGATGGAGGAGCCTGTTAGGCTGCAATCCATGGGGTCGCTAAGAGTCAGACATGACTGAGCGACTTCACTTTCACTTTTCTCTTTCGTGCATTGGAGAAGGAAATGGCAACCCACTCCAGTGTTCTTGCCTGGAGAATCCCAGGGATGGGGGAGCCTGGTGGGTTGCCGTCTATGGGGTCGCACAGAGTCGGACACGACTGAAGTGACTTAGCATAGACTCCAGAACCATGAGACAATAAATTTCTCTTTTCAAGCCATCCAGTTCATTTTACTTTGTTCAGGCAGCCTTAGTAAAGTTATACAAGTATGATGCAACTGTTTTATAGTCTTAATTTCTTCCAGATTTATAGACAACAAATACGTTGAACACACACGCATGTAAGAACTCAAAAGAGTACAGTACATGTAAGCCTTCTTTAACAGAGTGCTTGCAGATTTAGTCAACAAAGTGATAAATGAAGGGTGAGATGAAGAATAGAGAAATCATAGTAAAAGTATTGATAGTAAACATTTAAGATTCAAAATTGTGGAAGCTGCTATTTCAGAAAAATTATGTTATAAACTTTAGTAATAATAATAAATACACTCAAATTGGGAGGTCGTTATTTATTTCCCAGTCTTTCACAACATATTTAAAACATACCATGTACAGTTCCTGGTACATAGATGATGAGGTTATTAGTAATGTTTTGCAAATATAAACACATGGAAGATAATACTTACAGTTTTTAGTTATAAATTTGATTTATATCTTTGAAGGGAGAATTTTAAAGATTTTTTTTCTTCTTTAATTTTTATATGCTTTTAACTGACAATGTTAGTAATAAGACAGGCAAACCAGAAGAAAGAGAAGCACTTATCTTACTCTTTCAAGGGGATTGAGTCAGGGATAGTTTAGTAAACAGCTGAGTTGAGGAATGATTCAGAAATAGTGAAGAAGTCTAAGATGAAGCATTCTTAGATATAAAAAAGGGGAAGAGATGTGAATAAATCAAAGGAAACATAAGATGTTCAACTTCAATGAGGGTCTTGAACAAATATTTTTAGAAAAGGAAAAGAAATAAAATATATTACTTTGTAATATAAAATAAAATAAAATATATTACTTTGAGACTAACACATACCTCTGGAACTGAAGCTTCCATCAGAGACAGTGGAGGAGGAACACATCCACCATCTTGTGCAATTTCCACTGGTTGATAAATGACCTCAGAAGGTTGTAGGTATAAGAATGGAGCAGAAGAGGCAGGAGACTAAAATACAAAATCATGTTTCTAATTAAAATCGGATTAGTTATTTCAATTAAACCAAATGACTTAACCAACACATGAGAGAAATACTGGTTTCACATTTTCACATTTTCCTAAAGTTGTTTTTAGGGACAACACAGAAGTATCTTAACAACAAACTAGGAACTCTAGGTTGCTATAAACTCCAATTATGTAGATATTATTAAATCACTTATTTATCACTTGCAAAGTTGCTTCAGTCATGTCCAACTCTGTGCGACCCCATAGACGGCAGCCCACCAGGCTCCCCCGTCCCTGGGATTCTCCATGCAAGAACACTGGAGTGGGGTGCCATTTCCTTCTCCAGTGCATGAAAGTGAAAACTGAAAGTGAAGTCACTCAGTCGTGTCCAACTCTTAGCATCAATTATAAGTACTAAAAGGTTCTTAGCACTTTAGAAGCTCATAAATAAAGACAATCATTAAGATAACTATTAAAGGTTGTAATAATATAATTTATGGTATTTAAATTGGCATTAATCTCACATGTTAGCAAAGTAATACTCAAAATTCTCCAACAGGATCAACAGTACATGAACCGAGAACTTCCAGATGTTTAAGTTGGATTTAGAAAAGGCAGAGGAACCAGAGATCAAATTGCTAGCATCTGTTGGATCATCGAAAAAGCAAGAGAGTTTCAGAAAAACTGTTTCTGCTTTATTGACTATGCCAAGCCTTTGACTGTGTGGATCACAATAAACTGTGGAAAATTCTGAAGGAGATGGGAATACCAGACCACCTGACCTGCCTCCTGTGAAATCTGTATGCAGGTCAAGAAGCAACAGTTAGAACTGGATATAGAACAACAAACTGGTTCAAAATTGGGAAAGGAGTATATCAAGGTTGTATATTGTCACCCTGCTTATCTAACATATGCAGAGAAAATCATGCAAAATGCTGGGCTGGACAAAGCACAAGCTGGAATCAAGACTGTCAATAACCTCAGATATGCAGATGACACCACCCTTATGGCAGAAAGCGAAGAGGAACGAAAGAGCCTCTTGATGAAGGTAAAAGAGGAGGGTGAAAAAGTTGGCTTAAAACTCAATATTCAGAAAACAAAGATCATGGCATCTGGTCCCATTACTTCATGGCAAATAGATGGGGAAACAATGGAAACAGTATTAGACTGTATTTTCTTGGGCTACAAAATCACTGTGAATGGTGACTATAGCCATGAAATTAAGACACTTGCTCCTTGGAAGAAAAGCTATGACCAACCTAGATAGCATAATAAAAAGCAGAGTATAAAACTAAAAACTAAAAACCATACTAAACCATACTAAAAACCATAGTCAAAGCTATGGTTTTTCTAGTAGTCATGTATGGATGAGAGCTGGACCATAAAGAAGGCTGAGCACCGAAGAACTGATGCTTTTGAACTGTGGTGCTGGAGAAGACTCGTGAGAGTCCCTTGGAATGCAAGGAGATCAAACCAGTCAATCATAAAGGAAATCAATCCTCAATATTCACTGGAGGGACTGATGCTGTAGCTGAAGCTCTACTCCTTTGGCCATCTGATGGGAGGAACTGACTCACTGGAAAAGACCTTGATGCCGGGAAAGATTGAAGGCAGGAGGAGAACGGAATGACAGAAGATGAGATGGTTGGATGGTATCACTGACTCAATGGGCATGAGTCTGAGCAAGCTCTGGGAAATGGTGAAGGACAGGGAAGCCTGGTGTGCTGCAGTCCACAGAGTTTCAAAGACTAGGACATGACTGAGAGACCGAACAACAACAAATGTCTCTTTTCAGCTTTCTGACTTCCCATGAAGTGGGACTTGTCAAACCAACTTTCTGGTGGTATACCATTTGTTATCAAAAGTTGAGAGATGGAATATTCATTTAGAAACATAAATAAAACTGAAGCAAAATCTGAAGTGAAGCTAGAAAATGCTCAGTTTTCTAATATTAATAACATATCACTTATTTATAAAATATTTTTACTTACATGGTCTCATTGTATCTTTACAAAAGTCATGTGAGAAAACTTTCCAAGGTATGGTATCATTAATTCCATTTGCAAATGAAAAAGCTGAGAAATATAGTGATTAAATGAATTGCCAAATCAGTTAATAAATCAGTATCACAGTTAATAAATACTAGAGGAAGGTCTCAAATCTAGTCTTCCTGACTTAAATATTCATGTAGTCTTCACAAAAACAGTGAAAAAAGTTAAAAGTTAGTATTTACCTGAGGAACATTCCACTGCCATTGACCTGGTAGACACTGTGCAGGGGCCTAAAATGAAAAAAAACAAAAAAAAAAAAACAAAAAAAGCCCACCAGATTGTAAACAAGCGTTAAAACTGAGTATCTACCTGTAAAAGTATGAAGTTGAATCCCTATACTTCAAACCATACACAAAAATTAACCCAACATGGATAAAAGATAGACATGTAAGAGCCAAAACTACAAAACTCTTAGAAGAAAACACAGATGTAAATCTTTGTGACTTTGAACCAGGCAATTAAAAAAATATGACATCAAAAGCACAGGAAACAATAAAGAGAAAAAAGATAAACTGGATTTCACTAACATGAAAAACTTTTGTGGGGCAAAAGACACCATCAAGGAGGTAAAAATAAACCAGAAGACTGGAAAAATATTTATAAATTATATATCTGATAAGGAACTTGTATCTAAGCAAAGAACCCATATAGCTCAATAATAAAAGGCAAGTAACCCAATATAAGGGCTTCCCTTGTGGCTCAGCTGGTAAAGAATCTGAGTGCAATGCAGGGGACCTGGGTTCAATCCCTCGGTTGGGAAGATCCCTGGAGAAGGGAAAGGCTACCCACTCCAGTATTCTGGCCTGGAGAATTCCAAGGGGGTTGCAAAGAGTCCGATACGACTGAGTGACTTTCACTTAAGAATCACTTAACCCAATATAAAAATTGGTTAAAGATATGAACACACATTAGTGCAAAGAAAATACACAAAAACCATAAATAAGCATCTAAAAGATATTCAACATCATTTGCCTTGTAATCCTCTTCATAGATCAAAGCCTTGTTGTAGTGAAGGGGCTTGACTAACTCAATGAAACTATGAGCCATGCCAGGCAGGGCCACCCAAGATGGATGGGTCACAGCAAAGAGTTCTGACAAAATGGGATCCACTGGAGGAGGGAGTGACAAACCATTCTAGTATTCTTGCTGTTGAGAACCCCATGAGCAGTATGAAAAGGCAAAAAGATATACCACCATAAAATGAGTCCCCCATGTCTGTAGGTGTCCAATGTGCTACTAAGGAAGAGCAGGGAGATAGTTCCAGAAGAATGAAAAGGTTGGGCCAAAGCAGAAATGACGCCTGGTTGTGGATGTGGCTGGTGGTGAAAAGAAGTCTAATGCTGTAAAAACAATATCACATAGAAACCTCTGGAATGTTAGATCCATGAATCAAGGTAAACTAGACATGGTCAAGTAGGAGATGGTAAAAGTGAACATTGACATTTTAGGAATCAGTGAACTAAAATAGATGGGAATGGGCGAATTTGATTCAGATGACCATTGTATCTACTGCTGTGGGCAAGAATCCCTTAGAAGAAATGGAATAGCCCTCATAGCCAACAAGAGAGTCTGAAATGCACTGCTACTGCTGCTGCTAAGTCGCTTCAGTCGTGCCCGACTCTGCGACCCCATGGACGGCAGCCCACCAGGCTCCCCTGTCCCTGGGATTCTCCAGGCAAGAACACTGGAGTGGGTTGCCATTTCCTTCTCCAATGCATGAAAGTGAAAAGTCAAAGTGAAGTTGCTCAGTCGTGTCCGACTCTTCGCGACCCCATGGACTGCAGCCTACCAGGCTCCTCTGTCCATGGGATTTTCCAGGCAAAAGTACTGGAGTGGGGTGCACACTGGGCATAGCAAATACCCCTTTCCAACAACACAAGAGACAACTTTTCATATGGGCACTGGCAGATGATCACCGAAATCAGACTGCTTGTACTCTTTGCAGCCAAAGATGGAGAAGCTCTATACAGTCAGCAAAAAAACAAGACCAGCAACAGACTATGGTTCAGATTATCAGCTCCTTACTGCAAAATTCAGGCTTAAATTGAAAAAAGTAGGGAAAACCACTAGGCCATTCAGGTATGACCTAAATCCAATCTTTTATGATTATACAGTGGAGGTGATGAATAGATGAAAAGGATCAGATATGGCAGATAAGAGTGCCTGAAGAACTATGGTCAAGGTTTCTAACACTGTACAGGAGGTGGTGACCAAAACCATCCCAAAGAAAAAGAAATGCAAGAAGGCAAAGTGGTGGTCTGATCAGGCTTTTCAAATAGCTGAGGAAAGAAGAGAAGCAAGCAAGGAAGAAAGGGAAAGATAAACCAAACTGAATGCAGAGTTCCAGAGAATAACAAGGAGAGATAAGAAGGACTTCTTCCATGAACAATGCAAAGAAGTAGAGGGAAACAACAGAATAGGAAAGACTAGAGATTTCTTCAAGAAAACTGGAGATATCAAGGGAACATTTCATGCAAAGATAGGGACAACAAAGCATAGAAATGTTAAGGACCTAACAGAAGCAGAAGAGATTAAGAGGCGGCAAGAATACACAGAACTACACAAAAAAAAGGTCTTCATGACAGGGATAACCACGACGGTGTGGTCACTCACCTAGAGCCAGACATCCTAGAGTGTGAAGTCAAGTGGGCCTTATGAAGCATTACTACAAACAAAGCTAGCAGAGGTGATGGAATTCTAGCTGAGCTATTTAAAATCCTAAGATGATGCTGTTAAAGTACTGTGCTCAATGTGTCAGCAAATTTGGAAAACTCAGCAGCAGCCACAGGGTTGGAAAACGTCAGTTTTTATTCCACTCCCAAAGAAGCACAGTACCAAAAAATGTTCAACCTACCATACAACTGCACTCATTTCACATGCTAGTGTGAAAAATCCTTCAAGCTAGGCTTCAGCACTATGTGAACTGAGAATTTCCAAATATACAAACTGGGTTTAGAAATGGCAGAGGAACCAGAGATCAAATTGTCAACATTTGTTGGATCATGGAGAAAAGAAGTGAATTTCAGAAAAACATCTTCTTATGCTAACCCTGTTTATTTAACTTATATGCAGAGTACATCATGAGAAATGTTGGACTGGAAGAAGCACAAGCTGGAATCAAGATTGCCGGGAGAAATATCAATAACATCAGATATGCAGATGACACCACCCTTATGGCAGAAAGTGAAGAGGAACTCAAAAGCCTCTTGATGAAAGTGAAAGAGGAGAGTGAGAAAGTTGGGTTAAAGCTCAACATTCAGAAAACGAAGATCATGGCATCCGGTCCCATCACTTCATGGGAAATAGATGGGGCAACAGTGGAAACAGTGTAAGACTTTATTTTTCTGGGCTCCAAAATCACTACAGATGGTGACTGCAGCCATGAAATTAAAAGACGCTTACTCCTTGGAAGAAGTTATGACCAACCTAGATAGCATATTCAAAAGCAGAGACATTACTTTGCCAACAAAGGTTCGTCTAGTCAAGGCTGTGGTTTTTCCTGTGGTCATGTATGGATGTGAGAGTTGGACTGTCAAGAAGGCTGAGCGCCAAAGAATTGATGCTTTTGAACTGTGGTGTTGGAGAAGACTCTTGAGAGTCCCTTGGACTGCAAGGAGATCCAACCAGTCCATTCTAAAAGAGATCAGCCCTGGGTGTTCTTTGGAAGGAATGATGCTAAAGCTGAAACTCCCAGTACTTTGGCCACCTCATGTGAAGAGTTGACTCATTGGAAAAGACTCTGATTCTGGGAGGGATTGGGGGCAGGAGGAGAAGGGGACGACAGAGGATGAGATGGCTGGATGGCATCACTGACTCGATGGACGTGAGTCTGAGTGAACTCTGGGAGTTGGTGATGGACAGGGAGGCCTGGCGTGCTGCAATTCCTGGGGTCGCAAAGAGTCGCACACGACTGAGAGACTGATCTGATCTGATCTGATCTGATGCTTCATTGACTATGCTAAAGCCTTTGACTGTGTGGAACACAACAAACTGTGGAAAATTCTTAAAGAGATGGGAATACCAGACCACCTTACCTGGCTCCTGAGAAATCTGTATGTGGGTCAAGAAGCAACAGTTAGAACTGGACATGGAATAAAGGACTGGTTCAAAATTGGGAAAGGAGTGCAATAAGGCTGTATATTGTCACACTGATCATTTAAACTCATATGCAAAGTACACCATGCAAAATGCCAGGTTGGATGAATTACAGGCTGAAATTAAGACTGCTGGGAGAAGTATCAACAATCTCATATATACAGATGATACCACTCTAATGGCAGAAAGTGAAGAGGAACTAAAGAGCTTCGTGACAGAGGATGAGAGGAGAGGGAAAAAGCTGGCTTAAAAAATCAACAATCAAAGAACTAATATCATGGCATCTGGTCCCATTCAGTTCAGTTCAGCTCAGTTCAGCTGCTCAGTCGTGTCTGACTCTTTGCGACCCCATGAATCGCAGCACGCCAGGCCTCCCTGTCCATCACCAACTCCCAGAGTTCACTCAGACTCACGTCCATCGAGTCGGTGATGCCATCCAGCCATCTCATCCTCTGTCGTCCCCTTCTCCTCCTGCCCCCCGTCCCTCCCAGCATCAGAGTCTTTTCCAATGAGTCAACTCTTCGCATCAGGTGGCCAAAGGACTGGAGTTTCAGCTTTAGCATCAGTCCTTCCAATGAACACCCAGGACTGATCTCCTTTAGAATGGACTGGTTGGATCTCCTTGCAGTCCAAGGGACTCTCAAGAGTCTTCTCCAACACCACAGTTCAAAAGCATCAATTCTTCGGTGCTCAGCTTTCTTCACAGTGCAATTCTCACATCCATACATGACCACAGGAAAAACCACAGCCTTGACTAGACGGACCTTTGTTGGCAAAGTACTGTCTCTGCTTTTTAATAAGCTGTCTAGGTTGGTCATAACTTTCCTTCCAAGGAGTAAGCGTCTTTTTAATTTCATGGCTGCAGTCACCATCTGCAGTGATTTTGGAGCCCAGAAAAATAAAGTCTGACACTGTTTCCCCATCTATTTCCCATGAAGTGATGGGACTAGATGCCATGATCTTAGTTTTCTGAATGTTGAGCTTTAACCCAACTTTTTCACTCTCCTCTTTCACTTTCATCAAGAGGCTTTTGAGTTCCTCTTCACTTTCTGCCATAAGGGTGGTGTCATCTGCATATCTGAGGTTATTGATATTTCTCCCAGCAATCCTGATTCCAGCTTGTGCTTCTTCCAGCCCAGCGTTTCTCATGATGTACTCTGCATAGAAGTGAAATAAACAGGGTGACAATATACAGCCTTGATGTACTCCTTTTCCTATTTGGAACCAGTCCGTTGTTCCATGTCTGGTTCTAACTGTTGCTTCCTGACCTGCATGTAGGTTTCTCAAGAGGCAGGTCAGGTAGTTTGGTATTCCCATCTCTTTCAGAATTTTCCACAGTTTCTTGTGATCCACACAGTCTTTGGCATAGTCAATAAAGCAGAAATAGATGTTTTTCTGGAAGTCTCTTGCTTTTTCTATGATCCAGTGGATGTTGGCCATTTGATCTCTGGTTCCTCTGCCTTTTCTAAAACCAGCTTGAACATCTGGAAGTTCACGGTTCATGTATTGCTGAAGCTACTTCATGGCTAATAGAAGGGGGAAAAAGTGGAAGCACTAACAGATTTTACTTTCTTGGGCTTCAAAATCACTGTGAATGGACTGTAGCCATGAAATTAAGATGTTTGCCCCTTGGAAGAAAAGCTATGACAAACCTAGAGAGCATATGAAAAAGTAAAGACATCACTTTGCCGATAAAGTTCTGTATAGTCAAAGCTATGGTTTTTCCAATAATTGTGTATGGATGTGAGAATTGGGACATAAAGAACACTGAGCACCGAAGAACTGATGCTTTTGGATTGTGGTGCTGGGGAAGACACTTGAGAGTCCCCTGGACTGCAAGGAGATCAAACCAGCCAATCCTAAAGGAAATCAACCTTGAATATTCGTTGGAAGGACTGATTCTGAAGCTGAAGCTGCAATACTTTGCCCACCTGATGCAAAGAGCTGACTCACTAGAAAAGACCCTGACGCTGGGAAAGATTGAAGGCAAAAGGAGATGAGAGTGGCAGAGGATGAGATAGATAGCATCACTGACTCAATGGACACATGTTTTTGAGCAAACTCTTGGAGATGGTGAAGGACAGGGAAGCATGGCATGCTGCAGTTCATGGGGAAGCAGAGAGTTAGACATTCCTTAGTGACTGAACAGCAACAACAATAGAAATCAAAACTACACTGTGGTATCACTTCACATACACTAGTATGGCTATAGTAAAAAATGTAGATAATATGTGTGTGCAAAGATGTGGAGAAACCCTCATAAACTGCTGGTGGGACTGTAAAATGGTGCAGCCTTTTGGAAAGTATGACACATCCTTAAAAGGTTAAATATAGAGATACCATTTGATTTAGCAATTCCATTCCTAGATACAAGACCTAAGAGAAACGAAAACATAAGTCCACAAAAAAATCTGTACACAAATGTTCATAACAGCATTATCTGTAAGAGAGTAAAGGTGGAAACAACCCAAAAGTCCATCAACAAATGAACAGATAAACAAAATGTGGTATAGGCATATAATGTCCATAATAGGCAAATCTATAAAGACAGAAAGTATTGATATATTATTGGTTGCTTAGGACAGGGAGGAGGGGGTAAGAGGAATGACTACTAATGGGTAAAGCTCCCCTGCACCCCATGGTACGGTAGCAACTGTAAATTTAGTAAAAACTACTCTGTTGTAAACTACTCCCCTGGTGGCTCAGATGGTAAAGCATCTGCCTACAATGCGGGAGACCCGGGTTCAATCCCTGGGTCGGGAAGATCTCCTGGAGAAGGAAATGGCAACCCACTCCAGTATTCTTGCCTGGAAAATCCCAAGGGTGGAGAAGCCTAGTAGGCTACAGTCCATGGCGTCTGAAAGAGTCAAACATGACTGAGAGTCAAACACGACTGAGTGACTTCATTTTTCACTCTGTTGTACAGCTTCCCAGGTGGCACTAGAGGTAGAGAACCCGCCTGCCAATGCAGGAGACACAAGAGATGTGGGTTTGATCTCTGAGTCAGGAAGATCCCCTGGAGAAGGGCATGGCAATGCACTCCAGTATTCTTGCCTGGAGAATCCCATGGACAGAGGAACCTGGTAGGCTAGCTACAGTCCATAGGGTTGCAAAGAGTTAGACACGGCTGAAGCAACTTAGCACACATTCTGTTGTACTCTTTGAAAAGGTGAATTGTATATGGTATATGAATATCTAAATAAAGCTGTTATGTAAATAAAAAAGAGAGTCAAGTTATTTAAAGTACTTATTGTAAGATGACAATAGTAAAGACAGTCTTTTTATTTCTTAAATCATTTGTATTATTCTTTAATAATAAATGTTTTAGCTTATTGTCCACCTTTAATAAAATTTTTTTTAATTATTAAAGTAAAAAAGACAGTAGATAAGATTCCATGAATCTACTATCGAAATGGTTAATTTCAGGCAGACCACATCAACTGCTAGTGGATAACATCAATATGATAATCAAGTGAGGTGTGTTCTTTATACCATGTTTAAAAAGGCAGGATAATCTCTTAAGAAAATATTTTAATAAAAATCTGAAATAACATGATTAATGTGCAGATTTGTTAGATAAATAAAATCACTATCTACTTCTGAAGTGAAATATACAAAATAAATAAATACTGACTGAACCAGTCATTATCTGATTTGACTAACAAAAACTGATAAAGCTATCAATCTCAGAATTTGTAAAAAGAGCAAGGGAAGAGATTATCAAAGTGGCAGTTTTAAGGGCAGGATGATGATGAATAAATAAATAACTGGAAAGAAATAGGCAAAGTTAAATTATTTCTTACATTGCAAAATATTATGTTACAAATTGGTACAAAAATCCTTCCCAAGTATATCTAGGTAATATACTTCCAGTTTTGTAATCTGTGTCAAGTGGAAAATCAGAGCCAAAGTATAAAACTAAACTGTATTAGAAACTTTACAGAATACATCTATGTCATGCATGTACATATGTAATCAATTAATGGAGAAGCTGGACTCCACAAAGTGCAAGCAGAAAGCAACTTCAATCTTTCTTACCCCTGGCACTTTAAAAGCACTTTGTTAAAACTAGTGTTTACCAGTGGTGAGAGGGAAGGGGGAAGGAAAAAAAGGGTGGGGGTTAAAAGGTACAAACTATTATGTATAAAATTAATAAGCTGTAAGGATATAATGGCAACCCACTCCAGTATTCTTGCCTGGAAAATCCCATGGACAGAGGAGCCTGCAGGGCCGCAGTCTGTGGGGTCAGACAGGACTGAGCAACAGGGATATACAGGGTCTGCGTGCAGGTTAAGTTGCTTTAGTTGTATCCAACTCTATGACCCTATGCACTGTAGCCCGCCAAGCTCCTCTGTTCATGGGGTTCTCCAGGCAAGAATACTGGAGTGGGTTGCCATTTCCTCCTCCAAGGGATCTCCTTGAGCCAAGGATCAAACCCACATCTCTTAGCTCTCTTGCACTGGCAGTCAGGTTCCTTACCACCAGTGCCACCTGAGAAGCCCACACAGGGAATACAGACATTTAAAAAATAATTTTATTTATTTTTGGCTGTGCTGGGTCCTTGTTGCTATGCTCGGACTTCCTCTAGTTGAGGTGAGTGGGGGCTACTCTCTAGTTGGGGTGTGTGGGCTTCTCACAGAGGTGGCTCCTCTTGTTCCTGAGCAAAGGTTCTGAGTGTATGGGCTTCAGTAGTTGTGGCATGTGGGTTCAGCAGTTGTGGCTTCCTGGGTCTAGAGCACAGACTCAATAGTTGTAGTGCATAGGCTTAGTTGCTCCATGGCATGTGAGAACTTCCTGCATGAGGGATTGAACCCGAGTCTCTTGCACTGGCAGGTGAACTCTCCACCACTGAGCCACCAGGGAAGTCCTGGCCAATATTTTATAATAACTATAAAGGGAGTAAAATCAATAAAAATTTTGAATCACTATGATGTACACTGAAGCTAATGTACATCAACTATACTTCACTAAAAAATGAATTTTTCAAAGGGTAAACAAATAAAAATCACTGTGTTGAGCTGGTTTTCCTAGCCTCCAAATAAAAATCAGGAAAAATTATTTTTTGGCATGTTAACAGATTCCACAGTTTACTGTGATCCACACAGTCAAAGGCTTTGGCATAGTCAATAAAGCAGAAATAGATGTTTTTCTAGAACGCTCTTGCTTTTTCAATGATCCAGCAGATGTTGGCAATTTGATCTCTGGTTCCTCTGCCTTTTCTAAAACCAGCTTGAACATCTGGAAGTTCACAGTTCACGTATTGCTGAAGCCTGACTTGGAGAATTTTGAGCATTACAGGTCAGGAAGCAACAGTTAGAACTGGACATGGAACAACAGACTGGTTCCAAATAGGAAAAGGAGTACGTCAAGGCTGTACACTGTCACCCTGCTTATTTAACTTATATTCAGAGTACATCATGAGAAACGCTAGGCTGGAAGAAGCACAAGCTGGAATCAGGATTGCTGGGAGAAATATCAATAACCTCAGATGTGCAGATGACACCACCCTTATGGAAGAAAGTGAAGAGGAACTCAAAAGCCTCTTGATGAAAGTGAAAGAGGAGAGTGAAAAAGTTGGCTTAAAGCTCAACATTCAGAAAACTAAGATCATGGCACCTGCTCCCATCACTTCATGGGAAATAGATGGAGAAACAGTGGAACAGTGCCAGACTTTATCTTTTTGGGCTCCAAAATCACTGCAGATGGTGACTGCAGCCATGAAATTAAAAGACGCTTACTCCTTGGAAGGAAAGTTATAACCAACCTAGATAGCATATTCAAAATCAGAGACATTCATTACTTGCCAACAAAGGTCCGTTTAGTCAAGGCTATGGTTTTTCCAGTGGTCATGTATGGATGTGACAGTTGGACTGTGAAGAAGCCTGAGCGCCAAAGAATTGATGCTTTTGAACTGTGGTGTTGGAGAAGACTCTTGAGAGTCCCTTGGACTGCAAGAAGATCCAACAAGTCCATTCTGAAGGAGATCAGCCCTGGGTGTTCTTTGGAAGGAATGATGCTAAAGCTGAAACTGCAGTACTTTGGCCACCTGATGCGAAGAGTTGACTCATTGGAAGAGACTCTGATGCTAGGAGGGATTGGGGGGCAGGAGGAGAAGGGGACAACAGAGGATGAGATGGCTGGATGGCATCACCATCTCAATGGACCTGAGTCTGAGTGAACTCCGGGAGATGGTGATGGACAGGGAGGCTTGGTGTGCTGAGATTCATGGGGTCGCGAAAAGTCAGACATGACTGAGCAACTGAACTGAATTGAACAGATTCCAAATGCTGACTCTTTTGTCAGGTACTTTTTTCTTTGGTGATGTCCTTGCTGGGAACTCCTGACTACAATTTTAGACCTAGATTCTAGGGGTCTACTTCACATAGATTTTTTTCTCTCCTGGGGTCACTTTATACTTTTTTGGAAAGATTTTCTTCTACGAAGTTCCTATCTTGCTTTTGGGAAAAAAACTTCGCTTGCTGTGAGATGTTAAGCATGTTCCCCCTGTAGCCTTCTTTTCTAGCTCTGCTTCCATAGTCCACATCACCTAGAGGAAGGCATGGCAACCCATTCCAGTATTCTTGCCCAGAGAACCCCATGGATGGAGGAGCCTGGTGGGCTATAGTCCATAGCATCACAAAGAGTTGGACATGACTGAAGTGACTTAGCAAGCATGCATGCACAGGTCTAAAAGATTCTATCTCACAAATTCCAGGGGACAAATATTAAACTCTCTTCAGTTCAGTTCAGATGCTCAGTTGTGTCCGACTCTTCGCGACCCCAGGAATTGCAGCACGCCAGGCCTCCCTGTCCATCACCAACTCCCAGAGTTCACTCAGACTCACGTCCATCGAGTCAGTGATGCCATCCAGCCATCTCATCCTCTGTCGTCCCCTTCTCCTCCTGCCCCCCAATCCCTCCCAGCATCAGGGTCTTTTACAATGAGTCAACTCTTCGCATGAGATGGCCAAAGTACTGGAGTTTCAGCTTTAGCATCATTCCTTCCAAAGAAATCCCAGGGCTGAGCTCTTTCACAATGGACTGGCTGGACCTCCTTGCAGTCCAAGGGACTCTCAAGTCTTCTCCAACACCACAGTTCAAAAGCATCAATTCTTTGGCATTCAGCCTTCTTCACAGTCCAACTCTCACATCCATACACGACCACAGGAAAAACCATAGCCTTGAGTAGACGGACCTTTGTTGGCAAAGTAATGTCTCTGCTTTCAAATATGCTATCTAGGTTGGTCATAACTTTCCTTCCAAGGAGTAAGAGTCTAAACTCTCTTAGTCATTATCTCTCAAGTCCTCTTCACTTGGTTGAGAATGGGAAATGCCATAGCATTCTAAAACTCTCTTGTTAAAAAAGCCTCATTCGGGGATGATATGGGAGAATGGCATTAAAACATGTATAATATCATATAAGAAAAAAAAAAGCCTCATTACCAGTCTTCTTTATTAACCTCATCCTCAAGATGTGGTTAATAATGAGCACATCCTCATGCAAAATGGGCAATAAGCTAAGGGTCCTAAAACTGGTTTCATGACTATTGGTTTGTCTTGTTAAACAGCCCATTATCTAATGTTGTCTTTGGGACCTCTCAAAATTTTGAATTAGGAACAGTCACGCTACACATGTACTTTAAATAAAGGCCATCAAGTTACTTTCATTTTTACTAAGTGAATAAAATACTTTAGATAATTTTATACTTAGCATAGTAACAGAGAATTTAAGAACAACTCCCCCAAACCTAGTCTAATACTAAAATAATTTCAGTAACCATAATATTTCATATGGGTCTAATAAAGTTCAAAAAAAAAAAACAAAAAACCCAGAGACAAAGTCTTCTACTATTTCAAAGGTATAAAAGAATGTGATTTTATTTGCGAATGCTATAGACCAGAAGTGAAAGTGAAGTTGCTCAGTCGTGTCTGATTCTTTGTAACCCCATGGACTGTAGTCTACCAGGTTCGTCAGTCCATGGAATTTTCCAGGCAAGAGTACTGGAGTGGGTTGCCATTTCCTTCTCCAGAAGTAGGCAACCATTTTCTGTAAAGGGCTAATGGGCAAGTATTTTAAGCTTGCAGGCCATATATCTCTGTTGCAACCACTCAACTCTTCTACTGTAGCACAAAAGCAGCCACAAACAATTATGTAAACAAATATGGCTGTTTTACATTTTATTTACAAGACACCAAAATGGTCTGGCATTAGAGTTTACTTACCCTCAACCTCCCATAAGAATTAATGAAAAGAAGAATGTTGATTAACTTAAAGAAGCTGTCATAAATCACATTATTTTATTATGATATGTTTATTAAATATAATAACTAGAAACTGACATAACAATAACATTAAAAAAAAATCAGCCTGTGGTCCAGTATTTTCATAATACCTTGGAAATTATTTCTATGTTAGCCATGGGAGCAAAACCTACCCTATGACATTTGATAAAAGTAAGTCCTTTATTGGACAGACTGATGCTGAAGTTCCAATACTTTGGCCACCTGATGCAAAGAGCCAACTAACTGGAAAAGACCCAGATGCTGGGTAAGATTAAAGGCAAAAGAAGGAGAGGGTGGCAGAGGACAAGATGGTTAGATAGCATCACCAACTCAATGGACATGAATTTGAGCAAACTCCAGGAGATAGTGAAGGACAGGGAAGCCTGGCATGCTGCAGTCCATGGGGTGGGGTGGCAAAGAGTCGGACATGACAACAGCATGAGTAAACTATCTTCTTATATGACATGTAGATCCCTCATTAAAAAAAAAGAAAATACCACTGCTATCAAGGCTTAACTACCTCTTTTAAATTACGAGAGTATTTATTTGCATGAGAAAGACTAAAATGAAAGCTATCAAAAAAAGACTGAAACTATCAAAGATTTGCATTGTAATTTAATGTTTACCTGGTAGTGATATGCAGGTTGTTGATAAACAGGCTGAGCTACCATCACAGGGGAACTAGATATAGAACGTGACTGTTAAGAGCAAAGAAAAGTAGCAAAAATTATTTTAGGCAAAATTCTTTAAAATTGTTTATGACAAAGTTTATCTTAACACTGTTACCTAAACCCTGTCAACTTACAGTTTATGACTGGAAATATAATTTTCCCACCTCTTATTGATATTATTGCAACTCCACTTCAAGTTTATTAAAATTATCACAATATTTCTACTTCCATGTGGTTTCATTTCCACAGTAATGTTAAAACCACCCCCAGAAAAGTTGCTTTTATGAATAAATACAGTTTCTAAGAGAATATTTCCCTGATGCTGGGAAATATTCTTTCCCTGATGCTGGGAAAGATTGAAGGCAGGAGGAGAAGGGGACAGAAAATGAGGCTGTTAGATGGCATCTCTGACTTGATGGACATGAGTTTGAGCTAGCTCCAGGAGTTGGTGATAGACAGAGAAGCCTGGCATGCTGCAGTCCATGGGGTTACAAAGAGTCGGACACGACTGAGTGACTGAACTGAAGACAATATTAGATGAAAACTAGCAGCTGGAGTTAAGGTGACATAGCTTATTTCCATTGCGGAGACAAGCAGTAGATGTTTACACAGCATTTAGAACTGAATGAATAATCATACCTTATTTGCCACTAATTTCCCACTACTTACAAATAATCAACATCCTATTCCTTTATTATATATTTAATTAAAGCAAGTGCATTATTTATTGAAGAATATTAAACTCTATTTTAAATAAGTCATCTAATAAATTTACAAGTGATTTGTTTGATAAACGTACATATAACACTTGATTATTCAGAGTAATAGAATAAACCTCAAAATAGATTATTTAAAGCCAGATCATTCTAAAACAGGCAAACTGTATTACAAAATAGGTAAAATAGGCTTTAAAGACAGCAATTAAAATTCAATTTGTATCAATGTATGGCAAAACCAATACAATATTGTAAAGTAAAAAAAAAATAATTCATTTTGTAACATGGGATCTAATTTGTACTGTTTTGTTTTAGTGTTCACCCATCCACCCCAAATGAAGAAAAGTATCATGGTTTTGCATAATTTTCAGACAATTGTGTACTAATAAAATTGTACTACAGATTAACATTTGAAAATAATAATGTAATTTATATTAACACATTAAAGGAGAAAAAATGATACTCTCAGCAGACACAGAAACTACACTGTTAAAATTTTCAATACCCTTTCAGGATAAAAAGTTAGTAAACAGAGTAAACAAATAACTTTCTTAATTGATTTAGGTCAGTAATTCTCAACCAGGTGGGACACTGCACTCCCAGGAAATATTTGGTAGTATTTTGGTTTTCATAAATGTAGGGAGGCTAGGAATCCACTAAAAATCCTGCAATGTACAGGACAGTTTCTGCAAAAAAGAAACAATCATCTGACCCCAAATGTCAACAGTGCTAAGATGGAGAAAACTTGGTTAAAGTTTAGAGTATCTTAACATATCTATATCTACGTAGGTTTTGAAAGATACTCATATAAACCTTAATGATTAATTACTGAACTTTTTTCATTTTTTTAAGAACAAGATTATGGTGTTAAAACATAAATAATGTAGCAGAGACATTGCCAATGCAATAACTTGATGAGGAAAAATGAGAAAGAATGCTGAAGTATTGAAGAAATATATTGAATTCTAAATGACTGCCTATATGAGAGTTTGGCAGGGTTAATGATAAAATATCAACACTTAAAAATCCAAAGCATTATTACACACCAGTCGCAGTCTATTAGGCAACGTGATTAAAAAAAAATACACCATAATAAAAGCAACAAAAACTACAGAGTACCTAAGAATAAATCAAGCAAAAGATATGCCAAACTTTTTTTTACAGAGAAAGAAAAATTTTATTGATTGATGGAAACCCTAAACACTGTTTATGAATGGGAAAATTCAGTATCATGACTAAATGTCCCACGTAAATCTATATATTTAACACAATTCTAATAAAAATAGTCTCTTCACAGAGCTGAACAAGCTGAATTATAAAATGTATAAAAGCAAAGACTTAAGACAGATGAGGGACTCCTGAAGCAGAGAGTGAGATTACTGCCCTATCAGATTTTAAGATCTCTTACAAAGCAACAGGAATTGAAAAAAAAAAACTGGGCAGGGCAAGCAAGTATACCAATAGAACATAACAGAGAGCACAGAAAGACTCCCACACACAGAAACTTGGTGTTTTACAGAGGATTCATTTCAAAAAAGTGGAAGAGGATGGATTAGTCAATATATAAACTCCAAATTAAAGATCTAGATATGAAAAGCAGCAACACAGTATTAAAAATAGACACGAAAAGCCAAAACATAAAACATTAATACATCTATTAACATTAAAACAAAGAAACTGTGTATGACAAAAATCATAAAGTTAATGGACAAGGCACAAACTAAAAGATATTTACAACCCATTGAATTCATACCATGAACTCAAGAAGACAATCCCAACAGAAAAAAATGGGTAAAAGACATAAAGAGGAATCCAACAGAAGAAACTGAAATGGCAAATAAATATATAAAAATATATTTAGTATTACCACTAACTAGGCAAATGAAAAGTAAAACAAGATATCATTTCATAAAAATACTGGCAAAAATATTGGCAAAAATTAATTTTGTCAATAATATTCCAGAATCTAGTAAATCAACAAACTGGCAGATTATAGAGAAATTAAAGCTCTCATAAACTGTTACATAACCTCTATACCGGTAAATTTTAGAAAGATATTTGGGAACATTTAGTCATACATGTGAAGTCTATAAATGTAAAGTTTTACTTATATACATATGTCATGGCCTAGACCAAGGAAGGAAAAATCTTCCAGTCATACATGAGCATGAATACGTTTAAGAGTATTAATTTTCAGGTATTTCATATGGTCTTCTTCCTGATTTCATCTGTCTGCAAATATATCTGTGTACAATGAATTCTTTTCAAAACTCCCCTTTCACAATTACTTTTCCCCTGGACTATGAAAGGCACACTCCCAACTCATTTTGGATCTTGCTATAATGCTCTGTTTTGGAATGGAAACAGTAACAGAGCATCGAACAAATAGGTAATTTAAGAAGACAATACTTTTGAGAAATAGAAAAGAGCAAAGCAAAAAGAGCTTGTATAAGAAATATAAAGGGGGAGATAATGGAGAAGGCAATGGCACCCCACTCCAGTACTCCTGCCTGCAAACTCCCATGGACGGAGGAGCCTGGTGGGCTGTAGTCCATGGGGTCGCTAAGAGTCGGACACGATTGAGCGTCTTCACTTTCACTTTTTACTTTCATGCACTGGAGAAGGCAATGGCAACCCACTCCAGTGTTCTTGCCTGGAGAATCCCAGGGACAGGGGAGCCTCGTGGGCTGCTGTCTATGGGGTCACACAGAGTTGGACACGACTGAAGTGACTTAGTAATAGTAGTAGTACCTTATTTCAAATACACAGAACAAAATAAATTACATGATGGTCACAGAGATACGTATTAATTTACTCATTTGAACTTAAAAATAAAGTCAGAATTTTCTAATAGAAATTAAAAAGTTTTATTTGATTGACTAATTTGGTTAATTAGTTTTGCTGCTAACTGAATTACACAGTGGGCATTTTCCATTTTTTTTAACTGCAAGATAATTTACATGACATTTCAAATGTATAACAATGATTATACATATGTATAAAGAATAAAATGATAATCACAATGAGTCTAGTCAACATCCATCACTACACTTAAGACATTTTCCAATCTTACATGAAATCTATAGCTACAAAGTTTCATACAAATAATTTCTAAAGCAAATCTATTGTACAATGTATTAGGTTGGTAGAAAAGTAACTGTGGTTTCAGACCGTGAATTTTAAACCATTATAGCTAGGCTCAAAACAGCTTTATTAATCAAAAGAGGAACCACTACAATCAACACATTTTTGCTAACAAGAAATAAGTTCGTTTATTCTTGTAGCATAAAAATTGGTGCTTCAAGGAATTGACAAACTCTTGGAAAGCGTTTTCTGCCTCCTGCTAGTTGTGGAAGTGTTTTTCTACAATAACTTGTCAAGATGCTTGAAGAAGTGGTAGTCCACTGGGGAGAGGTAAGGTGAATATGGTGGATGAGGCAAAACTTTGTAGCCCAATTTGATCAACTTTTGAAGCATTAGTTGTGCAACATGTGGTCGGGTGACGTCATGGAGAACTGGGCCCATTCTGTTGACTATAGGCATTGCAGTTTTTGGTGCATCTCATTGATTTGTTGAGCATACTTGTCAGATGTAATGGTTTTACCAGGATTCAAAAGCTGTACTGGATCAGATGAGCAGCAGACCACCAAACAGTGACCATGATCTTTTTTCATTAGATGTTTGGCTTTGGGAAGTGCTCTGGAGCTTCTTCTTAGTCCAGCCACTGAGCTGGTCGTCACTGGTTGTCATATAAAATCCACTTTTCGTTGCAGGTCACAATCCGATAAAGAAATGCTTCACTGCTGTTATGCAGAATAAGAGAAGATGACACTTAAAAACAATTTAAAAAAAAATTTTTGGTCAGCTCACGAGGCACCCAATTTTTTTCACCTTTCTAGTTTGCGTCAAATGCCAAATGGCCACAGAATGGTTGACACTGAGTTCTTTGGCAACTTCTCGTGTAGTTTAAGATGATCAGCTTCGATTTTGGCTTTCTGTTGGTCACTGTCAACTTTCAATGGCCGGCCACTACACTCCTCATCTTCAAGGCTCTCATCTCCTCTGCAAAACTTCTTGAAACAGCACCGCATTGTATGTTCATTAGTAGTTCCTGGGACAAATGTGTTACTGATGTTGCAAGCTGTCTCTACTGCTTTAAGACGTATTTTGAACTCAAATAAGAAAACTGCTCAAATTTGTTTTTTCTCTAACATCATTTCCCTAGTCTAAAATAAACAGAAAGTAGTTAAGTCATTAGCAAAAAAAAACACAAAGAAATGTCATTAACATGATGTGTAACATAACCACATTTATTTAAAAATGTATTCCAATATCAAACAGCAAAGTTCAACAATGCAAGACCACAGTTACTTTTGCACCAACCCAATATGTCTAAACTATTTAAAACTCGGTAAATTTCAGATTTCAGCTTAAATGAGTGAGAGTATTCCTAATTTTTCAAAAAACCTTTAGAGGATATATAAGCAAAAAATTTTGAAGACTACTGTCCTAAACTCTCACACAATATATACAAAACCTAAATGGTTAATACAGTCCTTTAAAAAAAATTTTATACTCTATTATTTATTTACTGTTATATAACTTTTCTAAACAGGGTAATGCATTATAATAAATAATAATTGCATTTATTGTATATTACTGTATGTGTGTGTATGCACGCTCACTCTCTTTGTGACTCCATGGACTGGAGCCCAGCAGGCTCCTAAGTCCATGGAATTTTCCAGTCAAGAGTCCTGGAGTGGGCTGACATTTACTACACCAGGGGATCTTTCCAACCTAGGGATCAAATTCACATCTTCTCCATTGGCAGGTGGATTCTTTACCACTGTGCCACCTGGGAAGCCCTCCATATATTATCATCATGAGCAATATTTTCATTATATTTATAGAACTTTATTCATTTATATATATTTCAATCTCAGATCTGCTAAATGTAGATTTCCAGGTACTATTTCTGTTCAGGAAAAAAAAAAAAATCCTCCACATGTGATTCTCTGAATTTGTGGAATATGACCACAAAACATACCCCAAGAAAGCTCCAAATGGATTAAAGAGTTAAATATAAAGTAAAATGAAATCATGGAATAACTAGTAGAAAGTAAATC
Organism: Bubalus bubalis; assembly: GCF_019923935.1. Taxonomy (NCBI): domain Eukaryota; kingdom Metazoa; phylum Chordata; class Mammalia; order Artiodactyla; family Bovidae; genus Bubalus; species Bubalus bubalis. The sequence goes on from NC_059158.1 coordinate 138,412,123, forward strand.
TGAGTAGTTTTCAGATCCCTAGCGGGGCAACATTGTAAAATTAAAAAATCAACTCATTTAGTCATAAAACTTTTAAACTTACAAAGAGTGAAAAAGATGAAAATACCATGTAAAATTTATATATAAAATAATAGTTTTAATTCCATATTAAAGTCTTACAAATTGATTGGAATAAAAATAGGACCTTAATGGCTAAATTAAAAAAAAATCACAAGCAGTTTATAAGTAGTATATGCAATTTAAAAATTGCATTGAAAATATTTCATGTAATTAAATTTTTTGTTGTTGATGTATAGTTGATTTACAATGTTGTGTTAATTTCAGGTGCACAGCAAACTGATTTAGTTACACACATATGTATATGCACACACACACGCATTTTTTTCAGATTCATTTCCTTATTCATTTCCTTTACAGGTTAGTACAATATATTGAGTACAGTTCCCCCAGTGTAGTCTTGATTGTAGAAAAAACTTAAAATGTCCATCAATACAGAATATACACTCATACAATGGAAATTAAATAAAAAATTTAAATCAATCAACTAGATGTACTAGGATCAACATGGTTTAATCTTAAAAAACATAATACTGAATAGAAAAACCAGATTATTTATATAGCATTTAAAAGCTGCCTAAAGCAACACAATATATCTATTTCTTAAGGATACCTACATTTGTAGTATAAACATATAAAATGGATAGGAAAGATACTCTGGTTAACCTTTGAGGAGGAAAAGAGGACAAGATAGTCAAGGCAAGGAGACTTTATTTGAATTTGTCATATTTTATTTTCCCCACTACCTGCCTCCTGAGAAACCTGTATGCAGGTCAAGAAGCAACAGCTATAATCAGATATGGAACACCAGACTAGTTCCAAATAGGGAAAGGAGTACGTCAAAGCTGTATATTGTCACCCTGCTTATATAACTTATATGCAGAGTACATCATGTGAAATGCTGGGCTGGATGAATCACAAGCTGGAATCAAGACTGTCGGGAGAGATACCAATAACCTCAGATATGCAGATAACCAGCTGCTAAAGAATCAGACTGCAGTGCAGGAGACTCCGGTTTGATTCCTGGGTCAGGAAGATGCCCTGGAGAAGCGATAGGCTACCTACTCCAGTATTTGTAGGCTTCACTGGTGGCTCAGTCAGTAAAGAATCCACCTGCAAATGTGGCAGACCTGGGTTCGATCCCTGGGTTCGGAAGATTCCCTGGAGGAGGGCTTGGCAAACCAATTCAGTATTCTTGCTTGGAGAATACCCATGGACAGAGGAGCTTGGCAGGCTATAGTCCATACGGTCACAAAGAGTTGGACATGGCTGAGAGACTAAACACAGCACAGCACACGCAGATGACACCACCCTATGAGCCCCAAGAAAAAGAAATACAAAAAGGCAAAATGGTTGTCTGAGGAGATCTTACAAATAGCTGAGAAAAAAGAAAAGTGAAGGAGAAAAGGAAAGATATATTCATCTTAATGGAGAGCTCCAAAGAACATCAAGGAAAGATAAGAAAGCTTTCCTAAGTGAACAATGCAAAGAAATAGAAGAAAATAACAGAAGAGGAAAGACTAGAGATCTCTTCAAGAAAATTAGAGATACCAAGGGAACATTTTATGCAAAAATAAAGGACAGAAATGGTATGGACCTAACAGAAGCAGAGGAGATTAAGAAAAGGTGGCAAGAAAACACAGAACTATACAAAAAAAGATCTTAATGACCCAGATAACCACGATGGTGTGATCACTCACCTAGAGCCATACATCCTGGAGTGCAAAATCAAGTGGGCCTTAGGAAGTATCACTACAAACAAAGCTAGTGGAGGTGATCGAATTCCAGCTGAGGCACTTCAAATCCTAAAAGATGATGGTGTTAAAGTGTTGCACTGAATATGCCAGCCAATTTGGAAAACTCAGCAGTGGCCAAAGGACTGGAAAAGGTCAGTTCTCATTCCAATCACAAAGAAGGGCAATGCCAAAGAATGTTCAAATTACCGCACAACTGCACTCATTTCACAAGCTAGCAAGGTAATGGTCAAAATCCTTCAAGCTAGGCTTCAATAGGATGTGAACTGAGAACTTCCAGATGTACAAGCTGGATTTAGAAAATGCAGAGGAATCAGAGACCAAACTGCCAACATCCACTGAAACATAAAAAAAGCGAGAATTCCAGAAAAACATCTACTTCTGCTTCACTGACTATGCTAAAGCCTTTGACTGTGTGGATCATAAATGTGGAAAATTCTTAAAGAAATGGGAATACCAGACCACCTTACTTGCCTCCTGAGAAACCTATATGTAGGACAAGAAGCAACAGTTAGAACTGGACATGGAACAGACTGGTTCCAAATTGGGAAAGGAGTACATCAAGGCTGTATATTGTCACCCTTCTTATCTAACATATGCAGTACATCATGCGAAATGCTGGGCTGGATGATGCACAAACTGGAATCAAGATTGCTAGGGAAAATATCAATAACCTCAGATATGCAGATGACACCACTCTTATGGCAGAAAGCAAAGAGGAACCAAAGAGCCTCTTGATGAAAGTCGATGAGGAGTCTGAAATCCTGGCTTAAAACTCAACATTAAAAAAACTACGATCATGGCATCCAGTCTCATTCAGTTCAGTTGCTCAGTCGTATCCGACTCTTTGCGACCCCATGAATCGCAGCACGCCAGGCCTCCCTGTCCATCACCAACTCCCGGAGTTCACTCAGACTCACGTCCATCGAGTCAGTGATGCCATCCAGCCATCTCATCCTCTGTCATCCCCTTCTCCTCCTGCCCCCAATCCCTCCCAGCATCAGAGTCTTTTCCAATGTGTCAACTCTTTGCATGAGGTGGCCAAAGTACTGGAGTTTCAACTTTAGCATCGTTCCTTCCAAAGAAATCCCAGGGCTGATATTCTTCAGAATGGACTGGTTGGATCTCCTCGCAGTCCAAGAGACTCTCAAAACTCACCACAGTTCAAAAGCATCAATTCTTCGGCGCTCAGCCTTCTTCACAGTCCAACTCTCACATCCATACATGACCACTGGAAAAACCATAGCCTTGACTAGACGGACCTTTGTTGGCAAAGTAATGTCTCTGCTTTTGAATATGCTATCTAGGTTGGTCATAACTTTCCTTCCAAGGAGTAAGCGTCTTTTAATTTCATGGCTGCAGTCACCATCTGCAGTGATTTTGGAGCCCAAAAAATAAAGTCTGACACTGTTTCCACTGTTTCTCCATCTATTTCCCATGAAGTGATGGGACCGGATGCCATGATCTTCCTTTTCTGAATGTTGAGAGCTTTAAGCCAACTTTTTCACTCTCCACTTTCACTTTCATCAAGAGGCTTTTTAGTTCCTCTCAAGGCAAATAGATGGGAAACAATGGAAACTGGGCCAGACTTGATTTTCTTGGGCTACAAAATCACTGTGGATAATGACTTCAGCCATTAATTTAAAAAATGCCTGATCCTTGGAAGAAAGGCTATGACAAACCTAGACAGCATATATATCATCTGGTGACCAAAACCATCCCAAAGAAACAGAAATCCAAGAAGGCAAATGGTTGTCTGAAGAGGCCTTACAAATAGCTGAGAAAAGAAAAAAAGAGAAAGGCAAAGGAGAAAGTGAAAGATATTTTCCAGTGAATGCAGATTTCCAGAGAATAACAAGGAGAGATAAAAGGCCTTCTTCAATGAACAATGAAAGAAGTAGAGAGAAACAATAGAATGGGAAAGACTACAGATCTCTTCAAGAAATCTGGAGATATCAAAGGAACATTTCATGCAAGTATGGGCATGATAAAGGACAGAAATGATGAGGACCTAATACAAGCAGAAGGGATTAAGAAGAGATGGCAAGAATACACAAAAGAACTATATGAAAAAGGTCTTCATGATCAGGGTAACAATGATGCTGTGGTCACTCACCTAGAGCCAGACATCCTGGACTGTGAAATCAAGTGGGCCTTAGGAAGTATCACTGCAAACAAAGCTAGTGGAGGTGATGGAATTCCAGTTGAGCTACTTCAAATCCTAAAAGATGACGGTGTTAAAGTGCTGCACTGAATATGCCAGCAAATTTGGAAAACTCAGCAGTGGCCACAGGGTTGGAAAATGTCTGTTTTCATTCCAATCCCAAAGAAGGGCAGTGCTAAAGAATGTTCAAAGTACCATACAATTATACTCATTTCACATGCTAGTAAGGATATGTTCAAAATCCTTCAAGTTAGGCCTCAACACTATGTGAATCGAGAATTTCTAGATGTACACGCTGGGTTTAGAAAAGGCAGGGTAAACAGAGGTCAAATTGCCCACATTTGTTGGATCATGGAGAAAGGAAGGGAATTTCAGAAAAACATGTACTTCTGTGGATGTTTGTTTGTTTCCACAATAAACTGTAGAAAATTCTTAAAGAGATGAGAATACCAGACCACCTTACCTGTCTCCTAAGAAACCTGTATGGGGGTCAAGAAACAACAGTTAGAACCAGACATGGAAATATGGACTGGTTCAAAATTGGGAAAGGAGTATGTCAAGGCTGTATATTGTCACCCTGCTTGTTTAACTTATATGCAGAGTATACCATGCAAAAGCCTTGCTGGATGAATCACAAGTTGGAATCAGGACTGCTGGAAGAAATATCAACAACCTCAGATATGCAGATGATACCACTCTAATGGTAGAAAGCAAAGAGGAACTAAAGAACCTCTTGATGAGGGTGAAAGAAGAGAGTGAAAAAGTTGGTTGAAAACTCAACCTTCAAAAAACTAAGATCATGGCATCCAGTTCCATCACATCAAGGCTAACAGAAGGAGGGGAAAGTGGAAGCACTGACACATTTTACTTTCTTGGGCTCCAAAATCACTGTGAATGGTGATTGCAGTCATGAAATTTAAAGGCACTTGCTCCTTGGAAGGAAGGCTATGATAAATCTAGACAGCAAGGCTATGACAAACTTAGACAGCATATTAAACTTGGAAGGAAGGCTATGATAAATCTAGACAGCAAGGCTATGACAAACTTAGACAGCATATTAAAAGAGAGACATCACTTGGCCAGCTAAGGTCCGTTTGTCAAAGCTATGGTTTTTCCAGTAATGTAAGGATGTGCGAGCTGGAGTATAAAGAAGGCTGAGCACTGAAGAACTGATGCTTTTGAATTGCAGTGTTGGAGAAGACTCTTGAGAGTCCCTTGGACAAGAAGGAGATCAAACCAGTCAATCCTAAAGGAAATCAACCTTGAATATTCATTGGAAGGACTGATGATGAAACTCCAATCCTCTGACCACCTGATGGGAAGAGCCGACTTACTGGAAAAGACCCTGGCGCTTGGAAAAATTGAGGGCAGGAAGAGAATGGGGCAACAGAAAATGATATGGTTGAATGGCACTACAGATTCAATGGACATGAGTTTGAGCAAACTCTGGGAGACAATGAAAGACAGGGACCTGCTGCAGTTCATGGGGTCACAAAGAGTCGGACATGACTGAATGACTGAACAACAACAAAATCTTGCCAACTAAAGAACAGAGTACAGAAAACCATTCTTAAATAGAGACTAATGAAAAAAAATGAGCAGTAGTTACATAGCTGTCACTTTATTATATCTGTCTGTGGCTGAAATATTTCAGAAATAAAAATTTAATAGCAACAGATGAAAACCCTTTTAAAATGAAATTACTTACAGGCCAAGGTGGTGGGGCAGAAGTAACCTCTGGAGTATGAAAATAAGCAACACCATTATGATAAGTGTAAGGATATCCAGTTGAAGTTGTTAGATACATTGTTCCAGCTGCTGGCATTATACTGGAACCTAAAACAAAAAGGAAATAGTAATAATTGAAACGTTCAGTTTAACATTTAAAAATGTAATTTCTGAACAATGAAAAATGTTTATCTTTACACAAATATAGCTATAGTAAAAACTGAATATTAAAAATTCTTTACACATCCCATATATTAAAGTATCTTTGAAGCATTTATTTTCAAACTTACTACCCTTAGAGCTTTTGTAGCTTATGGTAAATAAAAAGAAACAAGTTTGATCAGATCAGATTAGATCAGTCACTCAGTCGTGTCCGACTCTTTGCGACCCCATGAATCGCAGCACGCCAGGCCTCCCTGTTCAACACCAACTTAATTCTGGTTTTAAAGTAGTATAATGAAATAGAGAACTTTACAATTGTGATTATTATCAGCAAAGTACTTATTTTTACAAATATAAACTACATATAATTTAGAGTTACCTGAAGACTACTGACACTGTAGCAAAGTCTCTAAGATCTCAGTAAGACCATCTATTTGTAAAAGCCCAAAGAAGATGGAGGCAGTGAAACTGGACAAAATACTTGTTCTACCTTAAAAATTCTTAGATCTACTATCAGCAAGTACTCACTTATGCTATGACTGTATTTTACTCTCTAGTCTCCCTTTGCTACAATTGCTGTTGTTGCAAACATGACCACAGACCTTCATGTTGTTAATTTTGGGTCCTCATTTCTTTTCCCAGGTCAAGTTATATATACTCTTCCCCACAAAATAAAAAAAGTCCTTTTTGTCAGGAGAAGACTTTAAAAATTTTATATGCCAAGTCAGATTTAAGTCCTTGACTAATAGGTTACATAAATTACTGAGGTGGCAATCCTCCTTCCACTATACTGCTGCTGCTGCTGCTAAGTTGCTTCAGTCATGTCCAACTCTGTGCGATCCCATAGAAGGCAGCCCACCAGGCTCCCCCGTCCCTGGGATTCTCCAGGCAAGAACACTGGAGTGGGTTGCCATTTCCTTCTCCAAAGCATGAAAGTGAAAAGTGAAAGTGAAGTCGCTCAGTCATGTCTGACTCTTAGCGACCCCATAGACAGCAGCCCACCAGGCTCCTCCGTCAATGGGATTTTCCAGGCAAGAGTACTGGAGTGGGGTGCCATTGCCTTCTCCGTCCTAGTGTGTCTCAAAATTTAAAATTCATTACAACAAGCTAGACAGCTTGTTAAAATACAAACTCCAGGTCCCCATTTCAAGAGATTTTTGATTCAAGAGACCTGGGATGGGGCCTGAGAAACTGTATTTTGATAGAGCCCAAGTTAACTATTGGTGGCTGCAAACCACACTGACAGCAGCACTAGCCTTCTACTCTAAGTAGCACTACTACTCAGCTCATATTTTCACGACATTTCATCCAGTATTATTACAGCATATTTTAGTGGTTCTTATTTTCTTGAGAATCTGATGAAAGCCAAAGACCCTTTTCACAAAAATATATATATTCAAACAAAATTTTGCATGCAATTTGGAAGGTCCGTGCAATTCCCTCCAAAGATCACCTTTTAGGTACCACAATTAAATAAAGAAATTTTTATTCTTAATTTAGGTACCACAGTTAAATAAAGAAATTTTGAGTGATTATTATTACAATGCATTGGACTAGGCCTTAGTGATACAGCCAAAAAGAAACAAGAAAAAAATTGAGCATGCCATGGTCTCTATCTTCACAGAGGTTAGGATCTGGTAAGGAAGACAGTCATTAGCTAATTACACAACTAATTATAATTTTGATAAATACAAAAGGCAGTATAGGTAGTACAGGTTATTATATTGGGTAGTATAGGGTACTGGAGAAGGCAATGGCACCCCACTCCAGTACTCTTGCCTGGAAAATCCCATGGACGGAGGAACCTGGTAGGCTACAGTCCGTGGGGTCTCGAAGAGTTGGACACGACTGAGCGACTTCGCTTTCACTTTTCACTTTCATGCATTGGAGAAGGAAATGGCAACCCACTCCAGTGTTCTTGCCTGGAGAATCCCAGGGACGGGGGAGCCTGGTGGGCTGCCGTCTATGGGGTCGCACAGAGCTGGACACAACTGAAGCAACTTAGCGGCAGCAGCAGTACAGGGTACAACGCTGAACACTATATATTGTATGTCTAGTAATTGTGAGGAAATTGATATTTGGGCTGAGTTTTAAAGAATGAATGGGATGGCAAAGTCACTGTAGGTGAAGAAAACAGTGCATCAGAAATATGGTTATGTTCTGGAATGAAGGATGGCTAAACGATTAAAGCATGGAAAAGATAAGAACAGCTCAAAATAAGCAGAGAATAACATGATAAGATGGGCATGTTTGAAAGATCACTCTGGCTGCCTTATGTGTGATGGGTGGTAAAGTACTGACAGCAAAATTGGATTCAGAAAGATCAGTTAGGAGGCTTCTTAAGTAATTAAGTCAAGCAGAGTGGGTAGCTGGGACTAGAATGTTGGTTCGGAGATGTACATGCCTAGTTTCTAAAACAATGACTTTGCCTTTATAAGCTGTATTTTCTATTTACAAAATAGAACAATAACTCACAGGTTGCTGTAAAGATTAAATGAAATAATTAAAACCCATAACGTTGACCTTTATGCTAAACAGTTCTTAAGTAACTATTTGTTTGTTTGAAAGCATTCAGGATAGTACTGATTTATGTTCTGTTTTTAGCAACCTGTGGGTTGCATAAAACAGGTTTTTATGAACACTCCCAGTTGTTTTTACTGATGGTGATAATGGATTAAGAATTGTTATTATATGTTATAGCTTAACTCTTACAACTAACAGCAGTAGTCTGAAAATATTCAGCATTCTGACATATTTAGTACATTTCATTTTGGAGTATCAACTTACTAAGGACATGTCAGTTATCTTATAAATTAACAAATACTAGGTCAAAATTAAATTTGATCTCTGTTAACTTCTAAGTCAAAAGCAGAACAGTCCAAATGAGCACAATCTATTAATTTGTTAACAGATGTATAATAACTACATAATGTTTTGAACATCCAAATGGACACGTGGACACTAGTTTCAAATTTTATGCAAAGTTTCTCCTTCTAGCCAAAGATTCTGTTAGAGATTTTAATACTATAGGTTAAAAGGTAACCATAAAGATGCCTAATTTAATAAACGGGAAAAGTGAGGAAAAAAGAATAAGAGTTGAAAGTATTCTAGAAATTTGAGGAAGGCACTTAGCCAATCTAAAGCTTTAGGGGTTGTTTCTTCTGATAATTATGATACATATGGTTGGGTTACAGTATATACCATACAACCAGAGTTTCTGATATTTTACATTTTTACTTTCAGTAATTTTATTCTAATTTTAAATTACTCTATTAGAAAAACTTTAAAATATTAATTACTTCTAATTTCTTTCATAATTTTAAACTATATTTTAACCATACAATTTTTCCTTTAAAGATGTAACTATTTGGAATATAGTTAAACATTATTATTTATATACATTTCCCCTAGCCTCCTCCATCCCACAAGTTAACGTATTTAATTTGTGGTAAGAAATATTCATTTGCCTACCACCTTCACTAAAATAACTTTATTAAATCAAGGAAACCTGATACTTTAATGAAGTTCTATCAATAGTCTTACATTTTGAAAAAGAACCATGCAAAAATATTGAAAAATATATTAGTTCTCAATACATACGAGGGATCCCTACTTGTTGCTTTCTTATTGCCGGGCCAATGTTCAGTTTCTTATCCTTGTAATTAAGTTTTTCAGCCTAAAATAAGAAAAAGTACATTACTTTATTATCACACCTTGAAAACAGCAAGGCATAGTAGAAAGCGCAAAGCCTTTGGTTTAAAATAGATTTGGGTGTGAATCCTGGTTCCAATGTACTGACCCTAATTTTCCTCATTTGGCAATTTGAGTTGTGTTACACATGTGGTCCCAGCTGAGGTTAAACAGGGAGACATTTTGTTTTCTTTTTTCAGCTTTTATACTGTAAACAAATGTCCTTTTCATGTTCTATTTACTGTCATGTTTTTCACATTTTTGTGCCTTATGTTAGTATTTTTGCTACTTAAGATGGCTCTCAAGTGTAGTGTTCAAGTGCTGGCTAGTGTTCCCAAGTGCAAAAAGACTGTCTTGTGTTTTAGCAGAGAAAGTATGTGTTAGCTGGGTTAATTCACACATGGGTTTAGTGCTGTTGATCATGAGTTCAATGTTAATGAATCAAAAATGTTACATGTAATCTTTAAACAGAAGCACACATAAAACACAAGTTATATATTGATTGGCTGATGAAAATATCGTAAACAGAAGTTTGTGAGAAACTAACCCTGTATTTTCTAGGTGCAGCACACTTCAATATTTGCTAATTCAGTGTTTATGATGATTTTATAGAACACAACCACTATAAATAATGAGAACTGACTGCATATGACTTAATAAAATGTAATTAAAATAAAATTTTTTCCTAAAAAATTAAATGCTACACTTGCCAAACTTAAGAGTTATTATATACTGAACTGCTGGGTTTAGATTTTTTTTCTATGAATGTTCTTAGTTTATAAGTTTTTCATAGGAGGGAAATAATCTCAGATAATCTCATTTTAGGAATCTACATTCATAGCATTTTTTAGGAATTCAAAGTGCTATTAACACATCAGAAAAGACTCATCCCTAAATTCTCAGTTTAAGAAAATAAAGTGAAAAGTTATAATTTCACAGCCAAACTTACGCAATTATTTGGCATTTGTTTTTCTGTAGATAAATTTATCTTTAATTTTTAATTATTTTTTGGAGACCAATGATAATCTCAGGATACAAAGAAAATAAATTTTTTTAGCAATCAATTATTGTACCGGAACCCTACTATTAAATTAATACCTTAAAGCAGGGGTCCCCAACTTCTGAGATCTAATGCCTGATGATCTGAGGTGGAGCTGATGTAATAATAATAAAGTGCACAATAAATGTAACATACTTGAATCATCCCAAAACCATATGCCCCAGGTCTGTGGAACAACTGTTGCCACCAAACTAGTCTCTGGTGCCAAAAAGGTTGGGGACCACTGCCTTAAAGGATTAGTTTCAAAGAAAGAAGTTTCAAAAATGAAGTTAAATACACCAAAGTAAAGAGTTCCAAAAAGGAAGTTGTATACACCAAAATATCTTACCTCTTGTAAAATTTTTTGTGCATCTTCTTGTGTTTCAAAAGTGACGAAGCCATACCTAAATAAATCCATTAATTATTATATTAGAACATTACATTGATATTATACTAAGATTAAATATATATATTTTTAGAATGGGCCACAGTAGGAATGAACATTTTTCTATGGTGTACCAGTATGCAAAACTTAGAGGAGAATTGTTCACAGCTTAACATGGTTATCTTCTTAAAGGGAGAGGCCTAAAAAAAAAAATAACAACCCAGGGATCTTAAAACAGTATCAGACCAGAGCTGTATACAAGGCAGGAAAACATGAGAGATTTGTGTTCGGGTTTACAAATTAGGGTGCAATAAATTTCAGCCCACAGCAGTAACCTCCTTTTAAAATGACATAAGTTTGCTTTCAATAGAAATCAAAGTAAAAAAAGAATCTTTAAAAAATTAAAAATTGAACATGATAAAATATTTTATCTTGGTAAATGAGTACACATATTATTTACTATTGTTAGCATATATAAACTGAGAATGTAACTATTAGTATATTTCCCAAATAAAATAAATTAAAAATATTATACAACCCAGGTTTTATATCTGCTTTTCATATATAATAGTTATCTTCAGAGTATAAATCATATGATCAAGATACAAATACACAGTGTAAGTGAAGTGAAAGTTGCTCAGCTGCGTCCGACTCTTTGCAGCACCCACAGACTTTACAGTCCATGGAATTCTCTGGGCCAGAATATCGGAGTGGGTAGCCATTGCCTTCCCCAGGGGATCTTCCCAATCCAGGAATCGAACCCAGGTCTCCCGCAATGCAGGTGGATTCTTCACCAGCTGAGCCACCAGGGAAGCCCAAGAATACTGAAGTGGGTAATCTATCCCTTCTCCAGGATATCTTCCCCACCCAGGAATCGAACCAGGGTCTCCTGCATTGCACATGGATTCTTTAACAGCTGAATTACACAATATATGCCTTGTCCAAAAAGGCAAAATAGGTAGATAAAAAGGGATGAAAGAAATAAAAAGTATATCCCCCCCACCAAATTTAATCTCTATTTGGATAATTTTAGGAAACTCTCTTGAGTAATGCTCAACTTTATTTTCCTCAAATTGTGTATGTATATTAAGTTCCTCAGTTGTGTCCGACTCTTTGCAACCCCATGGACTGTAGCCTGCCAGCTCTTTTGTCCATGCAATTCTCCGGGCAAGATTATTGGAGTGGGTAGCTGTTCCCTTCTCCAGGGGATTGTTTCAATTTAGGGATCGAACCCAGGTCTTCTGAATTGCAAGCAGATTCTTTACTGTCTAAACCACCAGGGAAGTGCCAATTCATAATTACTAATAAGTAATTATGTATCATGTAGTTAATAAACATTTACTATTTTATTCAATTCATAATTACTGTATTGTATATGAATTTCCTTTTTCAATAAAGGAATTTCTTTATTTGCTCAAGTATTAAACAAGGGCTAAAGAAGTATTTTTACACTTTTTAGTAGAACACATATACCACCCAGTGGAAAAGCCATAAAATACAGTCTACACTGCTATGTGTTATTTTCAATGATTTAAAAATGGATATTACAAATTCCATTAAGCCAAATATAAGTGGTACAATTTCACTTCATCATATTATTTTTTGTCGGGCTCAGAAGTCTCTTGTTTATATGCAGAATTTGTTTATATTATATGTTTATATCTGTTAATCATCTCTGCAGGATCTCATCTTGTTATAAGTGTCCACCTGTCATATTTACATGTAGTTTCCCACTAATATTTTACCCATCTTATTGGTCCTTTCTTTTATGCCTATGAATATGTATATATTGCCTCTTTTTTAAGAAAATAATCATTCATTGATTTTTTTAACTTTGCAATCAAACTTCTCAAGTGAGTACACTATGTAAACTACCTTTTTCTTCTCTGATATTTGGCTTTTGTATATCCAATTCACTAAAACAGCTCTAATGTCACCAGACATTACTAGCCAAATCCTAGTGCTTTATTCTTTAATTTTCATTCTCCTTGATTTGGCAATTAAAAATCATTCTCGCTAAGATTATATTTCTTAGATTAGTCCCCTGGTTAGGTCTCTGAGGCACAAGCTACAGACATTCTTTTGTGTCAGCCTTTTCCAAATTAAGCTCTCTCTAGTCTAAAGCAGGTATACAACTCCAAAAGTATCAGATTCCTTTAGCTTCTGGTTCCTTGGCTACTGGACATCAGCTACTCAACATTAAGTGCTTACTACCTAACAATGAATGGTCCCTCAGCCTTTGCAAGAATAACTTTACAACAAATTAAGGAATATTAAAGCATCCTCTTTCCTCTAAAATACCCACACCCCACTCCCCAACACATGGAGATCAAAAGGAAGGAGAAAGCAGCCATGAAACTCTCTTTTTAAAAATGGAATCAGGACTTCCCTGGTGGTCCAGTGGTAAAGAATCCTCCTGCCAATTCAGGGGACATGGGTTCCATCCCTGGTCTGGGAAGATTCCACATGTGGTCAAGCAACTAAGCCTATGCACCACAACTACTGAAGCCTGTGCACCCTACAGTCCCTGCTTGCTGCAACGAGAGAAAGCCCAGGCACAAAAATGAAGAACCAGTGCAGCCAAAAAAACCCAAAACACAACCAACGCCCCACCCTCCCACCAAAAAACAACAAAACAGCCAAACTTCACTACAACTTCCTTCTTTAAAAAAAAAAAAGGAACCAAAGTAAGGCAGAATACAAAATGTAGCAATCCAATAAAAACACAGTTGTTAATTCTGTGTACTACCTATAGTGATACTAACCCTTTGGAAACTCCAGCTCTGTCATTTACAATCTTCACTTCTTTTACAGATCCATACTGGGAAAAAAATTTTCTTAAATCATTTTCATTTGTCTAATGGTATAAAAATAAAACACAAAAAAACCCATTTTAATTGATAAAAGATGAAATAACTTCTGCTTGTTTTGGAGACAGAAAAGGCAACACAAATTAATAGTATGGATATAAGGATGCCTGTCATCATAAAAACTGCATGAAATCACTAGGTTATTAAAATCAATATTAATACTTTGCTTTATGCAGAGTTGTTAATACTATGTTGTTAAATTATTACATAGCAATAAAATATTTTAAGCTGAGTTTTCTAAAACTACAAATAAAGCTTGTTCTCTAGTTAGCTATTTTTTGATAAAACTGTACTAGGCATGCCTATAACTATACTAAGGGCATATTATTATTGGTTCTTGTGATTCAGAGAGGCCTACAGTCATGGCAGTGGAACTAGGTTATGCTGGCCTCCACCAGTCACTCTATTTTTATTTTAAAATTTATTTTTAATTTAAGGATAATTGCTTTAAAGAATTTTGCTGTTTTATGTCAAACAATCACTCTATTTTAATGAGCATAGTCATCAGGAAAGTTAAGGTCTTAGAAAGGAAATATATTTACAAAAGTACCTGAACTCAATTTGTGGTAACAACAGAGAGGCTACAAAACTTTAAGTTTTTAGACATTTTATCTGTAGTCAATATACATACGGACATTATGATGATACACAAAAAATATTGAGTCATAACTAGACTATCATGTATAAGATGTCTACAAAGATGGTTTGGCATATCTGGCAATTAAAATAATCTCATAACAGACCCACATCACCTTTCCCTAGAGCATTCACTCTAAATTCATTGCAATTTCATTTTCTGGTTCAACTGTGCTTGCCCACAAGAAAAACTTTAAATATCCATAGAAAAAATTTTTCTTTACATATATATCTAGGAAAAGACATGCCTAATGGTGAGAGCAATACCTCTTGAGTTCCACAGGTACCTCATTGCTTTAGAAAAAAAATAAATTTTTAGTTGGTAACCTAAAGCTTGCTAAATTGGATGATGGCAAATACTGAGTTAATCTAGGTACAACAGTCTTATTTCAAAAAACACAAAATGGAATCAACATCAAAGATTTCTATTAGAGACTTGAAAACAAATTAATTAAACCATTCTCTGATAGAAGAATCACTAGCTCAATTTTGCATCTCCATCTCTGTTAAAAACGAGACAGAAAGTCAAGATTATCAAATATTAAAAGGGATGGGCTCTAGGGGTCTAAAAAGAAGAATTTTATGAAGTTTGAGACTGCTTGCTACTGTGTTAAACTACTTCCTTGATGGAAATTATCTATGGTTTTGGGTAAGGTGTAACTCGAAGAGGGAGAACCTTACCAATTAACTTAAAGCTAAGATTGTATTGTAATGGCCCCCAAAGTTTATATTGTAGCTGACAGGCTTCAATAAAAACTGACACTAAACTAATGAGAACCCACTGTATAGCACAGGGAACTCTACTCAATGCTGTGGTGACGTAAATGGGAAAGAAATCTAAAAAACAGGGGATATATGTATACCTATAGCTGGATCACTGTGCTGTATAGTAGAAACTAAAACAACATTGTTAAGCAACTATATGTCAAAAAAGATAAAAAAAAAACCCTACACTTAACCTAGCCATACAAACTATTATATTGATGATTTATTTAAAAATATGCTAAGCTAATATAATATAAATTCTGAATAAGAATATTTAACTTGAATATTTATGGTCAGTTATTAATATTTTCCATGGAAACAGGAAATCTTTTTAAAAGTAAGCATTTCATAAGAAATTATTTCCCTTAATTTATTATTAGTGAACCAATCACACACTTGCTTAAGACTCATAATTTTGATAAACACATTGTGACATTCATCTTGAGCAGCAAAGAGGCAATTCCATCCAAATTGTGAGACCCTGATTGTTGGAAAACAGTGAGTGATAAATACTATACCCTAATTGCACAAGGATTTTTTTTTTAAGACAATTCTCCCTGAAATTTCCAATATGTAATATGGAAGCCTGGAAATCCTTCTATATATTCCCTTGGAATAAAGAATGTTCCACTTAAATTATCGATGCCTGCCTTTCCCGTAGGTGTATACAACTGCCTCCCACATGGGGGTGCTGCAAAACATCTCACAAAACTATGCCTCTCTGAAAGAGTGAAATGGCTGATTATTTAACCATATTACTGTTAAGATGCTTTATTCTGACTAGGACACATGCCTTTTTTGGTAATCAAATTGTAAATTCGGTTACAGAAGCAATTTGCAAAATAAGTCTAAGAAGTTACTCAGGAACTGAAAATAAAAGTTGGGATAAAGAAACAGGACTTCATAAAACTGTTGTGTTTGTTTTCTTTTTCCTTAATTGAGTCATCTTTTGAAAATTTTAATCACTCATTGTTTGGGCTATTGGATTATTATGTAAAAAAAGTATAATTAGTGTGATATGGTGAAATAATGTGGAGCTATCAGTCAGAAAACTAGGATTCTAGTTTTCACTTTGTCTCTAAGTAGTTAGGTGACTATAGATACGTCAATGAGCCTCAATTTCCTTGTATGTGAAATTAGACAATTATATATATTCTATTACAATAAGACAATTTGAACCCTACTAATCATTACGAAAATATTAAATACATTATTATTTTTATAGTTGCACAAATAAACCATTTCTGAGAAATATAATAAAATACTTCTAACAAAAAAAAATTCACTATATTGCATGCATTATTAGGTACCTTAAAGTCAATTCCTCCTACAAAGATGCGATTAGGGATCACTGTTCCATATCTTGGGGCACTCGTTGGGTTATTCAAAGGCACAGGTGACATAGGATTAGGGGATGGAGATAATGAATCTGTTTGCGTCTGATTTGATGTTTGCTGTAAAATAAAATTCTTTTAAACTCTTAGTACTGGGTATAAGTTTTAACGCAAGATAAAAGCATTTATCCTTCAAAAAGGTAAGTATACTGACAAAATGTAGTATTTTAGACTTTAATTTTATGCTATTATGAAGATTATAGAGCTAATAACTTTTGAAGGCAAGAAAAACACAATACAGAATCTACTCCTTTACAGAGATCTTAAATCTTAAATGTATCATTTAAACATACATATATTAATTACTATTAAATGTACAATTTAAATATTTTAAGTATTAAGAAGGAATATTAAACTCAAAAAGAAGTTTAGGAAAGAGAAAAGTAGCCCTGGACAGTTAGGAGCTGGCCTGGTACAACAACTAGGCCCTGGTGTTGTAAGAGGTGTCCGGGACCTCACAGGTGGGCTGTGGTGTTCTCTTGTTAACACCAACATTGAGCAAGGCTCCTATTATTGTGATGAAAGAAAGTGAAAATCGCTCAGTCGTGTCTGACTCTCTGTGACTCCATGGACTATAAGTCCATGGAATTCTCCAGGCCAGAATACTGGAGTGAGTAGCCTTTCCCTTCTCCAGGGGATCTTTCCAATCCAGGAACGGAACCAGGGTCTCCTGCATTGCAGGCGGATTCTTTACCAACTGAGCCACAAGGGAAGCCCAAGAATACTGGAGTGAGTAGCCTATTCCTTCTCCAGGGGATCTTCCCAACCCAGGAATGGAACCAGGGTCTCCTGCATTGCAGGCGGATTCTTTACCAACTGAGCTATCAGGGTCGTGTTATTGTGATGGATGAAGATAAAAACAAGACCACTCCATAATCATACCTACACATTGACAGAAACAAAAGCACTGCCCAAACCACAAGAATGACCAAACATCCTTTTATCCTGCCTGACAAGACTGACTACTCCTTTATCAATCACAAAACTAGCTTCAATCTCTTTCTTGTCTTCTAGTTAAGAATTAATGCAGCACTGGTGGTAAAGAACCTGCCTGCCAATGCAGGAGACTTAAGAGACGCTGGTTGGATCCCTGGGTGGGAAATATCCCCTGGAGAAGGAAATGGCAACCCACTCCAGTATTCTTGCCAGGAGAAACCCATGGACAGAGAAGCCTGGCAGGCTACAGTCCATAGGGTTGCAAAGAGTCGGACATGACTAAAGCGACTTAGCACTTAGCACAATCATAGAATTATTCCCACTTTCTGACAACATGCATTTCAGAGTAAAACCTTCTTTAAACCCACTCTAAAAAGTGCTAATACAAGCCTAAATCCTATAATAAGTTCTAACATCCTCTAGTTCAGAAGGCCCCATGTTCTTCCTTGCTGTAATTCAGAAGAGCCAACTTTATTAAACTATAGGTGTATTTGTGGTGGTCTTTGGCTAAAGGGCATTGACAAGTAAATACATTCTGACATTTAAGTTCACTGCTTTTCAACTCTAAAGTCAAATTTTTAAATGCACTTGGCAATTTGAAAAGTGGTCTGATTTTGAAAAAAAAATTTATACCTATAACTCATAGGTATAAATTTTTATACTAAGTTTTTAATATTAATTTTTACTTTATGCTAAAGAACTGAGCTCATATTCATATATTCACAATTCTAAGTCAGTGGATCTAATTCAGATTTTAATAAATACATATTAACAAGTAATGGAGAAGAAAATGGCAACCCATGCCAGTATTCTTGCCTGGAAAATACCACGGACAGGGGAGCTTGGTGGTTCACAGTCTATGAGGTTGCAAACCGTTGGACATGACTTAACGACTATAAAAACAATAACAACTAACATATAAGCCTTTGCACAATAGCAAAACAGTAGACAGATTCTTAAGGTACACTGGGAAAAAAACAAGACTTGGGAATAGAATTTTAAAGAGAAACAAATGTAAGAACTTGCTATTTTCCTTGTAAGAACACTAAAGAGACTTCTGAGACACTAAAAGAGTTCTTCAAAAAGCTTGAAGTTCACGACTTAAATTCTCTGAAAAACAAACTCATGAAAATGAATTTCCCACTTAGATAATGGAGTTGTTCTTTTTCACACTGCTCTCCTTTCACTTCACTGGCCAATAAACCATAATCCCTAAAAATTAATCTCTGCAAGATGTACAGAGAAATATCTAGGCCAGTGGTGACTACCAGGCCATAGACTGGAACTTTTGGGGTCTATTGTCCATCTAGTCTTAAGAGGGAAAAACCCTCCCTAGTAAGGGAGTTTATAAAAATATCTCTTAAACCACAAAGTCATCATATTTAATAATTGCTATGTTGTAGCTGCCAGTTAAAACTGGGAACCCAATCTTAACAACATCCTCTCAGGGCATTTGAAAGTTAATTTGTAACTTCAGTCACCTGTAAGATATAGTGCCAGACTGGATGATTCTGGGAGGTTTCGTTTTACTTTTCAACTGTGGATTTGTATTGCTAGAGATAACTGAACAGCTCTGGCAGATACAATCTACTCTACCTGCCTATTTGTTTAGAGAATGCAGAAATTACTTACCTGCAAAATTTTAAAAAAATTCATGAAATTCTCTTCTTTAAAGCAAAATGAATTCAATGGATGAACTCTTTTGCTTTCAAATTTATTTAAATAAAACTCCACTGGTTTTTATTTTTATGAGAGAAAAATGACATGAATGGAAGAGAACAAAGTGCTTTATTTCCAATCTTAAGAAATCCTCAACACGGAGGAAGGAAAAACACGAACTTTGTACATTCCATTCACATCATTCTTCTATTTTTAAGGTTCCTATTCTATTGTGAGTTACAACTGTTTTTTCTCCTTACCACTAATCACTTTCCAACACACTATGTAATTTATATTACGTTTGTCATCTCTTTCCACTATATTGTAATGTTCAAGAAAAGGGCTTTGCTTGTTTTGTTCACCGCAGTATCTAAGACCATATATAGCAGGTGTTCAATAAATGTTTGTTGAATAAAGAATAAATAATTTCTTCCTGCTCATGATACACCAACCTTTAGGTTGTGGGCTGAAGAATACAACATGAATAAAACCCTAGAAAATATTTTAATCTTGGCAGTAACAAGGCTCAAGTAGAGGCAATCTTTAAGTTCCTTAGAGACAGCGATTTATTGAGTTAATTCAGAATGCCTCAAATTCCGCCAGCAAAATTTTGCAAATGTATGAAAAGCACCTAGCTAGGTGCTGTTTTGGGGCAAGCAGTAAGTAAAGGTCCTTAGCTTAGTAAAACTTCTAGTACTAAAAAGCTTATTTAAAATTTCCTCCCAAGCAATGTGCCCCAACTGCCTCCTCCCCTGGAGAATTAACCTCGAAATCTATCATCTACTCTGCCAATGAAGAGAAAAGGAAAGAGACGGGCTAACCGTCGCAGTCAAGGACTCGGCGCTCCTTACCCTCCGAGGCCAGCAAGCCGAGGTGCTGGAGGAAATGGCTGCAGCAACTTCCTCAGGTTCTCTCAAGTCATCGTGAACTGGAGCACCGATTCGAGGATCCACCCCCTCCCCACCAAAGTGCGGGAGGGAAAAGAAGGCTAGCCAGCGAGAAATTTTGTCCCGCAAACCCGCCAGAAGCAGTGGCGGGAATCCTCAACGGCACAGACCCAGACGCCGGCCTCGTGCGTAGCAGGGCCCCGCGGGCATCGCGTGGCACTCGCTGATTGGCTGCCGGCGGGCACGGGGTGGGGCGCGACGGCACGTTGCCGCAGCCCCTCGGGCCTACTCGGTCTCCCACCCCTCCCCCACCCGGCCCAGACTGGCTTGGGCGCGAGTGTCAAGGTCCGACCTGTGCCCAGGTGCCCCATATAACCCACACTCGCCCCCCACCCCCAGCCAGGTCTCTCAGGACTTCTGGTTTCCACTGACCGGTCGGGAAGAGGAGGGGATGGCCACCTGGTCAACTCCTCAGGTGGGCGGCTAGGTTGAGTCTGGCTGGAGTGAGCGTCAAAGACGCAGCCGAACCTACTTTCGGCGGGAAAGCTGGTTCTCTAGCCCGAACCCAGCCTGGTGCACAGGACCCGGTCACCCACGCTTCCCGGAACCTCCCAGCCAGTCTACACCAGTCCAGGCCCGGCGTCGCACCTGCCCGACCCCACTACACAACCCGAAGGGGCCTATCTTCATGGCGGTCGATGGGGCGCCCTGTCCACGCTTCTTGCTGACAAAATAGCGAGCTCTAGACTCGTCCTTCCAGCCCCTCACAGACGGCGCCCACGTTGCTCCTTCTCCCCGTTATCCCGGGGCCCAGGACTCTGGGCCCTGACCGCCGTACTCACCGCCCCGGACTCGGTCTCCATCTTCCTCTCTGCTCTTCAAAAGCCAGGGGGAAAGGCACAGAAACCTACAGTTCGTAAGCACCTTCACACCCAGGAAGCAACACCACGCTTCCCGACGGAGACTTTCTCCCCCTGGCGGCGACGGCGGCGGTGGCAGCTGCAAGGGCGCAGACTCGAACCCAGGGCCTGAACCTGCCACCCGCGGGGATAGGGAGGGGCAGACGACGTAGCCTCGGGCGGCGGGTGGCGGTGCGGGCGGGCGCCGCAAGCCCAGGAGGGGCGGGGGCGGGCAGGTTTCGGTCGTGGCCCGTGGTCGCCGAGCTGGGCCGTCTCAGGGGTAGAGCGTGCAGCAGGTCGGGGCGGGCGTGAGGTGTGCGGATCGAGTGCTCTATTCTCAAGCCACTCTCGTCTGCTTTCGGACGGCTGGGGAAGAGACAGCGAACGGCTATGCAGAGCTCCATGCACCACACGCCTTTCCCTCTCCTCCCCTTTGGAGAAAAGTTGGCTCCTAGGACTGGTGGGTTTTCGAGAGGTGGCGGTGCGTTTAGAGGCTTTACTAAGGTGCAAGAAGCCAGTTGACGGGCGACTTCGTAAAGCTGGTGCGGAGAGAGGAGGCCAGTTTGCAGAGTTAAAGCCTGACCCCCGGGGCCTGACGCGCCAAACTCGGGGGCTCCGGAGAAGCCGCAGACGCCTCGGCGCACCTGTTGTCGCCGTCACTCATCCCCGCCGAGCGGGCGGGGCGGCGCGGGCCGCTTGGCCGGGAACCGCCGCGCCGCCCCGTCCGAGCTCCGGCGTCAACCTTAGGCCCGCGCCCGCTGAGCACAGCCCGGCCGTCGCACAGCCGGCCAGCGATGAATCTACCTGCGCGCTTCCAGGGATGAGGACTGTGCCACTTGGCTGGAGCGGCTCTATTTCCTTTGAAAGAAGTCTGCTTTGTAAAAAGTCTTTCTGAAAAGTAGCTGCGATTTATGCATCAATACATATGTCATCGACTTCACATACTTTACTTATGTATATAAATATATATAACCAATTTTAAACAATCGCAACTCTGTAAACTCCTGTAATGGTCATGGTGATTATGGCACTATGATTATGGTTAAGCAATTTGGTCAAGATCTAAAGCAATCGATTTCAGTCTCTGATCGCAGGTCATGATTTAATCACATTGCCATATTTTAAAGAATGAGCAAAAACTGTTAAAAATTACATCAGTAATGACTTTTGTACTATTATAAAAGTTTGACTTCAGTTTACTTTCAAGATAAAGTGTTAAAATTATTATGTATTTAAGTTTTAATCTTTGGTGCAGAAGGAGAGCATTCTTGCCTGGAGAATCCTCATGGACAGAGGAGCTTGGTGGGCTATAGTCCATGGGGTCTCAAAGAGTGCAACACTAGTGAAGCGGCTTAGCAAGCACTTTGATGCCAGGCCCAGTGCTTTACAATCAGTATCATTTAATCATTTCATTCTCCAGCAGCTCTTCAGTTGGATTCACCTGTTATTTTCGTGTGTGTGTGTGTGTGTGTGTGTGTGTGTGTGTGAAGTCACTCAGTCCTGTCCGACTCTTTGTGACCCTATGGACTGTAGCTCGCTAGGCTCCTCAGTCCATGAGATTCTCCAGGCAAGAATACTGGAGTAGATTGCCATGCCCTTCTCTATCTTCATATTACTGGTGAGCAAATGGAGATTTGGAGGTTAAGCAATTTGGTCAATATCTAAAACGATGGATTTAACTAGGGGTGTCTCTGATAGCAGGTCATAATTTAACCATATTGACATACTTTAAAGAATTAGCAAAAACTGTTAAAAATTACATCAGTAATGGCTTTTGTTGGAGAAGGCAATGGCACCCCACTCCAGTACTCTTGCCTGGAAAATCCCATGGACAGAGGAGCCTGGTAGGCTGCAGTCCATGGGGTCACTAAGAGCCAGACACGACTGAGTGACTTCCCTTTCACTTTTCACTTTCATGCATTGGAGAAGGAAATGGCAATCCACTCCGGTGTTCTTGCCTTGAGAATCCCAGGGACAGGGGAGCCTGGTGGGCTGCCGTCTATGGGGTGGCACAGAGTCAGACATGACTGAAGCGACTTAGCAGCAGCAATGGCTTTTGTATTGTATATGTATGAAAGTTTGACTTGTTTTATTTACTACAAGATGAAGTGTTAAATTATTATGGATTTAAGTTTTAATCCGTTCAGATATTTAGCTTTTCATATTATTTACCACAAATAAGGCTTCACTGGTGACTCAGAGGATAAAGCATCTGCCTGCAATGCAGGAGACCTGGGTTTGATCCCTGGGTTGGGAAGATCCCCTGGAGAAGGAAATTGCAACCCACTCCAGTATTCTTGCCTGGAGAATACCATGGACAGAGGATCCTGGCGGGCTACAGTCCATGGGGTTGCAAAGAGTCGGACACGACTGAGCGACTTCACACACACCACAAATAAAATGGGAAACAATTTTTTTCCATGGACTACAGTTCAGCTACAGCATCCTAAAAGTCATTATATGTTTGTGCATACAATTTAAGCTCATTTTTGCAGGTTTTAGTTTCTGTAGAAACAGAGATTGTAAACCTATTAAAAAGTAAAACTCATTCCAGAGCAGAATAATTTTGCTGTTCAATACTATTAGAACTGATCTTTGGGCATTTTTTCGTGGTAGTAATGATGAGTTTAAGTAGATATTGCTGCCATCTCTTTTGCCCAAGTCTCTTTTGACTAACAACACATTTTTGAAGACTGTATTCACTGTAATAGGTGTTCAGTCTGTGACATACATTAGGGAACAATGTATTTCAATACCCATGTCAGGTTCTAGGAGAATATACTGAATTTGCAGTCTAGTAATTCTTTGTTCTGCTTCTAAGTCGTTTAGCCCTTAGAGCAAAAAGAATATTTTAAAACTTGAATAAAACATACACAATTACACAGGTCAACTTAGTACATATTTATAGAGTTCCTGTATGTTCAAGAACATAAATGACTTAGAAGAACAACAAGATCAAACCTCTGTCCTTGACGTACTTTCAATCTAGAAAAAGAGAAAAGACTATTACTATAATTGCAAAAAATTATATCTAAATACACTTATAATAAATAGGATACATACAGAATAGGATAAGTGGTATATGAATTATGATCCAAGGCCTGTGGAAACACAGAGCACAGTGTCCAGAGCTGGGAAGGGACACCAACAAAGCTGAAATGATGGTCTGAATGGGAAGGTGAAGAAAGCCCCTGTCATGTGTGCAGCACCGCAAGGCACATTGTTTTTAAATCTTCTCAGTTACCATGCTTTATCTGGCAGTCTGAGCCTTAGAGAGACTCTACATTGCTAGAAAGTGGTGGATGTGGTTTTCAATTTGACTTCATTGTCCATGCACAGTGCACTCTGCCATATTTATACCATGGTATCAGGGACTTGGGCTTCCCAGGTAGCTCAGTGGTAAAGAATCTGCCTGCCAAGCAGGAGACTCAGGTTCAGTCCCTGGGTCAGAAGATCCCCCAGAGCAGGAAATGGCAACCCACTTTAGTGTTCACGCCTGGAAAATCCTGTGGACAGAGGAACCTGGTGGGCTATTTGTCCATGGGTCACAAAAGAGTCAGATATGACTTAAGTGACTAAACAATAATATTGGAGGATAATTGCTTTATACTGTTGTGTTGGTTTCTGCCATACATCAACATGAATCAGCCATAGGTATACATGTGTCTCCTCCTTCTTGAACCTCCCTCCCATCTCCACCCCATCCCACCCCTCTAGATTTTCACAGAGCGCTCGGTTGAGCTCCCTGTGTCACATAGCAAATTCCCACTGGCTATCTGTTTAACATATGGTGATTTATTTATTTATTTATTTTAATTTAAAATTTATTTATTTTAATTAGAGGCTAATTACTTTACAATATTGTATTGGTTTTGCCATACATCAACATGAATCTGCCATGGGTGTACACGTGTTCCCAATCCTGAACCCCCCTCCCACCTCCCACCCCATACCATCCCTCTGGGTCATCCTAGTGCACCAGCCCCAAGCATCCTGTATCCTGCATTGAACCTGGACTGGTGATTCATTTCTTATATGATATTATGCATGTTTCAATGCCATTCTCCCAAATCATCCCCCCCTTCTCCCACAGAGTCCAAAAGACTGTTCTATACATCAGTGTCTCTTTTGCTGTCTCGTACACAGGGTTATTGTTACCATCTTTCTAAATTCCATATATATGTGTTAGTATACTGTATTGGTGTTTTTCTTTCTGGCTTACTTCACTCTGTATAATAGGCTCCAGTTTCATCCACCTCATTAGAACTGATTCAAATGTATTCTTTTTAATGGCAGAGTAATACTCCATTGTGTATATGTACCACAGCTTTTTTATCCATTCATCTGCTGATGGACATCTAGGTTGCTTTCATGTCCTGGCTATTATAAACAGTGCTGTGATGAACATTGGGGGTACACGTGTCTCTTTCAATTCTGGTTTCCTCGGTGTGTATGCTCAGCAGTGGGATTGCTGGGTCGTATGGCAGTTCTATTTCCAGTTTTTTAAGGAATCTCCACACTGTTCTCCATAGTGGCTGTACTAGTTTGCATTCCCACCAACAGTGTAAGAGGGTTCCCTTTTCTCCACATCCTCTCCAGCATTTATTGCTTGTAGACTTGGATAGCAGCCATTCTGACTGGCGTGAAATGGTACCTCATTGTGGTTTTGATTTGCACTTCTCTGATAATGAGTGATGTTGAGCATCTTTTCATGTGTTTGTTAGCCATCTGTATGTCTTCTTGGGAGAAATGTCTATTTAGTTCTTTGGCCCATTTTTTGATTGGGTCGTTTATTTTTCTGGAATTGAGCTGCAGGAGTTGCTTGTATATTTTTGAGATTAGTTGTTTGTCAGTTGCTTCATATGCTATTATTTTCTCCCATTCTGAAGGCTGTCTTTTCACCTTGCTTATAGTTTCCTTTGTTGTGCAGAAGCTTTTAAGTTTAATTAGATCCCATTTGTTTATTTTTGCTTTTATTTCCAATATTCTAGGAGGTGGGTCATAGAGGATCCTGCCGTGATTTATGTCGGAGAGTGTTTTGCCTATGTTCTCCTCTAAGAGTTTTATAGTTTCTGGTCTTATGTTTAGATCTTTAATCCATTTTGAGTTTATTTTGGTGTATGGTGTTAGAAAGTGTTCTAGTTTCATTCTTTTACAAGTGGTTGACCAGTTTTCCAAGCACCACTTAACATATGGTAATTTAAATGTTTCAATGCTACTTTCTTGGTTCGTCCCACCCTTTGCTTCTCCCACTGTGTTGGCAAGGCTGTTTTCTATGTCTGCGTCTCCACTGCTGCTCTGCAAATAGGTTAAGCAGTACCATCTTTCTAGATTCCATATATATGAGTTAATTACAATATTTATCTTTCTCTTTCTGACTTACTTCACTCTGTATAATAGGCTCTAGGGTCGTCTGCCTCCTTAGAACTGAGTGAAATGTGTTCCTTTTTATGGCTGAGTAATATTCCTTTATGTGTATATACCACTATTTCTTTATCCATTCATCTTTCT
Source organism: Bubalus bubalis (assembly GCF_019923935.1). Classification (NCBI taxonomy): domain Eukaryota; kingdom Metazoa; phylum Chordata; class Mammalia; order Artiodactyla; family Bovidae; genus Bubalus; species Bubalus bubalis. The sequence goes on from NC_059158.1 coordinate 138,438,659, forward strand.
ATGGACATCTAGATTGCTACCATGTGCTAGCTATTGTAAATAGTGCTGTGATGAATATTGGGATACATGTATCTTTTTCAATTATGATTTTCTCAGGGTATATGCCCAGTAGTGGGATTGTTGGTCATATGGTCATTTTAGTCCTAGTTTTTAAATAAATCTCCATACTATTCTCCATAGTGGGCTGTATCCAATTTACATTCCCACCAACAGTGCAAGAGGGTTCCTTTTTCTCCACACCCTCTCCAATATTTGTTGTTGTTTTGTTGTTTAGTCGCTCAGTCATGTCTGACTCTTTGTAATCCCATGGACTACAGCACGCCAGCCTTCCTGTCCTTCACCATCCCTCAGAGCTTGCTGAAACTCATGTCCATTGAGTTGGTGATGCCATCCAACCATCTCATCCTCTGTTGTCCCCTTCTTCTCCTGTCTTCAGTCTTTCCCAGCATGAGGGTCTTTTCCAGTGAGTCAGTTCTTTGCATCAGGTGGCCAAAGTTTTGGAGCTTCAGCTTCAGCATCAGTCTTTCCAGTGAATATTCAGAGTTGATTTTCTTTAGGATTGACTGGTTTTGTCTCCTTTCCGTCCAAGGGACTCTCAAGAATCTTCTCAAATGCCACAGTCCTCCAGTATTTAATTGGAAGATAATTGCTTTACAATATTGTCCCTTTATTTTACCCCCAACCTGCTCTCACTTCCTGACCAGTAACTTTGCTGATTTTTATCCTCTTTCCATTTTTATGTTATTCTTGGATTTGAACTGTAGGGGAGGAGAAAGTTTTCCTTGACCTTCTTTAGGGTCTTTGGCTGGGTCTGAAAATTAAACTGACAAAGACAGGTTAACAGAATTCACATGTACATAGGAACCTTCAGAAGAGAATGAAGACTAGGAAGTAATGAGAACAGGAAGCTTTCATACCTTTTAGACAAACAATAAATTTGTGAGGAATTGACAAGACAAAAGGGAGAGGGAGAGTAAATGGTGAAGAAGAAACTAGGAAGATTAGTTTAACAAAATTTGTTTGCAGATTCTTCTGGGCTGATAGGGGATTTATTTTCTTTCTTTAGGCCTTTTCTACATTTACTGGTTCTTAATTGCTTCCAAATAAAAATTGTATGTCAAAGAGACATATTTTGGGGTGATGTGTTCTGGTTTCCTTCAAATGCATGCAATATTTTCACAACTACAATAATGACACCTCTTAATGCATTTTTCTTACATCCTAAGCATCTTGGCAATATGTCATGTCATATCCCTAGTGTCCTTCTGTCCTTGACATTTCAAACATCTCTGTATTACATTGTTGAATTGTCACTGTTCTACTCTCCTTCAGCAATTACATTGGTTTGAGTAGCAGGCAGCTGTTGCCTTGGTGCATACCTAAGGCAGACCACCACATGCTATTGTGTAGATTCTTCAGTGCATAAGAATTCTGGCCAGAAATATGAAGAGGCTTGATATACAGCCCTTGCTACTCCTTTCACATCATCAGTTAGCCATAGTGCCCCATCCATTCAATGGGAGAGCTTTTTCCTAATTCATAAAAAGGTGCTGAGTGGGCCAGTTGCAGCCATGCCTAAACAGAGCTCCTGCATTGTAAGATAGTATCAGGAAATGCTGGTTTACGTTCATAATGTTTTACTATCACATTCTCAGACATAAGTAACTGCTTGACATTTGGTAAAATTTTCAGCTAGGTAAGTGATTCAAGTTGAGTTCCTCAGGAAACAGATTCTGAGATTTGCATGCAGGAGATTTTTTGGGACCTGTGCTTGGGAACAGCACTTGAGAAGAGTGAAGGAAACAGAACTGGGCAAAGAAGTTGAATTGTGATGTTGAAACAGAGTCCTCAGCAATCCTAGGATGACTTTCTAAGTGGTCCCCAGTGACCAGAATTCCCTCACAACCCTGTACTCTATAGTTGCTGGATGCAGGCTGCTCCCAGAGTGGACCTGACTGGACATGATGGTTCTCTTCAGCTGAGGGCAGTTTCTGGACAGGGGCATAGCTGAGAACAACCCACACTCACAACACCTGGTGGAACAAAGGGCTCAGTACTGAAGTAGATTTGGCACACCACAGCATATGCTAAAGTAGCTTCATAACCACTGAGTGACTTTTTCTCCACAATGGGATTAATCAGGTTACCACTATTTGCTTTTGGTTGCAGGAACACCTGATAGAAACAGAATGCTGCTGCTGCTGCTGCTAAGTTGCTTCAGTCATGTCCGACTCTGTGCGACCCCATAGATGGCAGCCCACCAGACTCCTCTGTCCCTGGGATTTTCCAGGCAAGAGTACTGGAGTGGGTTGCCATTTCCTTCTCCAGATAGAAACAGAATAATCCCAGGAAAAATTCAAGCTTTTTTCTTAGGGCACCTCAGAGATTGCAGTGAATACCAGGAACATAGATCCAGTAAACAAAAATTGTCTGAAAATACAGGTTGCAAGTTGTATTTAATGACTGTAGGCTTGAAAATATGTTTGTCCTCTGTTGGTTCCATGTTCAAGAAAATATCTGTATTGGTTATGATGGGCAACATAATTAAAAAGCAAAACCTTCTTGCAACCCAGAAAACGTTTCCTCAAAGGTGAAATCTACTGAATAAGCGTGAAACTTGTGGTACAACATTGGTACAAATGTGTACCAATGGACAGACAATCCACCCATGACAGACTGCAAAGACAGAAAGGAATCTTACCCCCTTATATAGTCAACAGGTACAACCCATTACATCACACACAGTTCATCACAGCTTTACCCAATAATTGGAGTGACTATCTTATTGGCTTTATCCAGAGGAAAAACAAACTGCTTATATCTTTGTAACAGGAGGTACTTTTGCAAACTACAGCAAAACAACCATCAAACTTGGGCTCTTACCTTACTGAAACTGGGAGATAGTGGAGCTGTAACCCTTGAAATTTGAATTTCCAATTCACAGCTCAGAAATGTACTTGAGGAAACATTTCTGAGTTGTGAGACTGGCAAGAGACTTATTTAGCTATGAAACAGATTTACATATGTTTGGAAAGCATGGAGAAAGAAATTCTGAAAGAAAAAAGGAAAAAGGGAGAAGTCTCTTCCCTAATTTTCGATAAGGAGAGTTAAGCCTCATTTTTATTTTGTATTTGCTATCTCACTATATATGTGGATGTGTTTAAGGCCGGGTCTCCTTAAAATGCTGAAAATTTTCAGAGACAACAAGAATTCAAAGCCATCTGCATATCAAAATGTCAAAAAGTTTTTTGAGCTGACTTCTTGTCAGATATATGGTCATTGTTTTTAACCTCTTACTATGAGCAATGATGTCCTTGTATTGAACAGGAGAAGGGTGTTCACCAGAATTATCTTTAAGATGCTTTCCAAGAATGTTTTAAGCCACCCATCCATTTTGGGTTAGTTGAACTTAAAACTAAACAATATTATTTTAAAATTTATTTAACTGGATTTATGTACCAGGCAATGAGTTGGCACTGTCAACGTCTCCAAGTTCTGGAACTCCCAGTCATCAGACGTCTTTCACCCACATAAGGAACAAATGATGGTGCCAATGCAATCTGCATATTAATGTTGGCAAGGCTTGATTTACTTTGTATTTAATTTAGATAAGTATAAATATAAGTCCTAATATTTTCTTCCCACATCCTCAGAGGACCATTGCTCTAATTCAGTAGTTTAAGAAAAATGTATTGAAATGCTTGTTTTGTATCATCACAGGGTTAAGTTTGAAACATACAAAAATGAATAAGATAAATTTTGCTGTCTAAAGTAGAAGGCAGACACACTGATAAGGTGTAAGTTGTATGTTTTGGAAAGGCTTCTTGGAAAGGATAAAGTCTGAACTGAATTTTTCAGAAAGAATAATGGTTAGTTTAGTGAAGAGAGATGGAAAAGACTTTTCATGTAACCAAAATGTGACAGTATGAAACACCATGTGGTATCTGGTGGATTTCAAGTAGTCTGATAGTCCTAGAGTATCAACAAAGAGAAGTGGAGTAGGCAGAAAGGAAGCCAGCAATATAGATAGAAGCCATGGCCACATATGCCAAAGAGCCTGGACCCTATTCAGATGGCACTGGAAAGCCAATAAAGCTTCATAGTGGGTAGTCAGGTTTGTACTTTGGGTAATTCCCTCTAGCTACAATGTGGAGGGAGTATGGATATGAAAACATACCACAAAGTCATGATAATCAATTTAAACATGGTATTGGATGGCAATCAGAACAGACAACCCAGAAGTAGACTGAAGTACATGTAAGAATTTTATAAATGACAAGAAGGATAATTCAATTCAGTAAGAAAAGGATAGTTAATGAAGAAAATAAAAAGTAGACCATGTTTTGTTTTTAAAACCTCATTTAGCTTTGTACACACTTATATACACATATAAACTAAATTAAAAAATACAGAAAGACTGAATACTTAAACATTAAAGAAAAGCAATAAAAATCTTAACCAAAAAATTAGGAGATTACATGTACAATCTAGGTGTTGGAAAGGTCTTCTTAACCAATGCCGAGAAGACACACATTGGTTAAATGAAAATAGCATAATGTATAAGCAAAACTACCATAAACAAAGTCAATAAATAGCAGATAATGTAACAAGGGTAACATCTGTAATACGCTGGTTGGGTTTTCTGAGAAGCATGATGAGTTTGAGGTGCAAGAGGTTTATTGGAAAATAACACAGTAGAAGAAAAAAGGAGGATCAGGAGGTAGGTCTACCTCCTATCTGGCAGGAGGAGACCAGATATAGACCTAACAAAAATCTCAACCAGCCATGGGGCAGCTCTGGAGCAATGACTGCCTGTTGGAAGAGTTCTGTCATGGTGAAAATGTCCAGGGCCTATCGGCTGGAGATGGTCCAAAGAAAAGAAGCACTTGTCCTCAGCTATCAATGCCTCACTCAGTCATTGGCAAGGGGCTTCCTCAAGAACAAGACCATGGATCAGAAGTTGGTGGACCCTGAGTAACTGGACATCTGAAGGCTATCAGTGAACCACACATTTTGTAGCTGGAGAGTGAGTCCTTTATTAAAGAAGAATCTGAGTGTGGTATCTCTGTTTGACATCTAACTTACAAACTGAGAAGAAAAAGGCATTCGATCCAATAGAAAATTAGGCAAAGCACATGTATAGACAGTTCACTAATGATTAAGTCCAAATGGCCAAGAAACATTTGAAATGCTGTTTAAATATGAAAAGTGCAAATTAAGATAACAATGGAATATAATTTTATACCATAAGAGGCAGAAATTAATGAGAGCCACAATACCCATTGGAATGGAATATAAAGCGCTGTTATTCTTTGGAAAATCTATCTGGCATTATCTATTAAAATAATAAAATACATATACCCTTAGACCCAAAATTCCACTCCTGGGAATCTATCTGATGGAAATGAAATGATTAATTCATAAAGACATGGGTACAAAAATGATTGTTACAATGTTGTTTATAGTGATGAAGAATTAGAAACAAATACCCACAATAGGAATTATGATATATACATACCATGGACAATCTTGCATCTATTTAACAGAATGAATTTGTAGATACTGAAGAAGCAGTGGTAGGATCCTTATGAGGTATTATTGAGTGAGAAAAGGAAATTTCAAATGAGTATGTATAAAAATATCTCCCCTTGCTTTTTTGTAATTCAAAAAATGATAAAATTTATATGTGTATATCTACAAATGTGAATGTAAATCCAAGCTGGAAAAATGCATACTAGATTGCTAATTTATCTTGCAAGGAGTGGGAGGATTGGGTAGGTGGAGGAGAAGAGAAATGTGCAAGACAGGTAAAAGAAGATTAAAAAATTGTACCAAAACATTCATATGATCACATTTATGCTATTATTTCTAAATTTCTTAAGAAAGGCAAAATACAGCTTGCAGGAAAGAAATAAGAATATGTCACAGAAGTGGAAATAACCATACAAATTTTATTGAAATATGCAACATTTTTTAGTTTTGCAGATTTAATAGATGCCAAGAATGTTTATTTGTTACATAGATCAAACAGTATCGGCCAAATGAGCCAACAGCATGAAAAGAATAGGGCTTTGGTAAACTTATGTGTCTGTATCACTCAGGAGTTTAGATTCTACTGTAGTAACAAATGGCCTCCAAATCTGAGGGACTTATGACAAAGGGTGCTTTCTTGCTCATGTTTCATGTTCATTGCAGATTGACTTCAGCTCTTGCTGCATGCCAGTTTCAAGATTCAGCCTCTACTGCTGAGCCACTGGGGAACCTGTGGTAAGTACATACTAGCTCTAAAGCTTCTATACACAAAGTGTTCTTCTACTCGTCTTTCACTGACCTAAGCAAGTCACATGGCTGAGCCTCCTGTGAATGGGATGAGGCTGTATTAACGCTCCCACAGGGAAGGATCAGTGACCATCTCCCGAAGTAGGATGATCTGCTCTATGACAAAGAGTATTAATGAAGTATTTGTATGTGATCATACTAATGAATGTTATTAATGATTGGAGAGTTAAGGGAATTAATGATGAGAAAAAAGAGAAAATATTTTTTATAATTCAGTAGGTGCTTGTTTCTCATCCACAGGTAAGAAACCCATCTTTTAGTTTTCATTTAGTTTCAATCACAGATCACAGACTATTTTTTATATTTTCAAAACACAAACTAAAACTCTTTTAATTTGTATTGTGCATATAGGAAGAATTAAGGTAGATGGAATGGTAAAATGCTATTTTATACACATACTTTATTTTTCTGAAGTTTAGAATTCACAGCAGTATGTTTATGAAACATTAGAAAAGTATTCCTTTCTTTAGAAACGAGACTCTGAAAGTAATAGTGTTTGGTACATTTTGTTCAGAGTTTAAGTATGTGCTCATAAAGAATCTTCCAAATAAATTCTCTCTGCAGCTATGAATTTAGTTATTGAAAAATCACTTTGGCTAGGAGAGACTTTAAAGAAAACTCTGTAACCTCTTATTACAGTAATTATAGTATTATACTATGTTTGTTGCTTGTTATCTCATTTTACACTTAAAATTAAATTTTAGTCCTTTGCTATTGCTCAATATTTTAGGTGATTCTTTTAACATGTTTTCCCCTCTAATCTTTTGAAAACAGCTGTGACATTATCTGAACAGTTTCACCAGTACATTTTATATAGAAGAGAGAATGGCAAAATTCCCAAGTGCAGTGCAACAGCTGTTGCTCCTCCACCGTGGGTTAAGGGTAGAGGCGTTGTATCCATGGTGACCTATGTGAGTCAATGAGGGTGGGAACTATGAGATTCTCACAGGGGATAATGACAGAGCAAATGCTAGCAATTGAGCTTTCACTAGACATTTGGCTTCAAGCAAATTTTTTTCTTTATTTTTAATTGAAGGTTAATTGCAATGTTGTGTTTGATTCTGGCATATATCAACATGGATCAGCCATAGGTGTACATATATTCTCTCTTTCTCAAGTGGATTTTTAAAAAGCAATGTATTCACATTCTAAGTTCCTCATTTTTATAAAGCACATAAGCTTGTGCTAAACCAAAGAGCTATACACCTGAAAACTTAATTGAAATGAAAGTGTTTACAAAAGACAGCATACTTTTACTCTTGTTTTATATTTTAATTTAGAACATGCATTATAACTTTCTGCTTATTTAAATATTGTACTCTGCTTCTTCCTCCCAAAAGATTTGAGGTAGGATATAACAAAGACATAATAAGATTAATAAAATAAGTATAACAGTAATATATCATCAGTTCAGTTCAGTCACTCAGCGGTGTCCAACTCTTTTTGACCCATGGACTGCAGCACACCAGGCTTCCCTGTCCATCACCAACTCCTGGAGTTTACTCAAATTCATGTCCATTGAGTCGGTGATGCCATCCAACCATCTCACCCTCTGTTTTCCCCTTCTCTTCCTGCATTCAATCTTTCCCAGCATCAGGGTCTTTTCAAATGAGTCAGTTGTTTGCATCAGGTGGCTAAAGGATTGAAGCTTCAGCTTCAGCATTAGTCCTTCCAATGAATATTCAGGATTGATTTCATTTAGGACTGACTGGTTTGATTTCTTTGCAGTCCAAGGAACTGTCAAGAGTCTTCTCCAAAACCACAGTTCAAAAGCATTAATTCTTTTGCCCTCAGCTTTCTTTATGGTCCAGCTGTTACATCCATACATGACTACTGGAAAAACCATAGCTTTGGCTAAACGGACCTTTGTCGGGAAACTAATGTCTCTGATTTTAATATGGTTTCTATGTTTGTCATAGCTTTTCTTCCAAGGAGCAAATGTTTTTTGATTTCATGGCTACAGTCACTATTCACACTGATTTTGGAGCCCAAGAAAATAAATTCTTTCACTGTTTCCATTGTTTCCCCATCTATTTGCCATGAAGTGATGGGACCAGATGCCATGATCTTAGTTTTTTGAATGTTGAGTTTTAAGCCAACTTTTTCACTTTCCTCTTTCACTTTCATCAAGAGGCTCTTTAGTTCCTCTTGCTCTCTGCCATAAGGGTGGTATCATCTGCATATCTGAGGTTATTGATATTTCTCCCTGCAATCTTGATTTCAGCTTGTGCTTCGTCCATCCTGGCATTTCGCACAATCTATTCTGCATATAAGTTAAATAAGCAAGGTGACAATATACAGCCTTGATGTACTCCTTTCCCAATTTGGAACCAGTCCATTGTTCCATGTCCGGTTCTAACTGTTGCTTCTTGACCTGCATGTGGATTTCTCAGGAGGCAGGTAAGGTGGTCTGGTATTCCCTTCTCTAAGAATTTTCCACAGTTTGTTGTGATCCACACAGTCAAAGGTTTTGGCATAGTCAATAAAACAGAAGTAGCTGTTTTTCTGGAACACTCTTGCTTTTTCTGTGATCCAGTGGATGTTGGCAATTTGATCTCCGCCTTTTCTAAATCCAGCTTGAACATCTGGAAATTCTCGGTTCACATACTATAGAAAATTAGCTTGGAGAATTTTGAGTGTTACTTTGCTAGGGTGTGTGAGATGAGTGCAGTTGCGTGGTAGTTTGAACATTCTTTGGCATTGCCTTTCTTTGGGATTGGAATGAAAACTGACTTTTTCCAGTCCTGTGCCCACTGCTGAGTTTTCCAAATTTGCTGGCATATTGAGTGCAGCACTTTCACAGCATCATCTTTTAGGATTTGAAATAGCTCAACTGGAATTCCATCACTTCCACTAGCTTTGTTCATAGTGATTTTTCCTAAGATCCACTTGACTTCACATTCTAGGATGTCTGGCTCTAGGTGAGTGATCACACCATTGTGGTTATCTGGGTCATGATAATCCTTTTTTTGTGTTGTTCTTCTGTGTATTCTTGCCACCTCTTCTTAATATCTTCTGCTTCTGTGAGGTCCATACCATTTCTGTCCTTTATTGTGTCCAAAGGAAAAGAGTATAAAGAAATATGACTCTATATTTTCTTCCAGTGAGTCCTATGATACTAACAAGCTTGAATAAACTTCACATCTTGGTGAAATTGGAGGAAGAACCCCTACCACATGCAAATAAATTAGATTTAGGTGGGAGAGAGAAGAAGCCTACCCTTTGTTCATTCCTACATGGCAAGTGTCAGACATTAGGAGTGTGTTTGATTTGAAGAGGCTTATATTATAAAATCATACATAGAAAAGTCTCAAGTTGTTAAATAAAATAGATAAAAGAAGATATACAAGTTTTCCCAGGGGCATCATTGGTGCCATTCTGGTGATAATTTCTGTAAATGCCTTTGTGGCTTCTGTATCAGTAGGGAACATAACTACAACCTGAGCTCCAACTCTAGGATCCATGTCAAAGTAAGTTAATACATAGGAAATAAATCAACACTGTCTATTTTTAAATGACCTCTGCCCTGATCATACAGGCTGTTCCCAGATGATTGGCCTGGGGCTCATGATAGTGTACTTTAGCCTCAGGATCTACATGGAGTGATTCCTGAGGGGGTGTGCTATTGGACAAACACCTGGGCATTCTGTTCTCCTGCAGGTAGAAAAGGTTTTCCAACACCTGGATGAAATAGCAGCCATCAGACCCTGAAGAATATTGGCTGTAATTAGTGATGTCTTAAATATTGATATTTATCGCCTTTCAGTACCTGGAAGATTTATTAAACTGGCAAATTTAGACCTATCGTAAACAATTTGCAACTGATTTTTTTTTTTTTTCCTGCTGTGAGGCTTGCAGGATCTCAGTTCTGCAACCAGGGATTGTACAGAGGACCAAGGCAGTGAAAGTGTAGAATACTAACCACTAGGCCACCAGGGAACTCTCATTTTTGTAGTACTGTTATTATGAAATGGAGTATCCTTGTACTTAGAAATAAAATTAGTTGATTTTTATGTTTTAATTACTAAAATATAAGGGATGAAGGAATGCCTGTCAAGAAAAGGAAAATCTTGAATTTTAAGAGGTTATATTAAGTTTTGGTTATCTTTTATTGACTTAGCATATATTTTGCTGTTGTTATTTAGTTGCTCAGTCATGTCCGACTCTGTGATCCCATGCTGCTGCTGCTAAGTCGCTTCAGTCGTGTCCGACTCTGTGCGACCCCATAGATGGCAGCCCACCAGGCTCCCCCGTCCCTGGGATGCTCCAGGCAAGAACACGGGAGTGGGTTTGCATTTCCTTCTCCAATGCATGAAAGTGAAAAGTGAAAGTGAAGTCGCTCAGTCGTGTCCGACTCTTAGCGACTCCATGGACTGTAGCTTACCAGGCTCCTCTGTCTATGTTATCTTCAGGCAAGAATACTGGAATGGGTTGTCATCTCCTTCTCCAGGGGATCTTCCCAAACCAGAGATCGAACCCCTATCTCCTGCATTGGCAGGCAGATTCTTTATCACTGAGCCATCTGGAAAACTAGCATCTATTTGCTCTACCATAATATTTTCCCTACAAATTACTCTACAAATCGCTTTTTTTCTAACAAATCTAAATGATTAATGTGTATTGGGGAATTCTGTAACTGAATATAAAGATATATGTGGCTTATTTGAAAATGTTGTACTTATATTTCAGTGCATCTTTGTTGTTGTTCAGTCACTAAGTTGTGCCCGACTCTTTGCGACCCCATGGACTGCAACATGCCAGGCTTCCCTGTCTTTCACTATCTCCTTGACTTCGCTAAAATTCATTTTCATTGAATCAGTGATGCCATCCAACCATCTCATCCTCTGTCGCCCCCTTCTCCTTTTGCCCTCAATCTTTCCTAGCATCAGGGTCTTTTCCAATGAGTCAACTCTGGAGAAAGGAAAAGACATACCCAACTGAGTGCACTGTTCCAGAGAATAACAAGGAGAGATAAGAAAGCTTCTTATGTGAACAAGGCAAAGAAATAGAGGAAAATAATAGAATGGGAAAGACTAGAGATTTTTCCAATAAAATTGGAGATACCAAGGGAACATTTCATGCAAAGATGGGCACAATAAAGGACAGAAACAGTAAGGACCTAACAGAAGCAGAAGAGATTAAGAAGAGGAGGCAAGAATACACAGGGGAACTGTACAAAAAAGGTCTTAATGACCCGGGTAACCATGATGCTGTGGTCACTCTCCTAGAGCCAGACATCCTGGAGTGTGAAGTCAAATGGGTCTTAGGAAGCATTACTACGAACAAAGTTAGTAAAGGTGATTGCCGGGAGCCGGCAAGAGACATTCCACTCGTGACAAAGGTCATGAGGAAGGAGGCTCGACATACGCAAAGGCGGGATTGAGCCTCGGGAGTGCCCCCGGATATTCTCGAGCATCTACCCCCAAAAAACCAGAGTCTGCCTACTTTATTGCCTTGTGCTCTCACCTCTGACTTTACTGGGGGCTGTCCCCCACCACCATCTCGCTCTCTCTGTCAAAGAGTTAACTTACAGCTCCAATTAATAAAGTTCCTGGGCAATTAGGAGTGTTTAAATCCAAACCCCTCAGATGGCTCTCTAACTCGCCTGACAAGTTTACCCAGACACCTAGAGCTATGCATACGATTGTTTACAGTCTCCCAGCCTCAAGAGGCACAGGAAGCTTAAGATATTCAAATAACCTAGAGCCTCTCAGAGAGTTAGAAACTGTCAGAATAAAACTAGTAAAAGATTTCATTGATGAGCCAATGTTTGTTGCCAAGTTTCCACATCCCCTGAATTGTATCCTTGAATGTGTATTAATTAATATAGTTGCTATGTAGAAAAAATAAGTAGTGGCCTTGGTGTTAGTAACTTTAGACCCTTAAGGTAATAAATTCTTTCCTTTGTAAACCCATTACACATCCGCCCTATAGGAATGCAATTTTATCTTCGAAAGATGGCGCCAAACCTTAAAATAATTACTCTTAGAGAAAATAAGTCTTTGTTGATAAGTCCTTGTCAAGAGTCATAAAATGTTAATAGGCCTTCTGGCCAGAAGATGAGGTAAATCACCTAAACCATTTGTATACGATAAATTTGCAGGAAACAAACCCTGGTTTTTGATAAGCATCAAAGACTGCTGACTTTGCATCCCCTATTATCCTCTATGTGTAACTTAGGGTATAAAAGCCCCTGTTGAAAATAAAGCTATGGGCCTTGCTCACCAACGCTTGGTCTCCCCATGTCATTCTTCCCTTTAACTTCCAGCTGAGTCTCCATCTGGAGCGCGGAACCCACCATGCTTACTAATTATGTCTGGGCTTCTAAGATCCGACCGGGGAGGCCTCAGTGTCTCCTCTCCTTCGGGAGAACGGAAGGACGCCTGCGGCCTACGTAAGTGGTACAAACTTCTTGTCTTGAAGTTTTATTGGTCTCCCGCATAAACCAAGCTACTCAGCTTCTTTTCTCCACTGAAATTTCTTACTGAGCTATCCTCATTCTATTATTCTTTATATCTCTGAATAAATAAATAAATAAATAAATAGGTCGCCTACTCCGTCTCCCCTTCGAATACCCTGGATCAGCTGGGGCTGGACCTCGGCAGGTGATGAAATTCTAGTTCAGCTATTTAAAATCCTAAAACGCTGATATTAAGAGAAGAGGTAGTTGTGCCTAATGTGAGTGGTTCCAGATTTGAAGGAGTGGTTCTTCAGAATAGGTAAAGTCTCTAGGACCATCACGAGACTTGTATGCTAGGAGAACCTTGTGTAGTAGGAAGAACCACAAGCTTTGAAGTTGTTTGGGACTCCTATCCTGGTTCTGTCACTCTGAGCAAGTGAATTGACTCTTTTGACCCTTAGTTTCCTTATCTGTAGAGTTGAGATCAGATTTCTTCATTGAGGATTATCTGGTCCATATTAACAGAAAGAAATTATAAGTTCTCCTTCCAAATGTGATTTCTTGGTAATGTATGGAAAGTCTTACTATTCTCACTGGATTTTTCTTAGGCCCACAGTTCTGGAGTGGCTAACCTGAACTAGAAGGACTACCTTGACATATCTGTTCTTTGATTCTGGGCTCGGTATTTTCAGGTTTGCTGGATCTGGCTAGGTTCCCATCAGTTGTTTTTCAGTCCAATTCTCGATTTCATGTTACTCCAGTTTATTCTAATTTTGTCACTGCTTGTTTTGGATCTGCTCTGATTTTTGCCCTAGAATGGAATTCTAGGATCCTTAATGATAAGAAGTTCTTAGTGACAGAGCCATTTTTCTTTATCAGAAGCAGTTGTTTTATTCAGTGAGAGGACTGCAAAGGTGAAGATTATGTCCACAAGTATTTACTAAACACTTTGTACCAGGCATGGTTCTGGGAGCTAGAAATACAGCAATGAACAAAATAGGTCTTAATGCACATGAAGATTGTATTGTGGGGCAAAGACAGGAGGGCAGCGTGACAGACTATATAGAGAACCAATTCCTTGGACAGGACTGTTTATTTACAGTGATAAAATCTTATGAGAAAACAAAATTGAGTAATATGCATAACATAGTATGTGTGTGAGATTGAAGGGGCAACTTGAAATTTGTGGTTAGAGAAGGCTTCTCTGAGGTGATGATGTTTGAATTGACAATTTATAATTCTTAATCACATCCCTTCCGCCATTCCCCCCCACTCAGCTTCCAATTTGCCCATCAAGAGATTGTCACATTACTTGGTGAAAGATTGGATGGAAGGAGTTGTGAGTGATAGTAAAAGTGAGTGATAGTGCAGAGTTTTCTTTTTTTAATGAAGGTGTAGGAATGTGGCTATGGTTGCTGACCTAAACGAACCTGGTTAACCTTTCTCTCAGTCTTGCCAGTGGGGCCACAGAGTAGAATCTGTGCCTGGGTAGGAGCAGGTTCAATGGAGAGTTCTTTTTAGTTTTTAACTGAAAATATGAATATCAGGAGAAGCCTTCTGAGCTTATGCTAGAGGACCACAGAGTGAAATCTGCTAGATCAAGGTCCAACTGTATTCTCACAGCATAATATATAGACAGCAGTCTTTATGAACAGATGCTCAGAGCAGAGATTCAGAGGTGTGTGTATGTGCATGTTTGCCTTCACATGAGGCTGAGACAGAATGCTGTTAAGGGAGAAAAGAGATGAGAATAACTGGACATTATCTAGTTGAAACAAGAAAAATTTTGTACACTGCTTGCTGTACTTTCTAGTTTATTTTTTTGAAGATCACTGACTATAAAAATTAGTAGAGTGACACTAATTTTGATATCAAAAATATTATTAAGGTCATATACACAAATGATTTACATCGGAAATCCCTGGAAATATATTAATATTGTAGAACAAGATAGAGATAACCACAGTTTTACATTTCTCAGGACAACCCAAAAATGGAATTTTTATTAGGGAAACAGAAAGATGAAGCTCTGAAAGCAACTGTAGAAGACTCAAATGAAACATAATAATACTTGAATATCAAAGAAAAACAGTGATAGCTTAAAATAGGGTATATTTGTGAGTATGTCAGTGAAGTTGCTCAGTCATGTCTGACTCTTTGCAATCCCATGGATTGTAGCCTACCAGGCTCCTCCATCCATGGAATTTTCCAGGTAAGAGTACTGGAGTGGGTTGCTATTTCCTTATTCAATTTGTGAGTATAGCAAGTAACAATATTTCTTATGAAGGCAAAGGACATGTATGGTCATTTTATGAGCTTTCCTGGTAGCTCAGTTGGTAAACAATACTGCCTGCAGTGCAGGAGACTCCAGTTCGATTTTTGGGTCAGGAAGATCCCCTGGAGAAGGAAATGGCAACTCTAGTGTTCTTGCCTGGAAAATCTTAAGGATCGAGGAGCCTGGAGGGCTATAGTCCATGGGGTCACAAGAGTTGGATACAGCTTAGTGACTAAACCACCACCACCATGATCGTTTTAAATGTGGGTGGCCCTTTTACATCCTTCCTTTAGTTTGTGGATTATAAGGGCAGTTCAGTTCAGTTGCTCAGTCGTGTCTGACTCTTTGCGACCCCATGGACTGCAGGACACCAGGCTTCCTTGTCCATCACCAACTCCCGGAGCTTACTCAAACTCATGTCTGTCGAGTGAGTGATGCCATCCAACCATCTCATCCTCTTTTGTTCCCTTCTCAATCTTTCCCAGCATCAGGGTCTTTTCAAATGAGTCAGTTCTTCGCATCTGGTGGCCAAAGGATTGGAGTTTCAGCTTCAGCATCAGTCCTTCAAATGAATATTCAGGACTGATCTCCTTTAGGATGGACTGGTTTGATTTTCTTGCAGTCCAAGGGACTCTCAAGAGTCTTCTCCAACACCACAGTTCAAAAGCATCAATTCTTTGGTGCTCAGCTTTCTTTATAGTTCAACTCTCACATCCGTACATGGGTTATAAGGGCAGATCGGTTGAAAGGAAACATTGAATTTTCTCTCCTGTATTTTTCATCTGAGAAAAAAAGAAAAAATCCATTGCTTTTATGATGCAGTTCTCAGAATCTCACTAGAGGGTGGTGTTGATCTATAACCAGAGGTTGCTAATCTGGTACATTCATTAGTAGGCTGCATTTATATTTAAAGAAAAGGTAAAATGAAGCCTTCTCAGTCTTCCCTAAAAGTTGGTAAATGTCAAGTCTGAAAACTCCCAAGGGCCTCATCCAGTTCTGGCTTCTTGCAGCCCCAGAGGAGCCAGATAAAGTAGTGAAGAGATTACTGGAGGAGTTAAGTGGCAGATTCTAATTTCAGCTCCTGCTAACTAGTAGACAAGAAATTAAAGCTTTCTGGGCCTTCTTCTCATTTGGGGGAAAAAAAAAAAAAAAGGCCTGTGCTAGATGATATCTACATCTCCTTGTATCTCTGAAATTCTGATATTCTAACACATTCTGAGTCTAAAGGCTGCAGAATTTCTCCTGTTCTTGGTCAAAGGAACAAGTAACATCGCAAATTATAAAATTATTAATAATTAAAAATAACAATGTTATAAATGAGATTTAACATAGATTCTAATATTCAGTTCAATTTAGTTCAGTTGCTCAGTCGTGTCCAACTCTTTGTGACCCCATGAATTGCAGCACGCCAGGCCTCTCTGTCTAACACCAACTGCTGGACTCCACCCAAACCCATGTCCATCGAGTCAGTGATGCCATCCAGCCATCTCATCCTCTGTCATCCCCTTCTCCTCCTGCCCTCAATCTTTCCCAGCATCAGGGTCTTTTCCAATGAGTCAGCTCTTCGCATCAGGTGGCCAAAGGACTGGAGTTCCAGCTTCAACATCAGTCCTTCCAATGAACACACAGGACTGATCTCCTTTAGGATGGAATGGTTGGATCTCCTTGCAGTCCAAGGAACTCTCAAGAGTCTTCTCCAACACCACAGTTCAAAAGCATCAATTCTTCGGTGCTCAGCTTTCTTTATAGTCCAGCTCTCTCATCCATACATGACCACTGGAAAAACCATAGCCTTGACTAGATGTACCTTTGTTGGAAAAGTAATGTCTCTGCTTTTGAATATGCTATCTAGGTTGGTCATAACTTTCCTCCCAAGGAGTAAGCGTCTTTTAATTTCATGGCTGCAGTCACCATCTGCAGTGATCTTGGAGCCCAGAAAAATAAAGTCAGCCACTGTTTCCACTGTTTCCCCATCTATTTGCCATGAAGTGATGGGTCCAGATGCCATAATCTTAGTTTTTTGAGTGTTGAGTTTAAGCCAACTTTTTCACTCTACTCTTTCGCTTTCATCAAGAGGCTCTTTAGTTCTTCTTCACTTTCTGCCATAAGGGTGGTGTCATCTGCATATATGAGGTTATTGATATTTCTCCGGGCAATCTTGATTCCAGCTTGTGCTTCTTCTAGCCCAGCGTTTCTCATGATGTACTCTGCATATAAGTTAAATAAGCAGGGTGACAATATATAGCCTTGACGTACTCTTTTTCCTATTTGGAACCATTCTGTTGTTCCATGTCCAGTTCTAACTGTTGCTTCCTGACCTGCATACAGGTTTCTCAGGAGGCAGGTTAGGTGGTCTGGTATTCCCATCTCTTTCAGAATTGTCCACAGTTTATTGTGATTCACACAGTCAAAAGCTTTGGCATAGTCAATAAAGCAGAAATAGATGTTTTTCTGGAACTCTCTTGCTTTTTCGATGATCCAGCAGATGTTGGCGATTTGATCTCTGGTTCCTCTGCCTTTTCTAAAACCAGCTTGAACACCTGGAAGTTCATGGTTCACATATTGCTGAAGCCTGGCTTGGAGAATTTTGAGCATTACTATACTAGCATGTGAGATGAGTGCAACTGTGTGGTAGTTTGAGCATTCTTTGGCATTGTCTTTCTTTGGGATTGGAATGAAAACTGACCTTTTCCAGTCCTGTGGCCACTGCTGAGTTTTCCAAATTTGCTGGCATATTGAGTGCAGCACTTTCACAGCATCATCTTTCAGGATTTGAAATAGCTCAACTGGAATTCCATCACCTCCACTAGCTTTGTTCGTAGTGATGCAGAAAGTCTTTTAAAATACCAAATCTTACGAGGGAATCTCAGAGCCATCCTTTTTTCATCTATCGGAGAATTCTGTGGATAATTTCTGTGCCTTAATGAATCATTCAAGGATATCTCTTGCTTGCTCACTTGCTGGAAATGAGCAAAATATGTTTACATAGGATTATCTAGAGAGAGGAAGTTGAACCATTCATTATCAAGTGGTTTGGGATAGAGATTAAATCCCTTACCTCACCTTGCACTTAGCCAACATGCATCCTATATGTCTTTTCATACTGCTCATGAGGACGACAGAGGACGAGATGGTTGGGTGGCATCACTGACTCAATGGATATGAATTTGAGCAAGCTCTTGGAAAGGGTGAAGGGCAGTGAAGCTTGGTGTGTTGCAGTCTGCGGCGCCGCAAAGAGTCGGACACCTTTGAGTGACTGAACAATAACAAATCCTGTATTTGGTTTGTGAGGAGTCATTCTTTACATGGATTTAGTTGGTTCTGTTTCCTATTACCCTCATGTTATCTAATTCCCTTTCCTTGTCATATTTATTAACAGTGCAGAGTGAACTGAAGATTTTTACATGGAACCTGAAGCAAATTATCCAACAACAGGGTTCCAGTAAACCCTGGTTTATCTCTGCATGGACTTAACTTCTAAAGGTGAGAGTCTGCAGTTAACCCCTGATGGTTTGAACTCACCCCAAAGGCACCGACATTAACACTCAACACCCCATTTCTTCCAAATTGCTTTGCTTTGCAAATGAAGGTTTCTTTTCTCCTCCCCTCTCCTCCACCCCCCGATTTTGTTGCATCTCCAGGGTCGTGTCGAACATCTAAACTTCTCAAAATGTACGCACACGCGAGCGTGCTCTCACACCCCACTCGAGTACACGAGCCCGGCTGGGCCGGCTCCCAGTTAGAGAACACATTCCATTCTTCGCGCTCGGGCACACCCCTCCGCAGTGGGGATTGGTCGGGCCGACCCCCTGTCGGCGAGGCGAGGCTCCTAAGAGGCCCAGACGCCTGCCAATCCCCACGGGCTGTCAAAACAAGTCTTCCCTCCCTGTCACAACAGAGCGGAGTGGAGGTCGCCGCCGCCGCCGCCGCACTTCCTGGGGCCGCTGCATCGCGGTCCCCGGGCAGGTGGCGGGTGCGCCGGGCAGCGGTCGCCGGGCTCCAGCCCTTCTCAGGCCGCGCGCGTCCCGGCCTCTGCGGCCGCCCGGCCAGGCGCCCGGTGCCTTTTGTCTGGCGCAGAGCGGGCGTGTGCATCACATTTCGGACACCTCCCTCTCCTCGTCGTCTCTCCTCCCTCCTGCTCACATCTTCTCCGCCGTCCTACCCCCGCCGGACTGCCGGCCTCCTGGACCAAAGCCCGCGGACGTCTCTACTCGAGCGATGCCTCCTCTCCAGAAAGTTACCGCTGCCGCCGCCGCCGCCGCCGCAACCGGGCGGTGAAACAAAGTCTGGCCGGGCCGCCTCCCGGTGCAGGAGCGCACCCGTGCCCAGCGGCTGCACTTCGCTGCCGGGCGTGCCGCCTCCCCGCGGGGAGCCCGAACCGCGCTCTGCCATGGCTGAGGGCGCAGCCAGCAGGGAGGGTTCAGCGCCGCCTGACGCGGCCGGGAGCGAAGACGACCCCCGAGTGGGCCCGGATGTCACCTCCGGGGACTGTGTGGCGGCGGCCCCTGGGGGCCGGTGGAGGGACCGTCGCAGTGGGGTCGCCCTGCCCGGAGCTGCGGGGCCCCCGGCGGACAGTGAGGCCGCCCTCCTGGAGGCTGCTCGGGCGACCCCTCGGCGCAGCAGCATCATCAAGGTAAGCGAGGCCGCGCGGCCCCGGGAGCTTGGCTGTGGGTGGGCGGTGGGTGGGTCGTGGGGCTGGGGCAGGATATTCGGTGTCCGGAGGCATCGCAGGCTTAGCATTGTTTTCTCCAGTGTCCTTCATTACCAAACCTTCCTTCCTTGTCCGGAGGTTCCCAGACTCAGCTCTTGGCTGTGAGAAGCAGAAGTGACTTTTTTTTTTTTTTTTTTCCCTCACCGCAGAGGAAAAGTTCCATTCTGCGTCTTTGCGTTTTGATGGATGCTTTCCCTCATTTTCTATGAAAGTTTCTCTAAACCATTGATGTAAGGAGGAAGGCAGAACTCAATATAAATGCAGATCTGCGGGAAGGTCGTGCACTGCTCTCCAACGAAAAGTTAGCTTTCCCCGCACAGTTTACCCTCAAGTGGGAAAAAACCCAAAAAACAAAACATACAAATCTTCGAGGCTCAAACTGTCTTGAGATCTCACGAAGCGTGAACCTTCCTCCTAGGCAGGCTGTTTTCAGTGGACCCTGCGGCAAAGTAGGCAAAGTAAAGAGCGAAGGTGGAGCCTAGAGTTGTGCAGATAGCGTAACCGGAAAGCAGACACCAAGCATCACCACTGGTCCTCGTAGTTACCACCACATCCAGGAGAACGCTTCCCGACCCTTCAACTGCCAGTCAGGGTTTCTATTTATCCGTTTGGCTAGCCTCATCCCTCCTCTTGTCTCTTTCTGTCTTCCTTCCACTTGGGGCTTGCTTCCTGTTTGAGATTTCATCTTGGGTTCATGACATCGGTATAAGGTCTCCTGGAATTCAGAACCTTTCCACAGGCTTTGGAAGAGGGCCTTTTAGCATAAATGCGTGAGTACATAATCTTGCGTACATGACATTAAAATTGATCTTGGAAGAACATTCAGTATGAAACTGCTTCCATATAAAAATAAGCCAAAGATGAAGGATGGACTTGGAACTATCCATACTTAGTATTCAATGTGCTTGTGTTAATACCTTCAAAACCCTTGTTCAGGTTGAAGCTGTGTATACATCACACAATACGTTTCTCTTTTTCAAGCTCTAAATTGGAACTCCTAGTGCCAGTGTGGGTAGACTGTTCCCACAGTCCATCCAGCTAGCTCCAAGTATGGTCTAGGCTTTTCCCCAATACTGACCCATGGAAGTTTAGAGCCAAACAGGAAAATTTCTATATTAAAAGAAGAGTGGGTGGTAGTTGCAAATGACTTGTAGTAGTTTCTATTATTTTGTGACTTTTAGATTATGTGAAGAGGCGTGTTCTCTTCTGGGTATGAATTTGGAGAAAAAGGAAACGATCTCTGCCCCCGCCCCCTTTAACCCATAGATCAGAAAGCATGTTATTTTGAAACTTAAAAAAGCCCACTGTAGACAGTATACATTTTGAAGCCTAAGATGTAGACACTACATGTGTTGTGTGAAAACAATAGCCACAAGATAGTTTAAAATATACCATCATAAAAAGCATTGGGCTTTTTTTGTTGTAAAAGAAATGAAAGTGACAGAGTGTAAGGAGTATACAAATTCTTGCAGCTAAATTGGTAAGTTTAAAATTTTAGTATGTGCTGGTTGATATTCTTGGAAGGGTCCTTGCTGAGTAATGGTGCCTGTTTAGTTTTGAAATTTCTTTTTGTGACAAAAAAGGAAGGAGGCAACGGAATAGCAACTTAATCCTTTCCCTATTTAATAGTAAAATAAACATTTAATAACTGCCATTTAAAATTAAAGATACCAGAATATTAAGTGAATTCTTATTATCAGTTAGCTTTATTGAAAATTTTTAATATATGCATATGATAAAAACAAATGTTGCAAAGGAGTTTGAAGGGAAAACTCCCAGCCACTCCCCATTCCCACTTACAAAGTCCACCCCAATAGCTGTTAACATGTTCTTGTGTACCTTTCCAGAAATATTCCATATATAAGCATGTGTATCTGTATATATCTGTGGTGAGCTACTGATGCTACTGATTTATGTAATAAAATTTGGCTAGAGTTTTTACAGGGTTTATATATTCAGACTTGCGCCAAACATTTTGATGTCTGGAGAGTTGTCTAAGGTCATTGTGATGCATCTGTTAATCTTCAAGGATAACCAGTAGGTCATTGGTCCTTGGGGTCTATTCCCAGAGGCCTTCATTATCTTCCAGTGGGGAAAGGGACAGGTGATGGGTTCTGTTTCACTCCTCCTCTGAGATCAAGGACATCTCAGAATCTGTCATTCCATGGTTTGTTCACTTTAGCACAATAAAAACGAGAGTTTCTGAAAAAGGTCTAAATCATAAGAAGTAAATAGTACATGCTTCTCTATTGAGAAAAGATTGCTTTCTTTGTTGTTTTTCCAAGAGTTATTTTTATTTGGCATTGAAACATACACAAAAAGAAAGCTTTAGTACATTTTATATTAATCAAACATTAAATGCTGTTCCAGATAGCCTTAGTACAGTGATAATTGATATTCATGGTCATAACTCTGAGCCACTGAAAGATTGTGAATCATCAAATATCAAATTCTTTTCAGCTCAGTTGAGGGTATTGTTTCTATTCTAATTTGACTGCTAATTCTCTGTAAACTTGAATAGTAGATAAATCAGAATACTGCATTCCTCTAGCATGCCAGAAAACAGACTGTCTTGTATATTAATAGAAGGAATGTTTTCAGTAAATTTGCCCTCCCTAATTTGTGAAAACATGTGTTTAGTTGAGAAAACAATTTCCTTCTGAGCTGATGAAAACAATAGTATTTATCTTTACACATTTTTTGAAAGTCTTTCTACTGTAATTATGTTTCTTCCCTTATATGCCCAGTTCTAAATTTTGAAAAATTTAATGTGAGAGTTAAACTATATTCTCTTTAACCTATCCATTTTCCCCTGTGTTTTTCTATGTAATTTTTTGTACAGCATTGACATTTATAAATGTTGTATGTTTTTTGGTAAGTGTATTGTTGTATACCACAATATTATATAAACTCCATCTTAATTGCTTCTTTATGACATTTGGTTTAAAATGACAAGTTTAGTTAATTGCAGGGTTGAGAATATCTAGTAATTAGGTACTGTTGTACTTTCAAATATACTTCTACCTAAGAAATTAGACCAATAACTATCTGGTATTGATATAAAATTTATGTATTTAAAATATTTAGCATTCTAGATTGTAGTTTATCACTATTACTCTATAACAGAAATTTTGGGAAAGAAAGCAGGGTAGCTTGCTCCCTATACTATTGGGTTTGCCAAAAAGTTCATTTGGGTTTGTCCATAAGCTGTAACAAAAAATCTGAACTAACTTCTGGCCACCAAATAGATGATGGGAATTGAGGTACATACATGTTTTAAAAATAGCATATTTTTAAAGCAAGACTTTTAAAATAAGTCTCTCAATAGTTGAGAGACTTCCCTGGTGGTCCATTGGTGAAGACTCCACATTTCCAATTCAGGGGGCTTGTGTTGGATCTCTGGTCAGGGAACTAAGATCTCACAGACTGCAAAGCCAAGAAAAAAAAA
The DNA here is from genome assembly GCF_019923935.1 of Bubalus bubalis. NCBI lineage: Eukaryota > Metazoa > Chordata > Mammalia > Artiodactyla > Bovidae > Bubalus > Bubalus bubalis. The sequence goes on from NC_059158.1 coordinate 138,461,832, forward strand.
AGCAAATGATTTATCTCCCATTATATGCAATGTATTGAAGAGTCCTACTTTTTCCCATTTCCTTTTGCTTCTACTTCAGTGTGAACTCTTGAGAAGAAGTTATCACTTGGATCCCATGGGCATAAGTGTGTGGGTTGAAGACAGAAGTTGGAAATGAGGTGCTGAGATGTTCACTGAAACAGCTAAAGTAGTGACTTCCATGTTGTTCATGTTTCTTATATCATGGCCAGTCTCATTCGGTCATGTTCATTGTGATTGTGGGGCTAATGTAGTGGGTTTCTGAGCTGCAGCCTCAAAGATGCTCCTTGGGTACCTGCTGACCCATATCAAAATTATGGCTCTCCTCAGAGGAGCAAGGGAAATTTTATTCACTTTTATGAAGTACTGCCTAATGTGAGTCAGGTACTAAACTAGGAGCTTTCATACATTATAATCACTTAATCCTCACAGCAAACTCTCTGAAGTCGAGAAGGGAGGCATGGAGAGCTCCTGATACAATGTGGAGTCAGGATTCATACCCATGTCTGAAAACTTGTGGTCTCATGCTAATTCTCAGATGCAAAAAGAGCCACGATCCATGAACACATTTTAGGTTAGAAGTAACGTGAACATCTAAGAAAGTGGCAGATTCTTGGGCTCCAAGGTTTGTGGGTAAACTCTCTTTTCTCTGCTTCACCTCTCCAATTCAGAACAACTCGAAATGGATGACTCTAGAAAGCTTCCTTTGTGGCTCAGCTAGTAAAGAGTCTGCCTGCAATACAGGAGACCTAGATTAGATCCCTGCGTTGGGAAGATCCCCTGGAGAAGGGAACGGCTACCCACTCCAGTATTCTGGCCTAGGGAATTCCATGGACAGTCCATGGCATTGCAAAGAGTTGGATACGACTGAGCAACTTTCAGTTGAGTTCAGTCAGAAAGAGATTGCAGTCGCTCTTGTCTTTGGTCATTTTGTTAGGCCTGCACTGTGCTTTGAAAGGCAGAGAAGCTTGGCAGATGTTCTACTTGTTGTCAATATATGAAGGTCACACCTGTTCTTTTATGCCTGACCCACTTCTCCCCTCTCACGCAGCAGTTTGTGAAGGATTGCATTTTCTTTTAGACTCATTATGGGGCATAGTAAAAGTGAAAGTGAAAGTCACTCAGTTGTGTCAGACTCTTTGAGACCCCATGGACTGTACAGTCCATGGAATTCTCCAGGCCAGAATACTGGAGTGAATAGCCATTCCCTTCTGCAGGGGATCTTCCCAACCCAGGGATCAAACCCAGATCTCCCGCATTGCAGGCAGATTCTTTACCAGTTGAGCCACAAGGTAAGCCCAACAATACTGGAGTGGGTAGCCTATCTCTTCTCCAGAGAATCTTCCTGACCCAGGAATTGAACCAGAGTCTCCTGCATTGCATGTGGATTCTTTACCAACTGAGCTATGAGGGAAGCCCATGCTATATGGTGCATAGGAGTATGTATTACTCTAGAGGAATAATGAAATAAGGGATCTTGTGTGGGAGCTCTGAAAATATTTTTTTATAGGGACAATTATGAAGGGAATGAAGTATAATTGAGAAATAACTCAAAAATTTTAGACACACTATAAGTTAAATAGGCTTCTGTAACTTGGCATGGGAATTAATCAGCATTTATAGACTCTTTTGCCTGTAGAAATATGTTAAAAGTTCTAAAAAATCAACTTATGGGTAAATGTTAGATAAACAACCTGATTATACAGCAGAGATCCCAGCCTTACTGGGTGCCATAAGTGTGTCCTGGTGGTTTCCATTGTGGATGCCCCTCCTGAGGTATGATTCATAAGTGGCATTGAACTTCTTGCGTGGATTTGTTTTGTTGTGCCAGTAACTTCAGTTAGAGTATTAATTTTCCTGAAATTTCCATAGAAACATGGTCACATTTCACCTTAGAAGTGGTTGTTTCTCATAGTAGTGCCTTTCTGATGTGATTTCTTACAGCATCTCTCAAGAGAATTCAGAATAAAATTTAGATAAAGAACCTTGTATTGTTTTGATGAGAGACTTTTAGAAGTACCTGTTGATTAGTGTTTCCTATTATTATCAGAATTTATAAGAATTTTTTTCCTTCTTGAAAAATGTATTAAGGTTTAAAAAGTAGAAGTTAATTGCATAGCCAGTGAGAGGCTAAACATACATTGCAATTAAGACTGAAGAATTGTTTTCTCAGCTATTCCCCCTTTACAGTAGAGAAAACAGGTAATTAAATTTTGTACAGTAAAATGTCAATTGAACATATATTTCCAAATAAGACCTTAGGCACCACAGGCTATTATGAGATGACATTGGGGACAGCTGATTTTACCTTTGGTACCACAGAACAAACACTCCATTAATGCTTCTAGGTAATGTTGGAGCAACTGGTTGGGCAGTAGGCTGGGGAGTAATTCAAAGAAAGAATTACAGCAGTAATTCCTGCTCCCCCAGTGACTGTTCAGTTTTAATAATGGTGAATGTTAAACATAATTCCATTTTCAGGATCAATATCTAAATTGAGACCTGTATAAAATTGTGCATTAAAAAAATTATCAGCTTAAAATGACTAAGAGGCAGGAGTAAAATTCCTTTTTGAGTTTTCCATTGGGATCTCACCACTAGTAAATGAACCATTGATTACTAGATGAAGAGAATAATTTGATTGCATTTCCAATCTAGGGTAATAATAAATCAGTAAACCTGTTACAATGGAACCTGTCAGTTCTACATAATTTCATATTTTGATGTTTTCTAATAATGTAAAAAAAGATGTATTTGTAGCTTTTTCAAATCTTATTTATCTTTGCAGGGCTTCCCAGGTGGCACTAATGGTATAGAACCTGCCTGCCAATACAGGAGACATAAGAGATTAGGGTTTGATCCCTGGGTCGTGAAGATCCCATGGAGGAGGGTATGACAATCCACTCCAGTATTCTTGCCTGGAGAATCCCATGGACAGAGGATAGTCTCTATCCATGGATTACAATATGGATTACAGTCCATAGGGTTGCAAAGAGTCAGACATGACTGAAGCAACTTAGTATGTATGCATGCACGTTTATCTTTGCATCCCAGTTCATCTCGGTATCCTACTTACTATGAAGGTTATGATAGAATTTATTGTAATTAATAAATTATAATATACAATAAAAACAATTAGAACTGAATGGTCAAGTTCTATAATGACAACATTCTGTCTTAAGTCTTGGCCAATGTATCGTGTATTTCAGCTAACATTTGATGGCAACAAAATAATAATGTGACAAAATATTGGAATAGTCCCTTGGATTTAAATTAGAATTTGATTTGTAGTTTAATCTGTAGCATTTTATGTGGATGTGTAAGAGAGATATAATATAGTTTATTTTCCACAGTACCATTATAACTAACCTCACTAATAATTAATCTAGCATTATTTTGGAGAAGGAAATGGCAACCCACTCCAGTGTTCTTGCCTGGAGAATCCCAGGGATGGGGGAGCCTGGTGGGCTGCCGTCTATGGGGTCGCATAGAGTTGGACACGACTAAAGTGACTTAGCAGCATTATTTTGAGACAAGTAGGATTGTATGTGATGAGTAGAAAGTAATCATTATTTATATTATCATTATCACTCCAGAAAGAAGAAAGGCAAGTTAATTTTGAAAACAATACAGTCCATCCAAAATGAAACAATATAACAATGAAACTATTTTAATAAGTGCACTTAGTTCCCAAAGATTTCTTAATTTGTTTGTGAATTTGTGAAAGTGTATGCCTTTTACTGGAGAAGGCAATGGCAACCCACTCCAGTGTTCTTGCCTGGAGAATCCCAGGGATGGGGAAGCCTGGTGGGCTGCCGTCTATGGGGTCACATAGAGTCTGACACGACTGAAGCGACTTAGCAGCAGCAGCAGCATGCCTTTTACTGGCAAGGATATTGTGTTTTTCCTTAACCATACAACTTTGTATTCAAAATACCTTTGAAAGATAATATCTGCTTTCTTAATTCTTTCACACTGACTTGTTCAAAAGTCTTTTAAAATGTGCTAAATCTGTACTAGACTAAGCATGAAAAGTGAAAGTGTTAGTTGCTCGGTTGTGTCCTACTCTTTATAACTCCATGGACTGTAGCCTGCTAGGCTCCTCTGTCCCTGGAATTCTCTAGGCAAGAATACTGGAGTGGGTTGCCATTCCCTTTTCCAGGGGATCTTCCCGACCCAGGGATCAAAGCTGGGTCTCCTGCATTATAACAGATTCTTTACCATCTGAGCCACCAGAGAAGCCCAGACTAAGCACAGGTGGTATATTTAATTAGGCACGCTTGTATCATTGTATGGTACTATGTAATGGTTAGAAATGATGGTGGGATTATATCTCTGAGCACCTTCTCTGTGAGATGTTGAGGAAGATAAATGCACAAGGAGGGCAAAAAGAGACTGAAAACAAACCCCCTTTACTGATAGCTGGGACCAAGATTACAAGGCAGAAGTCTAGAAAAACTGGACTTGATCATGTTATAGGTACTTCCTTTAAGGCTCAAGTGATTTCAAACCAAAGCAGGCCAAATAGCCTGTGTCCTTAAAATCCACATCTCCCATCTCAGATCTGACACGTGAGAATGAGGGTGGGCTGCCCAGAAGAGCACCCCTTTGGGCGAGAGAATAAATAGTCAGCAGGAGCAGAATGTGTTTCCCCTCTATGCTTCTCTAGGCTTAGGCTGGGTTGGGGTCTGAGCTCAGGAAAAGGGCAACTATGTGAGAAGAGACGATGTAAACTGCCTTGCTCTGCTCCCTTCAGGTTAGCCTGTTGTTGGGTGAGGTGATAGAGAGGAGACCACGCTGTGTGCACTCTGACCTTTATCTTTGAAAACTTTACCTCCATAAAACAGAGTCTATCAGTGCCCTTGAACTTGCAGTCTTGTAATCATTTACTAGTTTTTGGAGGAGATATTAGGGACAGAAGTGGCGGAGTCGGGTGGGGTGGGGAATGAAGGTTGGCAGTCTGTGCTCCCCCTGGAGACTGACATACAAGATTCAAAGACACCTTCAGCATTTGGTGAACTCCCTTTTTGAAATACTTTGGAATTATTGATCCCATGCTATAATTAAATAGTATATATTTAAATATGTTATTAATAATTAAATGCTTTATTTTTATGTTTAATAGATGAAACACCCAGTACATCTTGCAGAGATTTTCCTATTGAGAAATTTTCTTATAATGACAGCAAATGCTTATTTAAGTTATGAGTCTGGCATTGTTCAATCAATGTATATTCATTCATTAAATCCTCACAATAACCTTATGTACTTAGTGTTTTTACTTGTTATTTCCCTTTTCACAGTTGGAGAGATACTAAATGACTTGCCCAGGGTTACTTAGCTAGTAAATGGCAGAGCGAAGAAATGGACTCAAGTGGTTTAGCTCCATAGGTTGCTTTTAATCTTTATACTATACATCCTGCTAAATAATATTGATTTAAACCTTAGCTAGTATTCATGAAATAGGAGACATTATATAGCTACCTTAAAAACTAAGTTTAGGTGACAAGTCAAAAAGAAGCAATTCTGAAAACAACTTTGGGAAACTCTAAGGACTCTTGGCTTATGATTTTTTTTAGCTTCTTAACCTTTCATGTAAAATGCCCATGACTTTACAGTAATATTGTACTCTATTCCACTTTCCCTTGAGAGAATGGAATTTCTCTTAGTATATTTTTACTCTTTTTCAGAATAAACATGTTTACCATGAAGCAACAATTTATGATCCAACTTTGCTATAAATTATACAGGCTAAGGATGGACTGTTAATTAATGCAAACTGATATGATTTATTTTATAGTTTGATAGTTTTGTCTTCCAGTGTCAATAAATCAAAAAGATGTGCCTGAGTTTTTAATCCAGGGAAGTTGCAATTTTGATAAGTGATAGTGGATATGATGCTGTATGATTCAGATTTCTCCCCAATTACATTTGAGGTAGGTGAGTTCATCACACATATGAGGAATATTTGAGGAATTCCATTAAACTGAAAGTCTGTTTAATCATTTAATTCCTTTTTTGGGGGTGGAAATTTCAAAGTCAATATGTGGGAAATTTAAATATGTGAGTATGTTGTGAAATGACTGTGCTTGTGGCCACTTTATTGTGTTGATGGTAATGAGTCCATTCTGCTATGCAAAGATACAGTACTATGGCCAAATGGTACCCAGAGGTTTATCCCCATCACTTGGAGACTGGCCAGGGTTATAGGCACAGGCTGCTCTCTTGTTGAAACACTCCTCATATGTCAGCTTTAATTATCTATCTGTGGTTATGTTAAATTATTGAAAAGGCATAGGACTTTGGCTTTTTCTTTCTCTTCTCTCTCTCTCTTTCCCTCTCTCCCTGTCTTTTCTCTGTTGCAGCATTTGCACAATAAGACATTTGGTCACATTCTCTTAAAGCGTTTTTTTTTTTTTTTTTTTTAAACAACGAGGCTTTCCCCAGACATCTGAAACTTACAAGAGTTATTTTTCCTAATACTCTCTTATGTTTAGTTAGTGTGGAATCAACCTCGTTTTGTGATAAATGCAGTGGTGTGTGTGTACACACTTATGCTAGACACATTGGAAGTCAGAAACCTCAACGGCAGGTGACCTTTTGATCCCCAGCTTTCTGTTCTATGGCTGAGGTGATGGTATTTATCCAATGACACATTTATTATGAAAGTAATTGCATGGGCTATGAGCAGTTAAGTTACACCAGAAGTTGAGATTTCTATGGTTTGGGGAGAGGAGAAAGAGGATCAATGTGTGCTAAAGAGAAAGGAATCAGAGAGGACCATGTTTATAAATGGGCACAGTAATGTTTCAGTAAATAGTTCTTTACCTGGATCATTCTGCCAGAAGTTGTACATTTGGAAATACAAAGTTTGGGGATTTTGTTGGCATTTTGGTTCTGGAGAGTCTTTTAACTAACACCTCACTTCATAACAGCTAATGGTGAATACTCAGCACAGGGCCCTTGAACCTAGAGATTCCTGGGAAGGATCTAGAAAGAACTGGTCTCGATTGTTGGGAATGCTTGGCATTAAAGACAAGTTATGTCTGTTTTGTTTTTTTTTTTTTTCCTAGCCCTAGCCCTAGGAAGAATTCGTCAGAGTTCCTCCATCAGCATGACAGGGTCACCAATACAGAGAAATGGCTTCTGGGAAACAAGACATCGTAGAAATCGGTATAACAGAATGGAAATAGTTGTGAGTGCTGGTATTAGCTGTCACAGCTTAAAACAAAAGACTCTATGATTCACAGACGCAGGGGGACTGTGAACTGTTGTGTTCAGACTCCTAATGGTCTTGTGGAGAGGCAGCCTTCACTGCTGCTCTTGCCCACCCCACTTTCCCAGGCTGAACAAGGGGAGGACTTCCAGGGAGGAGGTGACCTTGGAAGGGAGCCTGTTCCTTCTACTTTCCTAATTTTGGGTGGAAGAGCTCATGACCCTTTTGAAGCTAAGAGAGAAAGGACTCAAGAGAATCATTAGTAAAGATTGGGCAGGTAATGGTGGTAGCATCCAACAATTCCCCTCTCCACCAAGTCTCCCTGTAAGCTGGGACTGATGCTCATCTCTTCTCTGGAATGTGCTGAATTGCCAGACCAGCAGAGCTCTTATGCTGTCCGAGTTCCTGAGTGTGGACAAAGGTGACACTGTCAAAGATGGCCAGGATGTTGCTAGTGCCCCACCCAAAGAAGGCATTTGAACAGAGGGACTCTAGTAACAAAAGACTAGGGCAGGGGCTGGGTAAGTGGTGGGAGAAAGAGGTCATGTCCAAGCCAGATCTCTAAAACCAGTATGATGAATGTATAGGAAGAAGAGCACTGTAGAGAACCAACATCTCCACACAGAGTCAGCATTTGGATGCCTGCCTTACAGAGAGAATCAATAGTTCAGTGTTAACCCGAGGAGCAGAGAAACCCAACCCAGTGGGGCCTGCAGCATCCCTATGATGCCATCTTTAGAGAGACCATGGCCTGTCCTATCCATCCTCCAGCCCAACCCTAGAAGGGAAGTACAGGGAGGAAGAGAAAGAGAGAAGTGGGTAGACTAGACCTACCCCCTGCTGCAGCAACTACCACCACTGTTTTCGCTTGCTTTGGGGGTATGGAATGGAAAGAAGACCTTGAATTGAACTTGAGATTGAAGTTTTAAATGAATAGGAATGAGTTTTTTAAGGACTTGAAAAAGTGAAAGTCTCTCAGTGATGTCCAACTCTTTGTGACCCCATGGACTATTCAGTCAATGGAATTCTCCAGGCCAGAACACTGGAGTAGTTAGCCTTTCCCTTTCCCAGGGGATCTTCCCAACCCAGGGATTGAACCCAGGTCTCCCTCATTGCAGGCAGATTCTTTACCAGTTGAGCCACAAGGGAAGCCCAAGAATACTGGAGTGGGTAGCCTATTCCTTCTCCAGGGGATCTTCCTCACCCAGGAATCCAACCGGGGTCTCCTGCATTGTAGGTGGATTCTTTACCAACTGAGGTATATTGTGAAATCTGAGTGAGGTCAGTTATTAGTAATAACTGGAGTACCCAGGGGCAAGGGGATATGAGATGGCATAGTTGGGAGGGAGCTGTTGTGGGAAAAATAAAGCTCACTGGACCTCCTTGGCTGTCCAGTGCTTAAGATTCTGTGCTTCCAATGCAGGGGGCATGGATTCGATCTCTGGTCTGGGAACTAAGATCCTACATGTTACATGGTGCAGCAAAAACCAAACCAAACCAAACAAACTCATTTGTTTGTACTGCGGAAACTTAAGACTGCTTAATTATCCAATTACATTATTATAGAATTGGAGAGCTTGAGATCATTCTCTAATTCTACCCCTTCATTTATTAAGCATGGCTGTCCACGATCTCTCTCATTCTTCCAGGAAGCCATTAGAGGTATTGTTTATGTCACCATGGATGGGTTATGGAGGGTTATGGAGGGTTCTTTTACAATTTCATGGTGTAGAAGCCCCCAAATTGTCAAGATCTTACATTATTTTTTTAATTCTTATAGCAGTTGGAAAAACATGGCTGTGGTTATCATTTCAACCTTACAGATAAGGAAGCCAAAGCTCTGAGAGGTAGAGAAACATGTTCCAGGTCTCCCAGATATTAAGTATGTCTGTGTTTGGTAGGGTAGAGGTGGGGGAAGGCAGAATTTTTTCCTCCCTATTTTCTTTATTCCTCAAATTTGCAACCACCAGTAACCCAGGTTTCCAAAAAACAATGATTTAAGAATATGTTAATCTGGTTGCATGTGGCCAGAGTTAAAGCAAAGTTAAGGTGGTTCAACCTTTCACTGTTCTGTGATTAAAGCAACCATCATCAACTGAGCTAGGGACACATATTTAAGTTGAAAGTCAGAAGGATCTAACACACAATGATAGATTTGAGGGGACTGCTTTGGCATACTTTGGAGGTTTGGGTTTCTTACTCTTCAAAAGCTACATTTTAGAAACCCTAAATATTAGTTTTCTATTGTTGCTTTAGAAAATTATCACAGTGTCTTTAAACAGTATATATTTGTTATCTTATAGTTCTAGAAGTCTGCAGCCTGAAATGTGTCTCACTGTGCTAAAATTAAGGTATTGGCAGGGCTGTGTTCCTTTTGGGGCATCTCTGGTGGCTCAGTGGTTAAGAATCTGCCTGCAGTGCAGGAGACCTGGGTTCCATTCCTGGTTTGGAGAGACCCCTGGAGAAGGGAATGGCAATCAACTCCAGTGTTCTTGCCTGGAGAATTCCATGGACAGAGGAGTCTGGTGGACTAGGGGAAAATCCATTTTCTTGTCCCTTTCAGCTTCTAGAGTCTGCTACATTCTTTGGATCCTGGCCCCTTCCATTTTCAAAGACAGCAACAGCCAGTGAAGTCTTTCTCACATCATACTACCTTACCCTGCCCCATGCTAACTCTTCTCTCTCTTCCATCTTTAAGTATCTTTGTGATTACATTGGGCTCACCTGCATAATCCAAGATGATCTTCCTATTTTAAAGTCAGTTGATTAGTAACCTTAATTCCATTTGTAATCTTCTTTGTCATGGAACCTAATATGGAACCAAATGGAACCTAATGTGGAACCTGTCATGGAACCAAACCATGAAACCAAATTCTAAGGAATAGGACATAAAAATCTTTGGGGACCATTATTCTATCATATCCTGGTTTCAGAACTAGGTCATTGTTGTTGTGATGATTTTTTCCCATTTTAAATGAACTTTATTAAGATTCTTTAAATATAAATATAGTTTGTTACAATATGAACAGTCTACTGGATTAAGATTTAGGATTTTAATAGTAGTTTTACTAAAATAGTTTATGGATCTTAGGAACATTTAATTTCTAACTAAATCTGCATTTTTACTTTAATATGATATACTTTTTATACTTTAAAATATAGAGCTTTAGTAGACTATTAACTAAAAGAATCCTTACAGTTTACCTCATAACAGTTGAATCTACCTCTTAACAGGTCTGAAAATGGACTTAGAGGGATTATTGATTTCCTCAAATCATAAAGCAAATTGATGGAGAATCAACGTCTTCCAACTTCTTATGACCTGAACTTCATAAGATTTAAAAAGAAGGGGATCCAGATATCTGGATTTTATTCTTAATATATTCTTCACAAGAACTGAAGAATGACTTTCAGGTTCTCACAACATCCTTGTGCCCTTGACTTGACTCTGAGTAGAATGTACTTCTGAAAACTCTCTGGGAAAATTGATTCAGCTGATCCGTCTTTGGGGCAGATGTCCTCTATTATCTTCACTGTTAAAAGTTTAAAACTTTATATAAATTATAATGAGGAAGAAGAGGTGATGTTCCAGACTGAGGAAGATTTTTTTTGTGTGGTTAAAAATGTAGGGTTTTTTTTTTTTTCTTTAAGAAGTTTTTTGATGAGTCTTCATGGCTAGTGTGTAAAATCAGTTATTTAATTTACCTCCTTTTAACTTAACTGAATAAATTTCAATAGAGGAATTATATTGTAGAAGCTACTCATAATAGCCATACACAAAACACACCCTTACCTGGGTCAGAGAAAGGGAGTTTCCAGCCTGTATGGCAATGCAAACTGTTAAAATAAGAATAAACCCAGTTTTCTCAGTGGTGCATATATTAAAGAGTAATTTCCAGGCAAGCTCACATCATAGAGAACCAATTGCTATCTGGTTTCATGGACAGTAATACCAGCTTATGGAATGTTTTCCATTGTATAAAGCCTATTAAAAGCCATAAGAGAAAAATAGCATTCACCACTGACATTAGGATTAACTGAGAATGGGGTGGTATTAAATAAAATGTAAAAAGTTGGAATCATAATTTAAAAAATCCTGGATCTAGATATTGGATATTTATTTGAACAAAATAAAAACTTTGCACCGGATATTTTTGTTGTTCTGAACTCCTTCAAGAAAAGTCTGGAGAAAACCAAACAGTGATTTAAGTCCTTTAACAACCATGTGTAATATGTCATTATCTTTTAAAAATCTGCTTTCTTATGAGGAATGAAACATTGTTCTGAGGCTTCTTATGGACATAAAAGCTCAGCTTTGTGTTTATCTGATTATGTCTTAAATCCTTCTGAACTCTTATTCATGGTTTCAGTTTTGATTTTTAGATTTTAGAGTTGAAAATGACTTGAGCATTTTAAAGGACAAGTTGATGACTAAGGCAGATTATTTGTCTTATTCCTATAAGGATCTTGGTGCTGTGACCCTCAAGGGACTATCTTTGTAGTTTTCTTCAAATACTCTTCTTTTGTCATTTGGATGTTTTCTTTCATTCTGTTTCGTCTTCTAGAAAGTGTTGTTGGTAGTACAAACAAAAGCATTGTTTGCTTTAATGGCTGGCTTGATCTACATCAGAATTTTAAATTTCACTATTAAAAGTCTTTATTGAAAGAGGAATTTAAGTGAGAATATTTATACATGAATCTTTGAGCCTTGGTAATGAGGGAGTTCACGCTCCATATTTATAAATACTTGTATTTATTGGGAAGCTAAGTTGCTCTAGCAAACATATGTTGACTGGAACAATATTAGAAGCTGTGTGGTCATGTATGGATGTGAGAGTTGGACTGTGAAGAAGGCTGAGCACCGAAGAATTGATGCTTTTGAACTGTGGTGTTGGAGAAGACTCTTGAGAGTCCCTTGGACTGCAAGGAGATCCAACCAGTCCATTCTAAAAGAGATCAGCCCTGGGATTTCTTTGGAAGGAATGATGCTAAAGCTGAAACTCCAGTACTTTGGCCACCTCATGCGAAGAGTTGACTCATTGGAAAAGACCCTGATGCTGGGAGGGATTGGGGGGCAGGAGGAGAAGGGGAGGACAGAGGATGAGATGGCTGGATGGCATCACTGACTCGATGGACGTGAGTCTGAGTGAACTCCAGGAGTTGGTGACGGACAGGGAGGCCTGGCGTGCTGCGATTCATGGGGTCGCAAAGAGTTGGACACGACTGAGTGACTGATCTGATCTGATCTCTTATAAGTAACGTTCTGTAACTAGGCTGGTTCTTCTCAATCAAGTAAGTAATTCTGATCCATAAAGAAGTTCAGGGATCCAGTTTCCTTTTGTCTCCCTTTTGGTCATTATCTAGGATGGTTTTCTCCCTTTGATTAAACTTGCCCCCCATCACATCCCCCTTCTGTACCATACCAAGAGGGAAAAAGAAAGGAGGGAAACAACTTTATTTTAAGGAAGTTATCAGCACGTATCACTTCTACTTTTATTCCATTGGTGTATTGGTGATATGGCTACAACCAGCTGGGAAATGTAGTCTCTACCTAGGTAGTTATGTGCTCAGCTTAAAGTTTAGGAAATTCTTATTAGTAAAATGAAGAAAAAGAGACTGTTAGTTTTGTTAAAATAATTAGTCATGAAATATATTCTTAATTGAAGAAGGAATCAAAGTGTTTTGTAATATGAGGGAATTAAACATTACTCTGATCTATTTTGGAGTTCCTATTGTTTGATCTGGTTAGGGCAACTGATAAGAACATGGCTCATGTACTACTAGGTCTTATTCCAATACCTGTAATGAACCAGTTAACTTCACAATTATTTTTCATACACATGAACTGCACTTTGCATCCTGACTCAAAATTCATACCACATGTGAAAGACAGAGAAACCTCAAACAAGAACAATCAAGGATGTCCTGCGTAACAACTGTGTTGGTGGGAAAGAATCTGATGGTCTGTCTCAGGTGAGCCTTTGCTGGGTGTCAGGTGCTGTAAAAGCACCAGAATAAGAACCCCTGTGGATGAGGGGATACTGGCCTCCACTCAGCAAGGGGCTCCTTCTCTTACAAGGGAGCCAATTCCATTTTCAGGTTGCTTCTGTTGTTTGAAAAACTTATGTTGAGCCCAAATCAAATTCTTCCATGATGCATTTCTTAGTCCAATTTCTGTCTCAGGAACTGGAAAGAGTAAGTTTAAGTTCTCATGTGACAACTCTTGACATACTTGAAGGGAGTTATATGGAAGTCTCCTCCCACACTTCACTGCGGTAATGACCCCTGATATTTGAGTGCTCACCAGTTTCCAGACACAGTCCTAAGCACTTGATATGTTTTAACTCATGAAATTCTCACTAGGTTTATGAAATTGGTGACGTCTACCCTATTTTCATAGATGAGGAGATTGAGGGACAGATGGGTTAAATCATGTGCCATATTCACACAGTAAATAAGTGGCATGTTCTGATTTGGCAGTGTTTAATTTAAAATGCCCTTTGACTACAACATTGGTTACTATACTAGGGGCACTCTGGTCCACTATAGTGGAGTGTTTTAGCTCCATTTTTCTGGAGATTATATTTCTATGACTATAGTCATCACAGGAATTTTCCTTCTGGAGGTTAAAAAAAAATAACTCAACATGTTTCATTGACAGCAGTTTAGCAAATTGTCCTTGTATTCCACACACTATGCTTCTGAATTTGGGAGGATCTGATGGGTTGATTGAAGGCAGGCTTGCTGTGGCAGCTGCGTTAAATTTTAAATGATATATAAAGTCATTGTACTTTTCTTAAATAGGGTGATTTTAGTTGATTTAGTCAGTAGTTATTAAAAGAAACCTTCCTCTCTCTACCAGAAAAGTTCTGTAAACCAACCAGCAGAGTTTGTAATTGTTACCATTTTTGCTCCTTCTTGTCAAGACAGTTGTACAGTTTTTTGCTAGAGGGTCAAGTGTGTGCAAAGATGGATTTCAACTTCCTCAAATTCTAGAATAAAAGAATGAGCTATTCATGAATTTAATGTAGCTCCACTTAGTTTACCAAATGATTTTTACATACTTACTCTGTTATGGCATAGTGCTATGTGCTCGGCCTCTGCTCTAAAAATCTCATATTAATGAACTTTTTTCTTGCTTCAAGTTGATTGCATTTTAGGAAAAGCTTCCATAGCCCCCACCTTGGCACTTAGCCTGTAGGGACACCTAAAACTTGGTAAAGGCATCTGTTAGAAATAGCTTTCTCATTAATTTAGCTAAATCTTTCACATTTCATTTTCACCTTACAATTCAATGAAATCTTTGCTTTTATTAAACAAAGATCTCTTACAGCTAATTCTGACTTTTTTTTTCTCCTGGAATTAGGCTCATTTTGGGAAATTCTGTGAATATAAACAAAATGTGAATAAAAACTTGACTAAAAATATTTTAAAAATCATGTCTGGCTCAGACTCAGGTTTTCTGTATGTTTAAGTTTCTGTTTTCCTTGTTAGATTGTAAATTCCTTAAAAGCAAGAACTCATTCAAACTGTTCAGTTTGTGGTCTCTAAAAGAGAGGGTGTAATGCTCTGTAAAAATGCAGGCCTTAAATAAATAATGACCACTCTTATAATAAATCCTTAAAATTTAGAAAAGAAGTTAACCATGAAATTGGCAGCTATTAATTTGTTGTAATAGTATGGTTAAGGGGCAGTGCTATCTATTTCTTTCTGCAGGCTTACAGTCAAGGCTGCTGACACTCTGAGGAGCTTCCTCCTGGTCTTCTTTCTTAGGTGTTGTCACCTACCAGGTTCTTATGAGTGAGATGCAGGTCAGTGGGTGGAAGAGGATATAAAGGATATAACATTTTCCACTTCTCTTAATACTCCTTAGATTTAAATACTCCTTAGATTTAAATCTGTTATTATAATTTTTGGTATCATGTTGTTATGTTTGTTTTTTAAATTGAGATATAATTGACACATAACACTATTCTTGTTTCAGGCTTCCTAGATGGCGCTATTGGTAAAAAATCTGCTTGCCAATGCAGGAGATGCAGGAGATGCAGGAGACGCGGGTTCTATCCCTGGATCTCCAGGGAAGATGCCCTGGAGAAGGAATGGCAACCCACTCCAGTATTCTTGCCTGGAAAATTCCACCAACAGAAGACCTTGGTGGGCTATAGCCCATGGGGCCACAAAGAATAGGATACGACTGAAGAGATTGAGTACACGCTCATTCTTGTTTCAGGTGTATGACATAATTCAATATGTGTGTATACTGTGAAATAATCACCACAAGAAGTTTAGTTAACATCACCATATATAGTTGCATTGTAAGAACTTCAAAGATTTATTCTCTTCAGTTCAGTTCAGTTCAGTCGCTCAGTCGTGTCTGACTCTTTGCAACCCCATGAATCAAAGCACGCCAGGCCTCCCTGTCCATCACCAACTCCAGGAGTTCACTCAAACTCACGTCCATTGAGTCGGTGATGCCATCCAGCCATCTCATCCTCTGTCGTCCCCTTCTCCTCCTGCCCCTAATCCCTCCCAGCATCAGGGTCTTTTCCAGTGAGTCAACTCTTTGTATGAGGTGTCCAAAGTACTGGCGTTTATTCTCTTAGCAACTTTCAAATATACAGTGTTATTAACTATAGTTACCGTTACATCCCCTGGCTTATTTATTTTATAACTTAAAGTTTGTGCCTTTGACTACCTTCATCCATTCCCCTCATTTCACATCTTCATCCTACCCCCACCCCCATCTCTGGCAACCACCAGTCAAACCTGTTCTCTGCATCTGTGAGTTCAGGTTTTTTGTTTGTTTGTTTTATTCCACATATACGTGTGCATACTCAGTTGCTCAGTTGTGTTGGAGACTTTGCAACCCTATGGACTGTAGTCCACCAGGCTCCTCTGTCCACTGGATTCTCCAGGCGAGAATACTGGTTGCCATGCCCTCTTCCGAGGGATCTTCCTGGAGGAAGATTGAATCCAGGGTCTGCCTCATGGCAGGTGGATTCTTTACTGTCTGAGCCACTAGGGAAGCCCAAGAATATTGGAGTGGGTAGCCTATTCCTTCTCCAGGGGACTTTCTCAACCCAGGGATCAAAGCATGGTGTCCTTTGTCTTCTGCATTGGCAGGTGGATTCTTTACCACTGAACCACCTGGGAAGCCCACATATAAATGAAATCATATGGTATTTGTCTTTCTCTAACTTATTTCACTTAGCATAATACCCTCTAGATCCATTCATGTTGTCATAAATGGCAGGAATGCCTTTTTTATGGCCAGATAGTATTCTGTGGTGTATATACCACAAATTCTCTATCTGTTCCATCGATGGGCACTTAGGTTGTTTCTGTATCTTAGCTACTGTAAATAATGCTGCAATGAACATGGGAGTATAGATATCTTTTTGAGATATTTTTGTTTCCTTCAGATAAAAATACCCAGATGTGGAATTGTTGGATCTGCAGCTTCCTTTATTAAGCACTCTGAAAGAATTGGAAGTTTGCCTGGAATTCTTGTGTAGACCAATCATGGATTTAATCTGAATTAAAGATAATGTATTGCTGCTGAATGACATTGGGTCCAATCCAAGCCGCCACCCCCAGTAAACTTAATTGAATAGTCCTGTGTTGTTGGATGATGCTGTAAACCTTTTCTGTAGAACATAAAGGGAGTATTCTGCTATGTGTTATATTCTGCAAGGTTATATCAGCTATAACCTTGATTTCAACAAGAAGGAACTAAATTAGAAAATATGCTGGGAAATACATCATCCTTTGTTTATTCTTTGTTAGTCTCATCTCACCAACTCTGAGAGACACCACATATTAGACTTTACTTGTGTTCCTACTAACACTTAGTAGGAACACATAACTTGATTTATTTCTCTCCCAAGATTGAGTCAAGATGACTTTTTTTCTTACATAGTCTTGGAAGAAGCCTTTATCTGAGTTAATGCAGTCTGCCGTTGCTAGGTTTACTTTCCTTAGTAGGAACTTAAATCTTGGGGTGACAGCTTGGGCAGAGAAGGAAATGCAAACTTGAGAATTTGATCTGGGATCCTGGCATCTCATCTTTGCTGCTTACTAACTGTGTGATCATGAGCAAGTTTTAAAACTTTTCTAAGCCTCAGCTTCTTTGTTGATAAAATGGGATTTAATGGCTGTTTTGCAAATTTGCTGTAAGGACTGGTGGTGAGGAATGTAATAACTATATCTATGGATATATTTGAGATATATTTCAAGCTATACCTGAAAAAGAGAGGATTTGGCAATCCATTTAACTAGCAGCTCCTCTATTAAAAATTCTGCCTGTTTTTCAGTGGTGGAAAGTCTATAACTACAAAAAATTTAAATACATGGTTTATATGCATTCCTGGTAGCTGTGGTCAGTATTTCCTTCTGAGTGGTTTTTCACCCAGCCTTCCAAGAGCAGTGTACTAGTGTTTTAAGAAGCAGTCCTACTGGCTGCCACCATCTCTTCAGCAAACTGTGTATGACATTCATTCAGTCACATTATCTCCTTCTGTTATCTGAGGATACCTTGCCCACAGTTGCTTAGGTCAGTGTGTGTGGATGTGGACCATGTCTGGCATCTGAGCTCTGTCATCTATGTACAGCCTTATTCTGTGAGCTACAACTAAAATAAAAAGTGTTAAATCTTTAGGTAATTATATATAAAGAAATTTCTTAGTTATTATAGATTTTGACTTTTTCATTCAAATGAAAACTTGAGTTGATACATAATAATACCACATATGCCAGAGCCGGGAAGGAGGTGGACATGGTATCTCATTATTCAATGTTTTTATATTATTAAATCTTTAGATATATGTTGAATGTCTCTGTTGGAGCCAAGGCCATTGAAATTTGACTCTGCTAATAGCCTTTTTGGCAATACTGATCAAATTTTTTTCATGCCATGATACACTTGGCAAACTTATTTTTAATGATTGATTCATTCATCTGCTCATTGATGCTTCTGTTATTTGTGACAAGATTATATTTTGTAATACAGAAATTCAGAAGTGACACAGACATACTTTATACCCAATGTACTAAAATTATTCCTATTTGGAACAACAGACTAGTTCCAAATAGGAAAAGGAGTACGTCAAGGCTGTATATTGTCACCCTGCTTATTTAACTTATATGCAGAGTACATCATGAGAAATGCTGGGCTGGAAGAAGCACAAGTTGGAATCAAGATTGCTGAGAGAAATATCAATAACCTCAGATATGCAGATGACACCACCCTTATGGCAGAAAGTGAAGAGGAACTAAAAAGCCTCTTGATGACAGTGAAAGAAGAGAGTGAAAAAGTTGGCTTAAAGCTCAACATTCAGAAAACTAAGATTATGGCATCTGTTCCCATCACTTCATGGCAAATAGATGGGGAAGCAGTGGAAACAGTGTCAGACTTTATTTTTTTGGGCTCCAAAATCACTGCAGATGGTGACTGCAGCCATGAAATTAAAAGATGCTTACTCCTTGGAAGGAAAGTTATGACCAACCTAGACAGCATATTCGAAAGCAGAGACATTACTTTGCCAACAAAGGTCCGTCTAGTCAAGGCTATGGTTTTTCCAGTGGTCATGTATGGATGTGAGAGTTGGACTGTGAAGAAGGCTGAGCGCTGAAGAATTGATGCTTTTGAACTGTGGTGTTGGAGAAGACTCTTGAGAGTCCCTTGGACAGCAAGGAGATCCAACCAGTCCATTCTGAAGGAGATCAGCCCTGGGATTTCTTTGGAAGGAATGATGGTAAAGCTGAAACTCCAGTACTTTGGCCACCTGATGCGAAGAGTTGACTCATTGGAAAAGACTCTGATGCTGGGAGGGATTGGGGGCAGGAGGAGAAGGGGACGACAGAGGATGAGATGGCTGGATGGCATCACCAACTCAATGGACATGAGTTTGAGTAGACTCCGGGAGTTGGTGATGGACAGGGAGGCCTGGCGTGTTGCAATTCATGGGGTCGCAGAGTCGGACATGACTGAGCGACTGAGCTGAACTGAAATAAGATAATAATCCCCAATAGAAAGTGGTTGTTATAAGAGGGTTTAGATCTGAGCTAGATGCTTAAAAATGCTTATTGGATAAATGAATGCATCCATGTCTATATATGTGTTTGCTGAACACTGCCATACCCCCGGCTTTGTCCTTCTCTGTGTTCCTGGTCTCATGAATAGCACTACCATCCCACTGGTTGTCATTGCTAGCGACCTGGATGTCATCTTTGCTCCCTCCTTCTCTCTCCCATTATATCTGATCTATTACCGTATTCTCTTGATTCTGTCTCCTGAATAGTTCTCACTGCTATTCTATTAATACTGCTGGCTACTTCTACGCTTAGCTTCTATTACCCATGGCATCTTCCTCACTGACTTTCTGCCTCCCACCACTTCTTTTTCCTAATCTATTTATCCAGAATAGTAGCTAGAATCATATTTCTAAAAGGCAAATCTATTTGTGTCATTTCTGTCCTTAAAACTTTGATGACTTCTCAGTGGCCCACAAGTAAAGTACAAACCCTTTCATTTAACTCAGGAAGTTCTGATACAACATAGATCTTCCCTTATCTGTCCAGTTCCATCTCCTACCATTTCCTATGCTCATATTCTGTAATGTGGTATGCTGTTCTGTGCTTAGTCTCTCAGTCGTGTCTGACTCTTTGCAACCCCACAGACTGTAGCCTGCCAGGCTCCTCTGTCCATGGGGATTCTCCAGGCAAGAATACTGGAGTGAGTTGTGTTGCCCTCCTCATTCCGTTCTATGAGATGACACTATATACACAGCATAGGGCCCTCCTGATAGCTGATGAATATATATTAGCTATTCTTATCTCTCATATGGCTTCTCTGCAAGTGGCATAATTGTAAAAAAAAGTTTTTAGGAGCATTAAACAAGGAGGTGAGAAGGGAGAGAAACTCATATTTGACAAGAGGATATAATAAATATGGGTAGGTGCTGACAATTAAATGGATAATGAATACCATGACACAGATTAAGAAATTATTAAATCCAGTAAATGCTTGAAAAACCTTTTTGAGGGGTGATTTTTGAAAAATAACTCAGAGTAGCATATGAAAAAGGACTCTGTTGGATCTTAAGTTTGTTGTTTCCTGAGATTATGATCTAGTTCAGAAAAGTCGCCAGATATTCACTCTTTAAGGTTTACATTGTTTTCCAAAGTTCCCCAAATGGCCATGGCACTGTTATTAAGTGTTTAGTTGGCTACAGAATTTCCTTAAATTGTGAGTTTTAGTCAATGGAATATGATGACTCACAGGGAATGTAACTGTTTTCTGTTTTAGCTTACTGGTCTTTGTGTGGTCAAAAGTACATTTCTACTACTCTGAGATTAAAAAGTGTATGTAAAGCTAACATTTTGTATCTAACGTGATAAATATTGTTAATAATTTGAGTTTGAATCATTTAGATCATGCTATAGGGATGAAATAGTGAAAATTTTTCTGCTACTGTTTTTCTGTGGTATTGTTATAATTGTTTGAAGATTTGTTTTCATTCAGTTCAGTCGCTCAGTCATGTCCGACTCTGTGATCCCATGGACCACAGCACGCCAGGCCTCCCTGTCCATCCCCAGCTCCTGGAGCTTATTCAAACTCACGTCCATTGAGTTGGTGATGCCATCCAACCATCTCATCCTCTGTTGTCCCCTTCTCCTCCCACCTTCAATCTTTCCCAGCATCAGGGTCTTTTCAAATGAGTCAGTTCTTCGCATCAGGTGGCCAAAGTATTGGAGTTTCAGCGTCAGGATCAGCCCTTCCAATGAATATTCAGGACTGATTTCCTTTAGCATGGACTTGTTGGATCTCCTTGCAGTCCAAGGGACTCTCAAGAATTCTTTGGCACTCAACTTTCTTTATAGTCCAACTCTCACACCCATACATGACTAGTGGAAGAACCATAGCTTTGACTAGATGGACCTTTGTTGGCAAAGTAATGTCTTTGCTTTTTAATATGCTGTCTAGGTTGGTCATACTTTTCTTCCAAAGAGCAAGTGTCTTTTAATTTCATGGCTGCAGTCACCATCTGCAGTGATTTTGGAGCCCCCCAAAATAAAGCCTTTCACTGTTTCCATTGTTTCCCCATCTATTTACCATGAAGCGATGGGACCAGATGCCATGATCTCAGTTTTCTGAATGTTGAGTTTTAAGCCAACTTTTTCACTCTTCTCTTTCACTTTCATCAAGAGACTCTTTAGTTGTTTTTTGCTTTCTGCCATAAATGTGGTGTCATCTGCATATCTGAGGTTATTGATATTTCTCCCTGCAATCTTGATTCCAGCTTGTGCTTCATCCAGTCCAGCGTTTCTCATGATATACTCTGCATAAAAGTTAAATAAGCAGGGTGACAATATACAGCCTTGACGTAGATTTTTCCCATTGTGGAACCAGTCTGTTGTTCCATGTCCATTTCTACTGTTGCTTCTTGACCTGCATACAAATTTCTCAGGAGGCAGGTCAAGTGGTCTGGTATTCCCATCTCTTGAAGAATTTTCCACAGTTTATTGTGATCCACAGTCAAAGGCTTTGGCATAGTCAATAAAGCATAAGTAGGTGTATTTCTGGAACTCTCTCGCTTTTTTGATGATCCAACAGATGTTGGCAATTTGATCTCTGGTTCCTCTGCCTTTTCTAAATCCAGCTTGAACATCTGAAAGTTCACGGTTCACGTACTGTTGAAGTCTGGCTTGGAGGATTTTGAGCATTACTTTACTAGCATGTGAGATGAGTGCAACTGTGCGGTAGTTTGAGCATTCTTTGGCATTGCCTATCTTTAGTTTGGAATAGATAGAGTTTTTGAAAATATCAGTATTTCAGTGATACTGTGTGAAACTTTGTGCAAGAGATTGGTTGGTTTATCTGATACCTTTTGTTGAATATCTTTGGAATAGTATAAATACTACATAAAGGATTATCTTACATTGTAGAGGTATTTTGATCATCAAAATTACCTTTGAACTCAAAACTTAAGAAAACTGACAGTAAAAAACAAAATGTACAAAACATTTTATTTAATAGCTTTGAATTTTAAAATTGAATTCAGTGTTTTAATTTTTTCTGGTTCAATGTATGTTTGATTAAGTAGAATTGTTATTTAGCATGCTGCTGCTAAGTCGCTTCAGTCGTGTCCGACTCTGTGCGACCCCATAGACGGCGGCCCACCAGGCTCCCCTGTCCCTGGGATTCTCCAGGCAAGAACACTGGAGTGGGTTGCCATTTCCTTCTCCAATGCATGAAAGTGAAAAGTGAAAAGTGAAGTCACTCAGTTGTGTCTGACTCTTAGCGACCCCATGGACTGCAGCCTACCAGGCTCCTCCATCCATGGGATTTTCCAGGCAAGAGTACTGGAGTGGGGTGCCATTGAAGATTTAAAAATTCTTATGTCTGGGTGATTATGACTTAATAATCAAGTATGGATTTTGGAAAAACATTCAATAATGGTAATTTAGATGTTTAAAGATAAATCTTTTAAATCTTCTCACAGCTTTACCATGTTAAACAAACCTTTATAAAAGTATCCACAGGGTAATGTGAAATGCACATGTTTGGGCAAAATATTGATTGCTCTGATCACTGTTATAATTATGTACATAAGCCAATAATTGGCTATTCTAATTACTATGATTTGAGTAAAAGCACATACTAAAAGCTGTTATGTTCCTTAAGTAGCGTATCAAGAATAAATGGAAACAGAGTACCTTTACCCTTCCTAAAATAATTCTATAAATATACTGTATACCTTAAACTTATACAGTGATGTATATCAATTATTTTTCAATGAAACTGTAAAAATTCACATAAGCCGCATGTAGTTTTTCATTATAAGTATGTCCTGTGCAAAGATTATTCATTGTTTATCTGAAATTCAAATTTAACTGGCATCTTGTATTTGTTAAGTTTGGCAATCCTAGCTGTAGGTGATTGGGTAAAAACAGGTAACAGTAAGTGAAAGTGAAAGTGGCTCAGTGGTGTCTGACTTTTTGCGACCCCATGGACTGTATAGTCCATGGAATTCTCCAGGCCAGAATACTGGAGTGGGTAGCTTTTCCCTTCTTCAGGGGATCTTCCCAACCCAGGGACTGAACCCAGGTCTCCCACATTGCAGGCAGATTCTTTACCAGCTGAGCCACAAGGTAACAGTAAAGGAATATTTTTCTTAAGAAACTAATTTTTCTGTAAAATGTCTCCAGAATCAGATAAAGAATATCTTGGTCACCAAGCTGCTAAGTCAGTCTAGAGCTTGTATCTGAACCCAGGGAATTAGTCTTAAGAGCTATACTTTATTAATAATTCCCACATACTGGTGTTGGTGTTAGAGAAGTTAAAAGTACTGTGATTCTAGGGGGTTCCTGGTTGCCTGGTGGTTAGGGTTCTGGGCTTTCACTACTGTGGCCTGGGTTCAATCCTTGGTCAGGGAGCTGAGATCCTGAAGCTATGTAGTAGTCAAAAGAAAAAATAATTCTTATGTTTTGCATTTTCTATCCTGTAGTATAATGAGGTTTTGCACTATTAGAGTCATTAAAATACATCTTTTATTTTACCTTTAGAATTGAACTCAGTAAATTGAATTTTTTTCATTTCTAGTTAGGTATTTTGGACTTTCAAATTTTCAAAAAACACATAGATTTTAGCTATCCAATTTTAAATGGTGTTATTAGTTTAACCAAATGTTTTTGTTTACTGCATGATTAATAATGCTTTGCTTTTAACTTTCTTGTTAAGACTGAATTACTGTGCTTGTACCATGGAGCTGGGAGGCAGCCATGATTTGAACTGCACACTCTTCTGCTTGTTTCTTTAGCTTGGCTGGCCTTTGCCTCTTCTGCAGCAGGCATCCATCATCCAGTGCTCTTTCCATGCTATAGGACACAATTTTTCCCCCATGAATGACCTAGCCCTCATTAATAATTTGGCAGGAACCACATATGAGATCTTCATATGATCATTCACATGAATGATCTTCATCCATTCATTCATTTATAAATGTAAATGCATAAAATCTGATAGTCACAAAAAACGTGAAACTAGAACTATTAAAATATGAATATGAAAAACATTGTAAGCTATACTGGTTAAAAATAATTTCTTGAGAATTATTGAAATGACTTAGCTTGATTATTTTATTTTTTAATATCTTTTTTGTCTTTTCTGCTCTAATAGAACCTTTCTTTAAAAGGAAACCTGATAGTAATACCAATTTAGAACATTCAAGAATAAAGATATTTTGATAAATAACAGAAACACAGACCAAGAGCTATTATTTAAAAAGATAAGAGCTTATTTACTAATTAATCAATTTAATTAAACATGCTGATGTTGGATTATATCAATAAATGGACTAATTTTTTTCAGAGTTTTTTCCTTAGTCTACATCTTATATTTTAAAAACAAACTCTATGAAAGAATCTAATGTGATTCTAATGAGTGGTGTAAAATAGTATCAGTTACAGTGATATAATATTTGTGTTTAAACATGTTTATCATTATTTCAGTATACAACTTCAGATAATATCTTGAAATCTCTCAAATGACAATCATACAATTGAAATATCCATGATTTAAAAGCCTTCTGAACTCTATATTAAAATCATAGAATTTGTAGGAAACCAACAAAATGGGTATGATGTTGAATGGTATTTTCTTTTTGTTGTGGTAAAATATATGTGCTAAGCTGCTTCAGTCCTGTCCAACTCTTTGAGACCCTGTGGATTGTAGCCCGCCAGGCTCCTCAGTCCATGAGATTCTCCAGGCAAGAATACTGGAGTGGGTTGCCATTCCTTCCTCCAGGGATCTTCCCAACCCAGGGATGGAACCTGTGTCTCGTACGTCTCCTGCATTGGCAAGTGGGTTCTTTACCACTAGTGCCACCAGGGAAGCCCCCTCAAAACATAGATTCACAATTTTAACTATTTTTAAATATACAGTTTATTGGCATTAAGTACTTTCATGTTATTGTGCAATCATTACCACTGTCCATCATTAGAACTTTTTCATCATTCCAAATTAAAAGTTCTTCCCCATTAAACAGTCACTCCCCATTCTCTTCTCCCTCCCACTTGTGGCAACCACCATTCTACTTTCTATTTTTGTGAATTTGTGAAGGCTATTTTCAATAGTGCTAAAAATTGATAGTAATATGAGCAGCACAAGAAGGTGGGAAAAATCAGAAATTGGAATCAAACCCTTTCTGTCATTCTCTAACTAGTAATTTAGACCCAATTGTCTGACTTCTGTGAGCATCAATCTCCTTACCTTTAAAATGAAACTAAGCCTTTACTGTGCTTTAGGGAGGATAAGATGAGATAATGTATGTAAAGTATCTGACTTCAGACTATTATTGTATATATGGAATGTTCTGAAAATATTAACTTATTTTTTTCAGCTAGACAGTTTTTAAATGACTTCTGCAGGAGCTAGTAAAAAATAGCTTAACATTAGGGCATTGTAAATTCAAATCTACCTATTACCTACATGGTTTACATGACATTTTTTTTTAACCTGGGAAAATGGAAATTGCAAATTATTGCATTTTACAAACTAAAGTTTTAAACAGTTGTTTTATATATCTACAGAAATAAAAATTTTAGCTTCTGCTGGTAGAAAACTAAATAGTGCTTAAACTCATGAATTTTATTTTTGTTTTTTTAAAAATCATTCTCTATTTCTCCTATTCAAATTATACTGTTCGTAAACAATCCATGTTCATTTGTCCAACTGACTAATTGTCACTTTCATCTTAGAAAATGTAGAGGAAATAAAAAGAGGTTTAATTTAAGTTTGCCAAAATTTTGTTACCTCTGGTAAGGATTTATAAAGCAAGTATGTATTATAGAAATCATAGTGTATTAAAAACAGCCACCCAAATAATCAAGGTGTGCAAATTTAGCCAAATTTTTAAGTTACATATTCAACTATTTTTCATTTACCTCTTGACAAGGATTTACTGAGAAATTTCTTATTGTAAAGTATTAAAGACTAGTTTCTATGAGGGATAAAGAGTCTAAATTATGGTCTCTTTCCTCCAAAGAGTTTACAGTCAGTCCCCTTGGAAAGGGTTCCATCTGTGCATTAAGGTTGTAGTTTAGTAAATTCAGGGGCGTGGGTTCTAAGAGAAAGATGACAGTTTAGGCTGCAGCCATGTTGTGGCTTCATCTTAAGATGAAGATGAGATATCCTCATTTAAATGAGACCCTGGGACTCAGACAAAAGACAGGAGAGTTAGCTACATGAAGGGTTTTATGCACACTAATGAAAAAAGCAGAATATTGACACAATTTGTAAACCTTGTTGCCTAAATAATAAGTATATTTTAAATGTTCAACAAAAGGTTCAAGTTTAATAATAATTTTCAGGTGTTATTTCTCTCTGTAGTCTCCACTTGCTTAGCTATTTTCTTTTATTAAAGATCGAAGAACTTATGTTTGAAGGGCATCAGAAATATATTAAGATTGCACCTCAAGCTCCGTCCACTTCAGGCCACTTATCTTCTC
Source organism: Bubalus bubalis (assembly GCF_019923935.1). Lineage (NCBI taxonomy): Eukaryota > Metazoa > Chordata > Mammalia > Artiodactyla > Bovidae > Bubalus > Bubalus bubalis. The sequence continues at coordinate 138,488,575 of NC_059158.1, forward strand.
CACTTCTTCCATACAGATGGGCGCTAAAAATCCAATTTGGCTGCATTAAGGGTGGGAGTCAAAGGATGGGTTATGTAGAGCTAGGATTGAGTGGGGCAAATGGAAAGGCTTCTGGCAATGACAGGGGATGAACCAGTGATGCACCTAAATGAGTGGAGCGTTTCAATACACACATTTAGAAAATAACATTGTTAGCTAAGACTAGATTTATGGAAAAAATGTTGGTACTTTCTTCCAAAAGCTGTGTTGGTCCTTAGTGATCATGTTGCAGGAAGGAGGACCCCTTCCAGGGCCTGAAACTGGGCTCTTGTCTAAAACACTTGGAAATGAATTGTCTGAGGAGACACATGTGCTGACAAAGCAAGAGATTTTATTGGGAAAGAGCATCCGGGTGGAGAGCAGCAGGGTAAGGGAACCCAGGAGAACAACTCTGTCACATGGCTTGCAGTCTCACGTTGTTTATGGTGATGGAATTAGTTTCCGGATTGTCTTTAGCCAATCATTCTAACTCAAGAGCCCTTCCTGGTGGTGCACACCTTGTTCAGCCAAGATGGATGCCAGAGAGAAGGATTCTGGGAGGTGGTTGGACATGTGGTGTCTCATTTTGACCTTTCCTGAAATATTCCAGTTCATGGAGGCTTATTAGTTTCGTGTTCCTTACCAGGACCTCCTGTCCTAAAACAACTCATGCAAATGGTTACTATGGTGCCTGGCCAGGGTGGGCGGTTTCAATCAGTGTGCTTCCCCTAACAATAATAGGAATCATTTGGTTCATAATGAATGTGGAAGGAAACTTTCATTCTAATTAAAATACTTTGCAATTTAGCATCATCAGGGAAGGAAAACAGAAGCAGTATTTCTGTTTGAAATTGAGGGCTGCTTCTTCCAATTATATTTTTCAAAGAACATAAAGTCATTCATAAATGGAATTTAGCTATGCATGTAATAGTTCTTGTATCCCCAAATTCATATGTGATGCTTAAGATTTTCTTTCCTCAGTGGCTGAAATTGGCCCATTAATTAAAGATGAAAATACCTAGCATCTAAACTGCTTAAAGGACCAACATGTTTCTGAAGAAGCCCACGCCGGGGGGCTGTGGATTTGTTTGAGTTATATTGCTTCTCATGAAGTTGGCAAATCATCTTTTAGGGTTTGAGTTACCCCTTGGCTCTCTTAAGAGGTCAAATTTGATAAGCTGGCTTTTACTTTTCTCACTTAGAAAGGAGAGCCCGTGTGATTCTACATTTGAAAAGTTTTTAGATTCTCCAAAGAAAAGTACTTAACTAACTAATGAATCATAAAAGTCCTAATACTTTTCATTGTTAGTATTTAAATTTCACTTGGTAGTGGCAGAAAAAGTCTAGACAGTGGCTATTTCCTGTTTTAGTGCTGGGAAAGGAGAGTTTTCAGGAAATGAATGACTTTCTAATTTGAGAAATATTAGTTACAAAGAACATGATCATGCTCTCAGTTTCTTTTAGGAAAAAACTCAAAAATTTAAAAAGTCTTTAAAAAGCCTGCTGTTTGTACTAGGTACTTCTGTACCATTAGGACCTAAGTCTGGAGACAGTGTTTAAAGACAATATAAACATATGCATCACAGAATGATTGAAATTTGCCTTCAAGGGGATAGGTTGCAATGGAGATTCTGCTTGGTACCCTTCCTGTTTGGTTTTATAGGGGATACTAGAAGTTGGCAGCAGAGGAACTGACTTGGTTTTACATGGCTGTGTCAGTAATATGAGCCAGAGTTGACCACATCCTGACCCACAGTGGTTTAGTTGTAATTGACCCATGAATGATTTTCTCCCTGATTCATATAAAGGGACCACTTTGAGAATTCTCATAGTAACTGAAGAACCGGAAATATGACAACTAGTAAAGCTGTAAAGATAAACAGTCCGTTGTTTTGTTGCATACGCATTCAAGTGGAAGACTACTCAGTGCAAAAGGTATTGAATCCCTAATGGCTGTTGTCAATTTTTATAAAAGAAAAATTTAGTATCATATTATTTCTTCTTGTATCACTGTTTGAATAGCAGTTGTTCTCAACACTACTGTAAATACTTAAAAAGAAAAGCATTTTACTAACACAAGATTTATTAATATCTGTCAACTGTGTACAGGGTAGTTTTATAGAAAACTTTGAAAACAACCTTTAGAAATAGTCCAGACTCATAGTTTATGTCAAATAAACTTATATTCTAAATAATTCTAACAAGCCACATTAATATGAAATGTAAGAATATGGTGTAATACAAAGTAAAATGAAGTTTAAAGAAACAAGTTTTATATTTCATTACTCTAGGGAGTCCTTTAAGCCAGTTAGACTATTCAGAGAAATTGCTGATGTACTATTAAAAATCATTGCATTAGTATGTCCCAAAACTGCATTTTCATTTCTTTTGTCATTTTAACCTTTGGAGAGTACAGCTAGAAATGCCTGTTAGAGGTGAATTCTAGGAAAATAAATGGAAAGAGAAACTCAGTTCAGTTCAGTCGCTCAGTCATGTCCAACTCTTTGTGATCCCATGAACTGCACCATGCCAGACCTCCCTATCCATCACCAGCTGCCGGAGTCTACCCAAACCCATGTCCATTGAGTTGGTGATGCCATCCAACCATCTCATCCTCTGTCGTCCCCTTCTCCTCTTGCCCTCAATCTTTCCCAGCATCAGGGTCTTTTCCAATGAGTCAGCTGTTCGCATCAGGTGGCCAAAGGATTGGAGTTTGTTTCAACATCAGTCCTTCCAATGAACACACAGGACTGATCTCCTTTAGGATGGACTGGTTGGATCTCCTTGCAGTCCAAGGGACTCTCAAGAGTCTTCTCCAACACCACAGTTCAAAAGCATCAATTCTTCTGTGCTCAGCTTTCTTTATAGTCCAACTCTCACATCCATCCATGACTACTGGAAAAATCATAGCCTTGACTAGATTGACCTTTGTTGACAAAGTAATGTCTCTGCTTTTTAATATTCTATCTAGGTTGGTCATAACTTTCCTCCCAAGGAGTAAGTGTCTTTTAATTTCATGGCTGCAGTCATCATCTTCAGTGATTTTGAAGCCCCCCAAAATAAAGTCAGCTACTGTTTCCACTGTTTCCCCATCTATTTATCATGAAATGATGGGACCAGATGGCATGATCTTCGTTTTCTGAATGTTGAGCTTTAAGCCAACTTTTTCACTCTCCTCTTTCACTTTCATCAAGAGGCTCTTTAGTTCTTCTTCACTTTCTGTCATAAGGGTGGTGTCATCTGCATATATGAGGTTATTGATATTTCTCCCAGCAATCTTGATTCCAGCTTTTGCTTCCTCCAGCTCAGCGTTTCTCATGATGTACTCTGCATATAAGTTAAATAAGCAGGGTGACAAGAGAAACTCAGGCTGAATTTATTTTTCTTCTCTACAAGAACTGTTTAAAACCTGGCAATCAAAGACTATTTTCTTGTCTACAAAATATTATAGTAGAAAATGCAAGGTCACCTCTAAGTACAAAATACTAGATTTCTAAGGGAAGAGCATATTTTAAGAAGGGTCAGTGAAATAGTTAGCTAGAGGGGATGGAGATTTCCTTGTTTCACTCTGAAACTCAGTAGAATTTCTGAAGCAGCTTGAAACATTGAGGGGAATTAAAGATAGCTTGGATCACCTTCTTTGCACCCAATTTATTTTCCCCTTGTGGCCTCAGTAAGGTGCTTCATCTTCAAAGATTTTGCAAAACTTTGCTGGCTGATTAAAATGCAAATAGTAACCTTTTGGTAAGAAAGTAATTTCGATTTTGTCGGTTTTGGAGATCTGTCTGCATACTCTGCAAGTAAGATAAAATATGTTCTCAAATCTGAGTTTTTATGTAGGCTTGTTTATTAACTTATGTTTGCTAATTGAAATCTACTCTTTCAAGCTACTTTGTGTATTGTGGGGAGACTGAAGATGAGTAAATAAGAGATTTTGGCCGAGCTCAAGCTGCTCAATTTTTTTCTTTTCAACTTTTTACTTTGTATTGGCATATAGCCGATTAACGATATTGTGATAGTTTCAGGTGGATAGTGAAGGGACTCAGCCATGCATATACATGTGCCATTCTCCCCCAAGCTCCCCTCCCATCCAGGCTGCCACAGAACTTTGAGCAGAGTTTCATGTGCTATACAGTAGGGCCTTGTTGGTCATCCATATTAAATATAGCAGTGTATACCTGTCTATCCCAAACTCCCTAACTATCCCACCCCGCTAGCCTTCCCCCCCATCAACCATAAATTCAGTTTCTAAGTCTGTGAATCTCTTTGTTTTGTAAGTTAATTTGTATTTCTTTTTAAGATTCCACATATAAAGGATGTCATAGGAATTTCTCCTTCTCTGTCTGACTTATGCAATATAACAATCTTTAGGTCCATCCATGTTGCTGCAAATGGCATTATATCATTCTTTTTAATGGCTGACTAATATTCCCTTGTATATATGTACCACATCTTTATCCATTCTTTGTTAATGGACGTTTAGGTTGCTTCTATGTTTTGGAGAAGCTGCCCAATTAAACAAGTCCTGATGCAAAGGAAGAGTCCCACTGTCACCACCGTCTTCTGTAGAAATAGGAAAATAAACTCTTCTAAAATGTATGCAAAGTATATTCTAGAGGCCTCTGGATCCAGAGAGATATATACCTATCTCCAGATTATTTGTCCGTTTATCTCTACAGATCTAGGTCTCTCTCTATCTGTACAATTCAGCTCAAGACAGGCTTTAAGTGGGTGAGTGTTTTGATACTGTGTTATGGGCTATAGTAGATTAATAAGCTATCCAATCTTATTGCTGTGGTTTTAGGTTTGAATCATTTAATATTTGTAGCACTTGCATAAGATGAAAATTAAGATGTAGGGGAAAAATGAAATAAGAGCTCTGAATTCCTGCCTTTGAGGAACAACATATAATATTGTCAGGAGAATGATGAATATGAATAAAGATGGAGTCTCCTAGACCTCAAGAAGCTGACAATTAAATCTAGTAAAGAGCTGAAGATAGTTGGGATAAAAAATAAAATATTTTGTGATGGATGAGTGCCCAGCAATTTACAAAATAATTGTTTCCTAATTTGATTTGACATAGGTAAGAAAGAAGTAGTACAGATATTTAGGGTAAGAAAGTTGTACAAATGGACTGCAGTGGCAAGGCAGAGCTGTATACAGATGATAGACCCTCAAGGATGTTCTATGGGTTTAATATATTGACAGTGAATAATAGGTCTTGCTCTTTAGGAAGGATCTAGGGAGTTGTTTAGTTGTATTGCTGGTATGAGATTTATGGCGTCTTTTCCACATTTTATAACTATGAAGTAGTGGGCTGGACCATTGAGCAAATATGTTCTTTGGTTTGCATGAATGGTATGTACTTTGAATTCTCAAAATAGAACTCCAGTTTATTTTTTCAGTAGTCCCAGTGAAAAAAGTTATATTTCTTAAATATGGTCAGAAAGCACTTGGGGAAGGAGTGTTTACTGTAGGAACCTGTGATTGTCTACCGGCACCAGCATAAATATGTTTCCATTCCTGAGCCCAGGGGGATAATTTGATTATCAAACCTGCGCAACATGAAAGTAGGTTTATTTCTCCAAGCTTGTTTTAGTATTGTAAAAGCAACATGTGAACATGGAAAGAAGTTCAACAGTAAAATAGAGTATGTAATGAATAGCAAGCCTCAGATCCCCAGCATCCCAGGGGCAACCACTATTAGCAGTTTCTAGTGGTCTTTCACACAATGGATGTTTTATTTTTGTGGTGAGAATGGTTTTTATTTTACCTCTGGAGGGCATAAAGGTAACCATAGTTTCCTAGCAATGCAGTCAGCAAATAATCTTTAACTTCTCTTTCCAAGCAACTTTGAAACATGAGTTTTGAAGTGAGATTAAGCACTCTCTCCTGAGACATAGATATTTGGATTTTTGTGAAGACATGCCCCCAGTGAATTTGACATTTAGAGCTGGAATTGATAACATTTCTCCTGCTAAAACATGGGAATTGAAAGGTTTAGCTCTAATTATGCATTTGTGTTTTATTCTGATGATGCCAGGGGAAATATTCAAACAGTTTAGACCATCAAAACACTTCTCCCACTCTCAAGGTTGTCTCCCCACTGTGTGTGCTGAAATGACAAGCTGTGTTTAAGATGGTGGAAAAGTTGGCAGTATCTGTCTTAGAATAAGCTTTCACATGCAGCTTCTAACACCTTTGTGGTTTGGGTTGTATTTTGACAGTTGCTAGGTAGCTTGAATCAGAGAGTACAGCTGTGCAATTTAAGATAATTTTTCCTATTCCAGTCTCTAAAGAGAGCTAAGTGAAATAAAAACGTAATCAGGCTTCTAAAGTGTTAAATTTGACCAAACTATTTAGAACCCACACAATAGAACAAGATAGTTGAATTTAGACTGAAACACACACACACACACAAATATGTATTATTTAATTGGAGAATAATTGCTTTACAATGTCGTGTTGGTTTCTGCTATACAACAACGTGAAATAGCCATAAGTATGTATATATCCCATTCTCTTGAGCCTCCCTCCCACACCACCCCCACCCCACCTCTCTAGGTCACTGTAGAGCACCTTGCTGAGCTCCTTGTGTGAAACACATATATATTAAAATATACTGGTGAATTTAAGTCAGATGAAACTAGTTGGTCCTAGTGTAAACAGAGAACTTCTGAAGTTTCTGAACTGTTTTGTTGAAAGGAAAACACTGGTTTTGGGAGCAGGCAGCTTCTTGGCACAGGTGAGTGTTTGGCACTCATGAACCACTAAATTCCTACATGAGCATGCTGTTTATGATAGGGAGTCAGAGAGAGACTAAGATTTCTGAAAGGAAAGGGTAGAAGAAAATGTAGAAATTCACCTTGCCTGGTTAAGTGGGAACACCTAGGATTTCAGATTTAGAAATAGGTTCTTATAAAAGGAGGAAGTTTTTCTTGTGGGTTTTCCTGGAGACAAGGACTAGATTGAAGTATGTTTGACGTCCATATGGACAACCATTTGTTCCAGACTGTAATGGACTGCTGTCAGAGAGCAGTGTTCACAAAAGAAGCAGAGAAAGAATATTAGCTAAGAACTTTGTGGAAAGCTGTGCAATGCAGATCTTGGAGAAGGGCCGATTGGGGTTAGAACAGATGGCTTTGGAGATAGACAAAGTCATGATTTTTCTGGGGCTGTGGGACAGTCAAACCAGCTACACAGTGCAGTGCTGCTGCCTGGTTTGGGCCTGATCCCTGTGATGGTGTCTGGAAACCCAGACCTTTACCTGCAGAAATATGGGGCCATGGAGATGGGAGACGAATGGCTGCCTGTGGGGATAGAAGAGGAAATCAGAGAAGGAAAATTCCTTTCTTGAACTAGAGGGAACAGTTCCTATAGCCAGCCTGTATACTTACAGCTCTGCATGTCTCTGTGATCTGATACATCACCGAGTATTTCTTATGCTCTAGGTGCTTGATTGAGTTGATGCTGAAGATTTGGTATTGAGGGAATTAAGTGGGCAGGGCTCTGTTCCCAAGGCCACAGTCTACCCAGTATAAGCTTCCTCCCTGCCTCCTCTAATCCCTGGATGCTGGTAACAGGCAAGAGAAAAGCAAATGCAATGAATGGTAGGTTTGCAGTACCATTGGCATTCTGCCGTACGTGTAATTTAAAAACCATAAAAAATAATCATAGTGAACAAAATAGACTTTTTAAAGGAGGGGATTGTTCTTAAGCTTTGCCTTGAATTTTAAAGGAACCCATCTGCATGATAAAACTAATTAGGAGAGGCCCAGTTGATGCAGAATGATGGAAATTTAAAAATATATCAGTGTTGCCTTTTTTAAATTAAAAAAGTAATATAGGCACAAAGCAAGAAATTTGGAGAAATGTAAAAGTAAATGAGTTGTATTTTAAAGTAAAATATTCTCTTAGAATATTCGATGGTGGGGTGGGGTGGGATGAGGGGAAGAAACTTCTCAAACACTGAAGCAATCAAAAAGGCTTGGAGAGGTACAAAGGAGATGGGACACATCTACTTTAAGATGTGTGGGACTGGCCTTAAGGCAGTTGGATCAAATGTAGAAATAAATATCAAAGAATGATCTCTCTGGGGAGATCATTAAAACGAGAATAGATGATCATTTGAGAGATTGATTTCAGTTCACTCAAGTGCTCCTGAAGTGGCGCTGACTGTTGAAACGTGTATTTGAAACTGCCTTCATACCCAAATTTTCATTGCTTCCATTAAACTCGAATGTGTGTGCATGCTCAGGGAAACACACACACACACACACACACACACACACACTTAGCAGCCAGAAAGCTTGGCCTGCTTACCAGGTCCTAGCATGCCCTTGGACAAATAATTTAATCTTTCTAAGGTTTAGCAGGTCCTTCATTAGTGGCATGACAGGATAGAATCAGATTTTCTCCAAGGTTCTCTTCAGTTCTAACACTTTTGTTCTAAGGCATTGATCTTGTCCTCTCTCTGCCTCACTTCACCATTTCCTCTTGCTTTCAAGGTAATTAAACTATTCCTAGTTCAGACAGTGAGCTAAGTGCCTTTATGAGCTTATGAACTCAAGGAATGCAGGAATGGGATAAGAAAATGTAACTCCTGCCTAGAATTCAGAAAATGTGACTGTCAAATTGTCTTAATTAATAGACATGTGTGTTTGTGTTAGAGAGAAAACACATACAGGAGATGTGAACAAATGGGCAAACTTAAAATTTTTAGTAATATTTGGAATGAGAAAAATTAGGATTGTGCAGTACTTGGTGAGATTATGGGTTTCATAAAAGGAATAAACCTGAAGGCCATTACACCTTAGGAGAGTTATTGCTTATATCTTTTTCTCACTTCTGATCTTGAAGAAGACAGGCCAGATTGTCTATGTAGCAACTATACCCAGCTACTCAAGATCTTCATTTTCTGTTGCATGTGAATGTAATTTTTGTCATGTGGAGATAGGATTTCAGGAAATTTCAGGCTTTGGGAGCAGTTCTGTATCTGGAAAAATATAGAACAAATGAAATAAAAGCTCAGTACAGATGTTTTTGGTGATGAAGTGACTTATGAATGTCAAGGAACTACCGGCCTAGAACCCAAAGGTTTTTTTCTACTGCATAGTGATTGAAGTATTGATTAGCTAGCTGCAAAGGAAAGCAGGGCTATGCTTGACTGCAGGGGTCTTTAGTTGAAGAAACATGAGGTAATTGCTGTTTCAGAGATGTCGTGATGCCTGAAATACCATGTTTAGTGTTATTGTTCTGGGAAATGTTTTCCATGAGCCAACAGTTCTTTTGGCTCAAAAGAACGACTTTTCTAATGATTCAGAAAACCTGGGTACAAGTGAGAAGAGATAAGAACTAGGGGAAGTGGGGAAAAGCCTCAGAGACAGAAGGGGAGAAAAGACAGCGGCTCCAAGGGGAGTGAATTCACTTCTCGTACCCTCACCTACAGGTCCTGGTGCAGGAAGAGGCATGGCGGAAGAGACCAGAATGTTGGGAGGGTATAGTTTTGAACCAAGTTCAAGAGGCCTTTAAACCCACACAAGGTGAAAAGGAAGGAGAACTGGCTCCGTTCACCTGACTCCCTTTCCCCCAGGCTCTGATAATTATATATTAAGATGGAATTGCTGCACTAGTGTGAGGCCACATGAAAATTCGCTCATGGCCTGGCATTTGGATTTGCCATTAGGAGTGAAAGGTGAATGTAGAATGATTTCTAAATGACATTCTTCTCGTGTATAAATGAGGATGGTCGGCATTTGATTTTGCCACGTATTGGAAAGCTGCAGCAAATCCAGTGAATGAATTCAATGACAGGCTTTAGCCATGTTTTTGATGTACTGGGTGGTGATAGTTGGAGGTAGGAGGGACATAACAGCATGTAGAATGAGGTCAAAAATGTCATTCAGGGCAACGTGCCTTTCAGTTCCTGGCAACCATTGCTGCACAGCTGCAATGTGGGAGGGTCGGGGAGGGAGCAGGGGGGATGACAGGGAGATGGTACCACTATGAGCAGCAGCAGCCTGCCCTGGCCAGCCACACTGTGACAGTCAGCTGGAGAGTACCAGTCCTGGCTCTTGACTGTCGTCTGGTTACATATTACTTTACATGTTTGTAGCTGTTAGCTGTTTACTGTGCCTTTTGAATAAATCTTTATGCATGTAGTGATTAAAAGATAGGCAGCACTTAATATGCTCATTCACCTGCATTTATGGTAGGTTAAAGAGGAGATGAAAGTCTGTAACCGTCCTTTTAAATCATTCTGCATTCAGAATTACTGCATCACATTGCATCTTTACATTTAAAATTTGTCTTTGCACTGATTGGGTTTTCTTCAATATTCAGATATGTACAGATATGTTAATAGGTGCCAGTCACTGATGATTAATATGATTCTAAGGTAGTGGGATTCTATTCATATGACATTTTTAAAAAGGCAAAGCTACCTCATGCAAAGAGTTGACTCATTAGAAAAGACTCATTAGAAAAGACTCTGATGCTGGGAGGGATTGGGGGCAGGAGGAGGAGGGGACGACGGAGGATGAGATGGCTGGATGGCATCACTGAATCGATGGATGTGAGTTTGAGTGAACTCCGGGAGTTGGTGATGGACAGGGAGGCCTGGCGTGCTGCAATTCATGGGGTCGCAAAGAGTTGGACATGACTGAGAGACTGAACTAAACTGACTGAAGGTAGTGGGATTATTGGAGTTTTGGACAAAACTCTTTAAGCCTCTCCTATTTTGGCCCTTAGAATGAAACTGTTCTCTCTAGGAAACAGAGCTGGGCTTGAATCCAATGCAGCCACTGGGACAAATATATATATATATTTTTATTGTGGCAAAATATATATAACAGAATTTGTCATCTTTAAATGTACAATTCTGTGACATTAAGTACATTCACATTATGGTATAACCATTACCTCCTCTGTCTAACTCCAGAAATTTTTCATCTTTCCCAACTGGACCTTTATACCCATTAAACAATAGCTCTCCATTCTTCCCCATCTCCCCCCAAGTTCCTGGCAACCACTTTCTAACTGTGTATCTCTATGAGTTTAACTGGACTTCCCTGGTGGCTCAGAGGGTAAAGTGTCTGCTTACAATGCGGGAGACCCAGGTTCAATCCCTGGGTCAGGAAGATCTCCTGGAGAAGGAAATGGCAACCCACTTCAGTATTCTTGCCTGGAAAATCCCATGGATGAATTTAACTACTCTTTACCTTATATAGAGCTTCCTAGGAGGTGTTATGGTAAAGAGCTTGCCTGCCAGTGCAGGAGACATAAGAGATGCTGGTTTGATCCCTGGGTTGGGAAGATCCCTGGAGGAAGGCATGGCAGTCCACTCCAGTATTCTTGCCTGAAGAATCCCATGACCAGAGGAACCTGGCAGGCTATCGTCCATAGGATCACAAAGAGTTGGAAGTAACTGAAGTGACTTAGCACACACGCATACCTCATGTATGTGGAATCATACAATATTTGTCTTATTGTGACTGAGTCACTTCACTTAGCATAATATCCTCAGAGTTCATCCACAAACTCTTACCTATAAGACTTGCTGAGAGTCTGCCTTCCCAAGGAAATTGTCCTGCTTCTCCCCAAGGTATGTTACATGCCCCCTTTTATGCTTTTATGGCATCTCTAGTACTGCACCTACCATAGTGTTTGGTGATTATCTCTTCACTCCATCTCTTATTTGTAGTTCATTCCGTACATACATACTGAAATATTGACTATATGTTCAGCATTGGGGATTCAGTGGTGACACAACACACGTAGAATCTATCTGCAGAGAACTCCATCTGGACCAGTTTCTCAGGTGTGGTCTGTAAGACCATCTGTGTCAGAATCACTTGGGAGCTTTGATGACTCACTCTAGGCTCAGGCATCTGAATTGGTAGGCTTCGCCTTGGGTGGCTCTTGCGCATATTGATCTGTGAGTCAGGAGATTCCGTGAGGATGGGCCCCTGTGTCAGGGCAGCATCTCATTCTAGCTCTGAGCGTAATTCCTGGCACAGGTAGCCATGCAGGAAATATTTACTGCAGAAGCAGGGTACTCTGAGCTGAAGTGAGTTTGGATGGCATGCTATCTATGGGTCCTCTGGTAGGCCTGGCCAGGACTAGTATGAGGTGAGGATTAACTCTACCTTTTCCCAACATGGGAAGTACAAGTCATTTCAGTGCTTCTAAACATTTATTGATTTTTTTTTCTAACTGGGGCTTCTCTGCCTCAACTTCATCTCTAGGAAATTTCCTAAAGGAAAAAGATGGGCTATTTTTACCTCAAATTACTTCAGATTCATGCTAGTCTTTTAAATGCTAAACGTTCTTTTAGTTCTTGGGGTAAAATTTTTTTGAATTAGCTTTCATTAAGGATTATAGTGCTTGAAAAGCTGTATCATGCAAGAATTTGAAATTAAGTTTTCTGGATGACATAATTTATACTTTTATATGTGCCCCAAAAGTTTATATGCACATAATATAAACTTGTTTACCAGGATGACACTTGCACACCAGGATTTGTAGACTGTGTTTCTTTGCTGAAGTGATGTTTATTTTTGATTATAAGTGTGAAAGAGAACAAGTAGGTAGATTTGAATTATTTAAGGGTCTCATAGTTACTAGCAGTCTTGATCTACTTGAGTTAATTATCAGATCAGATCAGATCAGTCGCTCAGTCGTGTCCGACTCTTTGCGACCCCATGAATCGCAGCACGCCAGGCCTCCCTGTCCATCACCAGCTCCCGGAGTTCACTCAGACTCACGTCCATCGAGTCAGTGATGCCATCCAGCCATCTCATCCTCTGTCGTCCCCTTCTCCTCTTGCCCCCAATCCCTCCCAGCATCAGGGTCTTTTCCAATGAGTCAACTCTTCACATGAGGTGGCCTAAGTACTGGAGTTTCAGCTTTAGCATCAGTCCTTCCAAAGAAATCCCAGGGCCGATCTCCTTCAGAATGGACTGGTTGGATCTCCTTGCAGTCCAAGGGACTCTCAAGAGTCTTCTCCAACACCACAGTTCAAAAGCATCAATTATTCGGCTCTCAGCCTTCTTCACAGTCCAACTCTCACATCCATACATGACCACAGGAAAAACCATAGCCTTGACTAGACGAACCTTTGTTGGCAAAGTAATGTCTCTGCTTTTGAACATGCTATCTAGGTTGGTCATAGAGTTAATTATGGAGTGGCTCAATTGGATGGCTGGTTACTTTTTTTGATATTAATAAAATGTCACATTTTCCTCCCTCTTTGGCTTTTTGGTTTAGAGCTTAAGTTAAATATCATTCTGAAGATTACTTGTGTTTAAGGTAAAGAGAGAGTTTTTGCAGTCAGTCCTATGGTCACTGTGAATATTCTTTTGGATAGCTGAATTGGTCAGGCACTAGGATGAATATCCCTATGGTTGCTGAGGCCTCTTTCAGCTAATATTCCAGAGGCAAATAACTTAATAAAAACTCATAACTATTCAGGTCAGTAAACTCATTAAGTTCATGGAAGATGCAGAAGTAATTTTGATAAACTGAGCATTGGGCTAACAGAATAACATCTTTCCTTGCATCAAATGCTTGTGATTAGCACTTAGCATTAGTTTCTCTATCTGAAATGCTTACCCCTTCTTTTCCATCCTAACTAAATCCACTCTTCATTTTAGCTTTGTCCTCTTTCCCACCACTCTATTTTTTTCAAAGCTGAAACCACTTCATCTCCACACGTGGGTTCTGTCCTGTTTTAGGTTTTGGTAACAATCCTTTTTTTCAATGATAGACTTTTTTCTTGTTCTTTGTGATCAGACTTCCACCTTGACCCGTATCCCAGTTATCCTGGGTCTGGGCTCCTACTTGGCTTCCATAGTCTTCCTTGGAACAGCCTGGTTGGGTGGGTTATAATTTACCTGCTGCTATGTCTTCCTAATTCCAAGAGCTTAGTTATTCAGACTTTTATCTAATTCTACTGGTTGTCTACATATTCTCACCCACTTGATGTCCTTCATTTGTCTCAAAAATTTCCCCATTTCCGTGAGTGTATCTTTCATCTTTGTGTCTTAGTCTTCCTTAATATGGCCAATCCTGGTAGCCAAGGATTTGGAGAACCAAAGCCCAATTCAGTGGCCACATTATCAACAATTGTGCTTTTGATTGCTGAAAGATAAACGCCCTGGTTAACCTCTGTCTCAAGCAGCTGTTTAAATGTGCCATATGAGCACAATAAAATATGATGTTTCAAAATGTTACTCAATAAGGGCATCTGTTTTAGCTTGGCTGCCTCTTTTTGACCTAAAACAAAATTCAGTCATATCTAAGCAAGGGTCATTACCAATTTTCTCCCCATTACATAAGCTTTATTTTCTAAGGTGATTCTGAACTGACCTTTAAAAGCAAAGCAGGCAATTTTGATTTGCTTCTTTAGTTGTGCTTTTCATTTTTTTTTTTTTTTTGATCCTAGAGAAAACACACATATGCTCAATGCTTTGTATATGAATACAGGAGTTCATGGACCCCTAATAGGTCCACAGGCCCATAGGCCGTAGTAACACTGTGTTGGAACTCTGCCCTTCCTCTTGTGGTGATTATGTAAACCACATAAAGACAACCTTTAAATGAGATGGAAGTGGACTTTCCTGATTAAAGGTATCTTGGGTGAAAAAAATGAGATGGAAGTTGAAATAATTTCTTTAGCATCTTAGGTTCTTAGATTTATGCTTAGATCCTATGCTTAGATGATACGTTGGCTTGCTGTTACTACAGTGATAGTTTTATAAATGTTACTTTAAAAACACAATCTATCAAAACTTGCATATGCATGGAATGAATGTGAAAATTAAGAAAAGTATTTGTTTTGAACAGAATGTTATTGTCAAAGCATTTTTAATTTATTGTATGTATGCATAGTTACAAATGACAGAAAAATAAATTTGTTAGCAACCAAATACCATGTTTTATTTGAATCATTTGAAATTTTATTAAAATTCAAACTGGGTATATTTTAATTGGAATTTTAAGAATTACAACTAGTCTGATGGTTTATGTCATGCTTAGTTAGTTAGTGAAGTCACTCAGTCGTGTCTGACTTTTTGCGACCCCATGGACTGTAGCCTACCAGGCTCCTCTGTTTATGGGATTTTCTGGGCAAGAGTACTGGAGTGGGTTGCCATTTCCTTCTCCAGAGGATCTTCCTGACCCAGGGATCAAACCCGGGTCTCCCGCATTATAGGCAGACGCTTTACCGTCTGAGCCACCAGGGATATGAAAACCACTTTAAAGGACATTTCACTGATTTGACAAGTTTCAATAACCAATGTATAGATAAAGATGAAATGAACCCTTATTTTGCCATTTCTTGCAATTTATGACGTAGCATTTACTATCTACATTATTTTGTTTAAACTACTTTTTAAATACATTTTGATGGGGCTATTTGAAGTTTTTTTGAAGTGGTTGAACTTTGAGAAGATTGTATATAGTATTTAGAATTCTCATACTTTTAAAAATATTTATTGAGAACTGAATACTTTTAAAAAATAACTTTGATAAGGATAAAGGATAAAGTCAGTAGATTTATAGAATTTTATAGCTGAAGGGACCAGAGAGGTCACCCAGGCCAACTGTTCAGATGGACACCCAGAGATGATATGTGGTTAGCTGAGGTCTCTGATCCCTTCTTGCATTTTTCCCACTATGCCTGGTTGCCTAGTATGCTTTTAAACCACCACCGGTACAACCTCTGGAGCTTCAAGTATTTTCCCCAGCAACTTAATTATTTCCCAAGGTTAAACCTTACATAGAAAGTTTGTTCTCTGATAGAAATAGGTACATTGAATAAGCTACTGCAGTACCCTTGATCAGGATTTATGACCTTGAAACCCAGCTGCAAAACAAATGATCAGCCAGTTGGATCAGCTCAGTGATGTGAAAAGCTAGAAATTCCTTGAACACTAACAGCCTGTGAAATGTTAAATGAGAAGAAATCTGGTTTCCATGTAGTAATGATTCACCTGTTTTTTAGTGTAGGTCATTTGAAAGGAGAGAACAGTAATGAATATAGCTGAGCATAAAAGCATTAGAAATTATTAAAATCTGACTTTGCTTATTCTGCATAGGCACATAGTAGATAAATATTCTGCAAGCACAAACTTAGCTATGTGCTTGTAGGAACTTGATGTAAACACACCAGGTACAAGGAGACCAGGCCAGAGAATAAACAGAAAAATGCTATAGCAAGGATATACAACATGTAGGAGAGCAAGATAGCTGTACTCAGTTTTTAGAATACTATAACTTTGTCCATGAGAAAGTTGGTACATAGTAAATGGGATCCTGAAAGAAAGGAAGCCAAACCCTTATGTTCATTGCACCATTATGTACAGTAACCATGACATGGAAATAATCTAAATGTCCATTGACAGATGAATGGATAAAGAATACATGGTACATATATACAATGGAATACTATTCAGCCATAAAAAGAATGAAATAATGCCTTTTACAGCAACATGGATGGACCTAGAGATTATCATACTAATTGAAAGAGAAAGACAAATACCATATGATATCACTTATATGTGGAATCTAAAATATGACACAAAATGAACTTATCTATGAAGCAGAAACAGACTCATAGACATAGAGAACAGATTTGTGGCTGCCAAAGGGGAAGTGGGTTTGGGGAGGGATGGGATTGGGATTAGCAGATGCAAACTATTATATAGAGAATGGAAGAACGACAAGGTCCTACTGTATAGCAGAAAGAACTATGTTCAGTATCCTCTGATAAACCATTCAGTTCAGTTCAGTCGCTCAGTCGTGTCCGACTCTTTGCGACCCCATGAATTGCAGCATGCCAGGCCTCCCTGTCCATCACCAACTCCCGGAGTTCACTCAGACTCACGTCCATCAAGTCAGTGATGCCATCCAGCCATCTCATCCTCTGTCGTCCCCTTCTCCTCCTGCCCCCAATCCCTCCCAGCATCAGGGTCTTGAAAAAGAATGTATATATATGTATAACTGAATCACTGCTGTACAGTGGAAATTAATGGAATATTATAAATAAACTATAATAAAATAAATTTTAAAAAGAAAGGAAGCTGAAAGAATCCCTGATTTAGGGCAATCAGTTCGCACTTTCTTCATTTACTCAGAGAAATGGACAGGAAGCCAAGTCCTCTTGCTCCTGCTTCATAGGGCTATTGAGCAACATGAGAAATGTTTAGATGGCCTCTTTTTAGAGAACTCCATTTTCATGGGGATACATTTGGGGATATTGTAGTAGAGGTGTTTTCAATTAATATAAAATTTGGTATGGAGTAGATCACAAGGTAAAAACGAAAACATAAGAGCATGTGTTTTAAAAACAAAGGAATCTGAGCTCAGATTCTAGCTCTTTTGCTCACCACTCTTGTGCTTTAAGACAAGTGATAGCCACTCAGAGTTGTAGCTCCTCTTTGTAAAAAGGAGTAGTAATGTTAACTGTTGAAGTAAATTTCCTATGAAGTTAATGAAGCTTAGTTAATGAAACCTCCTGGGAAGGGCTGTAGCCATGTATTCCCATGCCATATGTTTCTATTAAGTTTTTTTCCATTCTGTTTCTTTCCTGTTATTTCCCTTTGTGTGAGGTGGCACTGGAGTGGCCATGGACATTTTTTCCCTGTGCCCATTCCATATTTATTTGAATATTTGTTTGTTTAAAACAATTTTTTTTTGTATTGGAGTATAGCTGATTATCAATGTTGTGATAGTTTCAGGTGGACAGCAAAGAGACTCAGCCATACGTATACATGTATCCATTCTCCCCAAACTTTCCTCCTATCCAGGCTGCCATATAACATTGAGCAGAGTTCCCTGTGCTATACAATAGGTCCTTATTGGTTGTCCATTTTAAATATAGCAGTGTGTACCTGTCTATCCCAAACTTCTTTTTTTTTTTTCCAGGTTTTAAAACTTTTTATTTGCATATTAAAAAAAATTGTGCATTCCAATAATTAAAATCATTTGAACAACAACAACAAAAAATGGCACTCTGATATTCCAAACTTCTTAACTATCCCTTCCCTCTGTCCTTCCACCCAGCAGCCCATTTTTGGGTTTATTGTTATGTATTTATGCTCTTTGTAACTTTGAATTATTTTCTTATTTTTATATTATGTATACCATTTTTTTCCTCCCTAAGGAGAACTCCCCAAATTGTACAAACTTTATGCCTCACAAAAACTGGGTCTGCCCTGGTTAACTTCATAGGATTCTTACTAAGATGAAGTGAAATAACCATGTAAAATACTATATTGGTTCTTTATTGCTAAAAACAACCCATCCTCCAAATTTAGTGGCTTCAAACAAGATTATTTCCTCACAATTCAGTTGATCAGCACTTTGGTCTGAGCTCAGTTTGTGGTTCTTCTGTTGATCTCTCCTGGGCTCCCTCTAACAGTACAGTCAGTTGGTACACTGGCAGGGACCAGATGGTCTAAGATGGCCTCATACAAATGCGTGGTAGTTGTCAGGCTGTTGGCTCCCTCAGTGGGCCAGTTCAGATCACATGGCACATTACTCCTAGAGGGAGAGACTGAAAGCTGCGAGGCTTACAACTCCTACAGTGCCCCTTGTGCTGCTTGATATTTGTGAAAGCAAGTTGCAAGATTAGCTCAGATTTAAGAAGTGTGGAAATAGACTCCACTCTTGATAGAGGGAGTTGCAAAGAATTTGTGGCCATTTTTAATCTACCCAAACTTTGCCTGAAATAGAAGATGCTGATATATGTTTGCTTTCTTCTCTTCTTCCTCTTCTCACCTTGCTTCTTATTTCTGCTGAAATTAAATAAATATGGAGTGAAAAAAGGCTTCTATAGAAGAGAAAAATAAATGAGAATTCCACTGATGTGTCTGATGTTTGATTTTTTAAAATTAATTAAAAATTAATTTAAAATTTATTTTAATTGGAGGATAATTTCTTTACAATATTGTGGTGGTTTTTGCCATACGTCGACATGAATCACCCATGGGTGCACATGTGCTTCCCCATCCTGAATCTCCCTCCTACCTCCCTCTCCACCCCGTCTCTCTGGGTTGTCCCAGAGCACTGGCTTTGAGTGCCCTGCTTGATATTTGATCTTGTAAATTCTTTTTTTCCCCCGATTTAATGAGATAGACTTGACATACAGCACCGTGTAAGTTTAGGGTATGCAGTATTAATGATTTGACTTAAACATATCGTGAAATGATTACAACAGTAAGTTTAGTTAACATCAGTCAACTCATATAGAGTATATGTATATATTTCTTTTTTCCTAGTGATGAAAACTTTTAGGATTTGCTTTCTTAACAACTTTCATAAATATCATATAGCAGTGTTAACTATAGTCATAATGTTGTACATTGTATCTCTGGTACTTATTTACCTTGTAACTGAAAGTTTGTGTTTTTTCATCATCTTTATCCAGTTCCCCTCCCTGGTAAACTCTTAATCTGTCATTTTAATTAGATTGCATTTTTAATCCATTCTTGCCTTTATAAAAAATAAAATGCTTAGAATTTTTATGGTGTTTTAATAAAATATATATAAAGCATTAAATTTCTTACCTTTATTCAGTTTATATCAGATAGAGAATTTACTGAAGACAATTTGATTTGTGATAAAAGGGAATTAATAATTTAAAATATAGAAAAATATATTTAGCAGTTTATTAATAAAGGCTGTGACACTTCTTTTACTAGTTTAGTGGAATTGTACACATGACATTTGGACAACTCAATAAAGCAGACTTAGAGAATTTTCCCCTTTAACTGACAGCTCTGTGTGTGTTAGCCGCTCAGTTGTGTCTGACTCTTTGCGACCCCATGGACCGTAGCCTGCTAGACTCCTCATCCATGGGATTCTCCAGGTAAGAATACTGGAGTGGGTTGCCATTTCCTTCTCCAGGGTATCTTCCTGACCCAGGGATTGAACCCAGGTCTCCTTCATTGCAGGCAGATTCTTTTACCACTGAGCCACCAGGGAAGCAATGGTCTGCTTATTGAGTAATTAAGTCAATCAGTCTAATGATAGGTGAGTTACATGCTGTGTTTAATGATTTGCTGCTGCTGCTAAGTTGCTTCACTTGTGTCCGACTCTGTGCGATCCCATAGATGGCAGTCCACCAGGCTCCCCCGTCTCTGGGATTCTTCAGGCAAGAACACTGGAGTGGGTTGCCATTGCCTTCTCCAATGCATGAAAGTGAAAAGTCAAAGTGAAGTAGCTCGGTCGTGTCTGACTCTTCATGACTCCATGGACTGCAGCCTACCAGGCTCCTCCGTCCATGGGATTTTCCAGGCAAGAGTACTGGAGTGGGTTGCCATTGCCTTCTCCAGTTTAATGATTTAGATGGCATCTAAAACTTTTAAAAGCCTGTTAAATGATAGTAAGAGTCAACCAGGTCCTCCTAGCGATGTCATGATCATAATAATCAGCATCACAACTGAAAACAATCACTTATATATTGATGTTAATAGATGTTTCTCTTATAAATACTAACTTGACTTTATGACTATTGAAGAGATAATAATGAGTGAAAAGAGTTATGGAAAATAAAAAGAAAAGGAAGCACAAGTTGTTAGTTGTCTTTAGTTTCTTTAGTTGCAAAGGCAGAAAATAAAAAATGGGAAATTGTCAGCTTATATAAAGGAATAGTGAAGAGGAAGAAGTTTAGGTACAGCTTGATGCAGGGGGCCCTAGAAGGAAATCAGGGCCCAGTTTTTTCCTCTCCATGAGCTGTGTCTCTTTTATTTGTGTTGTTGTCCTCTCAGACTTGATATGGGAACAATTTAGCTGTAATAGTTTAAATCTCTATATGCTTTTAAATTTAAGCACAATGAAAACAAGTGGCTGTTTTGGAAAAACCCTGATTAGTTGTGTGGAGTTTGGCACGAGTCATGTGTCTGTCCATTCCCAGATGGTACGACCAGGAAGATGAAATACAAATATAAGATGTAACTCTGTCAGTTGGTTCAGTTCAGTAGCTCATTTGTGTCCGACTCTTTGCGACCCCATGAATTGCAGCACGCCAGGCCTCCCTGTCCATCACCAACTCCTGGAGTTCACTGAGACTCACGTCCATCGAGTGAGTCTCAGTGATGCCATCCAGCCATCTCATCCTCTGTCATCCCCTTCTTCTCCTGCCCCCAATCCCTCCCAGCATCAGTCTTTTCCAATGAGTCAACTCTTCACATGAGGTGGCCAAAGTACTGGAGTTTCAGCTTTAGCATCATTCCTTCCAAAGAAATCCCAGGGCTGATCTCCTTCAGAATGGACTGGTTGGATCTCCTTGCAGTCCAAGGGACTCTCAAGAGTCTTCTCCAACACCACAGTTCAAAAGCATCAATTCTTCGGCCCTCAGCTTTCTTCACAGTCCAACTCTCACATCTGTAAACTGTGTTAAAAACTACTCAAAGTAGATAGCTGTATTTATTTTATTTACCTCAAACAACTTTTGAAGATGGTCTGTAACTATTAGTCTGAAATTATTGCATTTCTTTGGGAAGCTTGTCATATTATGCTATTTGTAGAATTTTGGGACAATAAATATATTACTTTAAAAACCAGAATAGGTATTCTAATTTATTGGTAAAATTCAAGTCAGACAGGAATTAACTCCTGCTAACTTGCTTCTTTTGGAGAAGGCAATGGCACCCCACTCCAGTACTCTTGCCTGGAAAATCCCATGGATGGAGGAGCCTGGTAGGCTGCAGTCCATGGGGTCGCTGAGAGTAGGACACGACTGAGCGACTTCACTTTGACTTTTCACTTTCATGCATTGGAGAAGGAAATGGCAACCCACTCCAGTATTCTTGCCTAGAGAATCCCAGGGATGGGGGAGCCTGGTGGGCTGCCGTCTCTGGGGTTGCACAGAGTCGGACACGACTGAAGCGACTAGCAGTAGCAGCAGCAGTAGCAGCAGCAACTTGCTTCTTTAAGAAGATTAGGGGCTTTATACCATAAGGTATTATGAAACTGCCTTTTATCGTCATAGATTACTGTATAATGGGGCTTCCCTGATAGCTCAGTTGGTAAAGAATCTGCCTGCAGTGAAGGAGACCACTGTTCAATTCCTGGGTCATGAAGATCCCCTGGAGAAGGGATAGGCTACCCACTCCAGTATTCTTGGGCTTCCCTTGTGGCTCAGCTGGTAAAGAATCACCTGAAGTGTGGGAGACCTGGGTTCGATCCCTGGGTTGGGAAGATCCCCTGGAGAAGGGAAAGGCTGCCCACTCCAGTATTCTGGCCTAGAGAATTCCATGGACTTTATAGTCTATGGGGTAGCAAAGAGTCGGGCATGACTTTCACTTTCACTGTATAAATAGGTGATCCTATAATCAATTATCCAAATCAGGACATTCTTGTGAAGGAGAGGGCATATGACAATGGGAGATCAAAAGTAATCTAGAAAAGTCAGCACTTATAGTCACCTTATATATAAATAATATAACTTTTATTACCTGCAAACATATTAAACTATCTATATGAGGAACAGCAAGAGAAAAACAGCTTGTTATATACAAGGGAACCCCTATAAGGTGATCAGCAGATTTCTCACCAGAAACTTTTCAACCCAGGAGAGAGTGATACGATATATTCTATGTGCTGAAAGAAAAGAGCTGCCAACCAAGAATACTCTACCCAAAAAAGTTATCATTTGCAAGTGAAGGTGAGATAAAGAGTTTTCCAGATGTGCAGAAGCTAAGGGAGTTTATCACCACAAAACCCTTTATTGTTAGTACCCTTTATTTTCAGGTTCAAGAAAACAATGAAAAAAATGTCAATAATCACATGTGGGTGCGTGCTAAGTTGCTTCAGTCCTGTCCAACTTTTTGTGACCCTATGGACTGTAGCCTGCCAGGTCCTCTGTCCCTGGGATTCTCCAGGCAAGAATACTGGAGTGAGTTGCATGTCTTCCTCCAGGGTATCTTTCTGACCCAGGGATCAAACCCATGTCTCCTGTGGCTCCTGCATTGCAGGCAGATTTATTATTGCCAAGCCACCAGGGAAGCTCCAATAATCACATACCTATCAATAAAGAATGCTAATTAGTAACAAGAACACATAGAACAAATCTCACCGAGAAGGTAAATATACAGTATAGGTAGTGAATTAATCACTTATAAAGCTAGTATAAAGGTTGAAAAATAAAAAATAACTGTGATCACAATAATTAGTTAACAGGTACATGAGATACAATATGTAAAATGTGATATCAAAAATATAAATGTGTAGAGGGAGAGTAATAGTGTTGAGCTTTATAATGGGGTCAAACTTAAGTTGTTATCAACTTAAAATAGACTGTTATAAATTGTTATTTATAAGCCCTATGATAATCACAAAGCAAAAACCTGTAGTAAGTATATGAGAGAGAGAGAAAGGAATCTAAGCATACCTCTAAAGTCATCAAACCACAAAGGAAGAAAGAAAGAGAAGAAAGTAACAGAAAAGATTGCAAGAACAGCAAGAAAACAATGAACAAAATGCCAGTGATCGCATGTGTGTGCATGCTAAGTTGCTTCAGTCCTGTCCAACTTTTTGTGACCCTATGGACTGTAGCCTGCCAGGTCCTCTGTCCCTGGGATTCTCCAGGCAAGAATACTGGAGTGGGTTGCCATGCCTTCCTCCAGGGGATCTTCCTGACCTAGGGATCGAACCTGTGTCTCATGTGGCTCCTGCATTGCAGGCAGATTTGTTACTGCTAGGCCACCAGGGAAGCCCCATCACATACCTATCAATAATTGCTTTAAATGTAAATAGAATAAATTCTCCAATCAAAAGACATAGAATGGCTGAATGGATTAAAAAAAAACAAAACAAAGCCCATTGACATGTTGCCTACAATAGATTCATTTTAGATCTGAGGACATACACAATCTGAAAGTGAAGGACTGGAAAAAGATATCCCATTTAAATGGAAATACAAAGAAAGCTATAGTTATGTCAGACAAGATATACTTTAAAACAGAGACCATAATAAGACAGAGCAAGGCATTACACAATAATAAAGTGGTCAGTCTAACCAGGAGATATAACATTTGTAAATATTTATGCACCTAACAGGGCTTCCCTGGTGATTCAGCAGTAAAGAATCTGCCTGCGATGCAGGAATCACAGAAGACGTAGGTTCAATGCCTGGGTAGAGAAGATCCCCTGGAGGAGGGCATGGCAACCCACTCCAGTATTCTTGCTTGGAACATCCTAAGGATAGAGGAGCCTGGTGGGCTTACAGTCCATAGGGTCCTAAAGAGTCGGACACAACTGAAGCAACTTAGCAACTTTGCACCCATGCACACACACATGCATCCAACATAGGAACACCTAAATATATAAAGCACATGTTAACAGACCCAAAGAGTCTGTTAATAGATAGCAATACAACAATAAGAGGGGATTTTAATAGTCCACTTACAATAGTGGATAGATATCCAGACAGGAAATCAATAAGAAAACATCAACCTTAAATGACATGTGAGACCAGATGAACTTAACAGATATGTATCTATATGTAAATATATATATATACATGTATGTATGTGTGTATGTATATATATACACACACATATATCTCTATATATATCTAGAATGTTTCATTCAAAAGCAACAGAATATACATTCTTCTCAAGTGCACATGGAACATTTTCCAAGAGATCATATGTTGGTCATAAAACAAGTCTTAATAAATTTAAGAGGACTGAAGTCATATTAAACATCTATTCTGACCACAGTAGTTTGAAAATAGAAATTAATTGCATGAAGAAAACTGAAAAATTCACTAATGTGTAGAGGTTAAACCACATGTTACCAATAAGTCAAAGAAAAAAATCAAAAGAGAAATAAAAAATACCTTAAAAAAACCTAAATGCCTTTGCTCATGCTGTTTTCCCTTTAACTGAAATATTTTCTTTTCTCTTTTTGTGTTTCCAAATGCTATCCATTCTTAAAAGCCCAGTGAAAGTCTCATTTTCTCTCACTTTGCATGAGTGTAGTCCATCCTGGTCTTATTTTTCTCTGAGTCCCTGTTGCTCTTATGGTCATATGCATAGTTTTGCATGTGGTCTTTCCCTGCTTCCCCCACTCTCCCACCTTCTAGACTATGCTATCCTTGAGAGTAGGGGGACTGAGTCTAATATTTCTTTTGAGTCCCTTTTTAAATGTCTGTTACAATATTGGGAATATTTTGGACAGATCATTTGCTATTCTAGATGGAAGAATGGGATCTGTGAATACTTCTTGAGGTTACCCCATTATATATCTTTAAAAACAGTTTTGACCAAAAAAAAGCCCAAATATAGATGGAAATGCTAATTAGCACATTAAAATAAATGAAGCATGTCAATGAAGTCAAACTTTATGCTTCAAATAAAGTATTTTAGCATTTTAAATATTTATTATAGATTAAGATGAGCAGAAATAAATAGCTAGGCAGAAATTTATGATAGCTTTTCTTAGATTAAACACTAAAAATATCTTGAATATTTGCGTTGGCTGAAAATGGTCTATATATATAGCAAGAACAAAGCTTCAATTATCATTATTGTTTAAAAACTAGTTAAATTTCCTAGTACTTTCACATTGAGTTAATTTGTCACTTATTCTAGTGGACAAACAAAAATGAACTAATTTACCTGAATGTTGATGTGGCAGATGCTGTCAGCAGCCACTTTTATTCCTGGAACCTTTCACTCTTCTCCAGTGGATTTCCAGCTGTCAGCATCTGCATCTCTGCGTTTGAGGGCTGCCCCTCAAAGGCCACATTGTTCATGGTCAGTGTATTAGTTCTAGAGAATTCATATTCCTGCTTCCCCATCCAGAAGACCTCATCCAACTGTGTATAAAATACCCCACTCAGCTCGCTTGCCCTCAGGTGAGATAATACTGACACTGTGTTTTGCATCATTTTCAAAGGTTTCCCTAGAAAATTCAGCTTTAGGTACCCGCTCTAGAAGCTGATTTGAGAGCTCATCCTTTATTAGATGCTTTTTCTTTCTCATCTCTCTTCTCCACTCTTCTACTATTGTTCTCTATACCTTTCAAATAAATAATTTGTACTTGGAGCCTTGTCTTGGGGTCTGCTTCTGGAGAATCCAAACCAAATCACAACTTTATGTATTACTATTTATTACATTTCCAAGAATTTCTAGGTTAACTCTATGGAGACTGTGTTTTAGGAATTCTAAAGTGTTATACATAAAAGGCATTGTTTTGAAGCTAAAGATGGCCCTGCAGGATCAATAGTGCATACTGATGGATTGGAAGTGTTATTTAGCAAGACTGGAGACACATTAGGAAACACAGGAAGTCTGGTCTTTGGAGTAGCCCCTGACCTGAGCCTGGAGAGTAAGACTCAAGTTAGAGTGATGAGCCTTCCTTAAGCTGTGTCAACATTACTTTGGATTTGCTGCAGAGCTAGCAGGCAAGAGCAAGGTTTTACTCGTGCTTTTCCTTCCTTGCCTGACTGATGCTGGCAAAAATTTCATTTTATTCTTTACTCCTAAATCTTACCCAGCACTGTACACATAGTGAATATTTGTTGATTAATGGGCCACGCAGTTTGCTAAACACTATGCTGTCAGGAACTACAGAAAATTTTATTATGTCAATTACTCTTCAGCATCTATGAGTCTCTTTTGGACCATAAGGTCCTTGGTGTTTGTCACTGTTTTACTTTATAGAGAATTGTCAAATATTATATTTTCTCTTCAAGGACCTTTTGGCAAGATTTTGTTGTTGTTCAGTCACTGAGTTATGTCCGACTCTTTGAGACCCCATGGACTGCAGCATGCCAGGCTTCCCTGTCCTTCACCATTTCCTGGAGTTGCTCAAACTCATGTTCATCGAGTCAGTGATGCCATTCAGCTATCTTGTCCTCTGCCGTCCCCTTCTCCTCCTGCTTTCAATCTTCCCCAGCATCAAGGTCTTTTCCAATGAGTTGGCTCTTCTCATCAGGTGGCCAAAGTATTGGAGCTTCAGCTTCAGCATCAGTCCTTCCAATGAATACTCAGGGTTGATTTCCTTTTAGGATTGACTGGTTTGATCTTCTTGCAGTCCAAGGGACTCTCAAGAGTCTTCTCCAACACCACAGTTTGAAAGTATCAATTCTTTGGTGCTCAGCCTTCTTTATGGTCCAACTCTTACATCCGTACACGATTACTGGAAAAACCATAGCTTGGACTATACAGGCCTTTGTTGGCAAAGTAATGTCTCTGCTACTTCAATTATTTATTTTTGAAGACCAGTGATAAAATGGTGGTGAAATAAGTACTACTTTTGACTTTTTGTTCCAAATCTCTTTGGTTCTGTGCAAGGTCTTGTGAATGGCAGCTTTCATATGCTGAGGAGGTCTTCCAACCTTTACTGTCAGCACTCTGGCCACCCCACTCTGCACCTTGCTTTTCTGGCTATGGTTTGCTGGGATCCCCAGGTAAACTGAAAACTACCATCCTCTTTCTTATTTGGCTTAAGGATTTCTAGTGTGGCTGACCTTCCCCAATTAGATGTTCTTATCAGCAATTTCTTAGAGATGTCACTTTGTCATTCTGATCTTGCAGAAGTACTCATAAAAATTTGAGAATTGCTATATGCCGTGAATTGCTTTTTTCAATTTGAAATCATACCTCTTTAACTACTCTTAAAGTGACAACTGTTATGAGTGTACTGTATGCTTTAAACATGACGAAGACCAGTCCTATATAGGTAAAATACCAAACATGAATTGTAAACAAGGGGCAAGAATTTTTATAACTGAAAAACCTATCCATCTCATTACCATTAGAAATGGGCATAATCTTAGATATTATAACTTCTTTTGGAATTCTGTGAACCTTTTGTGTCTAGTCAAAACTGCATACTCTACATATGCTTATGAATATTGCTTCAAGCTAAACAAATGTTCATATATATACATATTTTTAGTTTAAAGACATGCCAGGCATTTACTGGCAAGTGAACTGATTACTGCAGCATCATTCTTATCAGCTGTTGCTTATCTGGCAACCTAAACTAGGTGGAACCTCTCCAGGAAACAGGAAGGAGGCTGAATTTATCTCATGAGATGACCTGAGAGCTATCCCAGTGTTTCTGTACTGCCTGTTTGTGTGTACTTATTCATTAAAGGGCCCCTTGAAGACCTCCATGCAACAGCTGTTCTTTTTTATTTTAAACATGATTTTAATAGATTTGGTTCAGTTCCATGATTTCTTGGTTAGGAGCAAACTAGAAGGGGGAGGAGAATGGACTACTAGAGAGAAACACTAAGAAATTATACTTTGTTAATACTTAAACTATAAATTAGATTTGGGTAGCGGAGAAGGCAATGGCAACCCACTCCAGTACTCTTGCTTGGAGAATCCCATGGATGGAAGAGCCTGGTAGGCTGCAGTCCATGGGGTCGCTAGGAGTCAGACACAACTGAGTGACTTCACTCTCACTTTTCACTTTCATGCATTGGAGAAGGAAATGGCAACCCACTCCGGTGTTCTTGCCTGGAGAATCCCAGGGATGGGGGAGCCTGGTGGGCTGCCGTCTCTGGGGTCGCACAGAGTCGGACACGACTGAAGTGACTTAGCAGCAGTAGCAGCAGCAGCATTTAATTTTAGAGAAGGCAATGGCACCCCACTCCAGTACTCTTGCCTGGAAAATCCCATGGATGGAGGAGCCTGGTAGGCTACAGTCCATGGGGTCGCTAAGAGTCAGACACGACTGAGTGACTTCACTTTGACTTTTCACTTTCATGCATTGGAGAAGGCAATGGCAACCCACTCCAGTGTTCTTGCCTGGAGAATCCCAGGGATGGGGGAGCCTGGTGGGCTGCCGTCTCTGGGGTCACACAGAGTCAGACAAGACTGAAGCGACTTAGCAGCAGCAGCAGCATTTAATTTCCGAATGGAAGCTTTGAATCAAATTGTTAACCTTTCAGAGTTTAACCACCCAGGGGTGATATGGCATTAAAAATTACTTTAAAAAGCCTGTTCTTGGCAATAATTATAGTAATAAAAATACTTAAACTAGATAAACTTAGCAGACATGTGAGTTTTAGCTACATTTTATTTGAAAACTGGTAACAATTGTATTGAAAGGCTTCAAATTGTTTATTTGGTCCTGGTTAATTTCCCAAGCAATGAAATGCACTCTTTACAATGTTTTCTCTCATCTTTACATCCTGTCTTTGAGATAGACATTAGTTATTGCCATTTTAAAAATAAGAAAACTGAGCTCATATGAATGAAATGATTTTCTCAAAGCCAAGTTGTAAGTGACTGAACCAGAAAGCCTGTTGTGGATGAATGGATTTAGAAGGGGATCAACTGTATGGTGACAGATGAAAACTAAATTTTTGGTGGTGAGCATGCTCACCACCATTTTGGTGGTGTATGTTGTTGTTTACTCGCTAAGTCGTGTCTGACTCTTTTGCAACTCCATGGAATGTAGCCTGCCAGGCTTCTCTGTCCATTGGATTTTCCAGGCAAGAATACTGGAATGGTTTGTCATTTCCTTCTCCAGGGGATCTTCCCAACCCAGGGATCGAATCCGCATGCATCTTCTGAATTGGCAGGTGGATTCCTTACCACTGAGCCACCAGGGAAGTTTGCTGTAGGTTCCAAATAGGAAAAGGAGTACGTCAAGGTTGTATGATGTCACCCAGCTTATTTAACTTATATGCAGAGTACATCATGAGAAACGCTGGACTGGAAGAAGCACAAGCTGGAATCAAGATTGCCGGGAGAAATATCAATAACCTCAGATATGGAGATGACACCACCCTTACGGCAGAAAGTGAAGAGGAACTAAAAAGCCTCTTGATGAAAATGAAAGAAGAGAGTGAAAAAGTTGGCTTAAAGCTCAACATTCAGAAAACAAAGATCATGGTATCCGGTCCCATCACTTCATGGGACATAGATGGGGAAACAGTGGAAACAGTATCAGACTTTATTTTTTTGGGCTCCAAAATCACTGTGGATGGTGATTGCAGCCATGAAATTAAAATAAGCTCTCTCCTTGGAAGGAAAGTTATGACCAACCTAGATAGCATATTCAAAAGCAGAGATATTACTTTGCCAACAAAGGTCCGTCTAGTCAAGGCTATGGTTTTTCCAGTGGTCATGTATGGATGTGAGAGTTGGACTGTGAAGGCTGAGTGCTGAAGAAGCGATGCTTTTGAACTGTGGTGTAGGAGAAGACTCTTGAGAGTTACTTGGACTGCAAGGAGATCCAACCAGTCCATCCTAAAGGAGACCAGTCCTGGGTGTTCATTGGAAGGACTGATACTGAAGCTGAAACTCCAATCCTTTGGCCACCTTATGTGAAGAGTTGACTCATTGGAAAAGACCCTGATGCTGGGAGGGATTGGAGGTAGGAGGAGAAGGGGATGACAGAGGATGAGATGGCTGGATGGCATCACCGACTCGATGCACATGAGTGTGGGTGAACTCCGGGAGTTGGTGATGGACAGGGAGGCCTGGCGTGCTGCGATTCATGGGGTCGCAAAGAGTCGGACACGACTGAGTGACTGAACTGAACTGAACTGATACAGAAGTAGAAATATAATGTCATACACATGAAACTTATAAATAATTATAAATGAATGTTACCTCAATAAAAAGTACATTTAAAAATTAAATTAAAAAATAAAAACCCCTGTTTTTTTATCATACCAAGTCACATCCCTATAGAACATTTTGCAATGTACTTAGTGAAATTATTGTTTTAAGAGTAATATAGTTCTTAGAGGTACTTAATAATAACCTCTTTTGATGATCTTGAATTTACATTTTGTCTTTTTTGCTTCTGAAGTGATATTTAGAAATCTCTATTATTTTGGTCTCTCTATATATAAATAACTTCCCACTTTGTGTAGATCAGTAACTCTAAAAGTTTTGGCTTCAGAGCTAATGCTGTTTGAATTGCACAATCGTATACTTGCACTTTGAACGTTTGTGGTGAGGGAATAGGGTGAAGAAGGGGCAGCCAGGAAAGCATCAGAACCCTTTTCAAGATAATTGTGGCAGCTGCCACTGTAGCACAGTGATTAAAAAGAGCAGGTAGTTAAATGAAAGTAATTCCTTTGCTGAACCATCTCTGACGCAGAGAGCAAAATAACAGAAATGGATATGACTGACAGAAGTTTTGATGTTATGCTACTGTTTGATTTTGATCCCTCCCCAGCCCTTAATACTATTGATCTTTACTGGTCACATAAAAATAGACAACAACCCATAGTAGAAGGTATGCAGTAAGTTTCATGGTGAGACTTCTTATATAATTCAGGGATCACATGAAAGAAAACCACAACATTATTTTCTAGCTTCTTATCTGATTCAGTAAAATGGTTTTGAGAATACCTTTTTTCATGGATATTATTTATCAGAAATCATAAATGATAGAAACAAAACTTTATCAAAGATGAAAGATGATAAAAACCCCAGGCTGCCTGGGAGGCCATGAAAAACTGTGAAGTTTTTGTTTTCTGTCTGGAGTTAAATGGTTTAATACTTCTACTGAACTTTAGCTAAAATGAATGAAAAAAACTCCAACAACTAATTAGAGTTGATTTATGCCAGAATTAGAATCATTAAAGCATGAAGAAATTGGAGTAAACTCTAAGGCAATGTCTTCCTCTTCTTAGGGTGTTTGATCTTTTGTGAATGCTGATCTGGTCACTTAGTACCATCAATCCGTTTGATTCCAGTAGGATTCTGTGCAGGGAACACTCGAGCATATGCAGGCTCCAGACCCCTATCTAGTGTTTTATCTTGATGAGCCAGATTGACCTTGTTTTTGATTTTAGCATAAAATGCAGACTAGAGATCTAAGTTATCTATGCTGTATTTTTTCTGGAGTGAGAGCCCCATCCTGGGCCTGTTGACTCAGAATCTCTTAGTGTAGGGCCTAGCAATGTCCATTTTAAATAGTCCCCAAATGAGTCTCATGAATGCTTGAGAACCACTGTGCAGACCTCCTAAGTATGATGTGTTAGTCACTCTGTCGTGTCTGACTCTTGTGACCCCATGGTCTGTACGGCACCTCCCAAACCTATAACACTTCTAAATCTCAGCAAGTTTTACTGTGTTTGTTGGGAAGGAGGGATAAGGGAAAGGTGTCAACCTTACACAGTGGAGAACTCTGTGTGCCTCTTTACTTCCCAAACCTCCAGGCCCAAGTGCCTTGGCTTGATTATGTTTCTTTAACATTCATATTTTCCTTGAACTCTGACAGAGCCCTTTCTCCTCAGGTATGGAATTGAGGTGGGGTTAAGATGAGCCAGACGTCCTGAAATGTGAAGTCAAGTGGGCCTTAGAAATCATCAGTACAAACAAAGCTAGTGGAGGTGATGGAATTCCAGTTGAGCTATTTCAAATCCTGAAAGATGATGCTGTGAAAGTGCTGCACTCAATATGCCAGCAAATTTGGAAAATTCAGCAGTGGCCACAGGACTGGAAAAGGTCAGTTTTCATTCCAATCCCAAAGAAAGGCAATGCCAAAGAATGCTCAAACTACCACACAATTGCACTCATCTCACGTACTAGTAAAGTAATGCTCAAAATTCTCCAAGCCAGGCTTCAGCAATACGTGAACCGTGGACGTCCAGATGTTCAAGCTGGTTTTAGAAAAGGCAGAGGAACCAGAGATCAAATTGCCAACATCCGCTGGATCATGGAAAAAGCAAGAGAGTTCCAGAAAAACATCTATTTCTGCTTTATTGACTATGCCAAAGCCTTTGACTGTGTGGATCCCAAGAAACTGTGGACAATTCTGAAGGAGATGGGAATACCAGACCACCGGACCTGCCTCTTGAGAAACCTGTATGCAGGTCAGGAAGCAACAGTTAGAACTGAACATGGAACAACAGACTCGTTCCAAATAGGAAAAGGAGTACGTCAAGGCTGTATATTGTCACCCTGCTTGTTTAAGTTATATGCAGAGTACATCATGAGAAACGCTGGGCTGGAAGAAGCATAAGCTTGAATCAAGATTGCCAGGAGAAATGTCAATAACCTCAGATATGCAGATGACACCACCCTTATGGCAGAAAGTGAAGAGGAACTAGAAAGCCTCTTGATGACCGTGAAAGAGGAGAGTGAAAAAGTTGGCTTAAAGCTTAACATTCAGAAAACGAAGATCATGGCATCTGGTCCCATCACTTCATGGGACATAGATGGGGAAACAGTGGAAACAGTGTCAGACTTTATTTTTTTGGGCTCCAAAATCACTGCAGATGGTGACTGTAGCCATGAAATTAAAAGACGCTTACTCCTTGGGAGAAAAGTTATGACCAACCTAGACAGCATATTGAAAAGCAGAGACATTACTTTGCCAACAAAGGTCTGTCTAGTCAAGGCTATGGTTTTTCCAGTGGTCATGTATGAATGTGAGAGTTGGACTAAAAAGAAAGCTGAGCACCAAAGAATTGATGGTTTTGAACTGTGGTGTTGGAGAAGACTCTTGAGAGTTCCTTGGACTGCAAGGAGATCCAACCAGCCCATCCTAAAGGAGATCAGTCCTGGGTGTTCATTGGAAGGACTGATGCTGAAGCTGAAACTCCAATCCTTCGGCCACCTCATGTGAGAGTTGACTCATTGGAAAAGACCCTGATGCTGGGAGGGATTGGGGGCAGGAGGAGAAGGGGATGACAGAGGATGAGATGGCTGGATGGCATCACTGACTCGATGGATGTGAGTCTGAGTGAGCTCCAGGAGATGGTGATGGACAGGGAGGCCTGGCGTGCTGCAATTCACGGGGTCTCAAAGAGTCGGACACGACTGAGCGACTGAACTGAACTGAACTGAAGATGAGAATGACACTTCTCCTAGAATAGGAATTCTTAAACAATGTTAAAGAGAAAAATAGATCAGGCTGCTCTTACCTTCTCACTCAACTTTACTCAATCCTCAGTCACTCGATCAAGATTCCAAGTCTGGTGAGAGTCCTTTCTCTGGTTTCCAATTGACTGTTTTCCACCTCCACAAGACAGATAGAGAGCAAGAGAGCTCTCTGGGGTTCCTTTACTAAGGGCACTTTTTAAAGAGTTCCTTTTGTGAGGGTTTCTTTTGTAAGGGCACTTACGAGGGCTCCACTTGTGACTTCTTATCCTAATTATCTCCCAAAGGTCCCATCTTCTAAAATGCCATTATGTTGGTGGGTAGGGCTTCAACCTATGGATTTGGGGGAGTGGGCTCAAACATTCAGTCCATGAAGAGCTGTTTTTCTAGAGATTAGAATGCTACCAAGAGTGACATACTGTATTTGGGTAAAATTTTGTTTGAGTTAGAGTTGGGAGCATTTCCCTGGGCCTGTCGCCAAAGAGGTATGACACTTACCCTCTAGTGGGAACAATGAGACACATGCACATTTCTAGACCCCAATTTAGACGTCTCCTGGAAAGTTGGCCTCCCAGGCGGCACAGAGGTAAAAAAAATCTGCCTGCTAATGGAGGAGATATGGGTTCGATCCCTGGGTCGGGATGATCCTTTGGAGTAGGAAACAGCAACCCACTTCAGTATTCTTGCCTGGGAAATTCCCTGCACAGAGGAGCCTGTTAGGCTACAGTCCATGGGGTTGCAAAGAGTTGGGCATGACTCAGTGACTGAGTGTGAGCACACACACACACTTCTGGAGAGGTATTTGAGGGGTGGGAAGGGCCTGTAGAGCTGCAGACTCACTGGCTTGACTCCAAACAAATCCTGTGCTGAGGCCAAGAAGTCCCTGGTCTTCTCCGTCGCTTCTGATGTCTCTTGTACTCATCCTCAGAATGAGGATCATAGAAAGAGGGGCAGTGTGGCCTTTCAGGCCAGTGGTAATAGGATAGGGCCGAGGTTAGTCAGTGCTCATGGGCACCAGAATCACCTGAGGTACTTGGAGAAGTGCACATTCCCAGACACCAGCCTGGGTCTCCTGAGGGTAGTGTGGGAGTTTCCTAGGGCTGCCATAACATATTACCACAAACTTGGTGGCTTAAAACAGAAATCGATTCTCTCACAGTTGTGGAGGGTGTGACACATCAAGGTGTCAGCAGAGTTAGTGCTTTCTGGAGGCTCTGAGGAGAATCCGTTCAGTCCTCTCTTTCAGCTGCTGGTGGCTGCTGGCAGTCCTTGGTGTGCCTTGGCTTGTAGACACATCATTCCAATCTCTGCTTTCATCTTCATACCCTCTTCTTCTCTGTGTGTCTCCTGCCCGTCTCTTCTAAAGACAACCGTCATTAGATTTACCCATCCTCATCTTAGTCCAGGATGATCTCACTTTGAGATATGTAATTAATTGCATATTCTTTGGAAGGAATGATGCTAAAGCTGAAACTCCAGTACTTTGGCCACCTCATGCGAAGAGTTGACTCATTGGAAAAGACTCTGATGCTGGGGGTGATTGGGGGCAGGAGGAGAAGGGGACGACAGTGGATGAGATGGCTGGATGGCATCACTGACTCGATGGACATGAGTCTGAGTGAACTCCGGGAGTTGGTGATGGACAGGGAGGCCTGGTGTGCATGAGGTTGCAAAGAGTCGGACACGACTGAGCGACTGAACTGAACTGAATTAATTGCATCTGCAAAATCCCTTTTCCCAGTTAAGGTCACACTCACAGACTCTGGGCAGGCATCTTTGGCAATCATTATTCAATTCATTACTGGCAGTGTCTAGGGACCTGCTTATAAACAAATTCTGCTAGTGTTTCTGATAGAGATGGTCTTACGACCAGTGCATTTTGTAAAACACTGATGTATCAGTCTCTGGGGATGCCCAGGAAGGATTCTTTTGCACAATAAACACTTGAAAAAGCAAATCAGTGTTAGAATTTCCTGTAATAGTAGCTGCGAAGTTTTGAGCATTGTGTTAAATGCTTTAGTGTATGTGATTTCATTTAAAATTTACAATACTCTGAGAAAGATATTATGGTCTTATTTTAAAGGGTTAAGAGACTACCAGTGTCACATAGTAAGTGGTGGAATTTAACCCACTTCTCTCAGTCAGACCAGAACACTGAACCACTTTGTTTTGCAGTATCCAAACACTTGATTCATCTCAGGCATAACCTCCCTAGGAAACTTCTTTGAACACCCCCTTCCCCCAAAACCAGTGCAAAATAAAAAACAGCAAAATCTACAACCTAAATCAAGTTAGATTGTCCCTTCCCCAAGTGCTGTTCATGCATTTCTGATCAGTCTGTTGGTAACCATTCAGCTGATAGGACCCTAGGACTGCAATGCAGATGTGTCTGACAAGGAGATCTGTGCTTTCCCTTCTGTCCCACATTACCCACCACCCCACAGAGGCCCTGAGAAGCCCTTTAGCCAGTCAACCCCATGACCTTTCTAAGTGATTTGCCTTCAGTAGGTGAGAAGCTGGGATGGGCACTTAGCTCCTTTGACTTCTAGTTTGCTCAGCTGTACCACAGCTTTATTGCTGTTGATACTAAATTCCAGTCTGGGTTAAAAAGATTTTGTGAGCAATTGTTTGACTAATATTTACAATGTGGGAAGACATAAAATTAAAAAAAAAAAAATGTCAGTTGACCTGAAACAGTTTGTCAGGTTTTTTTCCCTCCCCCTGGATTAATCCAAGAGCTTTGTGCTTAGTTCATCAGATCCTTTGATGAACTTTTTGATGAATGTTTGACCTTCATTTTGTTTTAGGTGGCAAACTTCCTGCTCCCTGTAAGTAGAGGAAGTTCCTTGAGTTAAATACAGCAAAATCAGCACAATACCAATCACTGATCTATTTAATTCCTTTATACTAAGTCTGGAAGGCATTTAGGATTTTGAATCTCTTTGCCTGCCTGCTTCCTCCCCCTCCTTCATTTGTTGAATAGGGTCTCAACCTGTCTCTCTTCCTCCCCCCTCTCTCCCTCCCTCTTCCTTTGTTTCCCCCATTTCCCCTCCTCCCCCCTTCCACCTCCTTCTCCTTCTCTGTCTCAGTTTTCTCTCTTTAAACTGTTGGGAGACATCTATGCCAATCTGAAGTTTATACCAAACATTATGATTGGGGCCCCTTGCTGGAGAGCATTGTGTCCTAATGGTTAAGGACCATGCTGCAGATCCAGATTTGTATTCCAGCTCTACCATTTACTAGCTTGTGACCTTGGTTGAGTTATTCAACTTCTCTAAGCTTCAGGTTTCCCATTTGAAAAATAGGAACGATGATGGTGATACTTATCTCGTAGGATAATGGACAGGATTAGGTGAGGGAATCCTTATAAAGTGCTTGGTGCATAATAATTTCTCAGTAAGTATTAGGCAGTTTCATGATTATTGTTGTTATAATAATTATTATTTTATTATGACTGTTGTCTAAACTCTGCTTTGTCTATTCTGTTTTTTTAAATAAGTGTATGTAAGAGGGACTTGAGGAAAAAAAAGTGTTGTCATAATAGAAAAGAAGCCAATGACTACAGGATGATAGGCTGAAATACAACTATTTGATAATAACATTAATTAGACTCTTAATAGATGTTCGCTCCATTCTAATGTGTTTCACATGCATGATCTCATTGAATCATCATGTATGGTAAGAGCTATGACTCATTTTTTTTTTCTGATGAGAAAACTGAAGCACAGAGAGATTAAGTAATTTGTTCTCAATTTCTAGCATGCACCATGTTAGAGTCACTGTACTGGCTTTAAGAGAAGCCTGGAGGGAGCATTTCCAAATTACTTATTTTTGTTACAAGATTATTCAACATGAAGCTTATGCTTATTCAATAAAAATTATCCACTACAAAATCATTCAAAAAAACTGGTCCAATTAAAACACATGTCCTTTTAGATTAGGGGTAAAAAGCCTCAGCCTCTTAGCCTCCAAGTGGGAGCCTACGTAGGCACAGACTGCCCTTTTTCTCTCTGGTGGCTGCCTAGGCCACATCCTCAGTGTCAAAGTCAGTGCCTGCAGCCAGTGGAGGAACAGCATGGACCCTGCAGCAAGATCGTTCCATCAAAGTGTGATGGTCAGGTTCCTGAACTTTATGGTGGAGAGGCTTGGAGAGGCTCCTTGGGGCTGTGGCTGCCCACAACCAGGCTATAATTGGCCTTTGCAAAGTAGCAAGCTCTTGGGCTCTGCTACCCCCACCAATCTGGCTGTGAGTTTTATGAATATGCAAGTAATGGAACCCTTATTTGTGGCTATCCTTGGGGCTGATGAGTCACAACTCATACATTCATATGGTTCACAATGTCACACAACTAGGGGATGCAGTAAGGGGGAAATGGAGCTTTCAGATTCAGACAGTCAGTCTTCACTCTATCTGTGTCTTGCCACTGTATCAGACCACCTTCCTTGAAAAGGAAAATCTTAAAAAAAAAAAACAAAAACAAAAAAACAGTAAAGGAGAGCTGAAATTGGTGTTTCAATCTGCTAGATTCTTGGCACATGATAATCAAGGCTTAAATTTTGCTGAAGAACATTCTCGAAAAGACTTCAGTACATTGAGAAAATATAAACAAAACTTTGAATTCAATGGCTCTTGTAAGTTGTTTATTTATTTATTTCTTGTTGATCTCCTAGTGTAGTTCATTTCATCTTCACATTCAACAATTAAGTGACATCTTCTTCTTCAAGGAAACAGTTTTTGCATTTGCCAAGGCTGACGTGAATAACACAATACTATCAATATTTCTAGAGTGGTTCTTTAACCAAAATATAAGTATAATTTCAAGCAAGCTTCTGAAATTTTACTTATAAATTTTTTTATCCCTTTCGGGGTGGAAACAAATCAATAAGCCTATTTACTTGATGGTTTGTCCAAATATTTAACTTTATTCAGTGAGGAAAGGAAAGTAGATTATTTTTGACTATTGCAATTTGATGATGAAATAGTTTCATTAAGGAAAAAGTATCTTTGTAATAATTATAGTTTAAAAATTTTCAAATATGTAGATAAGTAAAAATAAAAATAATTAATAATTTCTCCAGCCAGAGATAATCATTGTTAATATTTGGTTTTTATAATGGAATAACTTTTTAAAATTACTGTTTATTATAGGAAAATATATTAACAGAAAGTGAAATTTTCTGTTTAGAATAACCTTGAGAGATTTTTCAAAAGAGACTTGAGTCCTGCAAAGCATTAAAAAAGTAGAAAAGAACCTCATCTGATTTTTAAACTGTAAAAATTCAAATTAAAAATTTAATGTTTCTTACATAGCTGTTTTAGATTTAGATTAAGTCTATGACTCAATAATTACATTTTTATATTATGTAGCATAATTTTGTGCTTAGATAAATTTGTATGATACACTGCTGCTGCTGCTAAGTCGCTTCAGTCATGTCCGACTCTGTGCGACCCCCTAGATGGCAGCCAACCAGGCTCCCTCATCCCTGGGATTCTCCAGGCAAGAACACTGGAGTGGGTTGCCATTTCCTTCTCCAATGCAGGAAAGGGAAAAGTGAAAGTGAAGTCGCTCAGTCGTGTCCAACCCTTAGCAACCCCATGGACTGCAGCCCACCAGGCTCCTCTGTCCATGGGATTTTCCAGGCAAGAGTACTGGAGTGGGGTGCCATTGCCTTCTCATATGATACACTAGATTTCTTATATATTGTAGTATATTGTATATTTGTGCCTATTTTCAAGATTTTGAGTATTTATTAATTTAAATTTGAAACAATCAAGATAACCAAAATATTCTTTAACAGTAGAATAGATGAATAATGGTTTACATTATTATATGGAATACTGCATAGCAATGAATAAGGGAACTATAGCCATGTACAACCACAGGAATAAGTCTCACAAGCTTACTGTTGCCTGAAAGAAGCCAGACACAACCTGCTTGTGTTTATATCAAGTTCAACAATAAGTATAACTACAACTATAGTTGGGATGATCAGGATAGTTAGGGAGTCAGGATACTTGCTACTTTAGGGGGAGGCAGAAGGGGTTAGTGATAGGAAAGGCAGAGAAAATATCAGAATGATCTGTATGTTCACCTGGGTAGTAGTTATATAGGTTTATAGGTTTATTTACTTACAAAAACAATTCATTGACCTTCACTTACATTGTGTGTACTATGCCATATGTATGATATATTTCAATGTAAAATGTAAACAATTATTAAAGAAGTCATTTATTTGATATCTGCTCTTGCTGTCCATGTGACATTCAATCTTCATATCATTTTCTTAGGGAAATGCAATCTGCTTTCTTGTCATTCATTCATGGTTTCCAAGAAGTCATTGGGTTTTTGTTTGTTTGTTTGTTTGTTTTTAAAAGATCGTACTGCTACTCTTTGTTTTTTTCTCTATTGTGAAAAATTTCCAACTTATTTAACTATTTTCTAGGTGGTTGATGAGTTTTATTCATTCTTGTGCACAGCAGATATGTGAGACAGGCTGCTATTGCTGTCTCTTGTTCAGATAAGTAAAGTAGACAAAGGGGAGAAAATGTTTGGCTGAACCTGGAATTGGAATGCAGTTCTTTTAACATTCCTCTGTGCTGTCAGATTATAGAGCTCTGCTACAGTCATAGATATCTTAGAATTTCAAAATGCCTTGACTCTCAGGGAAAAAAGATTTCCATGAGCACAAAGAGACTCTAACTATAAAAATATTTTGTACATTAAATTTGTGTTTGTATCGAAGAACAATGGATAAGTACATTGCAGGGGTGGAGAAGGTACTCATGGATGCAAAAATATCTCAGAACACTGGGTGTTGTGCCCCTCTTTGGGGAAAACAGATCCAGGAGCATGACTATAATATAAAATGATGAGAGTCTGTGCAAGAATTTGTAGGACCACAGAGGAGGAGCCAGTAACCAACCAGCTTCATATGACAGGGATATTTGGGAGGTCTTCTGAAGGAGTGGATGCCTGAATCTAATCTTACATATTTAAGGTTGTATTTACAACTAGATAGGTCGGTTAGATTTTTTTCATTTTTCCCTTGTGATATTTCCATCTCCCAACTTTAGGGAACTTCAGATTCTCATAGAACACATATCTTTCTGAATTGAGAATACCAGATTGAATTTCCATAGATGACAGAGGAAAGCTTCTTGAAGACAGAGTATCTTAGTAATGCTTCACCAGGCTTGTTTTGGAAGGGACTTGTTTTTTAAAGATAGTTTTTTAGAGTAGTTTTAGGTCCATAGCACAACTGAGAGGAAGGTACCAGGGTTTCCAGAATACTTCCCTCCCTCCCACCCCACCAGATAGATAGCCTCCGCCTTATAGCATACTTCTCCAGAGTAGTGCATTTGTTACAACTGATGAACCTTTGTTGACACATCATTATCTTCCAAAGTTCACAGTTTACATTAGGGTTCACTCTTGGTGTTGTATATTCTATGGATCTGGACAAATGTATAATGCCATGTATCCATCATTATGTATCAGAATATTTTTACTGCCCTAAAAATCCTCTGTGCTCTGTAAAGGGGGCTATTTTTGGTAGGAGTAATTTCTTCAGTTGTATACCACACTTATCTTGTCCCTTTATACCTTGTCCCTGTATACCACACTTATCTAGTCCCTTTAGTTCAGTTCAGTTCAGTCGCTCAGTCATGTCCAACTCTTTGCGACCCCATGGACTGCAGCGTGCCAGGATTCCCTGCCCATCACCAACTCCCCAAGCTTACTCAAACTCATGTCCATTGAGTCGGTGATGCCATCCAATCATCTCATCCTCTGTCATCCCCTTCTCCTCCCACCTTCAATCTTTCCCAGCATTAGGGTCTTTTCAAATGAGTTAGTTCTTTGCATCAGGTGGCCAAAATATTGGAGTTTCAGCTTCAGCATCAGTCCTTCCAAAGAATATTCAGGACTGATTTCCTTTAGGATTGACTGGTTGGAACTCCTTGCAGTCCAAGGGACTCTCAAGAGTCTTCTCCAGCACAGTTCAAATGCATCAATTCTTCAGCGCTCAGCTTTCCTTATAGTCCAACTCTCACATCCATACATGACTACTGGAAAAACCATAGCTTTGACTAGACAGAGCTTTGTTGGCAAAGTAATGTCTCTGTTTTTTAATATGCTGTTTAGGTTGGTCATAGCTTTTTTCCCAAGGAGCAAGCATCTTTTTATTTCATGGATACAGTCACCATCTGCAGTGATTTTGGAGCCCAAGAAAATCAAGTCTGTCACTGTTTCCATTATTTTCCCCATCTATTTGCCATGAAGTGATGAGACCAGATGCCATGATTTCACTTTTCTGAATGTTGAATTTTAAGCCAACTTTTTCACTCTCCACTTTCACTTTCATTAAGAGACTCTTTAGTTCTTCGCTTTCTGCTGGGTTCGATCCCTGGGTCGGGAAGATCCTCTGGAGAAGGGACTGGCATCCCACTCCAATATTCTTGCCTGGAGAATCCCATGAACAGAAGAGCCTGGTGGGCTACAGTCCATGGGAATGCAAACAGTTGGACACATCTAAGTGACTAAGAAAGTTAGAAAGTGACTAAGAAAGTTAGTCACTTAGATGTGTCCAAGAGGATCTTCCCGACCCAGGGATCGAACCCGGTCTTCTGCATTGCAAGTGGCTTCTTTACTGTCTGAGCCACCTGGAAAATCCCATTTACCTTGTCAGCAAATTTAAAGTGCTGAACTCTTAAGTTCAAGGTTGTTTAGATGTTTTAGTTCAGCCAAATTCTAACACCATCAAAACATGCATATAGAAATCCAATTGCAAATAAATTTATTGAGCTACATAGAGCCTTTTGATGGTAATAATTAAAAATGTAGGTACTGTGGATTTCATTTATAAGCCAGTAAATGAACGTTAAGTTTTCAAGAAGCAAAATCTCATGTACATTACATAATGCTTACATAGGCAACCTCCCAAGGTTGACATTTTTGTTTTTCAGATCTGATGTCTGCATCATCTTACTCTTTATTTATTACTTTCAGTATATGAACTCTTGTTTGTAAGCAGGCCTAACCAAATTTCAGCAATGAGATTCAGTTACAGAAGGAGAACACAATAGCATCAAAACCTTCATTCAGAAGTAGTATTTTTCCTTTCTC
The DNA here is from genome assembly GCF_019923935.1 of Bubalus bubalis. Lineage (NCBI taxonomy): Eukaryota > Metazoa > Chordata > Mammalia > Artiodactyla > Bovidae > Bubalus > Bubalus bubalis. The sequence goes on from NC_059158.1 coordinate 138,531,539, forward strand.
AATAGACACATCCTAGTATGTCTAGTGACATTCACTAAGGTGACTCCTTAAAATATTTAAAAAATACTTCTAGAGCAGCTGCTGCTGCTGCTAAGTCGCTTCAGTCGTGTCTGACTCTGTGCGACCCCAGAGACAGCAGCCCACCAGGCTCCCCAGTCCCTGGGATTCTCCAGGCAAGAACACTGGAGTGGGTTGCCATTTCTTTCTCCAATGCATGAAAGTGAAAAGTGAAAGTGAAGTTGCTCAGTCGTGTCTGACTCTGTGCGACCCCATAGATGGCAGCCCACCAGGCTCCCCAGTCCCTGGGATTCTCCAGGCAAGAACACTGGAGTGGGTTGCCATTTCCTTCTCCAATGCATGAAAGTGAAAAGTGAAAGTGAAGTCGCTCAGTGGTGTCTGACTCTTAGTGACCCCGTGGACTGCAGCCTACCAGGCTCCTTCATCCATGGGATTTCCCAGGCAAGAGTACTGGAGTGGGGTGCCATTGCCTTCTCCAGAAAAAAAGGTGGTGCTTCTCAAATCTGAAAGAATATTTAAATATATGTAAATAAGAAAAGAAATACTTGTAAATATACCACCTTAATTTCTTAAAGCATGTCTTGAAAAAAATGTTTTTGGGAGGCTAGCATAAATGAAACCAAATGAAATTATAGTGGTTTTGCTGTGGAGTTATTAAGTAAGTGCCCTTGGATGAATTTCTTCAGGAGGTTCATAACCCCTTAAAACTGAATACAACATGTGGTAAATCAAAGCATTTCTTCAAGGGCAGGGTGGGTCCTCTCCTTTTATCAGGTTCTTAAAAGGATTAAAACCACTGTGATTAAACTATTGATTAAACCAATGTGACCACTGTGTTTTTATTAGAGAGAGTGAGTTAATATTTGGAAAATATAACAAGCCTGTAAAATATGTCCATGTATATGGTAACAAAGATGAAGGACACTTCTAAGTCTGAGAATGCAATAAAATGCCTGTGCTATCAAAATGTTTGGATAGAGTACTTTATTCTGTTGGTCAGGATATAAAACTTTAATTTTCCTATATGCCCTGTTGCTTTGCTCTATAAACAGTGAGAAATAACATTTGCCATTATCAGAGCTGTGAGTAATCAAGAAGTTAGTTTTTTTTTTTTTTTTTTTCTGTTTATTCTTCTCCTATTACCAGTTTGCTTGTACCAAATTCTAGAATGAGTGGTGAATAAAGCAAGTGTGATCTGGTAGCAGCTAGCATTTGACTTGTCACTGAGAATGATCTTATTGGATTTTGAATGGGCTGCTTCATACCGCTGAGAACAATTTGCAGCTGGTAAGTACATTTTCCTTTTTGTTAAGAGCAAAGACAACTGTAATTAAGCTCAGCCTATATTTCGGTCTATAAATGTGTTTTAATGGATTTCCATTTTTTCTGGTACACACAAGCAAGATATCCCTTAACTCCACAACGGAAATGCTTCAGATTTGTAATCCTGGATCTATGGCAAAATAAAATGTGTTAGTGTGTGTGTGTATATAATTCACTGAAAAAAGTATGGTGGAAAAGTAGTGTCTCCCTTAAGACCAAAGTGAAGTCTCCAAAGCATCTTTGATCCTCCCTTGACTAGACTCCCATTGTGATCTTCAACACTGAATTATAAGTTGGTGGAGGGAACATCAAGGAAATACTTTATTGCTTTCTTTCTCCATAGTTGATCTGAGATCTCAAACATGGCAGCCAGCTGGCTGAATCTGCCCACAGACATGTTTTATTTGGCCCATGCAGTGCTTTAAAAAATTTTGTGCCAACATTTTAATAGAAAGATTTCACATAGTAATCTACATTTCTGGCTGGTCTTGAGAAATCAGAAGATAGGGAAACACTTGACTGGAGCTGAGAGGCAGCTGTCCCCCTCCCGCTGGGCCACAGCCTCCTTCTACAGCTCATTCAAGTGCCCCCCACCCCTCTGGCAGTGAAGTCATACACTTATTTACCTGCTGGATTCCTGAGGGCATCGGAGTTTGTGACTAATTTAAGGCTGCCTTTGAGACTATCTTAGTTTTCTAACAACTGCATTTTGTATAACAGCTATCTTCTCGATCCTCGAGAGCCTTATTATTTACTGTTGCATCAACATCTGGCCATCAAATCCAGTAATTTTCAGTTTCAAAGGATTTAGAATTCCTGACTTGGGTTCAGGATGGGAAGGGAGTGCAGATAAAGAGAACATAAATACCTAAAATACTTAACTTTCCCAACACACATTCAGCTGTTGCTATCTACCAAACTGGTCTGAAATGGTAACTTTAGTGGTGCTACAACTCAAATGTGCTTGCTGGTTTTGAAATTTAATCCGAAATTGTGTGTGCAAGTGTGTGCTGTGTATGGTGTGTGTGTGTGTGTATGTGTTAAGAAAAACAGTTGATTCATTTAAAAGGCATTGGAACATGTAGACTCCTAGGACATTATACTTTCTTTATGATTTGAAGTATAATGGGAAAAATCTTGATGAAGATTTAATAGATTTTGGATTGTCTCTTTAATTCATGAGTCTGCAACTTTCTAATTTCTAAACTTTCAATTACTTTGGTGAGGATGGTGCATGAGACAAATTCAAGCAGCCTTTCTTTCCAGTTCTTTCAAATTACCCTTCCTGGTAAAGACAGAGAAATCATGCCAGAACTCATACTCAACTTGGAGGGCTAGCCTTATCTTGTTATCTAAGGTCTATGCAAACCACTTCTAATCCCAGTAAATTCTCCAGTTTTGTTAAGATAAAGAGGCTGAAACATGAGGCGTTTAGTAATGTTATGAATGTGAGGGTAATTCTTATCTAACTTTTAAAAGGAAAAATAAAAACTTTTCAAGTGTGGTAATTTGGAGCAATTATGTTTCCCTCAAAACAATTTAGTTTTCATATATTGCTAGACTAGCAAGGCAATGGAAGCATAATAGCACAAAAGCTCAAGGGATTTGAATGTGGGAATGGATAAATGTTTTATAATGAGTGAGAGAATTCATGTCCAACTTTAGGAATAAAAGCTCTGCAAAATTATGAGTGTTTTGGCAGTGCTTATTTATGAACAGAGAAGTGATCTAATGTTTATGAAATTAGGTTTCTTCAGTTCTTTCTCTTAGAGGCAGCCAAGAGAATTTGAGTAAACCACTTTACCTTGCTAAATTTCCCTCAACAATGAAATTTCTGGAAATATATTTGAATGTTCTGAGTACAGATTATATTCTTTCTGTGATTTTTTTTTAGGACTGATAGGAGACACCTATTTTTATGTGAAAAGTAAAAACAAGATACCTTAAGAAAATTGAAAAAATTGTTATTACTTTTCCACTTTTAAAGTCAGATTATTTTGCTTGTCTTCAAAAGTTCTAATATACAAGGGAAAACACAAGAAAAAAATTGAATTCCTTTCCTAGGCTATTTTGGAAAAGGCAGTCTGGCTCCAAAAGAACTAGAGATGAGAATATGCCTGGTTAAGATTTTATCTAGCACACCTAGGGTTTAAGATGAAAAAGATTTATGTATAGAAAGAAAGTGGAACACATTTATAATCTCTGCAGTTTGATCTTGCTTTGTTTCTTCACTCACTATATATTAAGTACATTTATACTCTGTGCTAGTTTGTCCTAAAAGGACTAAAACATGGACTTTGTCTTTAAGGAGCTTAAATCTCTTTGAAAGACATTATTATTCTTCCCTATGGGAACATTACTGGGGAAAATATTCAAATTGTACATATCATGATCAAAAGCAAACATGTACCAGGGCCTGACAGTTTTTCTGTTCTTATAGGCAGTTGCCTTTACCTCATTTGTACCTGATGATTTACTGGTTAGAGTATAACTGTATCTGTATAGAGTATAACTGTAATTTATAAATAAACTTTATTTATTTATGATGATTTCTTTCTTTAAAGCCTGGAAAACCCCATGGACGGAGGAGCCTGGTAGGCTGCAGTCCATGGGATCACTGAGAGTCGGACACGACTCAGCGACTTCACTTTCACTTTTCACTTTCATGCATTGGAGAAGGAAATGGCAACCCACTCCAGTGTTCTTGCCTGGAGAATCCCAGGGACGGGGGAGCCTGGTGGGCTGCCATCTGTGGGGTCACACGGAGTCGGACACGACTGAAGTGACTTAGCAGCAGCAGCAGCATGCGTATCGGAAAATGTCTAAATGTGCAGAAGTGATCCTTTTAAAGTGAAGTCAATCTGAATCTAGAGCTGTAATAGGAAATTTAGATTGGACTACCGTGTGGTTCTCCTTCAGAATTATTTGATTCTCGTCAGCCTGGGAGCTCCCTGAAGGCAGCGACTCAGATAATCTCTGCAGTATCTCCAACTCCTAATACATTTCTTGGCCTACAGTAAATGCCCATGGTACCTTGCCTGCTGACAAATGATGGGTTTCTGTTGCGCAGGTGTGTAGGTCTCAGCACCCTGTGAGAAAATTGAGTGACTTCGGGAGAGACAGAGGCAAATGCAACAATCATGCAAATAAACAATATTCTTACCTCACTAATCAGTTTTTCTTTTTTTTTCAATAAGGAGGACAGCCCTCTTATTTTGTGGGCAGAGCACAATTTGTGAAATAGCCTGAGATTTGGGTGCCAGGTGGTATCTTTTGTCTGAATTCTTGTGCACCTAGTTCAGACTAGCTTCATGGCTTTGCCAAACACCACTCTTCATTACAGCAGTCTGATTGGAAGATTAGAGCAGTGCCTCTGTGTGTGTGTATGTGTGTGTGTGTGAGAGAGAGACAGAGAGAGAGGGAGACAGAGAGAGAGATCTAGTTTTCTGTATCACCTCTGCTACCAGCCATGTGACCTCGGCAACTCACTTAACCTCTAGGCCTCCAAGTCACTCCTTTCTAGGTGTTGTCTTGGTTTTAAAATGCTGGAGTTGGGATTCTTAATTGATGTGGCCCATTAAATTCCAATTGGCTATTTGAAGTGCATATATTAGTTTTTCTATTAGTCTGTGTGCTCTTGGAAGTCAGAGGCTATCTGACACATATTGTGTATGCTGTTTTTGAACTTTTTATTAGAGAGAATTTTGAACACAGACAAAACAGATGGATCAGCTTAGTGAAACTCCATTACCCAGCTTCAACCATCAAACACATGGCCAATCCTGTCTCATCATGCCGCATTTTCTTATCTTCCTTTATTTGGAAGCAAATCTTAGATACGCCATTTAATCTATAAATATTTTATATATACACTTTTTTTTTTTAGCCTCTGAGGCATCTACCACAGAACTTTGTATGTATTATGTAATAGGGCGATAAATTTTGAATAAATGAATGAGGCTGGGCTGTGAGAGGCACTCCAACACACACTCCATATTATACATCTTTTAAACGCTTAATAAAATTTGTTAACTTATTTTTCAGAGTGGAGGAGGAAGAGAATTCAGAGTTTTCAGCTATTGGAATCTTTATGTGGTTGGAATATTAAAAGGTGTCATTACCTATTAGATGTAATCACCTCATCACTAGGGAGCCCAGCATACTCCAGGAAGTTAAAGTACTTGCCAAAGATTAGGAAAAAGCCACCTAACTTTATGGACGCATCTTGATGAACCTGTCTTAGTGGTAGTAGATGACACAACTTAAAGGCTTTGCAAACGATGATTATCTAATTCACTGAGAACTTGAAAATTTATAGGAAGGACTCAGCTACTTCTCTTTATTTTATATTTTCTATTACATGTTTCCCAAGCTTTCTCTGTCTCCTATAAAACAGGCTGTTTACCCTGCTTTCTTTTCTTTTCATTATTTTTCTGACAATGCTCAAGTCTTCAGGGGAATTTTCTCAGAGCACTGAATTAGGCAGAATATATTTTAGCCAAAGTACCTCTGCTTACTTTGGAGGTATTACTCCCAAACTTATAGGCAATGTTCTATGTATAACATCCTGAATAAAATAGTAAAACAAGAATAAAAAATTCAAAGCGAAAAATCTCCCTTAGTATACATGGAAAGACTTGGACAAGAATGTTCATAGCAGCTTTATTTATAATACCTAAAACTGCAAATAATTCAAATGTCTGTTAACAGAATGGATAAATGGAATATTATGCAGAAGAATAAACTATAGCTATCTAGAAGAATATGGATGATTTTTACAGGTATAGTGTTAAGTGAACACTGTATTATTCCATTTATACCAGTTTCAAAACGAGGCAACTGAATTTGTAGAATCTGAAGTCAGGACAGTAGTTAACTTTATGAGGGGATGGGTGGTGACTAGAGGGGTATGAGAGAGCATTCTAGGTGCTGAAAATGTTCTGCAACCTGACCTGGGAGTTGGTCACACAGGTGTGCTCACTTTGTAAAATTTCATTGAACTGGCTACTAAAGACCTGTGTACCTCACAATGTGCGTATTATATTTCAATGAAAAAAGGAAAAAACCCTTCGCTTTTGACTACTTAGGAACACCTAAAGTTTAAGCTAGTTGTTTACTTGACCTTGTAAGAAATAAGGCTTGCCTCAGTAATCTGATTTTTTTTCTCTTTTGAAGGACAGAACTGGTTGATTGAGGAAGGAGTAATAGATGCCTAATGTTTTTATTGTACAAAGCATTTGTTCCTCTGCTTCATGAGATAATCATCTAACAAACCATGAAACTGTGGTCAAGATGAACTGTTAGTAGACCTGTTGGTGTTGGAAGCTCTGGAGAGCTTATTATTATTCTATAAGGGTCATGTAAGGGAAGGCCCTGGCTCAGTGTTAGAGTATGTATTAGAAACCATAATTATTAATGCCTTAGTATGGCAAGAGGGATTCAGAAAGAAGTTCAGCATTTAATTATAAGAGACCATGTAAATATAAGTAGCATTTAATTTCTTTATTGACATGTAGTTGATTTACAATATTAATTTCAAGTGTAATTAAAATTGCATTTTAATACAAGTAAACCAAAGCTGAATGGATCAAGTGAATATGTGTGTATACATTCTAAGTCACTTCAGTTGTGTCTGATTCTTTGGGACCCTATGGGCTGTAGCCTGCCAATAATAGATACATGTGTATGTATAACTAAATCACTTTGCTATACACCTGAAAATAATACAACATTGTTAATATACTCCAATATAAAATAAAATTTTGAAAAATATAAAAATATTTCTTTTTAAAAAGAGAAAAGCAAGCATGATACAATACTGACCTTTATATAAATATAAATAGTAACACTTTTATGTAGAAGAAGTTTCTTCCTTATATCAGACTGAGTAGAGCTACTTTGGGGGACCAGGTGCAAAACTGGACATGATTGTACTATTAGAAACATTTGACTCTGGTGCCTTCCTTCTGCTTTTCTTTTTTAGTACAGGGTGGCATAGTATAAAAACATGAATTTAGAAGTCAACTGCCTTTGGTTTAAATCTTTCCTCTATCTCAAGCAGACTGACTGGGCCAATAACTTCTCTGATGTTCAGTTTTCACATCCTTAAAATGGAGACTCTACTAACTGGAAAATTTAATGAGCATATCATGTCTCTCTTTATACCAGGATTTATCAGGCAGGATTTTGTGTGACTGTGTAATCTGTAAATAATTATAAATAATCTACATAATCTATAAAATAATTGTAAATATACAGGAATTTATTCCATTTAAGAGAAGCCTAGAGATTGGCAGTCCAACACTGGTGTGTCTGCTTCCTGAAATCACCAGCAATTTAGGCTCCATTTAAACTCTTTAATCAGAGATTTCAACATGTGAATTCCATTCTGAAGGTTATCACATGACTTAGATGGCTGCTGTAGGGCCAGCCATCTTCCTTATTACAGGCAGTATGAAGGAAGATGACATATAAGACAAAAAAGATGAAACTCCCAGCCAAGTTAGCTCTTTCAGTTGTTTAGAAGTCCTATAAACACTTTTGGAGAAGGCAATGGCACCCTACTCCAGTACTCTTGCCTGGAAAATCCCATGGACAGAGGAGCTTGGTAGGCTGCAGTCCATGGGGTCACTAAGAGTCAGACATGACTGAGCGACTTCACTTTCACTTTTCACTTTCATGCATTGGAGAAGGAAATGGGAACCCACTCCAGTGATCTTGCCTGGAGAATCCCAGGGATGGGGAAGCCTGGTGGGCTGCCGTCTACGGGGTCGCACAGAGTCAGGCACGACTGAAGCGGCTTAGCAGCAGCAGCAGCAACATAAACACTTTCACTTATTTCTTATTGGCCACAGTTTAGTTCTATAACCTCGCTTAGCAGTAGGAAGAGGCTGGGAATTGTAGTCTTTTAGCTGGAATAAAATTGGGGTTTGGTCACTTAGAAAGACATGGTTAGTGCATTTTGGGAGGCAACTAGGAGTCTTGACCACAGTGTTCACAATAGAACATCCCTCCTGATCCTCTCCCTATCTTAATAAATGGTACCACTGTCCACTAGATAGCTCAGTCTGAGAACCTGGGATTCATTCACCATTCTTTTCTTTTTCTTATACTTCATATCCAAATTAACACCAAGTTCCACAACTCTGAAATATATTCTTAAATTGGACCTTCTCTCTATTTCCATTATTAAATCCACAATTCAAGTCACCATTATCTCTTATCTGGATGATTTCAGTTGTTTCCTGACTGGTCTTCTTATTTCTTGTCTTGCTTCTCTACAGATTGCCTGCATAGTCAACAGGATGATTTTCTAAAAAACTAAGTGAAATTCCATCACTCTCCTGCCTAAAACCATCCAGTAGCTTCCCACTGCAATAAAAATAAGTCTCACCTTCTTACCTTGTCCTACAAGGCCTTCTGCCTCTCTAAACTTATCATCCACAGGTCTTCCTGCTCTCATCATGAAGCATGGCCACCTTTTTGTCCCTTGAATGTACCAAGCATATGCTACTATTAGTGAGAGAGTAATAAGGAAGTGGAAAGTGAAAGTGAAGTTAGTGTCTGATTCTTTGCAACCCCATGAACTGTAGCCTGCCAGGCTCCTCCGTCCATGGGATTCTCCAGGTAAGAATACTGGAGTGGGTTACCATTTCCTTCTCCAGGGGATCTTTCATACCCAGGGATCGAACCCAAATCTCCCGCATTGCAGGCAGACCCTTTACTGTCTGAGCCACCAGGGAAGTCATAGGAAGGGATGGGGTCAAATCAGAGTATGTCATATCTTACAGCAGTAAAATAAAAGGCAATGAGAGAAGCTGTAAGACGTGCTACAGAGAAGTTTAGGCTGAGAATCAGATCGTGAATTTCAGAATCCCTTTGTGTTCTCTTTACTGATGATGGAGGAAAGATGAACTATGAGCTCCTCTGTCTTCCCGTGGAATAAAAATAGGTTTCAGTGATTAATGATTTTAAGAAGAACAAAAAATGCAGGAACAAATGACTGTTATCAGGTTAGAGAAGTAACCATACAAGAGATAATAAATCAGTCAAAAAATGTCCCAGTTCTGTTTTGAAGGTAAAGACCAGTGTGAAGCACATTCTTGAGCAATTTTGCAGGATCCAAACCCTCTCTAGCACTCAACCACCAGAATAACTGGAGCCTAAGGAATGATGATACTGACCTTTGCTGGGTCCCGTGATTTCCCTCAATGAGGTGCCTGGATTTTGTCAACCTAGAGTGACCTTTGCCTAATTTTAATGGTGAAATCTCCACCCCCAAGGGCAGAGATTGCTGCCATTTTTGCACATGCAGGGAATGAGCCTGTGGCCGCACTGCACGGACACATTGAGAATGCCACGTCTGCATGGGAGATTACTCTCACCCTTTCATGAAAATGCATGCATGCTTAGCTTAAAACTTCCCTGATCTTGCTGTTCAGGGAGATAGTGCTTTGAAAGCTATCTCTTTGCCTCCTTATTTTTCATAAGGAATAAATGCTTTTGCTTTGATTAAAAGTGCTTGGCATGTTCATTGGCTATACACCCCAAGTGACTGACCATTGAGTCTGGTAACACTACCTCACACCTTTGTCCTGGAACACTCTTCATTTTTGTATGATTAATCCCTTCTCACAGTTTGGTTTTCAGCTTACATGTCCCTCCCTCAGATAAACCTTCACTGACTACCTAGCAAAAGAAGTTCTTTCTAACCTCATGTCTAAGTTGCCCTCTGTCCCACGATCCGATTATATTTGCTTCCGTGCTTGACTTGCCCTTCAAGAAGCACTCTTGTGCAGCACCATCAGTGCAGAATTAATTGATGGATTAAAACCTCTTTGAAGGGCAAATTGACCAGTCTCTATTAGAATTAAAAACTGTAACTTTACGAGGGCAAGGGAAACTGTACCTGAAGTTGCTGCTGCTGCTACGTGCAGTGGGAGTTGAGTAACTGGTTAAAAGAATGGTGATTCCGAGGATTAAATTACTAAGTGTTTGATCCCAGTTTTTTGCCCTCCTGCTTTTCTATTCCATGCCTTTCATCCAATATTTAAGGTCTCATCTGCTAAGAGTAACACATACCCTTTAGAGGTCAAATTTCTCAAGTGGGTGTATCCCTGTCCCTTGGGTAAGGCCTCATGATTAATCTAGTACATCTTCCTGGAATTTCGATTTTATTAGAAGGATTGTGAGAAAAATACTTTTCTACCAGAAAGGTTTGGAGGTAGTTAAAGTTTGAGGACCTTCTAGGTTTCTTGGGGAAGGAGCTCAGTCTCTGACATTAGGGACAATGTGGAAAGATTTAGTGGAAAGATTTGAGATGCACTGCTTAAAGGTATTGGCTCCTGGGTGGATATTTGCATTTTAAAAGAGAATTCTCCAATTCATTATGCAGTGTCTATTGAGGAATTGTGCTTACCAGTAAGCACAGTTTAGCATGAAGCTCTAGGTGCAGAGGCAACAAAAAGTCTTCCTAAACTGTACATTTGTATATTCTCTTCAGTTTGCAAAATGCTTTAACATATATTATTTTATCTAATTGAATTGTTGCATCAACCAAGTTGAATGTAAGCATGGGAGCTGCTTGCAACCCACAAATAATCACTAGGGACTGTTGTTGTTTAGTTGCTAAGTTGTGTCCGACTCTTTTTGCAACCCCATGGAATGTAGCCAGCCAGGCATGAAGAGAATAAAACTTTTCAAATAGTGTTAAATTTTAAAATAATTGAAATGTAAGTCCTCCTTACATTTTAAGGGAAAGAGAGTAACTTTCCCCTAAACCAAGGTCAATTTAGCCCATGATCAATTTTTAAAGTTTTGTTAGTAAGATAGTGAGAAAACAAAGTTTATTTTTAAATTTATTTTTATTTGCAATTATTTAATTGACTGAGATTAAGCCTTTTTATTTCGAGTATTTCAAAGTTATTTGCATTGGATTCTTCATTAACTCTCCGGTTGTCTTTTTCTTCTGATTTTCTACTGAGTTTTGGTCTTTTCCTTTTTATAATTTGTAAAGATCCAAAACATCAAGATATGAAATCAACCCTTTCCTGTCATATATGTTTTAAATATTTGTTCCCAAGTAATTGTTTAAGAACAACCATCGACTTTCAGTTAGGTGAAAATGTGCTTCATTTGAAACAAAGATTTATGAATGTGTAAAATGTCAGGGAGAGAGCAAGAGGTTCAGAGGAAAAGTTCAGGAGGTTGTGTAATGAATCTGGTGTTTTCTTATGATCTTGGACAGTTAATGTCAGGGAGTCTCACTTTCCTCAGCTATAGTGTGGGAACGGTTACAGTACTTCCTCAGAGATCGTGGGGGATTATTAATATCATGCATGTGAAAGTACTCTATAGTCAGTTCAGTTCAATTCAGTTGCTCAGTCGTTTCCGACTCTTTACAACCCCATGAATCGCAGCACGCCAGGCCCCCTCATCCATCACCAACTCCTGGAGTTCACTCAAGCTCATGTGCATCGAGTTGGTAATGCCATCCAGCCATCTCATCCTCTGTCGTCCCCTTCTCCTCCTGCCCCCAATCCCTCCCAGCATCAGAGTCTTTTCCAATGAGTCAACTCTTCGCATCAGGTGGCCAAGGTATTGGAGTTTCAGATGCAGCATCAGTCCTTTCAATGAAGACCCAGGACTGATCTCCTTCAGAATGGACTGGTTGGATCTCCTTGCAGTCCAAGGGACTCTCAAGAGTCTTCTACAACACCACAGTTCAAAAGCATCGCTTCTTCAACACTCAGCTTTCTTCACAGTCCAACTCTCACATCCATACATGACCACTGGAAAAACCATAACCTTGACTAGACGGACCTTTGTTGGCAAAGTAATGTCTCTGCTTTTGAATATGCTATCTAGGTTGGTCATAACTTTTCTTCCAAGGAGTAAGCGTCTTTTACTTTCATGGCTGCAATCACCATCTGCAGTGATTTTGGAGCCCCCCAAAATAAAGTCTGACACTGTTTCCACTGTTTCCCCATCTATTTCCCATGAAGAGATGGGACCAGATGCCATGATCTTCGTTTTCTGAATGTTGAGCTTTAAGCCAACTTTTTCACTCTCCTCTTTCACTGTCATCAAAGGCTTTGTAGTTCTTCTTCATTTTCTGCCATAAGGGTGGTGTCATCTGCATATCTGAGGTGACTGATATTTCTCCTGGCAATCTTGATTCAAGCTTGTGCTTCTTCCAGCCCAGCGTTTCTCATGATGTACTCTGCATAGAAGTTAAATAAGCAGGGTGACAATATACAGCCTTGACGTACTCCTTTTCCTATTTGGAACCAGTCTGTTGTTCCATGTCCAGTTCTAACTGTTGCTTCCTCACCTGCATACAGGTTTCTCAAGAGGCAGGTCAGGTGGTCTGGTATTCCCATCTCTTTCAGAATTGTCCACAGTTTATTGTGATCCACACAGTCAAAGGCTTTGGCATAGTCAATAAAGCAGAAATAGATGTTTTTCTGGAACTCTGTTGTTTTTTTTCCATGATCCAGCGGATGTTGGCGATTTGATCTCTGGTTCCTCTGCCTTTTCTAAAACCAGCTTGAACATTAGGAAGTTCATGGTCCACATATTGCTGAAGCCTGGCTTGGAGAATTTTGAGCATTACTTTACTAGCGTGTGCTGCTGCTGCTGCTGCTAAGTCGCTTCAGTCGTGTCTGACTCTGTGCGACCCCATAGATGGCAGCCCACCTGGCTCCCCCGTCCCTGGGATTCTCCAGGCAAGAACACCGGAGTGGGTTGCCATTTCTTTCTACAATGCATGAAAGTGAAAAGTGAAAAGTGAAAATGAAGTCACTCTGTCGTGCTGGACTCTTAGTGACCCCATGGACTGCAGCCTACCAGGCTCCTCTGTCCATTGGGATTTTCCAGGCAAGAGTACTGGAGTGGGTTGCCATTGCCTTCTCCGTACTAGTGTGTGAGATGAGTGCAATTGTGCGGTAGTTTGAGCATTCTTTGGCATTGCCTTTCTTTGGGATTAGAATGAAAACTGACCTTTTCCAGTCCTGTGGCCACTGCTGAGTTTTCCCAATTTGCTGGCATATTGAGTGCAGCACTTTCATAGCATCATCTTTCAGGATTTGAAATAGCTCAACTGCAATTCCATCACCTCCGCTAGCTTTGTTCATAGTGATGCTTTCTAAGGCCCACTTGACTTCACATTCCAGGATGTCTGGCTCTAGGTGAGTGATCACACCATCATGATTATCTGGGTCGTGAAGCTCTTTTTTGTACAGTTCTTCTGTGTATTCTTGCAACTTCTTCTTAATATCTTCAGCTTCTGTTAGGTCGATACCATTTCTGTCCTTTATCGAGCCCATCTTTGCATGAAATGTTCCCTTGGTATCTCTAATTTTCTTGAAGAGATCTCTAGTCTTTCCCATTCTGTTGTTTTCCTCTATTTCTTTGCATTGATCGCTGAGGAAGGCTTTCTTATCTCTCCTTGCTATTCTTTGGAACTCTGCATTCAGATGCTTATATCTTTCCTTTTCTCCTTTGCTTTTTGCTTCTCTTCTTTTCATAGCTATTTGTAAGGCCTCCCCAGACAGCCATTTTGCTTTTTTGCATTTCTTTTCCATGGGGATGGTCCCGATCTGTGTCTCCTGTACAATGTGAAAACCCTCATCCATAGTTCATCAGGCACTCTGTCTATCAGATCTAGTCCCTTAAATCTATTTCTCACTTCCACTGTATAATCATAAGGGATTTGATTTAGGTCATACCTGAATGGTCTAGTGGTTTTCCCCACTTTCTTCAATTTAAGTCTGAATTTGGCAATAAGGAGTGCATGATCTGAGCCACAGTCAGCTCCTGGTCTTGTTTTTGCTGACTGTATACAGTTTGTCCATCTTTGGCTGCAAAGAATATAATCAATCTGATTTCGGTGTTGACTATCTGGTGATGTCCATGTGTAGAGTCTTCTTTTGTGTTGTTGGAAGTGAGTGAGTGTTATGACCAGTGCGTTCTCTTGGCAAAACTCTATTAGTCTTTGCCCTGCTTCATTCCGTATTCCAAGGCCAAATTTGCCCGTTGCTCTAGGTGTTTCTTGACTTCCTACTTTTGCATTCCAGTCCCATATAATGAAAAGGACATCTTTTTTGGGTGTTATTTCTAAAAGGTCTTGTAGGTCTTCATAGAACCGTTCAACTTCAGCTTCTTCAGCGTTACTGGTTGGGGCATAGGCTTGGATTACCAAGCCTATGGATTACCAATAGTACTAAGTGAATATTAGTTTTGACTACTGATTTGATAACTGAACTATCTTTTACGTTGGAATATAATATTTTAGGAAATTGGAATTTCTGCCTTTAGTTACTTTTTTGGAAAACAAAACTAATTATCATTATATCTTAGATATTTTTCTGCCTTTAGTTCATCTCATCTTTCCTGCTGATTCAATAGTTGGGATACAGATTTCCTAATAGCTAGGGGGCTAGAGAAAAAAAAGGCATGGTTTACTAATACTAATGAGTAATAAGGGATGATGCTAATATTTGAAAAGTGAAATAATTGTTGTATGGTGAAATTGTATCTTTTTCCCTTTTTCAAAAATTTAGTGGGAAAGATCTGCAAAAATGAAGTTCTTTTATTTGTAGCTTTCATATATTATAAAATATGATGTGTTCAGGTTGTATGTGTGTGGAGAGTGTGCAGAATTAGAGCTTACATTTTTTTGATCTGGAAAGAACCTACACATCAGCTTGCCCAGTGCCTGTTTTTACAGATAAGGAATTCACAAATTCTGAGAAGCAAAGGAACTAGCTTGAGTCATGTGGTCATTTCAGAACAAAAGGGAAGAGCTCTTTCTGTCTCCCTCTTGCTTAGAATCCCTTTCACCTCCTGGGACATTTTGGAAGCATAGGTTGCATGTCTTCATGCTTGGAGTTTATGACAATAACTGCATTTCTTCTAAACTTGACAAATGAGCAGCCATATTTCTTGAACCTAGAGAATAGTAAGTTGTAGTCACATCTTGCTTTTTTGGAGAGGTTATTTTGAGCTAGGTTTAAAAAATAGCTTTAAAAATTCTTATATTTCAGTTTACTGAATTTTAATATTTTAGCAAATCTTTTAAAGTTTTTTCCCTCTATTTACTTTATGTTTTTTTGTAGTAAGTACATTTTAGGGGAACCCAAGTAGGAAGAGTGTTCAAGTTTATTAATCTATAACAATCCATATTTTTACATTGCTATTCTTCAAGAACAGGAAAGATATACTCATTTGAATGCAGAGTTGCAAAGAATAGCAAGGAAAGGTAAGAAAGCCTTCCTCAGTGATCGATGCAAAGAAAGGGAGGGAAAAAATAGAATGGGAAAGACTAGAGATCTCTTCAAGAAAATTAGAGATACCAAGGGAACATTTCTTATGGGCTCGATAAAGGACAGAAATGATATGGACTTAACAGGAGCAGAAGATATTAAGAAGAGGTGACAAGAATACAGAGAAGAATGATACAAAAAAGATCTTCATGACCCAGATAATCATGATGGCGTGATCACTCACCTAGAGCCAGACATCCTGGAATTCGAAGTCAAGTGGGCCTTAGGAAGCATCACTACGAACAAAGCTGGTGGAGGTGATGGAATTGCAGTTGAGCTATTTCAAATCCTAAAATATGATGCTGTTGAAGTGCTGCATTCAATATGCCAGCAAATTTGGAAAAGTCAGCAGTGGCCACAGCACAGGAAAAGATCAGTTTTCCTTCCAATCCTAAAGAAAGGCAATGCCAAAGAATGTGCAAAATACTGCACAATTGCACTCATCTCATACGTTAGCAAAGTAATGCTCAAAATTCTCCAAGCCAGGCTTCAATAGTACTTGAACCAAGAGCTTCCAGATGTTCAAGCTGGATTTAGAAAAGACAGAGGAACCAGAGATCAAATCGCCAATATCTGTTGGATCATGGAAAAAGCAAGAGAGTTCCAGAAAAACATCTATTTCTGCTTTATTGACTACACCAAAGCCTTTGACTGTGTGGATCACAACAAACTGGAAAATTCTGAAAGAGATGGGAATACCAGACCACCTGACCTGCCTCTTGAGAAATTTGTATGCAGGTCAGGAAGCCACAGTTAGAACTGGACATGGAACAACAGACTGGTTCCAAATTGGGAAAGGAGTATGTTAAGGTTTTATATTGTCACCTTGCTTATTTAACTTATATGCAGAGTACATCATGTGAAATGCCAGGGTGGATGAAGCACAAGCTGGAAGCAAGATTGCTGGGAGAAATATCAATAACGTCACATATGCAGATGACATCACTCTAATGGCAGAAAGCAAAGAGGAACTAAAGAGTCTCTTGATAAAGGTGGAACAGAAGACTGAAAAATCTGACTTAAAACTCAACATTCAGAAGACTAAGATCATGGCATCCAGTCCCATCACTTCATGGCAAATAGATGGGGAAACAATGGAGACAGTGTCAGACTTTATTTTTTTTGGGCTCCAAAATCACTGCAGATGGTGACTGCAGCCATGAAGTTAAAAGACACTTGCTCCTTGGAATAAAAGCTATCACAAACCTAGAGAACATATTAAAAATCAGAGATATGACTTTGCCAACAAAGGTTTGTCTAGTCAAAGCTATGGTTTTTCCAGTAGTCATGTATGGATGTGAGAGTTGGATCATAAAGAAAGTTGAGTACTGAGGAACTGATGCTTTTGAACTGTGTGCTGGAGAAGACTCTTGAGAGTCCCTTGGACTGCAAGAAGATCCCACCAGTCCATCCTAAAGGAGATCAGTCCTGAACATTCATTGGAAGGACTGATGTTGAAGCTGAAGCTCCGATAGTTTGGCCGCCTCATGTGAAGAACTGACTGTTTGGAAAAGACCCTGATGCTGGGAAAGATTGAACGCAGGAGGACAAGGGGATGACAGAGGATGAGATGGTTGGATGGCATCACCGACTTGATGGACATTAGTTTGAGCAAACTCTGGGAGTTGGTGAAAGATGCGGAAGCCTGGCATGCTGCGGTCCATGGGGTCGCAAAGAGTCAGACATGACTGAGCGACTGAACTGAACTGATTCTTCAAGCAAAATATATATTCAAAGCATTCAAATTTGATCCAAACTGTAGTAAATTCCAACTGTTGATTAATGAAATTATTTCTGTGTTTTTCTCTTTGTAAATCTCTTTGTGTTGCTTTTAAGTTGAATGTTGAAATTAATGAAAAAATACCACATTAACTGACACATTCTTCCTGCTGCTGGTTAGTTATTTTTCTTCATTCATCTTATTTCATATGAAATATTAATTGAAATGAATTTTGCTTGAAAGTTTTCCTTGTAGTAGAAGAAAAAATGCTGGGGGCATCTTTTCATTCTTCCTACCTATTATTCTCATGGCAGAAGCAATGCCCCAATTTGGTGATAGCAACTGAAAGTCATTGACATATGCAAGGCCATCCATTTTTGGTATCATGCTAAATCAAATAAAACATAATGTTTAACAAATCATTTTGGACAGTGAGCATTATGAAAAGTGAGAGAAGAGCCAACAGTGGAAGTGAGATGAGCATGAAAGCTGAGTTTCACAACTGAAAAAAATTGACAATGATTGTTTCTTTATGCTGAGGCTAATTGATATAGTCAAAATTGTTTCCATTAGAAGCCACAGTTTTCATTAGAAAAGTATTATGTAATAAGATATTAAAGGACATTTAAATATTTTTCTAAGTCCCAGACAATAGGAGGAACATTGGTGAGAGCCAGTTGCTAAGGACTACCCATTTCCTATGTTCTTCTTTCTTAGCAACAACACCACCAGCCTTTGGATCATTGCCAACATCTGGATCATTGCCAGCTTTGGAAATCCCTGTCCTTGGAAGCTGAATAAGTGAAGCCATCATTTGCTATAAGGACACTCATTCCATAAACATTTACAATAAGACTAGCTTTAAAATATAAAAGTATAATACTTATGAAAATTCAAGTAATACATACAAAGAAGAGAATAATGTCATTTGCAATCCCATCACTCAGAAATAACCACTGTTAACATTTTTGTGTATATTCCATAAGATTATTTTATCATGTGTTTGCAATTTGCTTTTTTTCACTATAAAAAGGAAGGATTGGGGTACCCTTCTAATCAATAAATAGTATCATCATTTAATGAATACATAGCATTCCATTGGATGGTTGCACTGTAATTAATTTAGGTAGTTTTCAAATAATGGAGCTGAAGTTTTTTTCAATTTCTTTTTTCCTAGTATGAACAAAGATGCAATAAATCAGCAAATATTGAACACTTACTGTGCCAGACACTGTGTCAGATGTTGGAGATACAAAGATACATAATACACATTTCCCATATTCAGAGACTCAAATGGGAAACAGGCATGGAAGCATGTAATTGTAATACGATGTGAGGTGGACAACAGACATGTATATGGGGCCAGTGTTGGCACTAAGGCACGTGCTTCGGTGCATTGGGAGGAAATTGACTGAGGATGAGAGACTTAGTCCTGAAAGGCTGGGTGATTGTTTCCCAACAATCACCTGGGAGAACTGGTTAAGATCACTCCTTCCCAGTTCTGTTCTCTAGAGAATATGATTCAGTGGGTCAAGGATGAGGCCTCAGGTGGTTCTGTTGTGGGTAGTGTTTTCTATGGTGGTGGTGGTTTAGTTGCTAAATTGTGTCCTACTCTTGCATCTCCATGGACTATAGCCTGCCAGGCTCTTCTTTCCATGTGATTCTCCAGGCAAGAATACTGGAGTGGGTTGCCATTTCCTTCTCCAGGGGAATCTTACACTTTGAGAATAGGCATTAGGCATAGGAAGGGGCTAGGGTGGAGTACTGAATTGGAAAGGGGGTTACTTTCAGATGACAGGGGACCTTGACAATCAAGCTAAAAACTTTAGACTTTATAGGGTAGGTGATGAGGAGTCACTGAAAATTTTGAGTGTCATTATAAGAACTGTGATTTAGGTAAACTAGTAGGAAAGGCAGAATATTATGGAAATGTTTTCCTAGTTTCTGACATGGAGGTAATTAAGTTTTCTTGGCTTGTTGGTTATTTATATGAATATTAAATCAGATCTAAATGCTAGTTGGGCGGGGAAGAGTGTTTCTCAAACTTTAATGTGCCTGTGAATCACTAGGGATCTTGTTAAAATATAGATTCCTACTCAGTATGTCTGTGAAGTTGGGACAGCTGACCTTCTGCTTTCCTAACAAGCTTCCAGGTGTTGTTGATGGCTATGCTCTGTACAAGATGTGCTTATAGAGGGTTTCAGTTAAGTGAGGATTTCCATTTCATTCTTTACATGTGTATGTGCCCTGTGGTCTTAGGACTTTGGTGAGCTCACTTTGCAAATCTGTTATACAGCAAGTTATATTTGAATTGACTCCTTTCTCTTTGCAAATAACATCTGTTTACTTACGATTTACTATGTGAGAGCTTAAACGGGGAGTCATTCAATATATGTATGTAACTTGGAGCCAGTTTTTGAGTTAAATCTTAAGCCTTTTCAAAAAACAGAAAAATGCTATTGAGTTTTCACAGAATAAGAGGTTTGAAATTGGTTAAATGCTAAAGCTGAAACTCCAATACTTTGGCCACCTCATGCAAAGAATTGACTCATTGGAAAAGACTCTGATGCTGAGAGGGATTGGGAGCAGGAGGAGAAGGGGACGGCAGAGGATGAGATGGCTGGATGGCATCACCGACTCAATGGACAGAACTTTTGGTGAACTCCAGGAGTTGGTGATGGACAGGGAGGCCTAATCTGCTGCAATTCATGGGGTCGCAAAGAGTCGGACACGACTGAGTGACTGAACTGAACTGAACTGTATTGAGTCACAAAGTCGCTATTGGTTATTTCTTGGTATAGCTGTTCTTTAATTAAAATTTTAAATCAAGTACAACTAACCAACAGATGAGTTAAGCAGTAGGACTTAGAATATCTGTAACTTTACAGTACCTCTTTTGTTTGCCATGACTACACTTATCCTATGGGCTTTCCAGGTGGCACAGTGGTAAAATCCCTTGCCAATGCAGGAGACACAAGAGGTGCAGGTTTGATCGCTGGGTCAGGAAGATACCCTGGAGGAGGAAATGGCAACCCACTCCAGTATTCTTGCCTGGGAAATCCCGTGGACAGAGGATTCTAGCAGGCTATAGTCCATGGGATTGAAAAGAGTTGGACATGACTGAACAACTGAACACAGCACACATACTTATCCTGTCTCTCCATTAGATTTGAACCCCTTTGGTGTATAGATTCTGTGTTGGCTAGAGAGGTAGCATAAACATCTTTTAGGAAAGAACAATTAAAAAAAAATATTCAGTTCAGTTCAGTTCAGTCGCTCAGTCGTGTCCGACTCTTTGCGACCCCATGAATCGCAGCACACCAGGCCTCCCTGTCCATCACCAGCTCCCGGAGTTTACTCAAACTCATGTCCATCGAGTTGGTGATGCTATCCGGCCATCTCATCCTCTGCTGTCCCCTTCTCCTCCTGCCCCCAATCCCTCCCAGCATCAGGGTCTTTTCCAATGAGTCAACTCTTCGCATGAGGTAGCCAAAGTATTGGAGTTTCAGCTTTAGCATCAGTCCTTCCAAGGAACACCCAGGACTGGTAGTATCTTTTTAGTGTTCTTCAGTAAACTCAGTGCCATATTTGCTGCAGGATTTGAGAGTGGGAGAGGTGGCAACTAAAGATTACAGCAGCATATAACTTTTATATTCATGATGCACTTTAAGGTTTATTCAGAGTCATGTCCTTCACTTGACTTTATATCAATCATGTGATGTAGGCAGAGCAGACATCTCTTTACAAATGTGAGAAGACTGAAGCTTAGAGAGGTGAAATAACTTGCCCTAAGTCAAAGCAGTCACTGTCAATGCCTAGTTTAGAGTCCAGTGTATTATCAGTCTCAGCATGCAAAACTCAAACTCAGAGTGATTTAGGGGGTTAAGTTTTTTAAACTTAGTGGTTTAAATTTTTTAAGTGAAAGTTGCTCAGTTGTGTCTGACTCATTATGACCCCATGGATTATACAGTCCATGGAATTCTCCAGGCTAGAATACTGGAGTGGATAGTCTTCCCCTTCTCCAGGGGATCTTCTCAACCCAGGGATCAATCCCAGGTCTCCTGCAATACAGGTGGATTCTTTACCAGCTGAGCCACCAGAGAAGCCCAAGAATATTGGAGCAGATAGCCTATCCCTTCTCCAGGGGATCTTCCCAACCCAGGAACCGAACTGGGATCTCTTGCATTGCAGGTGGATTCTTTACCAGCTGAGCTACCAGGGAGTTTTATCTGTTAGGGAAATGTTTAGCTTCAAGCAACAGAAAGCTTGACTTAAAGTGGCTTAAACAAATAGGCATCCGGTGTTTTCATACAATTAGAAAACTGGAGGTAGGCAGTTGCCAGTGCTGGTTCTGCTGCTCAGTGACCCAAGCTGTTTCTGATGTTTTGCTCTGCTGTTCTTGGACTCACTGACATTTGTCCTCATGTTTGTCTCTTCATAGTTGCAAAATGATTGCTCCAGCTTTGGGCAGAAAGGGATGGAGTGTGTGTGCAATAGAGGGGCTACCAGCTTCATCTGTCTCTCTTATCATGAGAATCTAAAGCTGCCTGAAAATTTCACCAGTGCACTTCTGTTTGTCATATTGGCCAGAGACTTGGGCTTCCCTTATAGCTCAGTCAGTAAAGAATCTGCCTGCAGTGTAGGAGACCCAGGTTTGATTCTTAGGTCGGGAAGATCCCCTGGAGAAGGAAATGGCAACCCACTTCAGTATTCTTGCCTGGAGAATCTCCATGGACAGAGGAGCCTGGCAGGCTACAGTCCACGGGGGTCACAAGAGTTGGACAAGACTTAGTGACTAAGCCACCACCAGAGACTTAACACACATCCCTGAGTCTCCTGTTCCCATCCACCACCTTGTGAAAGAGTCAGGGAAAGTCAATACTCGCTTTGTCAGCCTTAAAAGTAGAGCTATATGGACCTTTGTCAGCAAAGTGATGTCTCTGCTTGCAAAGCTATGGTTTTTCCATTAGTCATGTACGGACATGAGAGTTGGACTATAAAGAAGGCCGAGCACCAAAGAGTCGATGCTTTCAAACCGTGGTGCTGGAGAAGATGCTTGTAAGTCCCTTGGACAGCAAGGAGATCAAATCAGTCAATCCTAAAGGAAATCAACGCTGAATATTTAGAAGAATTGATGTTTTTGAACTGTGGTGTTGGAGAAGACTTTTGAGAGTCCCTTGGACTGCAAGGAGATCCAACCAGTCCATCCTAAAGGAGATCAGTCCTGGGTGTTCATTGGAGGGACTGATGTTGAAGCTGAAACTCCAATACTTTGGCCACCTGATGTGGAGAGCTGACTCATTTGAAAAGACCCTGATGCTGGGAAAGATTGAGGGTGGGAGGAGAAGGGGACGACAGAGGATGAGATGATTAGATGGCATTGCCAACACAATGGACATAGGTTTGGGTGGACTCTGGAAGTTGGTGATGGACAGGAAAGCCTGGCATGCTCCAGTTCATGGAGTCGCAAATAGACAGGCATGACTGAGTGACTGAACTGAACTGATTCATTGGAAGGACTGATGCTGAAGCTGAAACTCCAATACTTTAGCTACCTGATGAGCAAAGCCGACTCACTGGAAAAGACCCTGATGCTGGGAAACATTGAGGGCAGGAGGAGAAGGGAGCTACAGAGGACGAGATGGTTGGATAGCATCACCAACTCAATAGACATGAGTTTGAGCAAACTCTGGGAGACAGAGAAGGATAGCGAGGCCTGGCATGCTGTAGTCCATGGGGAGGCAGAGTCGGACACAACTGAGCAACTGAACAACAACAAATTCAAGGCAGAAGGTACAAACTTCCAGATACAGTATAAAGGTCACACGTCATGGGAATGGAACGCACAACATGGTAACAACAGTTAATAAAAATTGTATTCCATATTTAAAAGTTGCTAAAAGAGGTCTTAGAAATCCGAATCACAAGAAAATAAACTTTTTGTAACTATGTATCCTGAAAGATGTTGATTAGACTTACTATCATCATTTTGAAATATATTGTATTTTGTATATTTGAAATATACTGTATTATGTTTAACAGCTGGAACTACTGTTGTATCTCAATTATAACTCAATGAAAAACAAAACAAAACAAAACAAAAAAAAAAAGTAGAGCTAGGCAAAGGAGAAAGGTGGTTGGCACTGGGTGTTGAGTGAGCCAGTTTACAGTGTTTGTCACAGTCTTACTGTAATTCCAAATGGAGCAAACAGAACTGGATAAACACCAATTGAAAATCCCTGTGCGTTCCTACTGCTGTGTGAAGTTTGTGATTACTGGTTCTGAGTGCTAGGCAGCTTTTCCCTAATCAACTCCTAAGAAAGTAAAATTTGAATAACTCCCATATCACTTATTTTGGTATAATAACATTGGAGAGGGGATACTGTGGTTCGTTGGATTGTTTGTTTTTTGCTTAGTAGTTCTTTACTAGCATATCTATTTCATGAGACTATTTGCAAGATAGTTACACAACTACTTTATCATGCTTTGTAAACATTTGGTTTTTGCATGCTTGTAAATTAGGAAGGAGTAGGAATTAAAATGTGTTTGCTGTCCTTAAGAATGGTTGTGTAGGATCAGCAGGCCCTGGACTGTGTGTGTTTGTCTAGAGTTAAGTTTTTGTGGCCAAGCACAGGCCTGTTCATGAAGCTATTTTAAGTTATAGCAAAATGAGGGGACATATTCCTTTTTTTTCAGTTGAATGGAGTAGGAGGAGAAGTTTTTGGAATTGGATGCACTTGTGTTATACTCCTGGATCACCTTCTGACCCTTAGTCTCCTCGTTTTTCAGGCGAGGGTGATGGCACTCACCTCATAGCTCTGAGGATTCCTGATGTGCCCTGTGACTGGAAGTACCACAAAGCTGGGGTTAGAGAAGGCGCTTGTGTTTGCAGCTCCTCTTTCTTTCTGCAGTTCCTTGCTTCTCCTACAACACCCTGGCTTGTCGAACTTGGAAGCAGTTTATCTATTTCCCTTGATAAAAAACTTTGAGTTTTTGTTTCTTACAGAAAGGGGAAGTAATTTAGAAATTTTGGCCCAGTGGACTTCCCTTCTGATTAAGTACACGGCAATCCTGTGTAGTGACAGAAAGGCAAGTACCTAATTAAATTATTATTAAGTTATCATTTAAGAGAAGGGATATCGCTACTCAGGCTAAAAGTGCTCCCTCAAAATGAAATCCATTGCTGTCTTTCTCTCCCCTCTTCATCCCATCCCAGTAAGCTATCCCGAGTCAGACAAAGTATAAAAAATGCCATTGTTAAGGTCATTTTGAAAGGAAATTCTAATTTCTGTGTGTGAATCTAAAATAAGAGTATGGGTAACTCAAAGATCATTTTAATTTTTCTTTTTGTTGTATATTTTTCATTTATATGTAACAAAATGTTCATATGTAGCAATTCATGTAATTCTTAATGAAGTCAATGAGGGCTGTTTTCTGAGATAGTATTGTGATGTTTGTAAAACAGGTTGTAAAATAAAATAAAATTAAATGATACTGTCCTTTTGGTTTGCTGGTTTCAGTGAACAAATTTCATTATGTTTACTTAATCAACATACCTTGAAAAAATCTTTTTTTTTGCACAAATTTGGTTAACAACCAAGAAGCACTTCAGTAATAAGTTGGATTTCACCACACAAATGCCATTTGTATTTATTTAATAGAAGCAAAGTTGGGAACTTTGCAGTTTGGTGTCAGAGAACAATCAGGAGAACCAAAATTAACATGTGAAATATGAGCTTTGGATGAGAAGACTTAAAGGAGAATGAAACACATCAGTGGACATTCCAAGACATGGTGGCTTAATGGCTGATTCATGTTGATGTTTGACAGAAACAACAAAATTCTGTAAAGCAATTATCCTTCAATTAAAAGATAAATTAATTAAAAAAAAAAGGGTATTGGAACTATACTCGGCAATTCCTACTGAGATTCCACCATCTTTTGGTGGTACTGTCACATATAATGAAGTCTTTTATTGGTCATTGCTGTTCTCATTCAAGAATTATACATCACTCTTTGCTTTACAGGACAAAATAAATTCTTAAAATGGCTAGCTGAGACTAGAATTATACAGCTAAGGAGCAAAAGAAATCAAACTATACCTTAAAAAAATGGAACCTATGACATAGACCCAGGCTTTCCATGAACTCAGAGAGGCAGATGATAAGCTGTACATGCTTTAGTGATGGCATCTATATTCTGCTCATACTCTGAATTTTAAATTGTTGTCAGAGATTATTTTATCTGGTGGACAAATTATACCAACAGAAACACAAGTAGGATAATACTTTAAAACCTCTTCAACAGGTTAAAAAAATCTTTCATTGTGGGTCATGTCAGATATATACATAAATAACTACAACAGTGTCAATAAAGCATAAAGACTATCATATTGTGAGACCTCTTATTTCTGTCCCCCAGCTTCAACAATTCATAGCTCCTGGCCTATTCTGTTTCTCTGCTCCTCCTTCCACTGCTTTCTTTTCCCAATATGGAGTGTTTTGAAGCAAGTCATATCACCCATAAATATTTCAGAATGTGACTGTAAAAAAATAAAGACTATTCCCAATATTAAACAGTTTGAAATGGCTTCTTTTATGTGGGAGAAGTGTAAAACGTGTGAATGGTGTTTAATATCAGGCATACATATTAAATTGCATATCCATATGACTCCACACCTCTGACTTCTTCCAAGCTCATCTTCTGTAAACCACTGCTTTTACTGCTTAGTGTTTGGTGGTCTTTATTTATGTAAAATTTAGTGAAAATGTTAGAACAGCTTTGGGTTTGTTTTCCTTTCATTGGTGACTTTTTTCTAGATGGAATTTTTGTCTCTGCAGAGTAGTTGCTCTTGTTTTATATGGAAGTATTATTGATGAGAAGTGTTCCACATGACCTCTGGTGACTCTCTAATGGTGCTCTTCAGTCTTGAAACCACTCCCTCTATTTGAGAGCAGATGGAAAGAGGATGTTGTTGTTGTTGTTCAATTGCTCAGTCGTGTCTGACTCTTTGAGACTCATGGACCCCAGCACACCAGGTCTCCCTGTCCTTCACCATCTCCCAGAGTTTGCTCAGATTCATGTCCTTTGAGTCAGTGATGCTATCCAACCATCTCATCCTCTTGTTGTCCCCTTCTCCTCCTGCCTTCAATCTTTGTAAGCATCAGGGTCTTTTCCGATGAGTCAGCCAAAGTAGTGGAGCTTTGCTTCAGCATTAGTCCTTCTAATGAATATTCAGTGTTGATTTCCTTTAAGATTGACTGGTTTTATCTCCTTGCTGTCCAAGGGACTCTCAGGAGTCTTCTCCAGCACCACAATCCAAAAGCATCAATTCTTTGGCACTCAGCCTTCTTTACGGTCCAACTCTCACATCTATACATGAGTACTAGAAAAACCATAGCTTTGATTATATAGACCTTTGTCAGCAAATTCATGTCTCTGCTTTTTAATATGCTGTCTAAATTTGTCATAGCTTTTTTCCCAAGGAGCAAGCATCTTTTAATTTCATGGCTGCAGTCATCATCTGCAGTGATTTTGGAACTCGAGAAAATAAAGTCTCTCACATTTCCATTGTTTCGCCATCTATTTTTCATGAAGTGATGGGATCGGGGCCTTGACCTTAGTCTTTTACATGTTGAGTTTTAAGTCAGCTTTTTAGTCTTCTTTTTCACCTTCATCAAGAGGCCCTTTAGTTCCTCTTTGCTTTCTGCCATTAGAGTGATGTCATCCGCATATCTGAGGTTGTTGATATTTCTCCTGGCAATCTTGATTCCAACTTGAGCCTCATCCAGCCCAACATTTTGTATGATGTACTCTGCATAGAGGTTAACAAGCAGGGTGACAATATATAGCCTTGATGTACTCCTTTCCCAATTTTGAACCAGTCTATTGTTCCATGTCCATTTCTAACTGCTGCTTCTTGACCAGCACACAGGTTTCTCAGGAGTCAGTTAAGGTGGTCTGGTTGTCCCATCTCTTTAAGGGTTTTCCTCAGTTTGTTGTGATCCCTAAATTTAAGATTTGATATTTAAGGCACATATGCTATTTTTATTAGGAAAACTGTACACAGTACTGCTTTTAGTATTTTCTTAATAAGCTACAAAGTATAGATGAACATTTTCATAACGATGCTTTTGTGGATGGGACAGTGACTTGTTTTTTGTTTTTGCTTTTGTTTTGTTTAACCTATGTAGTATTTACTTGTACTAGATTAGAGAATTTGATTTGACATGGATGAATATGCAGATTAATGTAAAAGGACTTGTATAATAATGATGTTTTATTTTCGTAGAAGAGAATGGATGCAATATAGAATGTTTTTTGGTTCAGATTGTGGTTCTGGAGACAAACTGCCCAAGTTCTGAGTAGCTGTTCCACCAACAAATAGCCACGTGGTCTTGGATAAGTCACATAACTTCTCAAAATCTCAATTTCCTTATCTGTGAAATCAGGATAATAAGAGTACTTATCCCTTGTATATTTTAAAAATATGAATTCAGTGAAATGGAAACAACATCGTTATTAATTTTGGTTTAAATCCAGTAGGGATATTTGTTACTGAACATTTTTTGAAGATGCTCTAATCACATTAGTTTCCCAAAACTTAAGGATTGTTGGTTTCTGAAAGTCAGGTGAATGTGAATTATAAATCAAGAAGTATTAAGAGACAAATTTGTTACTCTGAGGTCTGGTAGCTACTAAATAGTTTATATGAGAAGTTTCATGCACTTTAGGGGTGTGATCTATTAAGATATAATACTGTATATACCATATATATTTTCAAGAAGCATTTGATGGCTGAAAACAATTTTCTTTGTCATGTTAAACTCTAGTTGACCTTGAATCCCGTTTAGATTAAGAAGCTGTTAAACATCCTGGTATTTTGGTTTGTGCCATATGTTGTAGTAATGAGTCCAGCAGGCTCATCATCTCCATGCAGAGTAGCCAGGCATGTGGGCCAGAGAGGCTTGCGTCCACCTTGAGAAGGTAGAGCCTTGTACAGTGTTCTGGCATCTGCTCCTTTGGGGACTAGGCCAGGCTGGGCTCTTCCTAGTCCACAGGGCTTGATAACCTGTCCTGAATCCCAAGGCTTGATCAGGTTGAATTTCTTGGCCTGCTGGGTGGGTCCTTGCCTGGCTTGGTGGGTTCTTGGGGCCTTTAGCCTTAGCTTTTCCCTGGGATAGATGACCACATCCAAGGGCCTCAACAGATCAGGGGATGGTAGGACACACTGAAAATGGAAGCAGTACCAAAATGGAAAATGGAGAGACACCTACCTGCTTCATGGAGTTGCCAGATCCCATTCTTGGGTCTTGTGAACTTAGAGCTTGTCACTCTCTAAGTATACTTTGTTTTATTTTTGTCAGGTTGGCATTTCACACCCTAGAGATGCTTAATGTGTCATTTGCAAAATTTGAAACATCAGATTACTCAGTCTCTTCTAGTCCATTTATAAAACGTACAGCGAGGCTGATCTTGGCATCACTCCGAGAACACTCATGCTTGGCCCTTCTTGCATCTGAGAAGTACCTCTTCATCCCTAAATTTATACTCCTTTCCTGTTTCATGTTCCTGATGGAACATGTCCCATAATACCTATAATTTATTAAGATGAGATTGTGCGTGTGTTTAGTTTCCTTCCTCTTTGACTCACACATCCTGTGTTCAGATCTCAGTTCTGGCACTCACAAATTGGTTACCTTCTCCTCTCTCAGCCTCTGTTTCCTCAACTGTAGCATAAGGATAATGATAGTATTTACTCTGGAAAGTTGTGCATACTGTATATTGCACCGCAGAGCACTCAGTGCAGTGCCTGCCATCTCTTCCGTCTGTCCTAAGTCGCTAAGTCGTGTTTGACTCTTGCAACCCCATGGACTGTAGCCCGCCAGGTTCCTCTGTCCATGGGATTCTCCAGGCAAGTATACTGGAATGGGTTGCCATTGCCTTCTCTAGGGGATCTTCCTGACCCAGGGATTGCACCCACGTCTCTTAAGTCTCCTCCACTGGCAGGCTGGGTTCTTTACCACTGGCACCCCTGGGCAGCCCTGTCATATCTTAAGGCCTCACAAAATATTACTAGTTTTGCTATTGTCATCACCACACCAACATATACTCTTTGACCAAAATCACAAAGCACATTTCTATCTTGTGTTTGTCATATTCCTGTTTGCTCTTCAATATTTATTGAATGTGGACAGCTCAGGTACTATTTTCTAGGCCCTGGGAATAGACAGCAAAATAGAGTTGCCACTAAAATCACACTTTTGTTTTTGCTGCTTTGGTATTAAATAAATTGAATTGGCAAAGATCTCCAGTGACCTTCTTGATAAATCTAAACAATTCTCAGGTCCTGCTCTTATTTGGTGCTTTGTAAAATTTGGAACTGTTACTTATTCCCTTCTTTAAACTCTGTCTTTCCTTTAATGCTCTAATACCATACTTTCTTTTGATTCTTTTCCTAACTTTCAGACTTTTTCCTCTGACCATTGATCTAATTTTTTTTTTTTTTTTTTTGCCTACCCTTTATTCTTTAGGTTTCTGCTCCTGATTCATTCATTTTTCCTCTTCTACTCTTCTTAGAGATTATAAACTGGTGACTTTGGAGGAACTAAATTACTCTCACACAAAGTCATATGTCACATTTAGGATGCTTTAGAGTCAAGTTTTCTTCATCTGGAACTATCTGAATACTTAGTGGTTATCAGCAATAATTATCAAGGGGGTGGTATAGTTTAGATGATTTTGCATTTTACCTGGCCATTTCTGTTGTGAAAGTAATTAAAAAAAATAGTAGAAAGTTTATGAACCTTAATTAAATGAAGACTTTAGCTGGTGCAGTCTGATGAGCTGCAGAGTTTTCTAATTATCCACTGTTGTTCATTGACCAGATCAAGCAAGCTCTTGCTTCAGGGCTTTGACAGTTAGCTTTTTTTCCTCCCAGGAATGTTCCTCTTCTAGATTCTTGTAAAGTTTGTTCCCCCGCTTCACCCTTCACCATGCTACTTAAAATAGTGCTCTCCCCCAGCACTTTGTAGTGCCTTACTCTGCTTCACTAATTTTTTTAATAGCACTTAATACCTCCTGACATGTATGTGTCTGTGTCATCTGTCTCTCCCACTAAAACTTAAGCTTCTTGAGAGCAGGAATTTGTGTAACTTGACCACTGCTATGTTCTCAGCATCCAGAATAGTGAATAGCATATAGCAAGGGGTCAATAAATAGTCACCAAATGAAGAAGCCAGTGCAAAAGAGTTTACTGACTTTGCAGAAGAAATGTTTTAGGATGTATTAACTAATATTAATTAAATTGCAAGTTTAGGTGAAGTGGAGCTAAAGATCATGTTTGCTTTTATAAGAGGAGTAAGGCAAGTCGTGATTAACAATAAGTGGACTTAGAGGAAATAAAATAAATCTTAGTAGGGGAAATAAAGCAAAGAGTTAAAAAAAAAGATCAAGGGAGGAAGCTTAATGTTATTCATTTGAGTCCACTGTCCCAGGAGTCTAAATATTCAGAAATATTTGAGTGTAGAAGTTGAGGGGCTCCCATGAGTAGTGTGAAAGAACAGAACAGTCCCTGGACCTTGGGATCATTAGCTAAGTTAGCCTTGCTACAAAATCACTAAAGGATCTGGGCAAGAAAAATCAAGTGATTGCCATTTCCTTTCAGTTTTTATTATTATCTCTTAATCTCCTATTCTCTTATTGTTGATGTTTTTATTTTCTATTCAACTATTATTTATTGGAGCTTACAAAGTGAAAGGTAGTTGTCATAGATAACTTTTTTCCCAATCAGGAAAAAAGCTTAATTTCTGTAAACTAGTAAAACCTAAGGGCTTTTCTCTTGCTTCAAGGTGCATGAGAGGTTTGGTTGAAGCGGATATCCTGTCACCACTCGCAAAGTTTCCACACCTACTGTGATTTTTTTCTCCTAAGATTGTAAATAGTCTTTTTCTTTTTTTTAAGCCCATCATTGTCATCCTGTCTGTCACAACTTTACCACATGGGATTTTGAAAACGTCTCTAAACTAGACAAACAAAAAAGTGGATTAGGTACATATACAATGAGAAGTGATTCTTTTGAAATTGAATCTGTGACTAGCAGATAATTTGCTCAGTAATAAAGATATGCTTTTCTAAAATGTACCTCTTTCATGGTAGGGACTGCAGACAATAGTGGTTAGCTTTTACTAACCAAAATATGGAATCGGTATATGAGGAGACTTTCAATCTATTTTATTCATCATTACTCAGTACAGATTGAATGCTTATAATGTATGAGACATTGTTAAGTATACAAAATTGAGTTAGAAATAAGTAGTTTATAATCTACCAGAAAGGACAGGGCAGGAATGCAATCACTGCAATACAAATGAGCCCCATAAAGAATAAATAAAATATGAGATACACAAGACAAAGGCATTGCTCCTAGTCAAGATTCAGGAAAGGCAAGAGGCAAGAAGTGATGTTTATGCTGAATCTTGAATAAGATTTTCTGATGAATGGAATGGCAATCCATATAAGCAGAGGCACAGAGGTGAAAAAGTATAGGTCATGTTAAAGCAGCAACAATCTTCCAGAAGAGGCAGAAGGGGATGAGGTCAAGAGATAGGGTGGAAAATTTACCTGTGATAAGAAAGAAGAATACTTCTAATGGAGAGAGAGAAACACAGACCTCCAGGGAGAATATTCAGAGTAATTTGAGGTATAGGGATAAAGGAGATCATTTCATAGCTTCAAACTCATTAGATTATGGGCAAAGTGATCTGTTGAGAAGGAAGGGGATAGAAGGTATCTTCAGATCTACTTATTCCATGAATTTTACTTTAGAGATATAGGTCTTGAGAGGTTATGGCCTTGTCCCAGGTGACAGTTTAACACAAAAGAAACTGGAATCTACATCCTAGTGATTTCAACTCCAAGTGTTCTTTCTTGGTAAAAGTCAAAATTCTCCCAAAGACCTACATACCAAAAATAATTTTCTAAGTTAAGCGTTTCTCATCAAATAAGTAACTTTCATCTGTGAACAGGATAATTTAGACTATAAAATAAATTGGATGAACCCTTATAAACCTGTCTTCTTAGAGGCTAAAAGAAAGATTTATTGCTTTCAACTGAAATACCACAACAGAAGCACTATATTGTTAGAGCAAGGGTAGTGTCCAGACTGACTGAGGAGACTACTGGGGTCCCTGAGTAGTTCCTTTTCTTTACTGTCACACTGTTTTTGTGGGGCTTGTGTCCAGCTATCCTGCTACAACCAAGAAAGAGAAATCTGGGTCTGCTGCTCTTGTGGATCCACAGGCCCTGAAATGGATAGTTCCCAAAAGTGTCTTATTTCCATTTAAATTCATGGGTTTTTCATAATTTGAAGTTAGACATTCAGAATGGTTTCTGGTCATTCATGCCACTTGATCATCAAGTGATCAAGTAATGATGGGGTGGCAACATCAGTAATTGTTGGATTTCAGGCAACATTGCAAGTTTGGGGTAGGCAGCTATGTCTCAAGTGTGAATGCAATACTGTATCATTGCCATTACATGAGTTTGGAGAAGAACAAGAAGTTAAGGTTAGAGACGAGAAGTTTGGGTAGACAATATAGTCCTATTTTTTTTTTCTTCTTAATCTCTGGCAGAGGCAGCTTATCAATAGTTTTATAGGCTGAAGGATTGTTTGCACAGATATAGAAATGAACTTACTGTGATGAAGAAGATCAGAATGGATTTTTCACCCTTGGCATTTAAAAATGGCAAATGCCAGCCTTTTCCATGTGCACACATATGTAAGCTAAGACGCTGATAATCTTGAGATAATCCTTTTGTTAGCATGTGGGGAAACAGTAGATCAAGTCCTGGGAATAAACCTCTCTGATTCAAAGTGAGCTGAGTACCTTCACAAGAGGATATTTTAGTTTCTGAGATTTCCCAACCTGGATTTTGCTTATGAGATTTAGTTTCAGAGGCAGATCTTAATATCCAGGGCAGGAGATTGCTGATTCTGCATTTGTGTTACTGTTGATGTAAAAGAAGCTACATTTTGCACAAAATCTGTGTCTAAAATCTGTTGATGTGGTTCATGAGATTTTATAGACTGTGGGATAGTTAACATAAGCAAACATTTATGGAACAAACAAAGAGAAAGTTTGATCCATTATTGGGCAATCTGGTGTTAGCATGCTTCAGTACATTTTTTTTTCATTTTAGTCTTTATTAATTGGGAGAAGTTCTAGTAGTTCTTTAGCTCAGAGTTGAGAGTCTTTCCTTAAATGACCAGATAACAAATATTTTAGGATTTATAGGTCATATGGTCTTTATTGTAGGTACTTAAGGGCTTCCCAGGTGGTACGGTGGTAAGGAAATGGCAATAGTATTCTGTCCATGAAATCCATGGACAGAGGAGCCTGGTGGGCTACAGTCCATGGGTTGGACACACGAGCATGCATGAGTGCCCATAGACACACACACACATACACGGCTAGCCACTATTTTAATGCACAAGCAAGTGAAACAGTAAACAAATGAATGGGTTTGATTGTGTTTCAATACATCTTTGTAAAAACAGACAGTGAGCCATGGTCTGGTGACCTTTGCTCTAGTTCAATGTCTATATTTTACTAAATCTCAGAAAAGTGTCTGGCTAAAGGTTGCACAATGGCAGGCTTGGGACAGAAATCTAGATATCTTC
Source organism: Bubalus bubalis (assembly GCF_019923935.1). Taxonomy (NCBI): domain Eukaryota; kingdom Metazoa; phylum Chordata; class Mammalia; order Artiodactyla; family Bovidae; genus Bubalus; species Bubalus bubalis. The sequence goes on from NC_059158.1 coordinate 138,565,605, forward strand.
CTTTCTACTCCATTAAAAGGTTTAAATTATTAAATAATTATGAAAGAGCATTCATTAGGTATGTTGAAGGTATGAAAATAACAATTGAATTTTCATGTAACCATCATAAATTCAGCTTTAGAAAGGACACATTATCATTTCCTTTGAAGTTCTGTGTGCCCCTTGCCAATCCCTTCTCTTTTTCTTTCCACTTTACAGGTATTCACCTGCCTGAATTTTGAGCTCTTTATTCCTTTTTCTTCTTGATTTCACCCATGTATTTCTATCCTATTTGCAGGGTTTTAAATGTTATTCTGATATGCTTTTATTTCACTTCTCTAGTAGTATTAGAAAGTTTGGAAGAAGACAGCCAAATTCTGCTCAGTAAAGAGTTGCAGATTTCTCTTTTGTTTATTCTTGGCAGTATTCTGAGAAGGTCCAGGAAGCCAGAGTAACATGCCTAAAGTATCTGCCTTTAATTCACCTCCTGCCTGTTCTTAGGTTTCTCATGCCAGAGCAGGGAAGGTCATGGGCTGACAGACAAGTGTAGGAGTTTAGTGGCTTTCTACTTCCACCCCCTTTCCTGAGGAAATTGCTGTGGTAAATCGGGGCTGTTTCTAGGAATGGCAAGGTCTATTGGTCTGACAGTGATTTTATCTGTGAACTAAACGCATGTGATAGTACCATGCTTTTCCAAGTTCTATTAATTGGAGAACATTTTTTAAAGAGAAACTTTGTGGCATATAATAAACAAAAAGATCAATCTCAAGCATAATATTTGGGCAACAATCAAAAATATAAATAATGCTAACATTTGTGAATACTAGATATGTGAATATCCTATATCAGACTAATTTTAGACAAATACATTTCCTTACTTTCTAGGAACTTGAAACATTTTTAGGACCTAATTTTTAGGGCATGTTTTTGGTGACTCTGTATGAAAAACACTGCGATCTACTTACACAAATGCTCCAATTGTTTTCATACTTCTGTAGGTAATTCCCCTGGCTTACTATAGATTGTTTCCCCAGGGATGGTAAAAAGTTTGAGCTGATCCATCTACATATCTTACCTGGTCCCCTCTGTGAATTATTGCAACTGGTTGGTCCTTTGTAATCTCTGATCATACCTGGGATGAGAAGAACTGAGGTTATGCCATGAAAGTTGGCATTTTCGTGAGAGATATGTTCCAGTGTCTCTCTCAGTTGTCTCAAAATGTTTTTCAAATTTCTATCCAAACTGCACCCACCCTAGTCCATAATTTCATATTTCAATTTTGATTTAATTGGCCTGGGGTACAATCTGGGCATATTAAAACCAATGCATTTTTAAAAGCTTTCCAGATGAGTCTCATAAGCAGCTAAGTTTGAGAACCACTGCTCTAGTGTAACAGGGTCATCTGTTTTAACCTGTCACCCGACGGAAGAGATTTTTGAGAGGGAGATGGATAGGACTTGGGGAATGATCACATATTTGGAGTGAGGAAAAGGGATGCATGTAAGATCTTGCCTAGGATGGTCCCATCTACTGAGATAACAAAATAGGCATGATGCTTAGGAGAGAAAACATGATTCAGTTTTGGACTGAGAAACTGAGCAACCCGTGGGACAGCCATTTGGAGATAAGAAAGAACATCTCAAATATTAGAGCTGGCCAAAACTGGGATAGGACTTTATCCTTTATTGCTAAATATATTAAAGAATGCCTGCCAGATATTTATTGACTTTTGCTTAAATATTTCTGGCAATAGAGAGTGAATTATCTGTTCTATCTTGGAATGGCTGAAATAGTTCAAAAGTTCTTCCTTATATTGACCTTGAATCTGTTTTGTTCTGTCCAGTGATCCTTTCTCTGCCTTTGGAGCTATTCATGGCAAGTCTTTCTCTTCCATGCCTCAGGAGAAATTTATTCTCAAATATTTTCTTCCTTGGAATCAAGGTTACCTGTTCTGCATTTAACATGTTTGTAGTACCGATACTTTCTAAGGTATCTTCTTACCAAGCTATCTAAAACGTAAATGTTGATTAAACTTGATTAAGGGAATATATACTTCCTGATTACATCTTCATCTAATGACATTATATATCATAAGTCTTTTTAAAAAGCTGTCTGTATGTTTGTAGTATGGAAGAGGTGATAGTCTCTGAAACATGTTTTTCTTTCTTTATATACAAGTCAGATTTAATAAATTTATGTAAAGTACATTATACTTTGTTAAAGAAAAGATCACTTACAATTATCTTAAGAATTTATCCCAATGTGGAGAAGTTTTTGACCTCTTTGTTTCAAGAGTGAAGACAGTGATCATTTGAAAGTCTGTAAAGTTGTATAAGAGCATAGTCACAAAAAAGGCCAAACATGAGACTTACTCTAGTCTTTTTGTGGAAGATTTAATCTTCATGGATAAATGTGGCAGTCTCCCATTTCTTGTATTTCAGAAGGTATGCACCCATTTAGATAACTAATCTCTCTTTCCTTCCCTTGGAAACGGTTTTGAGCTTGGAATTAATTGTTTAGATTATCATTCATACATCAACTGTTTTGATCTTGGAATTAGTTGTTTAGATCATCATTCATACATCAGAGAAAACTGGAGAGTCTCCTTTAGGTACTTGGCCTAGCCAGGACATGTTTCCATTTATAGCTGGAAAAACCTTTGTCATCCATTCTGGTTTGAGAGAATGTTATTAAAAGTTCATTCCTGAGTTCTTTTTTTGGCAAGGAACAGCAGTGGACACTGAAAATTTATACCTGGAAGAACCACAGTTTGCTCCAACATAGAGGACTGGCTTTGTGTCCTGAGGTACCCTCAGGTACCCTCAGCCACTCCCTTCATGGCAATTCCACGTGCATTTGTAGGTGACTGTTACTGATTCCTTCCTGACCCACTTCCTACTCATGTCACTAGGAAGCCTCACAGACAATTTTGCAGAGATGAATCAAGGCGGTGCTTACTCTCCTGACTCATAGCCAGCAGCTCCTCAGTACTCTCTGAGGATGGGATCTGTTTACCTTAGAGTTCCCTCTCTGAGAGGGTATTTGGAATTTTGGATGGTGGCCTGGAATTTTGGAGAATGGAGTTCTCTAGGGAAAAGTTGTGTTAGTAGCAGTCAGCTTGTAAAGTTTACACTGTCTGCACTTTGATAAGGGTCATATGATGTAGTAAATGTTCTTCGGGAAAATTAAAACTCCAGTAGACCTTCAATTCTGGCTTTGCACACACTGTGTCCTCCAGGCACCAGTACAGGAAGCCAGAGGGGGCTCTGTTTGTAGCTTTCCTTCCATCCCCACCTGTTGCGGTTCTATTCTGCTTTCAGGCTTATCTTCAAGTTAGAGTGAGACAGACATGTGTTTAAAACTTGACCCTTGCTCAAAGTATGAGACTTTGGTCAAAGTTAATTTGCTTCTTTGGACTTGTTTTCCCTACTGGGGAAAGGAGGTTAACTAGCCTATTGCACAGGGTGTTGGGGGGTACTAAATGAGATTAGATGGTTAATATATATAAAGTGGTTAGCAGATCTTCTCAGGAAAGCAAGTGTTTTAAGTTGAAAAGCATGAACTTTGGAACCATTCACATTTGGATTCTATCTCATTCTGTTCTTTCCTAGCTGCATAGTCTTTAATTAAAGATGCCTAAGCATTTATGCTGTATGATCCTCAGCTCCATCCTATGTAAAAAGGTATCTTCCTATTTTAAGATATACGTGAACCATCTTTTCGTGCTTAGGCATCAATTAGTAGGTGCCTAACAAAAGTTTGCTCCATTTCTGCAAAAGCTTTCCCCAAGTTCTACCTCTGCCCCACAACTCCTCACACTCCTCAGAAACAAGTATTCCTTTTCTTACCCTTTCATAACCTTACCTCATAACTTACTGTTTATAACCTTACCTCATAACTTAGTTTCTCAGTGCTTGTCTGTCTCTTCTCCACTTGTTAGCAATTACTTGGAAGCAGAGTCTTCACCTCTTTGTTCCAGTAGGTCTCAGATACTGTACCATATTTTTTTCCCCAGTGACCTGAACCCCTCCCCCGCCAAGTTCTCATTAACTTTAACTCCAGGTTAATTGAGTTAATTTCTTAATTCTTTTTTGCCCAATTCAAATATCCTGCAATAAATACTGCTGCTGCTGCTAAGCCGCTTCAGTCATGTCCGACTCCTTGTGACCCCAGAGACGGCAGCCCACCAGGCTCCCCCGTCCCTGGGATTCTCCAGGCAAGAACACTGGAGTGGGTTGCCATTTCTTTCTACACTGCATGAAAGTGAAAAGTGAAAGTGAAGTCGCTCAGTCGTGTCTGACTCTTGGCGACCCCATGGACTGCAGCCTAACAGGCTCCTCCGTCCATGAGATTTTCCAGGCAAGAGTACTGGAGTGGGGTGCCATTGCCTTTTCTGGCAATAAATTACTAGAGAAGTAAATAACTTTGTGTTCAATGTAATCTTCATTGCATTTGGTATTTGCTTCAAAGTTCAATAACTTGGTGTCTTTGTTTTTGCTCTGAAAAGTTCCAAGCGGGAAGTTAGAATCAGTAAAGACTATTCAGAAGTGAAAGCTTTGCACTTTGATATAAAATTAATGGACATGATATTCATTTAAAACAAATTACATTTGTGCACATTGTAAAATGAATCCTAATCCTGAAAGTTGATGTTTGGGGTACAATGCATTTTATTTAAAAGCTGCAAGTTGAAGTTTGTATTTGTGATATCAATTTACTCATCCTTAATAACAGTTTAGTAATTTGGAAAAGAGACACCTTTGAGACAATATGCAAAAATCAGATTTTCTATAGGAAAAGAAAAAAATCAGATTTCCTTCAGAGATGATAAAGATTTGAAAACAAATTAGAACTGTGTAGCACAGTATATTTGATTTGCCTTCTGAAGATCATCCATTCCTTGCTTCTATCATGAGTATTATGTTGGCAGAATTTGAGAGTTCCTGATAGTGTTTATCATTTCTTTCTTTTTCTCTGGCATCCTTAGCATCCTATTTAATTTGTATGAAATGCATAATTTCCTGAGCCTGGTACTTCAGTACTTTTGGAGTATAAGGTTGTTTGGAACAACAGATCAATCATGGTATTCAGTAAATCATTGGCCATTTGCTCAGTGACCTGTAACAGCGCCTGTGCTTCTTGTCCCAGGCCCCCATATCTGTTGCTCCTGAGTCCATGCCAGAACACACAGAGAAGCATTCCAGGCCCCCCTGAAATGCATTCTTTGCATGCATAGCAATCTCTGGAAAGTTATGCTTTTGAAGAAAATGGAGAAATGTGCTTTAATGTCATACATCTTAACATGACCAAGGTTATTTCCTAATACCAGATCCTTTAGGCCTCATTAAAACTAGATTTTAATGGGTATCTTGGACACTACTACAGGGAATACTGAAGCAATATTCACTGTCTTAACTACTGCATGAAGTCATGGTTGAGGAAGAGAGTGCTGACTGTGAACTATTAACTTGGTTTTCTGACTAGGCAAGGAATGTTAAAACCTTTCTCTTTTCTGCCAGTCTTTAGATTTTGGTTTGGAAAAGGTCCATTGACTTCAACGATGTAATTGTAATTAGATAATGTAAGCTGAAATACAAAGAAGTAAAATGATGGGAGCAAAGCTGAAACTGCATTTAGCAGAAAAGAGAGGAAGTAAATAGCTTTTCCTGGGCGGTGTGACTTCATGGGTGTTCCCTACTCCTTCCTTCTGGAGACACAGGTGGCTTTTAGTTACCAGGCAAAAAATGTCCGTGTTAAAAGACTTAGAAGGTTTTCAGGTATGTGTTAATCATATTTGTTACTCCGAGTGCCACTTTGCCAAGTTAAGAGTCCCATACCCTAATGAAGTTGTTAATTCTGTTTGTCAATGATATATTCAATTGTAGAAAAGATTGTTTCATAGTTAAAGCTTTTTTAGCATAAGGGCAAATAAAACAAAAGCAGCAAGAAACAGAAACCAGTTTATAGGATGTTGCAAACTGACCTAAACCAATGTGCTATGTTATTGTAAAAAAAAAATATATTTTTTTGGTACACATTTAGTTTTATTGTAACAAACCAACTTGTACACTTTTAACATTTAAAACTGAGCATCATCTTTCCATTCGAGTGAAACAAAAAGAAAAATTTGAAAATAAACAGGATCAAAATTACAATAGAGAATGTCAATTGCAAATAAGATCCTACAGCTTCTGCTGATTCTCCCATCGAGTGGCAGGGCTCAAGTCATCATTAGGAGAGGAGTATTTTAAAAGTGTCATCTTAAACTGCAAGGATGTCTGTTAAACATCACAATTAAACATGCCAAAGGAGAAGCCATGTTGTCAAATGCCCACTTAACCCACCCAAACAGCTACCAGTCGTTAGGGCTTCCCTGGTGGCTCAGCTGATAAAGAACCCGCCTGCAATGTGGGAGACCCTGGGTTCGATCCCTGGGTTGGGAAGATCCCCTGGAGAAGGGAACGGCTACACACTCCAGTATTCTGGCCTGGAGAATTCCATGGACTGTGTAGTCCATGGGATCGCAAAGAGTCAGATACGACTGAGCCACTTTCACTTTCACCAGTAGTTAGGGGTGGGCAAAGGTTACCTTCTCCACCATACTCTCCTACCAGGCTACAGTGACATTAAAACTTGACCAAATTTCATCACAGAGAGAAGTATTTCCCATGTGTTAAGATAAACATTAATTAGATGACTTGGTCTGTAAACTTGATGAATCTGGAATTGGTCAGGAAAGAAATGCTTTGTCCACACATGGCAAGGCAGATTCTCTCAAGATAAGACAATATTCTTGGGACAGGATTCAGTTAATTCTTTCCCAGAATCCTCCAAATTGAAGTACAGTTAATTTGGGCTTCCCAGGTGGCATAGTGGTAAAAAATCTGCCTGTCAATGCAGGAGATGCAAGAGATGCAGTTTTGATGCCTGGCTCAGGAAGATCCCCTGGAGTAGGAAATGGCAACCCACTCCAGTATTCTTGCCTGGAAAATTCCATGGACAGAGGAGCCTGGTGGGCTACAGTCCATTGGGTTGCAAACAGTCGGACATGACTGAGCCCACACATATGCACACACACACAGTTAATTTACAAAATTACGGTGTATAGCAGAGTGATTTAATATTTTTTTCATATTATACTCCATTAAAAGTTATTACAAGATAGTGGCTATAATTTCCTGGCGTGCTGTAGTCCTGGGGTTGCAAAGAGTCAGACATGACTTAGCGACTGAACAACAACATGGAAACTCACTTCTAACATTCATTATGCTAATTAGTAAAGCCTCTGGTTTTGACTAGAGATAAAGAGATTCAAAACATTTGTATTTTTGTGCAAATGCATAGGTCTTATTTGGTTTGTATATATTTTTATGTTGAAATAGGTCCTCAGCATGTGAAAGAGATACTATTAGACAGATTTATCAAATAAGAACCCTGTGTGTCTCAGTGTGGTTTATTGTCAGTTAACACAGTGTTTACTGAGTACCCACTTTGTGCAGCAGATATTGAGATAAAAGGGCACAGCTCTTGCTCTCAGCCCACTATTACTGGCACAGATAGGGTCATGACATAATGCAATGGCTATACAACTTGAGGAGGTGCTTTACAACTGAATGGTGGGCCCATCTGAATGCCTAAAAGGGAGCAACACAGTGGCTGAGCAATGCCTGTTGTTTTCTCCTAGAGTGACCTGGAACATGACTTATCTTGTTGGAATTAAGAGTGGGATAAGGGAGCCCAAGTTTAAAACACTGTTAGGGACATGGGGCTCTTCCCAAGGAGCCAAAATACCACTTAGAGTTCCAGCAATCCTGGATTCTTGTTTTGACCTTATTCCTTAGCTTGCAGTTTAGGTAAGAGCAATCCCTTTTTCCCAAAGAGATTCAAGTGATTAATAAACTTGGAGCTCAGAAAGAGTTTCAGTTCAGTTCAGTTGGTCAGTTCAGTTCAGTTCAGTCGCTCAGTCGTGTCTGACTCTTTGTGACCCCATGAATTGCAGCACACCAGGCTTCCCTGTCCATCACCAACTCCCGGAGTTCACTCAGACTCACGTCCATCGAGTCAGTGATGCCATCCAGCCATCTCATCCTCTGCCGTCCCCTTCTTCTCCTGCCCCCAATCCCTCCCAGCATCAGAGTCTTTTCCAATGAGTCAACTCTTCCCATGAGGTGGCCAAAGTACTGGAGTTTCAGCTTTTGCATCATTCCTTCCAAAGAAATCCCAGGGCTGATCTCCTTCAGAATGGACTGGTTGGATCTCCTTGCAGTCCAAGGGACTCTCAAGAGTCTTCTCCAACGCCACAGTTTAAAAGCATCAATTCTTCGCCACTCAGCCTTCTTCACAGTCCAACTCTCACATCCATACATGACCACAGGAAAAACCATAGCCTTGACTAGATGGACCTTTGTTGGCAAAGTAATGTCTCTGCTTTTGAATATGCTATTTAGGTTGGTCATAACTTTCCTTCCAAGGAGTAAGCGTCTTTTCGTGTCCAACTCTTTGCGACCCCATGGACTGCAGCACACCAGGCTTCTCTGTCCATCACCAACTCCTGGAGCTTACTCAAACTCATGTTCATTGAGTCAGTGATGCCATCCAACCATCTCATTGTCTGTTGTCCCCTTCTCCTCCTGCCTTCAATCTTTCCCAGCATCAGGGTCTTTTCAAATGAGTCAGTTCTTCACATCAGGTGGCCAAAGGATTGGAGTTTCAGCTTCAGCATCAGTCCTTCAGATGAATATTCAGAACTGATTTCCTTTAGGATTGACTGGTTGGATCCCTTTGCAGTCCAAGAGACTCTCAAGAGTCTTCTCCAACACACAGTTCAAAAGCATCAATTCTCCGGTGCTCAGCTGTCTTTATAGTCACTCTCACATCCATACATGACCACTGGAAAAACCATAGCTTTGACTAGACGGACCTTTGTTGGCAAAGTAATGTCTCTGCTTTTTAATATGCTGTCTAGGTTGGTCATAGCTTTTCTTGAAAGGAGCAAGCGTCTTTTAATTTCATGGCTGTAGTCACTATCTGCAGTGATATTGGAGCCCAAGGAAATAAAGTCTGTCACTGTTTCCATTGTTTCCCCATCTATTTGCCATGAAGTGATGAGACCGGATGCCATGATCTCAGTTTTCTGAATGTTGAGTTTTAAGCCAACTTTTTCACTCTCCACTTTCACTTTCATCAAGAGGCTCTTTAGTTCTTTTTTGCTTTCTGCCATAAGGATGGTGTCATCTGCATATCTGAGGTTATTGATATTTCTCCCTGCAATCTTGATTCCAGCTTATGCTTCATCCAGTCCAGCATTTCTCATGATGTACTCTGCATATAAGTTAAATAAGCCGGGTGACAATCTACAGCCTTGATGTACTCCTTTCCTAATTTGGAACCAGTCTGTTCCATGTACGGTTCTAACTGTTCTTGACCTGTATTACAAATCTCTCAGGGGGCAGGTCAGGTGATACCAAGGGAACACTTAATTAGATTAGAACTAATTATATTAGAACATATAATTAGAGATACCAAGGGAACATTTCATGCAAAGATGGACATAATAAACAACAGAAATTGTATGGACCTAACAGAAGTAGAAGATATTAAGAAGAGGTGGCAAGAATACACAGAAGAACTATACAGAAAAGATCTTCATCACCCAGATAACCACTATAGTGTGATCACTTACCTAGAGCCAGACATCCTGGAATGTGAAGTCAAGTGGGCCTTAGGAAGCATCACTATGAACAAAGCTAATGGAGGTGATGAAATTCCAATGGAAATATTTCAAATCCTAAAAGATGATGCTGTTGAAGTGCTGCATTCAATATGCCAGCAAATTTGGAAAACTCTGCAGTGGCCACAGGACAGGAAAAGGTCAGTTTTCCTTCCAGTCCTAAAGAAAGGCAATGCCAAAGAATGTTCAAACTACTGCACAATTGCACTCATCTTACCCAGTAGCCTCATAGCTCAGTTGGTAAAGAATCTGCCTGCAATGCAGGAGACCTGGTTTGATTCCTGGGTCGGGAAGATCCACTGGAGAAGGGATAGGCTACCCACTTCAGTATTCTTGGGCTTCCCTTGTGGCTCAGCTGGTAAAGAATCCGCCTGTAATGCAGGAGACCTGGGTTTGATCCCTGGGGTGGGAAGATACCCTGGAGAAGGAAATGGCTACCCACTCCCTGGGTAGCCAGGGCTGGAGAATTCCATAGTCTATACAGTTCATGGGGTCGCACAGAGTCTGACACGATTGAGCAACTTTCATACAGTAGTGAAGTAATGCTCAAAATTCTCCCAGCCAGGCTTCAATGCTACGTGAACCATGAACTTCCAGATGTTCAAGCTGCATTTAGGAAAGGCAGAGGAACCAAAGATCAAATTGCCAACATATGTTGGATCATCGAAAAAGCAAGTGATTTCCAAGAAAACATCTACTTCTGCTTTATTGACTACGCTGAAGCCTTTGATTGTGGATCACAACAAACTGGAAAATTCTTAAAGAAAGGGTTTAACCTTCAAATCATCTGCTTTTTTTTTTTTATGTTTGGAAGCAATAATGATTCACATGATTTAAGCTGATCTCGAGGACGAGCCATTAGATGTAATGGCAACATCAACCATGCAGAATAACAGAGCAGGATTTGTATGTACACAATCCCATTTTACAGAAAGCTGGAAGTCCACATCCTACTTACTTCTCATATTTAAATGGAGAATGAGTTTAGGAGGGATTTTAAGTATTAAGTATGAAAGAAAGAGGTGAAATAGAAGATGTTCTTTCCAGAAACTCTGTGATAAACGGAGGTTTTTGTCCAAACTTAAAATTTTACTTTTTAGAAGGAGATTAAAAAGGAAAAAATGTCCTAGTGACAAGAGAATATGAAATTCCCAGTTGAGTGGTGGTGAGACTTAAGCAGAGGAAGGAAGAGCATCTTCTTAACAGCACGTACTTGCAAAGAGGTGGCTGGCTAATCCTCGGCGAGGATCAGATGTTCTAATGATTATTTCTAGCCCAGCAGCATTCACCTCCGTGAGGCACTGACACCTCATTTGTATCTGATAAGGGGAGTAATTTCCTCTCTATCTTAGAGCTCAATGCATTTGGCTGGTGTGGCTTGGTGATGGGGAGCTGGGAGACACTGAGAGAGGTGATATGAAATTTTGCCAGTGACATTTCCTGAGGTGTCTTAGCTGCTCTGACTTCTAGAATTAGCATATTTTTTTCAGGGAACAATAGGATAAATGGCTAAAGTAGCATCAAACAACACAGTAGCTTTAGTTGCTATAGTTGCAGAAGCTGGTAGGCATAGTTCTGTGCTGCTTGTGGTCATATAATTTTTATGACTTGGAGGTGCTGAAACCTTCCTTTGTGCTAAGCATTACATCCCTGAGGCAAAGACTGTGCTTCTCTGTATATTACTTCTTCTCTATCTTATTAAGTAGCAGTATATTTCCAGCATTAAGATACGTTATTCTGACAACTCAGCAGTTGTTTGTAGAGATGAGTGGTTGTTCCATTCCTATTTCATAGGTGGTGATGATTTTTTTCATAGTTTCCAAAAATGATTGGTTTGGTGTCTCACATGAAGTATTTTTAAGAATTGAGAAAGAATATTTTAAATAATTGTTTTTATCTTTTCAACCTTTAGTGTCTAGGCAGTGTGAATATTCCGTAGTGGTTAAAATCACAGGCTTTGGACTTTACCTCTGTGGGTTCAAATAGTGTCTCAGTTGCTACTAACTGTAAATATGGCCAAGTTTCTTAATGTTCTCTAACTTTATGTACTCAAGTTTATGAAACAGGCATGCTGATAGCACCCACCTTTTAGGGTTGTGAAGAGTAAATGAAATAATCCATGAGGTGCACTCCGAGTATCTGGCACATGGTTAGCACTCAGAGCTTAGTAACATGATCGTCACGGCCACTGTCCTCCAGGTCTTACCATCACCACCAGCTGCTTCAGCTTAGAGCACAGGACGCAATAATCATTAACAGGGAAGGCATTTAGAGAAAGCCAGTTCAAACTGAATACCAAGTGCTGCTCAAAAACTAAAGTGAAGAACAATCAAGGATGGATTCTCATATCCAGTGCTGAGGAAAATAACTTTTTATGATAAAGAGTTATCACTAAACAGACACCTCAATAAAGGAAGTGTACAGATAACAGAAAGAAAGAGGCTCCAAATCATGTCATAAGGGAATTTCAGATTAAAACAACAATGTGGTACCATTGCACATCTTTTAGATTAGCAAAAATAAAAAAAAAAGACCCTGATAATTTCTTGCAAGGATGTGAAGCAATAGGTATTTTCGTTCATTGTTGGTGAGAGGCTGGCAGTTTTTTACAAAGTTAAAAATAATCTTACCATACAATCCAACAGTTGCACTCCTGGGCATTTACCAAATTGATGTGAAAACTTATGACCACATAAAAACTTATATGTGAATGCGTATGGTAGCTTTATTAACAATAATAAAAAACAAGTCAACCAAGAGGTCCTTCAGCTGGTGAATGAGTAAACAAACTGTGGTATACCTATACAATGAAATATTATTACATTTTCTATGTGGCTATGAGTAAAGAGTTCTGGTACTGCGATACATGTATTTTGAAAATGAACAATTAAATAAGTGAGTGGTAGATGGTGGGATCCAGTTTTCCCACTGTCGGAGTGAGAGTTTATAAATAAGTCAGGGGAGGAGACTAATGTGGTAGTAGATTAAAGTTGTAAATATCAATATGAACTCATGTTTAGATTAGTGTGGATAACAATCTATACATATAGAAATATTTATAGATTTGTGTATATACATGGGTTAGTATAGACAAATATCTCCTTGCCCTGACAGCTGAAAGTACCTAGCAATGACATTTTTGTAGCAACAAGCATATTTCTCATACAGATCTTGGTTTCTAATACCATTCTCTAATGAAAGGAAGCAGGGCTCCTTAGAGAAACAGATGATTCTGGGACTGGGCAGGACACATACAAGATGGGCCTGTAGCATCTTGTAGTACAAGAAAGTAAAGAAGTGCTCAAAACTAAAACGAGACAAAATGACAACAGCAATAACAAACTGCAGTAAACACAAAAACAACAAAAAACCTCAGAATGATTGGTTATGTCAAAGGGATATAAGACCCAATGGAAAGACTCATAGTGGACAAATTGGAACTGTTTGAGCAACAAAATAAAGTAGTTTTGGATTATAATCTGAAATATGAAATAAATACCTATGGATCCATACTGAGTACAGTACCAGATGGAGGGAAAAAGTAACTTTTCAATGTGGAAACCTGACCAGTGTTAACCAGGTGATTGAGGTCAACATCAGCAGTAATAAGACATTTGCTAGCATGTATTTTTTTTATATGATGTGATAAAATGGTACTTTACCTCTGTAATCTTCTTTCAAACCTAAAACCTCAGTCTGATCATGAGAAAACTATCAGACAAATCCAAGCTGGTGGACAATATAAAAAATTTTTGACTAGTACTCCTCAAAATTATCAAAGCTGTCAAAAACAGGAAAGTCTGAGAAATTATCACAGTCAAGAGGAGTTTAAGGAGACATGATAATTGAATGTAAAGTATTACAAATGGGATCCTGGAACAGAAAAAAAAGACACTAGATAAAAACAAGTGAGATCTGAATACATTATGGACTTTAGCTAATAATAATATATCAATAATGGTTCATTAACTATAAAAAATGTACCATTCTAATGCAAGATGTTAATAGGGGAAATTAAACGGGGGGTATGTGGAAACTGTTTTATCTTTATAATTTTTCTAGAAATCTAAGATAGTTCTAGAAATTAAAGTTTACTATAAAAAATAATGGTTTAGTTAAAAGATAATTTTTAAAAAGACAAATTATGACTCTCATAGAGATATAAAAATAATGGTCATGTTAAAAATTTTGTTTAACTTATAATGAAAAAACCAGAAATATGCTATAATCATTTAGAGGATCTAATAAAAGATCAGACACACTTATAAATCAAGAATATTGAAATGAATGTGCAAATAGAGGCAAAACCAGCTTTTTTCACTGTGAGGGAGACAAGTCAATTTGACTTCTATTGGACAAAACGGAATTTGCAAATCTATAGGCAAAAATTATTTTGCATTGCAATCAATTACCTACAACTGATGGTGTTGTAAAATAACATTCATAGAATCAGAATCAGATAACCCAGAGGGGTGGTAGACAGTGCAGTTTTCTACTGAAGCATGTTTTTTTTTTTTTCCTATAGGTCATTTATCCCATATACCATTTGCCATGATGATGTTTCAACATAACTAAAAAATAATTGTGGTTGTTCTTGGAAGTTCCACCTTCCTGCCAATTCTAATGTTGTTCCTTTTGTCTTTGAAAGCCCCATTCATTGACTTCCTTAATGGCTGTCATTAGTTCTAGTCTGAAATATTTTGGCTCTCTGCCTTCCTGGCAGAGAGATTGCATTTCCCACCTCCTTTTTGGCCCAGCCACATGACTTGTGATGACCAATGAAAAAAGAGAGGAAATGACATTTTTTATTTTCCTGGAAGAAGTTTTAAGAGCTAGTGTGAGATTTGTCACATTTATTTTTCTTGCCTTCGTGAGTGAGGAAATATGTATCTAGCTTTTGTATACCTTCTGAATGCCTGATTTTTCTGAGTGGCTATGAAGATCATAACCATTTCCCACCCCTGCCACATGACCTGTGTAAGACTTATAGCATGTTTAGAAATAGGGCTTCCCTGATAGCTCAGTTGGTAAAGAATCCGCTTGCAATGCACGAGACCCCAGTTTGATTCCTGGGTCAGGAAGATCCACTGCAGAAGGGAAAGGCTACCCACTCAATATTCTTGGGCTTCTCTTGTGACTCAGCTGGTAAAGAATCCACACACAATGGGTTGGATCCCTGGGTTGGGATGATCTCCTGGAGAAAGGAAAGGCTACCCATTTCAGCATTCTGGCCTGGGGAATTCCATGGACTAGTGCATGGGGTCGCAAAGAGTCTACATGGACTAGTGCATGGGGTTGCAAAGAGTCTACACAACTGAGCGACTTTCACATTTTATGTTAAGTAAGTGGAAGAAAAATTGCAACATCTTAAGTCAGATTGCTTGAATTTGAATCTTGGCCAAACCATTTCCTAGTTTTGTGATCTTAGGCAAGCCTCTTAAGTTTTCTGTTTTGATTTCCTCATGTGTTAAATGAGAATAATAATAATGCCTATGTCATAAGGTCATTGTGATGATTGAATAAGATAATATATGACTTGCCTTGACACAAAATTATTAACAACGAGGTCCTTGTTCATCCTTTTGTCTATTTGGTTCTGTAACTTAAAATTCATCAGTGGTCTCTCAAACTAAACTTCTGAATATAATATATTAAGCACAATGCTGCTCAGAATAGTATAGCTTTTCCTACAGGGTTGTGTCATAGGGACAGACTGTGTCATTCCACAGACTGTCTCAGAATGCTCTCCTAGAGGCTCACTTGTATCATCTTTCTCTCTAGTGCTTTTGATGTTGAGTGGTTTGCAAAACATGAGGAAATTCGATACCACGCTACAGTATGAGATGCTACATCAGTGACAGGCAGAGGACAGAGTGCTTGAGGAAGACAGATTTCTTTCTTGGAATTGGAAATTGTTACTAGTTTTCTAGCTCCGGAAACAGTATCCTTATATTTTCTTTACTGTTAACCAAATGGCTGCTTCATTTTATTGTAACATTTCTGCTGAGTGAAATTGAGGAAATGATTGCAAAATAGATCAAGTGTATAATAAAATATGCAAAAGTACCTACTTTGGCTCACATAGTTTAATGGGTACTCAAATTATTGTGGTTTTTATGGTCAGTGTATAGTGTAAAAAGATAAAATGATACACTTGCCATGGTTTTTTTGCCCTCTAGAAGAATGTATATCTATCTTTCTATATGAAATGAGTTTGTGTATTTTCTGTAAATATATTGTAGCTGTTTTCCCAAAGTGGACAAATATCCAGCACTATATGTAAGCCAATTTGATGTTCATTGCAAACCAAAGCACATAAGCCCTGTGTATTTTGATTTATGAACAGTTTAATTTCCCAGCTCAATGAAAAAGGATATAGAGCTGAAACTGAAGGTATACTTATGCCTTTAGTATCTAGTGATTATATTTCTTTGAAAAGTTGGCAAGTATCCTAGTCCATGTGGGCAGCTGTAACAGAATACCATAGACAGGTGGCTTACAAAACAACACAAATTTACTTCTCCCGTTTTTGGTATCTGGGAAGTCCAAGATCAAGGCCCTGGCAGATGTGATGTCTGGTAAGAGCCACTTCTTGATTCATAGATGGTCATGTTCTTGCTATAACCTCACAAGGGGAAAGGGGCAAGAGAGCTTTCGGGGATTCTTTTATAAGGACAACAGTCCCATTCATGAAGACTTTGCCTTCATAACCTAATGACTTCCTAAAAGGCCACCAATAAATGCCATCACATTGGGTGTTAACTTTTAACATATGAATTTTGCAGGCACACAAATATTCAGAATATAGCAGCAAGCCACTCAGATTATGTAAGGCATCTATCATTTGCTGGGTGTTAATTATAATGTCATGAAACCTATGAAATAGAAAAATAAGAGGCATCCATATTAATTGGAGTCCTTTTCAAAGTTTGGGGGTAAAAAGTTTTTAGCTGTGGTAAAGTGTCTTGATTAAAAATACTGGCATTCAGAAATGTACTTATATTTAATTCTGACAGATGTAAGCTTCCAATAAAGGCCATGTAATCTAATTAAACGAACCAAAGTTGGAAATAAAACTATAAATATAATTTTCATAAATAAGCATTTTTTTTAAGCTTATGTTTGGAGAAATACATCTGTCCTTACCCTCAAAGATATTTCTGCTTTGTTGCTTAATTTCTATGCCTCTCCACTCCTGTTCCCACCTCTGTACCTTTGATCACACTGTCTCTCCACTTGAAATGCGCTTCTTTGAGCTAAAAGTCCAACAGAAATTGTGTATCTTTTCCAGAATATCAGCTGACTTCTGTGGTCCACAATGATCTTTCTCAGAATTTCTACAAGTCTTGTGGTTGGTATCTTACAATCTAGTAGTTTCGCAATCTTGTGTTATTATCTCTGTATTTCATGTTTCTGAATTTTCTCTGCTTGCATTTGGGCTATGTTATTTAAGGAAAACCCCCTATTTGTAGAGTTCTGGGCACTGATAAAGATAATCATTGCAGGTTGAAGGATGAATTTTTAATTGCTGGGAAATTGAAAGCAGCTATATCACAATACACAAACATTTTTTCAAGTGACTCTTCCATTGATATTAAGCATTCAGGAAGCTCTGATAGATTCACCTTTAGATTTGAGTTAATTTTAGCAAATTCTAATAACAACAATAATAGTAGTGGTGGAAATTCATATAGCACTTACTCTGCCATGCATTATACAGAGCATTTTACATATATCATTCTATTTAAGCTTTACAACAACCTCATGAGCAATACTGCTATTGTCAACACTTTACAGTCAAGGAAACAGAAACACAGAGGGCCCAAGCTGTTTCCTGAAGGTCCAAAGAGTTGACGCTGACTCCACAGTCAAAGTCTTAAGTACTGCTCTGACCTGCCTGTCCACAAGAGGAAGGTGGCAGCTCAATTAAATATTTTTCTCATTTTGTTGGTCTTCAGTAGAAAAGTAAAGCATTACCTTCTGAGGACTTAAGCAGTTGACTGAAAATTCTGCACAGTGAGAGATTGAACAGTTAAGGTTTCTTAATAATTGGGGATGATCTAGAATCGAACATAGAATAAAGTGAAGGAAATATAGATTTCTAGCTCTGGATTTCCTACCAATTTGTTGAATAAATTAGGGCAGTAGACCATTCTGAGATGTAGCATGAAATGGTGACTGCAGCCATGAAAGTAAAAGACGCTTACTCCTTGGAAGGAAAGCTATGACCAACCTAGATAGCATATTCAAAAGCAGAGACATTATTTTGCCAACAAAGGTCCGTCTAGTCAAGGCTATGGTTTTTCCTGTGGTCATGTATGGATGTGAGTGTTGGACTGTGAAGAAAGCTGAGCGCCGAAGAATTGATGCTTTTGAACTGTGGTGTTGGAGAAGACTCTTGAGAGTCCCTTGGACTGCAAGGAGATCCAACCAGTCCATTCTGAAGGAGATCAGCCCTGGGATTTCTTTGGAAGGAATGATGCAAAAGCTGAAACTCCAGTACTTTGGCCACCTCATGCGAAGAGTTGACTCATTGGAAAAGACTCTGATGCTGGGAGGGATTGGGGGCAAGAGGAGAAGGGGACGGCAGAGGATGAGATGGCTGGATAGCATCACTGACTCGATGGACGTGAGTCTCAGTGAACTCCAGGAGTTGGTGATGGACAGGGAGGCCTGGCGTGCTGCGATTCATGGGGTCGCAAAGGGTTGGACACGACTGAGCGACTGAACTGAACTGAACTGAAGATGGAAAGAATGGCTTATCAGTAAAAAGATTAGGAATCCCTCTTGATTTTTTCTGATGGACTTTTGTGAATAGTGATATAATTATTAATAATATCCAGTTTATGAATGTACTGGATAGAAGGTTATTAACAACACATGCAGTTTCCCACACTGAAAACATTTAAGTGTCTAGAAAAAATTTGTTTTTATTTGGGTGATAAAGTAAAAGTTTTAAATTCTTCAGAGTTGTATAAGATTTATTTATACACTATAGAACTGTATTGAGGAAGTTTGAAAAATCACTTGGCTAAAAAAATCAGTTTGAATTTTGGGTGGGATAGCACTGTTCTAACCAGTGGATTGCTTGATCAGTCATCGGTGCTCAGCTTCTGGGAAGAAATTTCTTCTCAAGCAAATGCAAGTAGACTCTTAAGTTTTCCCAAATTTAACATTTTCAGTTTTCATTGTTTAGGAATGTACCTTAAGCTCTGCAGTGCAGTGCTTTATAATTCTGTCAAATCATAAATATGACATGGAGAATGCAAGGTTGGTTTTTTTGAGCTTTTTTTTGAGCACAACCAAGGAGAAAGTCTATACCCATATCTTCTCATGTGTGTATTTTATAGAGGACATCATATGCCATTTTGGTAATTACAAAAGCCTGAGGACATCCATCACAAATGTTAATGGTCTATCAGTTATGTTTAAATTACATGTTTTTCCATTTACTCACTGATTTGCTTACTCATTTACTCACTCACTCACTGAGACCTTCTCTGTGCCTGCAGCACCTCTTACTGAATCTCATACCTTTGTTGTTAGCCTCTTCTCATTTTGATCTCTCTTTTAGCCCATGGCCTGATTTTTCTACTCGCTTTCAAATACTCCAGAGTATAATATTTAAAATTGCTTCTTTATACATAGCACGTTCCTACATAGCACATTCATCTTTTTTTCTTCTGTATTCCCAACACATTCTAAATCAACTTCAATCTTAATTTGAAGGTCACCTCTCATTGTATTTGTGCTATGTTGTCTGCCTGTTAATGGTTTTTGGTTTGTCCTTGCTTTCTCTTTCATCTTTACAAATCTTGTTTTTTCTCTCATCTCTTATGAATCCTTATTTGCTGCTCTACACCGTTTGTGAACTTCCTGTTCACAGCATGTCGGCAAATAACTTGTCAGGGTTCAGTGGACTCTTGGTGATTTCTTTTAACCTCTAAAGAGTATATAAAGTAACTAGTATCAGGACAGCAATGCTACAGAGCCTCCAAACAACACCTGTGGGAGAGATCAGAATTGCTCTTAGCTCCTGCAACTGAAATTCAGGAATAATTGGTGACATTTGAACAGAGAATATCAGAATGTGTCAAGTATGGAATGAACCTTCTTGACTTTGCAGTACCATTTTACCACTCCTAAGCAAAATAACAGATTTCTGTTTCCTGATCCCAGTCTCTCCCTTTAGAACGTTTCCATGTTAACATTCTTGTTCTTTTTCTGCAGTTTCCCAAATGTCAGCCATTCACAAACACATTTTTTTGTTATAAGCTTTCAAACTCAAATGATAATTTCCTTGATATTAAAAATTTGTCAGCCTAAATATTCTCATGTGATGTTTCTCTTTCTAATCATTACTGTCAGTAAAAACTCACTATCAATTGCCATAAATATAAATAAGATGAAAAGACAACCATCTGTTTATACTTTCTGCTATTGGCCCGTGCACTTGCTGAACTTCCACCTTTTCTCTTTTTCTTGCAAAGACAGAGCAGGAAGTGTTCAGGTTATCAGTTGCTGCAAAACAAACCACCCCAAATTTGTGGCTTAAAGTGACATTTTACAGCTATCGCTCATGGTTTTGTGGGTTGACTTGGGTCATCTGGTGGTTCTCAGTTGGGATCTCTCCTGCGGTTTTCAGTTAGCAGCTGGAGCAGGAGTAATCTGAAGGCTCAGCTAGGCTGGATGTCATGGTGGCTGTCATGATGGATGTCTTGTTGGACAATAGATGCTGGCGGTTTGCTGAGACTTCCCTTGGGATTGTACTGTAGTGCCTACACATTGCTTCTTCATGTGGCTTGTCCTTCTCACATATGGCAGCTGAGCTCTAACAGTAACTGTTCAAAGAGGTGTGGTGGATGCTATGGGGCTTCTTATGACCTAGCTTCTGAAATCTCATGATATGTTAGTTACTTTCTATTGGTTAAGAAGTTATTCAGGCCAGTACTTTCCTGGTGACTCAGAGGGTAAAGAATCTGCATGCAGTGTGGGATACCCAGGTTTGATCCCTGGGTCTGGAAGATTCCCTGGAGAAGGGAATGGCTACCCACTCCAATATTCTTGCCTGGAGAATTCCATGGACAGAGGAGTCTGGTGGGCTATAGTTCATGGATTTGAAAAGAGTTGGACATGACTGAGAGACTAACACTTTTACTTTTGAGGCCAGTACAGATTCAGGGAAAAGAATGGCAAAGAATCTGTGGTCATCTTTAATCTATCACAGGTTACTGTTAGAGTGGTGTTAAAAACTAGCACCAAACTTACACATTCTCTGTGATGCAGTCAGAACCAAACCAAAAAGGGAATGACTTTCTCACTGGTAAGTCAATGTCATTTAATTCTGTTTCTGTTTACCACCTGAAACTCACCTTGGTGCTGCCAGTGATGGTGAGCACCTCCTCAGTGTATTCACCCTCTTCTGTGTCTCTTGCCTTTGATATTTCATGTATTAATTTGGCAGGTATGGTCTTACATTTTCATTCAGAGGGTTACCTTCTGCCTTTTGCTAATGCTAGTAATACAAAGAAGAAAGGTAGAAAGCCAAGATAAGCATTGTAATAAAATAAGACTAGTTTTGTCAAGGCAAACAGCTAGGTAATATAGTCAATTTAGAGGGCATCTTTACAAAAATTCTGGAGAAATAGCTATACAGTTTTAGCAACTTCTCTGGCTCATTTGGAAGGATTATTTGGGAAGAGGGATTCTCAGTAGACATCTTTCTTCATGGGTCCAATGTCTCAATCAAATATGTAGGTGAGATTTTAATATTTTTCCCAGGGCTTAGATGGTGTGGTTCTGTTCCTAAGGTAAAGTAATTTGAGTATCAACGTCTGTTTGCTCTAGTGCTAGTGTGCTAAGTTGCTTCAGTCGTGTCCAACTCTTTGCGACCCTATGACCAGCAGCTTGCCAGGCTCCTCTGGCCATGGGATTCTCCAGGCAAGAATATCGGAGCAACTTGCCATTGCCTACTCCAGGGGATCTTCCTGACACAGGGATCGAACCCGTGTCTACTGTATTGTCAGGTGGGTTTTTTTTACCCCTAGTGCCACCTGGGAAGTCCATCAACATCTGTTTGCATTATGGAAAATTTGAAGGTTATGCAGCTTGTTGGGAATAGTCCAAACAGATATTTATACTTAGCATTAGTGAAGTTATGCCAAGTTCATGTAAAAATTGATAAACAAATAGGGTGTACTTTTTCTTTTCTCTTTTATGAAAAGAAAGAATAAAGATTTATTTATTTACTATTTTGGAAAAAATGCACAAACTTAAGCTTAAATTTAAACCAAAGTCATTTTTATTGAAGTTTGACAGTGTGAAATACTTTTTGAATTGGTGTATTGCTTTATATGGCGTCCCTTGTGGCTCAGCTGGTAAAGAATCCTCCTGCAATGTGGGAGACCTGGGTTCGATCCCTGGATTGGGAAGATCCCCTGAAGAAGGGAACGGCTACCCACCCCAGTATTCTGGCCTGGAGAATTTCTTAGATTGTATAGTCTGTGGGGTCACAAAGAGTCGGACACAACTGAATGACTTTCACATTGCTTTATATTTGCATCTAGTTATTATGTGTATATATCTCAAATAAAGATATACAGTTTCAGAGCCTTCTTTTCATATAAATGTCAGTGTTTCCTTCAGCATTGCTGAAAACATTGTGTTGTGGATAAACATGCAGGATAATATATTAGCTTTTTATTTTGGACAAGCCGTTTCTTCTAATTTACATTATTACTCAACATAAATGGCTTAGCTGTCAAGGTTAAATCTCCTTGGCTCTGTCCTTAGTGGCATTAAGCAAGCAAATGGTGTTTATTTGCTAGTGAGTCCTAACTGTGAAGAGCTATTAGGAGTTTCCAGGCAGTTACTTATACAAAATTTCTCTCTTGACCCCATTAGATTTTTAAAGAAGGAAGATAGATACTAGCTAATGCTTGGAATATATTTTAGATAAATATTTGAGATGTTGTGAGTGGAATCCATGCTAACATTATTGTTACTGGCACAGTTTTTAGCTCTGAAAATTTCTGAAATGAATTGATTATAGTATTTTTTGAAAGTGCTGTTAAACATGGTTAGGGGCCTGTATATCTCTGTCTTTCTCTCTTAAATTACACTAGATCCCACAACTTAAAAAATACTTATGAGAACAGTATGATGAAATGTTAATGTTGGAGATATATATTGAACTTTGTTTATGTGTGTGTGTTAAATCACTGATGGGTCACTCTACTGATTTGTTTTTCTACTTTTGCTTAATTCAAGATTAAGTTCTATCATAAACATATTTATTGAGTTGTTAGTAACTTAGATGCAACAATAGTAAATGAAACAACAGAATCATAATTATGTATATATTTGGGCATAGCAATGTAAAAATAAATATAGCTAGAAAAATATCTGAAGAAACTATATCACTATGTAAATAATCATTGTCTTAATATGTTTGGATGATATTTTCCCCCTTGGTAATTTTTCATTATACTTTATTTCATTTTCTTTCATTTTAACTTTCTAAAATGAGAATATTTTTAGCATACTGCTGCTGCTGCTGCTGCTAAGTCGTTTCAGTCATGTCCGACTCTGTGCGACCCCAGAGACGGCAGCCCACCAGGGTCCCCTGTCCCTGGGATTCTCCAGGCAAGAACACTGGAGTGGGTTGCCATTTCCTTCTCCAATGCATGAAAGTGAAAAGTCAAAGTGAAGTCGCTCAGTTGTGTCCAACTCTTAGCAACCCCATGGACTGCAGCCTACCAGGCTCCTCCGTCCATGGGATTTTCCAGGCAAGAGTACTGGAGTGGGGTGCCATTGCCTTCTCCAATTTTTAGCATAGGCATATGTCAATTAACTAAATGAAATCACTTAGTTGCTAATGTTTATGTTTCAACTGAATTGTTAGTTTTTAAATTATGTTCATAAATAAATGATTAAAGGAAAGGCTTCCAGGTCAGTCATTTTCTAGCTTCTTTTGTGTCACAGTGACATTTGGTATACACATCTCCCCTCTTTTAGTTTTATTTATTTTAGTAGTCTTATAAACACTCCCAAGTGGAAACAGCTCTGCCTTCCAGGTGATGAGGCACTATGCTCCTCTGCCTGTGAGTGAAGATGCTTCTTCTCTTTCACTCCTGGTTCACTGGCCAGGAAGGCTCCCATTCTTCACTTGGAAGTGACTGCAGCTCTGTTATTAGCAGACCAGCTGAAGTGACCTGGCCCATTTCTATGACTTACAGTGACTCATTGTGATCCTCAGCAAAATTCCTTTCCCTTGTCTTTTCAGACATCAGGAGCTTCTGAAGGTTAGGTAGAAGGAATATGAGTGATTAAAGGATATTTTTATAGGAATAGCTGAAAGCTGGGCGTTTTATATATTTTGATCTAGGATAGAGTATAGGAATGGTTTGCATTCAGATTCTGGGCAGATACAAATTCTCATGAGAAAGATGAAAACAGTGCTAGGTAACCAGCAAAGTGAGTGATACAGAAAACTGTACTTCTGCTTCTTCTGCCTTTGTTTCTCAGGCTTTGACTTATATCATCTCTTATCCTTTCTCTAACAGTGTGAGGTTGTAGAGTAATGGAAAAAAACAGAAAACAATATACTTAATGCTAATCCATTTATTTAACAAAATTTGTTGCCTGAAATTGTTCTACTACATTTTTTTTTCCTCCTGTAAGGCACACGTGTCTTTGAGTGAGAGAGAAGAGGAAGACATTCCCATGGGAAGAATCTGCATGGAAGAGTGTGCATTAATTTGTGCAAATGACTACTAGTCATAAGACTTACTGAGTAAAGAAAAATCCATTACTACTAGTCTGTACAAGTATGAACAATCAAAAAGTATTTGATGTAGTTTGAAATGGACTGTGTGCCATCTTTTAACCTGATTATGCTTTTATAAGAGAAGATGGTGATCTTTTAGCACATATTACCATATATCCCACCTTGCTATTTTAAGAAAGGTGTTTTTGAAAATATCAGTTAAGGAGAATCTCCAATTACTACATTGCTTCAAGAACCCATACTATTTTGGTCATTAGAAACACTACTCCATCAGATCTGTTCCTCACAAAATAGAATACATACAAATGATGTGACTGAACTCAACCTGTGTTGCAGTTGAGCT
This sequence comes from Bubalus bubalis, assembly GCF_019923935.1. Classification (NCBI taxonomy): domain Eukaryota; kingdom Metazoa; phylum Chordata; class Mammalia; order Artiodactyla; family Bovidae; genus Bubalus; species Bubalus bubalis. Next base: position 138,590,445 of record NC_059158.1, read on the forward strand.
ATTCGGTGCAGTATCTTGAGAGAAAGATGTTTGGGTTATTTTATATTTGATAACTTTGAATATGTGAAAATTAAGGGGTTAAAAGCAAATGAAATAACTGGATATTAATTTTTCTTCTTAATAGGTTATCATGTACAGAGACCTCATTTTCCTACTATGTCTTAGTCTTTGATACTCTTCATTTTCTTGTTAAGTTTAGGAAAAGTGATACATGTTCTAAGATCTCTAGTTTATTGATTTGTATCAAACAGCTGCTTTTATCAGTGGTTGGGTTTGCTGAGCTACAAAGGACAGACATTGAAGGGAACTTTGTAATCGAGTAGGTCGTTTGCCTCCAGAATTTTCAGACAACCATTTTGCAACTGCCGGGACAAATCTTGAGGGGGCATGTTTGCAGTTTTAGTAATTGCATTTATAACTCACAGAAGTTCTTACATAAGGAGAAGGATGGTCAACTTTTTTTTGGTCTTTTTTCCTGTCTGGAAGGGGATTATTTGGTTTATTGTATCTTCTGTCAAATCTTTTCTATAAAAACATTTTACTACATGATGCAGAAAGTTATTATTTATGATATTCATGCTTCTTTTGTTATTTGTTGTTCTTTCTCTTAAGTCATTTTTGACTCCTTGTGACCCCATGGACTGCAGCATGCCAGGCTCCTCTGTCTTCCATTACCTCCTGGAGTTTGCTCAAACTCATGTCCATTGAGTCAGTGATGCCATCCAACTGTCTCATTTGCTGTTGCCTCCTTCCCCTTCTTCTCAATCTTTGCCAGCATCAGGGTCTTTTCCAATGAGTCGGCTCTTTGCATCAGGTGGCCAAAGTACTGGAGCTTCAGCATCAGCAACAGTCCTTCCAATGAATATTCAGGGTTGATTTCCTTTAGGATTGACTGGTTTGATCTCTTTGCAGTCCAAGGGACTCTCAAGAGTCTTCTCCAATACTATGTTTCAGTCTATTATCAAGGGTCTGAGTGATCAGGGGCTGTGGACAGCAGAGTCCCGAAGAACAGGTTGGCTGGAGGATAGTAGGGAAGATAAGTGAGTTTGGGCCAAGTCACATTTCATGTTCACTCTCTTAAATTTTTTGTGGATAAATTACACCTCAAGTGAAAACAAGAGCCACCTTGACAGAGAAAGGAAAGTGGGAAGTGTCTCAGAAGGGAAGACAGAGTCTATGCAGAGTTCATTGCCAGCAACCAAGGTCAGGTTTGCTTTGTTCCCATAAAAGTGTTTAAATCAGGCTCATGGAAGTCATTATATAATTTCATTATATACTTTCCTGTTGCCTCACCCACCTCAGAGCAGTGGTTTGGAATTGGTTCTGTGATGTATACTACTCTGAGAATATTTCTTTTTCTTTTTTTTTTTAATAAAGAGGTTAAAGTCATTGAACTGGATTAGAATCACAAGGGGCTCAGCTATTGCTTTGAGCAGTAACTTATACGGCTGGTCCTTACTAATTTCTCCATCCAAATTCCACCCATACTTTTCTCTTTCAGGCAGACATTACCAGTACCTTTATGCAAGTGGTCTTGTTGAAGTTTCTGCCTTCCTGTCTAGAGATGGCTTTACTGAATATGATCTCAGGGACATTAGAATGGACTTTGTGCCCTCTTTCAACCAATTAGCCAAACCACTGACCAACCAGCTCACCAACCAATCTTTTTACCATGGGACAGAGCCCTTTATTTCCAGGTTTAAATTCATTGTGAAGTATAAAGGACTATGGTAAAACTCTTTCTTGAATGTTTTTGTTACTGTAAGTTCAGTTGAACATGAAAGTGAAAATGGAGAGGCTGTATATTGTCACCCTGCTTATTTAACTTATATGCAGAGCACATCATGAGAAACGCTGGGCTGGAAGAAGCACAGGTTGGAATCAAGATGGCCAGGAGAAATATCAATAACCTCAGATATGCAGATGACACCACCCTTATGGCAGAAAGTGAAGAGGAACTAAAGAGCCTCTTGATGAAAGTGAAAGAGGAGAGTGAAAAAGTTGGCTTAAAGTTCAACATTCAGAAAACGAAGATGATGGCATCTGGTCCCATCACTTCACGGGAAATAGATGGGGAAACAGTGGAAACAGTGTCAGACTTTATTTTAGGGGCTCCAAAATCACTGCAGATGGTGACTGCAGCCATGAAATTAAAAGATGCTTTCTCCTTGGAAGGAAAGTTGTCACCAGCCTAGACAGCATATTAAAAAGCAGAGATATTACTTTGCCAACAAAGCTCCATCTAATCAAGGCTATGGTTTTTCCAGTAGTCATGTATGGATGTGAGAGTTGGACTATAAGGAAAGCTGAGCGCCAAAGAATTGATGCTTTTGAACTGTGGTACTGGAGAAGACTCTTGCGAGTCCCTTGGACTGCAAGGAGATCCAACCAGTTCATCCTAAAGGAGATCAGTCCTGGGTGTTCATTGGAAGGACTGATGCTGAGGCTGAAACTCCAATACTTTGGCCACGTCATGCGATGAGTTGACTCATTGGAAAGGACCCTGATGCTGGGAGGGGTTGGGGGCAGGAAGAGAAGGGGACGACAGAGGATGAGATGGCTGGGTGGCATCACCGACTCGATGCACATGAGTTTGAGTGAACTCCAGGAGTTGGTGATGGACAGGGAGGCCTGGCGTGCTGCAATTCATGGGGTCGCAAAGAGTCGGAGACGACTGAGCAACTGAATTGAACTGAACTGAAAGGTATTTTGGGAATTTATTGAAACTGCAGGCTGTGGTCATTCTACACACTGTATATGTGTATTTCTGGTTTTGTTTAGGTTGGAAGATCAAATATTCTTCATGGATCAGGACCTGGCTGTTTTAGAAGAAATTCTCTTGAGTGATGAATGAATAAGACATGATGTGACTAAAAGATTCAAACAATGACCAGTTTTTCCATTTTAAGCTTCAGTGGTCCTTCCCACAGTTTCTCTGGCCATTGCTACTAATACTGCAGAACCCTTGCTACTTGGCTACCAATTCCTCGGTTACCATCTGATGGGGTGTGGCTAGTTTCTGTGCTGATCTTGTGGAAGGAGGCTGTGTTGGGAACCTGGGTGTTTTCTTCAGCTTGTGATGGTTGAGAAACTGCCATTCTAAAATGAAAACCAAGTGGGGCACCATCGAAGTCGAGAACACCACTCACTGTGAGTTTGCTTACCTGCGGGACCTCCTTATCAGGACACACATGCAGAACATCAAAGACATCACCAGCACCATCCACTTCGAAGCCTACCGCCTGAAGTGTCTGCACGAGGGCAGCAGCGCCGTGGCCAATGGCGTCGAGGAGAAGGCACCCGAAGCTCAGGAGATGTAGACACCACCCGCCCCGGGACCCTACCCCGAGTCTTTACCATCTCCCCCCACCCGCCACCCGCCCCATTTTTATTTTATATAATTTTCTCCTTGTGTCCTCGATCTCCGCCCCTTCACACCTGCCAAGTAACAAGATGACGAGTGCCCTCTGGAAAAAATAAATAAATAAATAAAAATAAAATGTCTCTTTACTGCACTGGATACAGTTATTTCCCATTTCCACAGATTTGTGCTTTCTTGAAACCTCATGATTGTGTGTGTGTGAGTGTATAGAAGGATGGTTTCCATTTTTAAATTCAAGACCCGCCCTCAGTCATCTACTCTTAGTGAGATACTCCGCCTGGTATTGGAGGGGTTCAAGGTGACTGCTGCCTTGAGTCAATATTAAAGCCAGTGGGGAGATTTTAAGCACACCACTCTTAAGTGTGAAAGGAAAAAGCAGTCACATCTAATAGGGAAGGCATTCTGATTTGTTCAGGTCTGCTGGTTTGGGCTTTGTTTTTTTCTTCTCCTTTTTTGGTGAGGCTTAGGGTCAATTCACAAAAAGTGAGAAACTAATAAAGGAAATATTTTAAAGTATCTGCTCCTAGAAACAAAGCATGTGTGAGGGTCTCTGCTTTTTCAAAGGCTTGCCCTTGACATAAAGCTATGGAAAGAGAGCTTTTAAAAATTCCAGTGAGTGGAGTAAGCACCATTTCTTAGCTGATTCTTAGCTATTTAGGAGCTCGTTATATAGCTGGAGAATTATCTAAGTTGCCTTCTTTTTTCCCTCCTTTTCTTTTTTCCTGCCTCTTATTTAATCTTTATATTTATTTCTCTATAGCTGGTAGAAAGGAAACTAACAAGATTAGTTGAAAATCTTTAGAAAGACTGGCTGAGGAAAAGCTGTGATGTTTGGTCAAAATGAGAGTAGTAATAAATTGGCTATCTCTTCTGGTTCATCATTGCCATTATGGATAATGACTGCAGAAGTCAATGGCGCTAGGCTGGCTAGTGACTGAAGATCAAGGTGTATCTTGGGCAAGAGTGGGAGGCAGGTTCTTTATTTCATATATTGTCCTGAACTATGGCTACGTTATATAACAATTTTAAAAAATTACGTTTTTCTTCTTTTTCTGTTGATACAGTATTTAAATTTCTAATCCTAAAATAAACTTCCTGGAAGAGGAAGCTGGGTTAGAAATGGTTATAGCTGCTGGGATGCATACTGTGAGATGCTTCCAGAAATCTGTAAGGCAGATGTAAATGCATTTTGGCTTGATACACTTAACTCTAATGTACCTCATCCAATTAGGTTTTATGCCAACTGTCATTCAATATTAGCAGCTATAGTTAAAAAATGAGTACTTTAAAATGAATGTGTTTATGCTCCCTTCTCTTATCTCAGGAAACATGCTGGCTTGCCAGCAAGTGTTTTTTTCTTTTGTGAGGATCCCTTTTAGGTTGTAAATGGACAGGAAGCTGTCTTCCAAGGGCTTTCTTTCTTCAGCTCTTTTCAAAGTAGTGTGAGCAAGGGATAATATGATAAAACACCTAATGCATCCCCGAACCGACTTTCACTGAGTTCACGGAAGTTATAAATGTGCTGTAGTGGGGAAACGTTCATTAGTGCTGAGAGGAGATTGCTATTCCCACTTTGGACTTTGTGAAGGCAGCATATCCACGTGCAGGATGCCTTCCCCACAACCACAGCGGTCAGGTCAGGATGCTTCTTTTTTCTCTCATATTGAAAAGCACTATTAGATACTTGATACTATTTGGATGAGTATATTTGGATAAGAGAGACATAAGTTTGAATTCCTCTGAATAAAATTTTCTAAGGCCCATTTCTCTCTTTGTCGCACTTGTCTCATTGGCTGCTTCTATAGCTTACCATGTCCCAAGCTCCCTATGATGTTCTCTGCCATAATGGCCTCTAAATTTAGAGATTACTTGGGCAAAGACATTTTAGAAATAAATGTTAGCAGAATTTTGAAAACAAACATAAGCTACACAGTTATTATGAAAGAGTAAATAGAAGTTAATCAGATGTTTGATACAAGGATTAAAGAATTTGATGTCAATTTAATCCCAAAGAGAATTAAATGAGAATTTAATCCCAAAGAGAAAGGCTGTAAAATGAAACCAAATGTGTTAGTTGCTCAGTGATGTCCAACTCTTTGCGACTCCATGGATATAGCCTGCCAGCCTCCTCTGTCCATGGAATTCTCCAGGCAAGAATATTGGAATGGGTAGCCATTCCCTTCTCCAGGGGATCTTTTTGACCCAGGGATCAAACCCAGGTCTCCTGAATTGCAGGCAAATTCTTTACCCTCTGAGCCACCAAATAAAACCAAGGTAAGATTCAAAGTAATTATGAATTTTCCATGTAGAGGAATGACTGATTTGAGACCTCATACTCTTCTCTGAGCATTTGACCTATACACACCATTATATAGAAAATAGATAACTAATAAGAGCCTGCTGCATAGCACAGGGTACTCTACTCAATACTCCATAATGATCTATATGGGAAGGTCATTACAGAGTCATTTCAAGAATCTGAAAAGGAGTGTATATTATCCGGGTAGCTTAAAAAAAAGTAAAGAACACCAATGCTTAGGGATCACATTCAAAAGTTTGATTTGATCTGGGTAAAAGGAGGTATTGTTAGTTTAAATAAAGGCTCTCAGATGATTTAAATGTGTACCCAGGTTTGACCAGCACTGTCCTAAAATATGTTTCTTAGCTATATAAACAAAAGCATATTACTTACCTTTCTCTAAGTTTTTTCTTTGAGAATTTGTTAAGAAATACAGCTTCTTTCTATGAAAGATGTATATCTACCACAGTACAATTCAGGTCTAAGAAAAGAGCTAAATGCTTCTGAGGTGATATAGTTTCAAATGTCAAGCATGGAGTTTGATATTATCTTACATGTGACTTTCAGGTTTTTTCTCCACTTAATGGAAACAAATCAAAGGAACTTGGGTGTATCACTTAGAAAGTGAGTGAAGTGAAACAACTGACGCTGCAATGATTAAGTTGACTTAAATGTCATAACCTTTAGTGAAATTTCTTGATGAAAGACATGTTTTTCAGCTTTCAGGAGGCTAGATTTTATGTTCCCGATGATATAAATATCTGATAGAAGTTCATTGATTTAATCAGGCCAGTTTCTGTGTGTTGAACTAAAGCCACGTATCTGGCATTTTTCATTAAGGCTTCATATGACATCTGGTTGCTTCCGAGAATGCAGTTCTGGGTCAGAGATTATTTTATAAACCCATGGATGAGCTGCCTTTGTAATTTGCTTAAATTAATTACATATGTAGTTGTTCACTGTCCAGGCTTAGAAGAAGGCTGAACTTGGGTGAGGAAATAGTACTATTGTTTCAATTACAAAAGACCGTTTCTACTGTGCTGTGTTACACACGGGCACAGTCTTTCCCATTGTGCCTTAATACTATTTTGGGTTTCTTTCTTTTTTTTTCTCAGAAAGTTATTTTTAAATAGTATGATTTCATTTTGACATAATTATGTAGTTTTAATCAAGAGATTTAGAAATGGTATTCAAGATCAGAAAAAGCATCATTTAAGCTTTATATAGACGTGTACATAGAAGTGTACAGTTCTAGGAAAATAGTTGATTTTATTTGTCCTTTCTCTCTCTTGATTTCTGACACAGAGATTTGAGGACAGAAGCTTTTATCTTAAAACTATGATTGCATCTCTGCATTAAGTAAGCACTTGCTCAAAGCTCTGCAAGAATTCAACAGACTGAGATTAATCTAAACTTCAATGCATCAATACATTTAGAGAGTTTATTTTAAAACACTTAAGAATTCAACCTTAGAAGTTCACTAGCAAAGTACCCAAAGGTGAAACCAAATTGTATATTTTCCTTTAATTGAAACTAAGGACTGATCTGGGACATAAGTGCCCACTCGGACTAAGATAGTGATTTTCTTTATGAAGGGGGCTGCTTTTGGTTAAAAATGGATTGAATAAAAAAGAATGAGAAATGAGGTTTTTTGTTTTGATTTTTAGCTTTTTATTTTTCTTTTTTAAATCATGGAAACAGAAATGACATTTGGTTAGCAATTGAATGGCACTGTAATTCCCAGTTATTGTGTGGATTATTAGCCCTCATAATTCTACTTTTTTTCATTGTTGTAAGAAAATAGCAAAACCTCACATATATTCCTCATTGCAAACTGTTCACATTTTTGCCTCACGAGTGCTGTTTGGAATTCTTTTATTTGTACCTCGGGGATCCCAAGCTAGTGGCTTCCAGATTTAGCTTCTCATAGAGATCTTCTGGGGAGCCTGTTAAAAATTGGTCCCCCAGTTTCATCTTGAATCTGTCAAATGCTCCTGAGGACAGGGCTGGGGAGTCTTTCTGTTTCACTAGTTTCCTGGGCAATTCTTGATAAGATCAACCTTTCTCTGGTCCAGGGAATGAATGGTCTTTGGGGACTCCTGGTGGTTTGCTCTGCTGCTGCTAAGTCGCTTCAGTTGTGTCCAACTCTGTGTGACCCCATAGACGGCAGCCCACCAAGCTCCCCCATCCCTGGGATTCTCCAGGCAAGAACACTGGAGTGGGTTGCCATTTCCTTCTCCAACGCATGAAAGTGAAAAGTGAAAGAGAAGTTGCTCAGTTGTGTCCGACTCTTAGCGACCCCATGGACTGTAGCCCACCAAGCTCCTCCATCCATGGGATTTTCCAGGCAAGAGTACTGGAGTGGGGTGCCATTGCCTTCTCTGGTGGTTTGCTCTAGGAGAATGACTATTCTCAATTCCTTCCACTCTTGGAAATTCCCATTTCTAATTCCCCCCTTAGGAGATGACTGGTCCTTTCCTTCACTTAAAAAAACTAAAGCCATCCAGGAAATATTCCTCATATTGTCTTCTGTTTACCTCAGAAACATGTTTCTAGGTATCATCTTTCTTTGAATTACACAAAGAAGGACTTCCTGATTGAAAGTAAACTCCTCCACTTATGCTTTTCAGTTTACCCATTTCCATCTTTAGTTTCCCTTCATACTATCATCTAACATCTAATCTTTTTTCTTTTAAAGTTAATTGCATCTTTTCCCTTTGCCTTTGAACAACCCAGATTTCCCCATCTGAAAAATTCTGTCTCTCATGACCCTTGCTACCACTGAATTTCTCAGTCTTTTCCCCTCCAAACATCCAAAAAATGATTTATTTCTTCCTTACCACTAAGATTTTTGGCTCTTCTTCCCACTCTAAACCACCCGCCTCAGTAATTTCCTCTAATTATGAAATCAGTTTTCTTTTCTAGCAGTTAGATTGGTGTTTCAGAGCAGAAAATAAAATCATGACGAGAACTATGAAAAGGTTTTTCTTCATCTTCTTTAGAAAATGAAATTAGAAATACATAAAGGATGCATAAATTTTATCTATTGTGAACATTTTTATGACTAAGTATGGTTACCCCAGTAAAGGTTCTGTCTTCCCCCGAAAGATAAGATCAGAAGATAAATCTGTATTGGTTTTATACTTAGCATGTTTATCACAGGTTCTCTTGTTTAATGTCCCATAACTTAGATTTTGATTATTGTACTTGACAATGTATACTCATATAATTTATTGTAAGAGATTTTAACCAGATCTCTCCTGATTAGGAAAATTTCCTGTTGCTACAATAGGGGAATCCCTTTATTATGAGAATATCAGAATAATTTCCACATTCTCTGGAGTTGCCTGTAACTTATATTTTATTTTTCTCTGTATTTAACTATGTAAATTAAAAATTTTGATGAAAGTATTACATGAATATGATTGTCAAATACTTATGTAAAGCATACTTAAAACCCTCCAATATTCTTTTCTCTTTTCTCCTACTGCCTTGGTCCACTTACTAGAAGAATCACTTCAGTATTTTTAGCTCCTTGTTCTAGTGTTTACTTCCGTACTTGAAAAGAATAAGCTTCTTGATTAGTCAGTTTACTTCCTAATAGGGTGTATTAGGATCTTCACTTACTTATACCTCCTCTTCAAAAGTTCAAAATCTCATCATGAACAGCTATAATTTCTAAGCATGCCTTGATCTGAAATGAGTATATTACAAAGCTGCACTGAATAATTTGGTCTATGTGTCAAAGTAAAAACTTTTACTTCTTCACTGTATAGTTTATTACATCTAAATGTTTGGTTAACCTTTTTCTAGCATCTTATTATATCTATTTTAAGTGCTTCCCACAGTTGAGTAATCTATGTATGACTGCATTTCTTATTTTCATTGTCATTTTTTTTACCTGGAATGAATAATTGCCTCATTTTTTTTCTTGTTTAATTTTCTTTGAGTGCTAATTCTTCCAACATCCTATAACAGTTCTGTAAAATGTCTCCCAGTACAGTGTTCCACATGATCAAGCAGTCAGATAATTTACCAGTTCCTTTTTTTTTTTTTATTCTTGCAGCCTCTACTTCCTGCCCCAGGATGTACTATCTTCACTTGACCTGAGGCACAGCTGTTACTCTGGCAATGCCTGTTGCCTCTTTCCATTGGACATCCTTATATTTCTTGGCTTATTCCTTTGTTTTGGTGAGGCATACCCTGAAGTGGCTTGTTGAGAAAGGTGCTTCAGAAAAGAATTTTTACACTTTGTGTGTCTGAATGGACTAATTCATTGTAGCCTGATCGGATAAGTTAGCTAGATTTTTCACTGAGACCCACCACCCCTTCCACCTCCCTGAAAATATCACTATTTGTAAATACTTTCTTTTGGGCAGTTTAGTTACTCCAGAGAATGTTCAGTGTCCTGCCAGGGGAATGTAGTTTCAAGGTGAATGTTCTTGGTTGTTTTCTCTTACTTGCCCTTTATCTTGACTGCTGTGCCTGAGCCAGAAACCTTCATGGTTCACTTTCTCTGGAGAATAAGTCTCAGATTTCTAGTGAATGATAAAGATTAAGACTTGGGAGCTATCAGTTCAGTTCAGTTCAGTTGCTCAGTCGTGTTCTACTCTTTGCAACCCCATGAACCGCAGCACACCAGGCCTCCCTGCCATCATCAACTCCCGGAGTTTACCCAAACTCATGTCTATTGAGTCGGTGATGCCATCCAACCATCTCATCCTCTGTCATCCCCTTCTCCTCCTGCTCTCAATCTTTCCCAGTATCAGGGTCTTCTGAAATGAGTCAGCTCTTCACATCAGGTGGCCAAAGTACTGGAGTTTCAGCTTCAACATCAGTCCTTCCAGTGAACACCCAGGACTGATCTCCTTTAGGATGGACTGGTTGGATCTCCTTGAAGTCCAAGGGACTCGCAAGAGTCTTCTCTAACACCACAATTCAAAAGCATCAATTCTTTGGTGCTCAGCTTTCTTTATAGTCAACTCTCACATCCATACATGACTACTGGAAAAACCATAGCCTTGACTAGATGGACCTTTGTTGGCAAAGTAATGTCTCTGCTTTTTAATATGCTGTCTAGGTTGGTCATAACTTTCCTTCCAAGGAGTAAGCGTCTTTTAATTTCATGGCTGCAGTCAGCATCTGCAGTGATTTTGGAGCCCCCAAAATACAGTCAGCCACTGTTTCTACTGTTTTCCCATCTATTTGCCATGAAGTGATGGGACCAGATGCCATGATCTTAGTTTTCTGAATGTTGAGCTTTAAGCCAACTTTTTCACTCTCCTCTTTCACTTTGGTATGGTGGGCTGGTAAATGTTTAACTACTAGGTCTCTGAAAAAAAATCAAAACAAAAATTCTGATTTGTAGAATTTGCCAATTCCTGTAGTGGTAATTTTCCCACTATGGTTGATTTCAAGCTACCAATGTGAGATAATGGCAGAGTTGGCTTTTGCAAGCCAGTACAACCAGCTTCAGTCCACCAAAGATTGAGAGCCTGAACATGCCTTCATTTTCAGCAACTACTCTTATTTTCTTCTTCAAAGTACCCAGTGTCTCCATTTCCAAAGAATGTACATGGGCAAATTGGCTTGCTTCTTGTAGTCATTGGCTTGATTTTTCTCCACTCTGCTGAAATGTTTCCTCCATCTGCTTTCCATCTTCAAATGTTGGATTATAGTTATTTCATTTTGTTGAAGTTGGAGTTTGTGTTTTTGTTGCCTGTCATCTTTGTGGCTTTAGAATTTTGAGAGAAGAGTAGTGAAACTGTCTTTACTTTGCCATCATCAAACTGAAAAGTCTATTCATTTTTCTAAATAAAAGCTAGAGTTATAAAATGATACCTGTTGATTATTATATGATATCACCTATATTTGGAATCTAGAAAATTGATACACATGAGCTCATTTACAAAACATAAACAGACTCACAAACATAAAACAAAACAAAACAAAACAAAAAACAAAAAAACAACAACTATGGTTGCCATAGGGGAAGGGAGGGGGAGGGATAAACTGGAGTTTTAAATTAACAGATACACACCACACTACTATATATAAAACAGATAAACAACAAGTTCCTATTGTATAGCATGGAGAACTTTATTCAATGTCTTGTAATAACCTATAATGGAAAAGAATCTTAAAAATGAAAAGAATACATTAAAATGATACTGGTCATTGTTAATAATATTTTGAGTAATTTTATCTACATTTTTAAAAAATCTAATTTATAATATAAAATACTGGGAAATAATTTTTGACCTTGCTGGGCCAAATTTTTCAGTGCAGCTCTGTCCTATTAATATTTCAAATCAGGACATTCCTGGAAATTATAGTAGTTTATGGTGGGATTTTGAACTTAAAAGGTGTGAAGAAATGTGGCTTAGTTGAGAAAGATATCAAATTTTGATTTACCTTGTGTTGGACCTTTATAGGTCCTTTGTCAGATATTGTAGCCAAAGGCATTATTGAGTTCTGACATAAGTTTTTTTTTTTTTTTTTTTGTAGAGGTGGGGGAAGTTGGGTGAGAGTGGGGATAGGGACATAAATAGAAATACAGTGCAGGAATAAAAGAATGTCCTAATGTGAACACCCTTTAGGTGGTAATAGCAAAAACACCCTGTTGTTCTATTTTGTGGTCAGCAGTGATCTTGAGACAAGATAACATAGTGGTTAAGCCATAGGATCCTCAATGCTTCTGTCTCAGAGTGTGACTCTGCCAACTGCTGACCATCAGTCCTTCTTATATCCTCTGTGCCTCTGTGTTCTCATCTGTAAAGTTAAGATAGAATAGAAACTCATAGGCTTGCTTTTTGGATTAAATGAGTTAATATGTTAGCTCTTCTAGTGTGTGAAACATAAGTGCTCAGTAAACAGTGGTTATTGTTATTGTTACTGTTGTTGGCATAGAGATAACAAAACTGGTATTGGTTCACACATGTCTACTTGTCTTATTAAGATTTACATTGACATACATTAATATCCAACCAGTCCATCAGTCTGGAAATCAGTCCTGAATATTCACTGGAAGGACTGATGCTGAAGCTGAAGCTTCAATACTTTGGACACTTGATGGGAAGAACCGACTCACTGGAATAGACCCTGATGCTGGGAAAGATTGATGGTGGGAGGAGAAGGGGATGACAGAGGATGAGATGGTTGGATGGCATCACCAACTCAATGGACATGAGTTTGAGTAAACTCCAGGAGTTGGTGATGGACAGGGAGGCCTGGCATGCTGCAGTCCATGGGGTCACAAAGAATCAGACACGACTAAACGACTGAACTGAACTGAACATTAATATCACATTAATGTCATACAAAACATATGTTTTTTTGAGGGGGGGTTGTTGTATGTGATAATTCAATTGCTATTTTATAGCTTCATCACCCTTCTGATAATTCAGTTTAACAGACATAAATTGAGTGTCAACCATATATATAATTTTCCTGGGCTAAATGCTGAGTTATAGTTTCCCAGATGAATTTGGCATTTGGAAAAAAATACTAGAAACTTCCCTCAACCTTCACACCAAAATGAACTCCAGATAGATTAAAGATTTAATCCAAACCCCCCCCCCCCCAAAACCAAAAAGGGCCATTAAAGTACTGGTAGGAGATATGGCTGAAAACTTTAATGTATTTGGAGTAGCGGAAAGTTTTCTATTTATTGACATTAAAATCAGAAACTTTAAAGTAAAAGACTGGCTCATTTGACTAAATAAAATTTTAACTTCTGACTGAGGGGAGGAATCAAAACAAAGTCAGGGGTGAAACGCAAGCTGGGAAACATGATGACAGTGCATATAAAAGGCAAGAGTAAATTTAACTGCCAATCAGTTGGAAAAGGGCAAGCAGCCTAGAAGAAAACTACAGTGACCGTCCATCCACAGAAAAACCATTACAAATGGCGAGTACAGATATGAAAAGGTCCTTACTATAATTTAAAGACATTTAAATCAAATAAAAGATATTTTGTACTTATTGGGAAAGGTGGCATGGATTGAGGGCAGGAAGAGACACAAGCTGTTTTCATAGTCAAAGGAAACTATCCTTTGCGGGTGGGATCACCTTGGCCTCTGAGCTGAGTACCAGCCTCCTCTGCATCTCTGCTTTCAAGACACCCTCTTAAGTGCTCTTCCTCTGTATTTTGTTTCTTTGGAAAAGTGCCCCGGTAGGTACTTGAGATGTAATGAGGCCTTCCAGCTCTGCATTTAATCACTGGGAACAATTACCTCACATTTATGTGAGCCAAACATGTTCAGCGTGTAAAGAGGCTGCCTTCTGAAGAGCCAGAGTTGGCTCGTTTGTGGCTATTTGATTGGATTTTGATGTTGTTTTCTGAGAACTTCTCCTCTAGATCCCTGTGCACATGTTCTTTCCTCTCTGCATGCATCCGTGCCAAGTCACTTCAGTCGTGTCCAACTCTTTGTGTCCCTATGGACTGTAGCCCGCCAGGCTCCTGAGATTCTCTGGGCAAGAATACTGGAGTGGGTTGCCATGCCCTCCTCCAAGGGATCTTCCTGACTCGGGTATGGGACTCACATCTTTTGCATCTCCTGAATGGGCTGGCAAGTGTTTTTTTTTACCACTAGCATCACCTGAGAAGCCCCTCTTTCCTTTCTAGAGGAAAGCAAAACAGAACAGAACAATATCTTAGAGCTTCTGGGGGAAAGAGGGACCAGGTTGATTCGTTTGTACATTAATTTATTCAATAAATATTTATTGAATACTTGTTGTGGGTCAGATACTGTTCTAATCATTGAGCATATAGGAGTGAACATAAGTTTCCATGGAGCTTGTATTTTAGGGAGGTAGGGACAGTCAATTAAAAAATTAAACAACAATTTCAGATGACTGATAAGAAGAAGAAATATATACATATGGAAACATAGTATGTACGCATACATATGTGCACATACACACAATAGTGCTTCTCAAACTCTAATGTGTATCAAAATCACCCGTTCAACTTTGAATTTAAACAGATTGCTAAGCCCCTCTCCCAGTGTCTCTGATTCAGTAGAGGCCTGGTTGTGGGGCTCAGGAATTTATATTGTAAACAAGTTGTTGAATGCTGTTGCTGCTGCTGCTCTAGAGACTACACTTTGAGAACCACAGGCATAGGGTATTGAGTAGCTCCAGAAAAGTTCTCCAAAGAGGTGGTATGTGGTTAGAGACCTGAATGATGGATGAGAAGGAACCAATGTTGTAAAGCTCATCAGTGGTGGGAGTAGAGGGTGAGAATGAAGAATAGCTTTCCAAGTAAAGCAGAGAAACTGTGGGTTGAAGGAAGCAGAGGGGCTAGTGAAGTTCCTGTGTAACCAGTGGAAGAATGGAAGGGACAGTGGCAGCAGGGGAACTCAGAGAGGAAGATAGACAGCGGGCAGGACATGGAGAACAGTGGTCCTCTATTCTGAAAGCATACCTTAAAAACAAGCCATGCCAAGCCCACCTCCAAATTTAATGAATCTGGGAGGCAATTAGTTATTTTTAAAAGCTTCTTAGGTGATTCTGATAAGCAGCCAAGGCTGAGAATGATGGATACAGGCTGTTTATATTAATAGTAAGGCAAAGTTGAGATTTTATTTCAGATGTGATAAAAAGGCATTGAACAGTAGAGGACATAATTGAATTTAGTTTTCAGCTGTTAGAATGAATTTTGTAAGACATTAAAAGTGAATGAAGAGACCAGTTAGAAAATGTTATAGTTCACATGTACACCCATGGCTGATTCATGTCAATGTATGGCAAAACCAGCATAATATTGTAAAGTAATTAGCCTCCAATTAAAATAAATTTAAAAAAATTTAAAAAAGAAAATGTTATAGCTGTCTGGGTTAAAAGTGATATTGGCTTTAGTTTGATGGTAGTGGTAGGGATGGTGAAAAGTGGCATGGTGGATGGTAGCTGGGATTTGGGATAGAAGAAAAAGGATCAATGGACCCACTTGCCAATGGATCCTTGGATAAGAGAAGTATGAGACAGAGGGAGAAGATTCAAATATGACTCCAGGGTCACTTTTCAATTGGGTGAGAGATGATACCATGAACTGAGAACATTGGGGTAGAAACAGGTTTGAGGAGAAACTAAAAATTTTTAATTTTGGTTATGTTGACTCTAAGATACCTTGTAGTATCAGTCAAGAGCCAGACTGTTTTTAGGGAAAAGAAGTAGAACTGAGGGTGAATCAATGCCTTGCTCTTTTGACAGGCCCATTGTGATCACTAGCTAGGATAGGGTTAATTTTTATGTGGTTTTCACATGAATCTTAGAAAATGTAAACTCTCTTGTAGTGTGTAGCTTTTTAATTGGGTGGATAGAATCATGCCAGGAGCTTTCAAAAGGCTTAAACCCATGAGCTTAATATGATGGGCATGTGGTAGGCACTCAATATGCATTTGTTGAATTAATCAATGAATGAATGAGTGAACTTACTTTTATACATGACGTCTGTTTATCATTTTGATGGGCAAAGTGTCTTCAGATCACATTGTATAAGGGGCACCAAATATCCAGTGGTTAAAGATTGTGTCTTGACTAGATTGTCATAAAGTATGGAACTGAGACTTCCCTGGTGGCTCAGAGGTTAAAACGTCTGCCTGCAATGCAGGAGACCTAAGTTCGATCCCTGGGTCGGGAAGATCCCCTGGAGAAGGAAATGGCAACCCACTCCAGTATTCTTGCCTGGAGAATCCCATGGACGGAGCAGCTTGGTGGGCTACAGTCCACGGGGGTTGCAAAGACTCAGACACGACTGAGCGAATTCACTCACTCAGTGAATCCATGGAATCCAAAGGGCAGAGGGGTTTTGGTGTAGGCAGTTTTGTGTTCCTTCAGTCAGTCAGTTCCAGAGAAGGTGATGGCACCCCACTCCAGTACTCTTGCCTGGAAAAATCCCATGGACAGAGGAGCCTGGTAGGCTGCAGTCCATGGGGTCACCAAGAGTCGGACACGACTGAGTGACTTCACTTTCATTTTTCACTTTCATGCATTGGAGAAGGAAATGGCACCCCACTCCAGTGTTCTTGCCTGGAGAATCCCAGGGGCGGTGGAGCCTGGTGGGCTGCCGTCTATGGGGTCACACAGAGTCAGACACGACTGAAGTGATTTAGCAGCAGTAACAGTCAGGCAGTTCAGTTCAGTTGCTCAGTCATGTCTGACTCTTTGTGACCCCATGAATTGCAGCATGCCAGGCCTCCCTGTCTATCACCAACTCCCGGAGTTCACTCAAATTCACGTCCATCAAGTCGGTGATGCCATCCAGCCATCTCATCCTCTGTCATCCCCTTCTCCTCCTGCCCCCAATCCCTCCCAGCCCAGAGTCTTTTCCAATGAGTCAACTCTTCGCATGAGGTGGCCAAAGTACTGGGGTTTCAGCTTTAGCATCATTCCTTCCAAAGAACACCCAGGACTGATCTTTAGAATGGACTGGTTGGATCTCCTTGCAGTCCAAGGGACTCTCAAGAGTCTTCTCCAACACCACGGTTCAAAAGCATCAATTCTTCAGTGCTCAGCTTTCTTCCCAGTCCAACTCTCACATCCATACATGACTACTGGAAAAACCATAGCCTTGACTAGCCGGACCTTTGTTGGCAAAGTAATATCTCTGCTTTTGAATCTGCCATCTAGGTTGGTCATAACTTTCCTTCCAAGGAGTAAGCGTCTTTTAATTTCATGGCTGCAATCACCATCTGCAGTGGTTTTGGAGCCCCCAAAAATAAAGTCTGACACTGTTTCCATTGTTTCCCCATCTATTTCCCATGAAGTGATGGGACCAGATGCCATGATCTTAGTTTTCTGAATGTTGAGCTTTAAGCCAACTTTTTCACTCTCCTCTTTCACTTTCATCAAGAGGCTCTTTAGTCCCTCTTCACTTTCTGCCATAAGGGTGGTGTCGTCCGCATATCTGAGGTTACTGATATTTCTCCCGGCAATCTTGATTCCAGCTTGTGCTACTTCCAGTCCAGCATTTTTCATGATGTACTCTGCATATAAGTTAAATAAGCAGGATGACAATATACAGCCTTGAAGTACTCCTTTTCCTATTTGGAACCAGTCTGTTGTTCCATGTCCAGTTCTAACTGTTGCTTCCTGATCTGCATATAGGTTTCTCACATTACTATGATTTTCTAAAATGTGTCTGGTTTCTACTTCTGTGTCTGTTTTTTGGCTTATTTTCATGAGCTAGAGTCATCTGTGATTTCAGCAGAATTAGACCAGACTTATAAGCTGATGTTACAGAAATTTTTCTTGCTTTTGTGTATGCTATGGCCTGCCAGGCACAGCAGGGAGAGGGTTTGGGGCAATGGGTTCTACAAGCCATCTTGTTGCAGTGTGGAATGTGAAATCAAGCTCACTTACCTGAGCTCAACACCTGCCTATAAGTGCTTCTTGTGATGAACCAAAAGGCAGAATTTATTTCTGGAAAGGGGAGTCAGTTCCACAACTAGGGAGGTCGGAGAAGCTGCTGAGAACTCTTCCCAGACTGTATTCAGGTGCCCTGACTTGTGAATGAATGGGTGGAGTCTTTCCCTACCTAGTTAGTCTGCCTTATCCCTAGATTATGGAGTCGAGCACCACCCAAGCTCATTTCTCCTCATTAGCTCATCCAGGGACCAATGATTCCAGTTCAGTGTTGTGTAATAAGAGTTAGAAGTTAAATCCATGATCTTGACTGTGGCCATGAAGTTCTTCTGAAAGGAGGAAATCCATCTGTGAAAGCCTTGGTAATCCATGTAGATGCATGAAGCAAAATTGGAGAACCTTCTGGAGGCTAGAGCCAAGGTAGGAGGGGAGAGTAGTTGGCACCCTGACCTAAGGAGGATAGTTTGTGGTGGTTCTTTGAAGGAGATATATAGATAGGAAGGTAGAGAAACTTGCAGATGCTGCAAAGTTGGGTGAAGAGATCTCTGGAAATAATCTGGTGTTAGGGTGATCAAAAGAAATTTAAGAAGCATGCATGCATTCTTAGTTGCTCAGTTGTGTCTGACTCTGTGACTCCTTGGACTGCAGCCTGCTGGGCTCCTCTGTCTTTGAGGATTCTCCAGGCAAGAATTATGGAGTGGGTTGCCATGCGCTCCTCCAGGGAATCTTCCCAACCCAGGGATCAAACCCAGGTCTCCCACATTGCAGGCAGATTCTTTACTGTCTGAGCCATCAAGGAAGCCTTAAGAAGAGAGATGTTCAGTTTGAAATTGTTTACTTTGCTGTCATGTAAACTCCTTTTAGACCTCCCTCTGAATAACTGACAAAGTCTCATATTCATGGAAGCTTTATGTGAGGGGGGAAGTCAAGAAGACTTGAGCTTCATGTTGGGTCTAATGATGGAGAACAGAGATGGGGCTATGCAAGTAAGTGCTGAGCTGACTTAGAGGCACAAGTTCTGCATCTTTTCCACATTATACACACCTAAGGAGTCTTCAGAAATTTTGGACAGAGCTTTGGTGGGAGACCCAAACTCCAGGTGACAGTTGGATTATAGAGTTTTGGGTAACAAAGATGATTTCTCTCAAAAAGATTGGGTTCCAGCTCATTTAAAGTGATTTGGTCCCAGTGGCTCTTCTTCAGCTTTACCAGCTGTTTCATTAAATCTGTGCTCTGACTCACAATTTCTGTACTGCTTCTCTAAATGGTGTGGGTTTCCTTTGTTTAATCTCCCTTTGATTGCATCTGGTTTTCTTCCTTTATGGGCTTCTCTGGTGGCTCAGTGTTAAAAAAAATCCATCTGCCAGTGCAGGAGACATTGGTTCGATCCCTGTTTTGAAAAGATCCCTTGGAAAAGAAAATTGTAACCCACTTCTGATTGGCTGCCATCTAGGGGGTCTCACAGAGTCAGACACGACTGCAGTGACTTAGCAGCAGCAGCAGCTAGTATTCTTGCTTGGGAGATCCCAGGGACAGAAGAGCCTGGTGTGCTGCAATGCATAGGGTTGCAAAAGAGTTGGACACAACTAAGTGACTGAAGAAGAAGAAGAAGAAGAAGAAGAAGAAGAAGAACAGCTTTCCTTGTTCTTGTGTCCTTGGGGGAGACTAGTTCTTCCATTCCACACCTAAGGATCTACTGTACCCAACCCAGCACCTGAACCCGGGAGACATCTGGTCACCCAGAAAGAGTGGTCAGACATGACTAATATTCTGGGAGACTGTTTTCCTGAGCATTAGTATGGGTCGGGCATTTGCTTTTCAAAGGTCATATATTATATGATCACATGGATTTAAATGGGTAAGGTTTTATGACATATCAAGTAAAATTAAAAAATCATTTAACATGAGAGGAAGAAGGCAATAAAAGATTCATTCTCAGTCATTTTGTAAGCCCCAGAACTAGCAGTTTGAAAATACTCTGTATACTGTAAACCTCAAAATCAGCATACATATTTGTTGAGGAAATAATTACAAATGCTGATATAAGGTAAATAAAAATATTTTAATATCAAGACTCTGATGCTGGGAGGAATTGGGGGCAGGAGGAGAAGGGGACGACAGAGGATGAGATGGCTGGATGGCATCACTGACTCGATGGACGTGAGTCTGAGTGAACTCCGGGAGTTGGTGATGGATAGAGAGGCCTGGCGTGCTGCGATTCATGGGGTCGCAAAGAGTCGGACACAACTGAGTGACTGATCTGATCTGATCTGTCTATTTGCTGCTTTAGAATCTGCTATATGTAAGTAGGCAGAATTATAAGATAGGAATATAGTTTATAGGTGGATGCTGACCTTTTGACTTCCCTCTAACAGTTGCCTAATATTCTCCTATAATGAAATTGTTTCCAGTAATGAAATTGCATTGCAAAAATTGTTTAGGTTATCTGAGGCCAAAATGAGATAGCTAGAATAACAAAGAAAATGATTTTTTTGCCTGAGGATTGCTCTAGACAAGAGAAGCATGGTTGTGCAATCCTTGTGAATGTATCCCCTCCTGTAGACGTTTCTACTTAGAAGGTTTATTGTGTTCCAGCTAAGTAAGAGTCTGGAGGAGGAAGTGGTGGGAAATAGTGAGCTGACAAGACCAGTGATACAGTAGATGACCTGACTTGAATGGCTATAAAATTTATGGCCCATGGTTAAGTTTGGTGGAGGTTTATTTACAAAGTGAAAGAACACATATGTTTTCATAACATGCTGATACTGAAATAAAATTGCACATATATACCTGTAGCAGTCTGCCGTTGTTGTTTCCACAACCCAGCTTTTCTTCTGGGAACAGCACCTCTTTTACTTTGGGGATGGCTCAAGCTTCCAGTGGGCACTGCCTTGTGCTTTATGTGATGCTGCCCCTTCCCTGCTCCCATCTTTTCTTTTACTAGGGCCAGGAGAGGGCATCTGACTCAAGATGGTCCTTCCCCAGAAGTGTGCAAGTAAATTGGGAAGATGTCAGTTCCTTTTGGCTGGGGAATTCATTATATATGAAACCCAGGAGCTTATGATATGATAGCCAGGTTTGCTGCCCAGAGAAGGAAGCCAGTCTACAGTGAGAGGATCAGAAGGTAGAGAGATGCATACTTTCGGCAGCTTAAGTATTCAACCCTTTAAAATCATAGGATACTTTGTACTTCCTATGTATTTTCACATTGCTACAACTAATATAAGCTGAGTTTCTGTCACTTAACCAAACACATGGGCACTGTACACAGGAACGATTACTCAAGGCTGGGAGACTATGGCATCAAAGTAATCCCGAGGCTTACAGACTCGGAACTCATCAGTTGTTGGACATGATGGAGGAACACTGACTTTTGTCTGTAGGTAGGAATCCTATTGACTGAGTGACTAATTATCTTCTGATAAATAGTTAATATTCTACAAGGCTAATCCAGAAACCTAAAGACTAATCAGTCTCTTGATTAGTTGGGACAGCTGTCCAAAGTCATTTTGTCTGTGTGATGAGCATTCACAATTAATACACCAAAATTGATAGGACCCTGTCACTCTGTGCCCTGGAGAAGAGGTCCTTTCTGAAACCTCAGTCAGGATAGACTTGAGGCTATTTATTGGCATTATAGGCAAGTAGTGAAAGTTTATGTTCTCTCTTAAACCTCTGCCCTGAGTCAGTACTCTTCTGCTGATCAGCTAAAGAATTTGGTTAACTACTCTGCTGAAGTGAAATTCATTGACAATGGCTTATTTTGTTGCCTTCTCCAGTTATTGCTTACTTTTAAGCTCACTGGAGTGAGCTGGTTGTGGATTTAAGATACTATAATAATAAGAAGGGGGAAGTGACTTTTTGTGGAAGTGGCATCCAGTTATCAGCAGTAAAAGTCATTAAATTTATTGATGCTGAAATTCTTCCCAGGGTTGAGTCTCCCATACAGCATAACCATTCTTGGTAAATATTTTATATCATATATATATTCTGGTGTGGAGCCTACATCTTTGCTCTTAAGTCATACCTGCATATAGAATAAAATAGGTATCATTTGTTGAAAACTGCCATGTCTAGACGCTGCTGGTGCTTTCACACTTTATCTCATTGAGTTTGATCTTCAGGACAACACTATTAACTAGACGTTATCCTCGTTTTACGAGAGAGGAAAACTAAGCACAGAGAAGTTTAGTAGCTTGGCTAAGGTGATTTGGCTAAAGAGAGAACAAAACTCAGAAGATGCTCATCAGTGCTGCTTCCTTCAAATTGGACTCCTTGCCTGTGTGATTTACCTCCTTTCCTGTCTTTAGGTAGCCAGTAAGGAGTGGTTGCCATGGTAATCCCAAGGGAACAGAAAGCCTCTGGCATCTTGCCATGGATCATCATCTAACCCAGCTGTGGAAGAGTTTTGATATTAATAAAAAATCCCTAAATGATACACAGACTGAGTGCAGACTGATTGTCTGCTGTTCTGTTCAGAGGGTAATTCCTTGAGAGTATTGGGAATTGTTGGGTGATAACTTTATGGTGATTGAGCCACTGATTGAGAACCTATGGGTCTTTTGATAACATCTTATAATTCTGATTTCTAGAGGTTTGTTAGGGATAGTTCTTTCTGAAAGTTCTAAGTGGATTACAATACTACTCTTCCGTTCAGTTCACTTCAGTCCAGTCGCTCAGTCATGTCTGACTCTTTGCTTGCATATTATTCATAATGTGTAAATAATCAACATCTCATCATTAACTCCATTTTAGAGATACCTTCGTTAATATTCTCCTAATAACTGAGTTAGACCTATAAGGATAAAAATCATTTCTAAGTTCTTTTATTATCTTTTCTAAGTGTTTTAGACAACACCTTGTATATTCCAGAGTTGTTTTTAAAATGTTCTATTTTTACTAACTTCCTGCCGTAGTGGAATAAATCTGCATGAATCTTGCCTGGCCCATAACCTGGAAACAACATACATCTTCATGGTGGGAAAACGCTGGTGCAATCTTGCCCTGTGTGTCCATGGCTGAACTTTTATTTTTCTTCCTTGACCGTGATCCATGATATAATACTGGGGCTGACACTCCATCATTTGAATACATGGATATTTAAAACTGAAGGCTTGTGAAGACAATGTGGAGGGCAGTGAAAGAAACCTTAAACTGTCAGTGAGAAGACTTACACTTTGCTGTATCAGCTGTGGGACCTTGATTCTCATTTTTCTTGGCCTTAGAAGGAAGTAACTGAGAGAAATGATCTGCAGGTTTCATTTAAACTTTGAGGCTGGAATTCTGTAGTGCCAGGTAATTGGACCTTTGTTTTCTGGTATCTGATCACAAACCCTTTTGGAAACAGAAGAAAACACCACAAATTATGTCGTTCAGTGGGTTGGAATAGAAATTGAAGGCAGGAAGGCCTGCAGAGAGCCTCAGCCTAGTTTCTCCTCAGATGGCTTGCCTCCTGTTTCCTTCAAAAGGACAGGGAGAGATTTTAATCTCTATCAGTTCAGCATCTGTGGTTTCTTTCATGAGCAAGCATCACAGTGGGTGTTAAGAACTATGTGGTAATTTACAATTATTACACTGCATCGTGTAGTTTATATTTAAGAATGATTGTTCAGAGGTGCTTGTTCTCTGAAATATGAATATGTTCAGAAAGGAGGAGTTTTGTAAGTGACAGAAACTCCAGAATTCTACAGATTCCACGTTTAAATTTACTGTTGACAGGCAGAGGCCGTTTTTGGCGTTCTCGGATGTGTGCTATTCCTTCCTGTACACGGCACTGGGAAAGCCTCAGACGGAGATAATGGTGAATTATCTTAACTTAGAAGCTAAAAAATATTACAAGAAAATTTCTCTTTGAGAAGAAACATTAGAGGAATGTTTTAAGGACTCGAGGCTGGTATGTTGGGAATTATATCGGTATTAGGAAGTTTCTAATTACATTGTGCATAAACATATTTATTTTCTTGGTAATGTATACGCTAATTAATATCAGAACAGTCCACATTTTAGGAGCAAGTACCACATCCATCAATCTTTCCTTTCCCATATACTAATTACCTTAATTTAGGTTTTTACTAGTCCTTTCATGGATTATCATGAGTCTTTTAGTTTTTCTCCTCTCACTCTTTTCTAAATACCACCTTGTATCTCATCAGCTAGATCAAACACAGCTATGATCAGGTAAAAGCCTTCAGTGGTTTCCTGCTGCTGCTGCTGCTAAGTTGTTTCAGTCATGTCCGACTCTGTGCGACCCCATAGATGGCAGCCCACCAGGCTCCCCCGTCCCTGGGATTCTCCAGGCAAGAACACTGGAGTGGGTTGCCATTTCCTTCTCCAATGCACGAAAGTGAAAAGTGAAAGTGAAGTCGCTCAGTCGTGTCCGACTCTTGGCGACCCCATGGACTGCAGCCCACCAGGCTCCTCCGTCCACGGGATTTTCCAGGCAAGAGTACTGGAGTGGGGTGCCATTGGTTTCCTACTGTTTAGCAAATAAAACCCAAACACTCTTGCTTAGCAGTGAAGGTCTGTGACAGTCAGATGAGATTTCTGCCTTGTCCCCTGTAACTCTGCTGCCAGTCCTCTAAGACCTAGTGGATTTGAATATTTGCTTTAGTTAGTTGTTCTCTGTTCTTTCCCTTATAGACGTCTGCCTGTGCCACTTTTTAATGTATTGTTCTCTTTCCATCTTATCAAGTCAAGCCTGGGTGTTCAGGTCTTCTCAAAACCTTTAAACTCTGTTCATTCATTCCAGTTCACTTCTGTTAGAATAATCTTTCTTTCCTTTCATTCTGCTGGAATACTGAAACTCACTTTAAGAATTATGATTCTTCCTTTGTGTTATTATTGTTTCTTATATATATGTTCTTTATATTATACCCTTTACCTAGATGATCACTTTTGCGGGCAGGGGCCATATCTTTTTGTTGTTTTTATTTTTCCTTTGAACAGTAGCTTGCACAGGGCTGGTTTTGATAACTTAGGTACACAGGGCAGTGAATGAAGGGTTTTGTTGAAACCATTTCTCTTGTAGCTTCTTTATTCTTGCTTATTTCATTGGTTTAGAAATCTCTCATTAATGTGAGGTTGGTAAGTTTTGTGTGATGCTGGGTACATGTGGATGTGTTAGTTTCCTTCTAGGCTGTGTAACCACTGGTGTTCTAGTTCAGAATCTAGTTCTTGAATTCCTGATTCTCTCACATATCCTCAGACCATCCCCTTTACAGGGAACAGCCACCCTGCCCTTGGCCCATCTGCCTCTGCTCTACTGGGATGCTCCCTGCTGGAGAGCCCCTCATCTTGATCCAAGTTCCAAATGAAATGATGATACTTTTTTATTTCTGAAGCCTTATTTTGGCCATATCCTTGTTTTTTTTGGGGGGGGGGCGTATTCCTTCTGTTCTAAGTCAAATCTTGTGGTTATTGTTGGCCTCCATTATTTATATTTTTCGCCATATCCTTGTTTTTTTGGGGGGGCGTATTCCTTCTGTTCTAAGTCAAATCTTGTGGTTATTGTTGGCCTCCATTATTTATATTTTTCACCTTCAGGTTTCTTAATTGTGCCACATGTGTGTGTGCATGCTAAGTCGCTTCAGTCATGTCTAACTCTTTGCGACCCCATGGACAGTAACTGGCCAGGCTCTTCTGTCCTTGGGATTTCCCAGGCAAGAATGCTGGAGTGTGTTGCCATTTCCTTCTCCAGGGGATCTTCCTGACCCGGGGATGGAACCTGCCTCTTCTGAATTGCAAGCGGTTACTTTACCACTGAGCCACCAAGGAAGACAGTCTCTATATGTATGTCCAGTCTCTATATATGTGTATGTGCTTAGTCGCTCAGTCGTTTCTGACTCTTTGCTATCCTATGGACTGTAGCCCACCAGGCTCCTCTGTCCATGGGATTCTCCAGGCAAGAATACTGGAGTGGATTGCTATGACTTCTTCTGGGGGATCTTCCTTACTCGAGGATTGAACCCTTGTCTCTTGGGTCTCCTGTGTCTCCTGCATTGACAGGCATATTCTTTACCACTAGCACCACCTAGGAAGCACCATGTGCCGCATGGTATCTGCAAAATTTTATGTATGTTCTATGTTGTCCTAAAACAGATCTGCTCTGTCAAAAGACTTTCTCAAATTCAAATGCAAAGTGATCTCAGGTTTATATTTAGTGCCAAATGATCCAAAAGCCTACCATATTTCTGGTCTCACACAATTTTGTCTCATACAGCTTCCTTTTACGTCTCTTGTTAGCTCTTGTATTTGTGCAGTTTCAATTTATTAGCTGATAACTGCTCTCAGGTTAAGAGTTGGCTGAAATAAAAGTTTGAAAGATGAGTGAATTTGGCTTTCTTCTTGGTGGGGGAGACAAATATTCCATGTGTCATTATTTATAGCCTCCTTTTGTAACTTCTGTTTGTATATCCTTCTTTAGATATTATCATGAGAATTTGTTAGTGAAAGAGTGTTGGATCAAAGCCATTATGTTAGTGTGAAAATTTAACTCAAAAATTATTTATATTTGAATGCCTGTTGTGGAGGCTGTCTGAGCTAGGGACTGGAGAGCTAAAGCTTAAATAAAATAAAAAATATATATATAGCCTCAATCCTTATAGGAATAAAGAAAGAAGATCAGTAAACTGTGGAAAGACCATGGTAAGAAAATCTCTCACTGTCTTCACACTACATGGTACACGCATATAGCTAACTCTGTTACATGTTATAGTCAGATGTGGTATTCAGGTTTATCAAATGTTCTAATCTCTAGAAAAAGTTACCGTTGATGTTATGTGCAAATTATCAAGTTACAAAGAATTTTCATGAAATGAAGCATCTAACCACATTGATCTTTGCGTTAGCAAGTATTTCAAGATCTTAAAGTGCCACTGTGATCATCACGATAAATGTTGATTAGCATGATACTGAAAAGAACACCTGTGATGAGAGAGTTTAGTAATATCTACCATTAATTAAATTCTAATTATGCGCCAGTGTTTACAACCTTACCTTGTTCAATCCTCATGTCATCTCTGGGATGTGAGGTGTGAAGTGTACTCTAGTTTGAAGCACAGGGGTTAAGTAGTTGGGCTTCAAAGCCAGGCAGTCTGGCTCTAGAATCTGTGCTCTTTACTGCTAATCTATTTTGCCTCTTGATTACTCCAGTGTTATCATACTTTGATGTGCACAGGAACCATGCTGGGGAGCTGCCAAGATGTAGATTCCTGGGCCCCAACTTAGAGAGCTGTATTCAGCTCATCTGGAGCTAGACCTAGGAATCTGTATATGAACAAGTATTTATATAATTCTGTAGCATTGCAGCTACACTCTGAGAAATACACATTGTATGTGCTGTCTCTGGGTATTGTAATGTATATACATGTGCTGTGTTTAGTCGCTCATTTGTGTCTAACTCTTTGTGACCCCATGGACTGCAGCCTGCCAGGCTCCTCTGTCCATGGGGATTCTCCAGGCAAGAATACTAGAGTGGGTTGCCATGCCCTTCTCCGGGGGATCTTCCCAACCCAGGGATCGAACCCAGGTCTCCCACATTGCAGGTCAATTCTTTACCATCAGAGCTACCAGAGTCTGTAATGCCATTTTCTACTTTATAAGGATTCCTGCTCCAGTGTAGTAGACTGGAACATACTCTAGGGAAAGAGAACAATTCATTTAAAAATTTCCCCAAACTAGTTTTGTGACTTTGGCCAAATTGTATTGGTTTCTCCAGAAAACAGAACCAATACAATGTGCATATATTTATTATAAATGATTGGCTTATAAAATTATGGAAGCTGATGAGTGCAAAATCTGTAATGTGGGCCAGGCCAGCAGGCTCGATACGCAGGAGAGCTGGTGGTGTAGATGAAGTTGGAAGGCATTCTTCTGGAGAATTCTCTCTTGTTCAGGGAGGCCACTCTTTTTGTTCATTCAGGCCATCAAATGAGAGGGTGAGGCCCACCCACATTATGGAGAGCAATCTGCTTTACCCCAAATTCACTGATTTAAATGTTGATCTCATCCAAAAACTCCCTCCACATTGACACACAACATTAATCATTATATCATTTATTCCTTCTGGGTCCCGTAGGTCAAAATCCCATTGGTAAAATCATAGGGGATTGGGCCAGGTGATCATAATTATATAATAGAGGGACAAAACACATGGCCAGTAGGACACACCCTGACAACTGGTGGCTTTAGTTTGACTCACCCAGACTTACCCCACCCAGTGTTTTTAAACATTTGCATTACTGCTTGATAGTTGCTAACACATTTCACACGAGAATCTGTGTTTTAGGTTTTCTTTTTTAAAATAATTGGTGATCTGGCAACATCATATGGCCACAGGGTAGCTGAGTCACAGATGCCACCTCTTGGTTTGCTGTCTCCTGGATCCCCACCACTGCCTGTATGTCACTCACTTTGTTCATGACATTTATTTCTGTGAGCTGCTGAGATGCTGTAGGCATTTGAGTTTTGACCCTTGTCTCGCTCGCTACCAAACGTCTGTGGCAGCTCCACCTCCCTGATTAAAAATGACAGAGGGAGAAGTAGGATTCCTCACATACATGAAAGCTGTTGCGTGGTCTGGAAATAGCTATTTCTTCACTGTGCACAGTGTGATTTATCACCCTTCCCAGGGTTGCCCTCTCTGGGCTCCCCAGATCACTACTTTTTTTTTGAATTAATAAAAGAAGTGCTTTTTTATTTCTGCATGCTTTTTTTGGGTAGGCAGTGATAGAAATTATGAACTGGGTTCTTCAGAGTCACTGAATGGGGTCACCAAATACAAAGATGGAAGAACATCTATGTAAGAAGAGAACCTGCTAATTTTGCATGGAGTTGAATTAGTTCAACAAGCAGTTTCAAATGTGAGAAATATCTTTCCAATAGCCAGGCTGGCTTTATTGGAAAATAGAATGGCCAGTTGTTTAAAGTAAGATTTCAAAGGTAAAATAGTTTTACGACTTCTGCAGTTGCTCTCTGAATGCTGAAATGACTTCAACCAGGACAAAACCTTTTATTTTGTAGTGAGAAATAAAGTACAGCATTTTATTCCATCATGGGAAAGAAAGCAGACACCTCTGAGAGTAGCAAGTCACAGCCTAAATTGACACAGGAACAAAGTGGTGATATTAGATCCATATTGCAAATACGATTTGATGGGTCACTAGGGAAAAGAAACAACCCAGGGGCCTTATAGGTCTGAAAATAGCAGAAAATAGAGAAAGTAAGGCAGAGGCATAGAAGACCAGAATTTTCTTTACTAATGGCTTAGTATGGCTAAACCAGTCACATCCTTTATGCATGTTAAATGCATGCATATGCATGCATATGCATGTTAACATGCCTATGGCCACTTTTTTGGGGACAAAATATATACAAATTTTCTTAAGGACCTTGAAAATTAATTCCACGGGCCTACGGTTTGCAAACATGCTGTTTTTCTGAGTTTAGAGAAATGTATTTCAGATGTATGGCATTATTATGGTTTCTCTAGAAGTCAGTCTTCATGAAAGTAATTCAGGACAGTTAGCTTCTTTGTCAGTTTTTTTGGCAAACAGTGTTTGATTATATATTTACACTCCATAGGACACACAATTTTAAAAGTATTCTAGAATGCTTCTAAATTTTATTTTGGAATTCAACATTTATTACTCTTTATTAATCCTAATCAATAATAGTTTCTAATAGTCTTAAATATGTTAGCTCTAAATACCTGCCATATTCCATTTCATCAAGAATGTTTCCCTTTTTCCCATGGTGTATATTTGAATATTAAATTTTGTATGCAGTTTTTTTCCCTTGATACTTGAATTCTTGTGGATAATTTGTGTGAAGATCTTTCAGAGAGAGAATGCATAGGTTTTAATGTCTAATGTTAGATTTTCTGCTTGGGAGGCATATGTTTGCCTCTAGATTTTCCATTTTTTAGAACATTTCCTATTACTTTTTCTTTCTATTAATTTTGAACATATTAAGGTCATCATTAACTCTAACCAATTGCTAATTTTCATCTTGAATAGATTTGTAGCTTTCTTATTTTTAAATCTACCTAGTAGTTTATTTTTAAATCCCTTTTCCTTTAAATCATAGGAAAGGAAATATTAAACTAAGCAAAAGTTTTATGCTTCCTATGCTGTATTTTGGAGTAATTTTAGTAAATTACTGACTATAGCTCTTGGAGGATTGCTTATTATGCTATCCTGTTAGGAACTGTAGTCTTGTTTGGCTCAGAGACAAAATAAGCTTGGGTCCTAGGGCTATGGCAGTTAACGTCTTTTCCTTCAATCAGATAATAGACTCTATGTGAGAGGTAGTTTTGGAAATGAAACTTTAGACCTCAGGGGGTTATTTTTGAGCTGCAAGGATAAGTAATAATGATGCTTTTTCTTGGCCCGAAGGCTGAGCTACTTCCTGTTTCTACATCAGGTAAAAGGTAGAAAGTAACAAGAAATATATTGTGTTTTAGCAAAATAAATAAACGGGCTTGGAGAAATACTGTAATTCCATTATAATTATAAACATGAATAATTTGTATTTGAATAATAAAAGTGATTTAACTATCCTTGGAATTTACATGGCATAGTATTAATATAAAGTTTTTATTTTGAAATGAGAGAAAAAATTAAACTGTAAAAGACTATGCTTTCAGAATAGCTTGCAGATTTTGTTTTTAATGGCTTTATCTTCATTCTTGTCCTCTTTCTCCCTTTAAAGAAATACAAACACAAAAGGAAAGATATTACACGTATTGAAAGGTGTATTGAAAGGTAATGTAGATGTCAGTGGAAAGACCTCCCTTGAGCAGACCACTGATGTGCAGGATTGTCACGTACAGTTTTGGACATTTGGTAGAACACATATGGTTTGTCTGTGTTACCATTTGGTTTAACCACAGGTGGATTATCCATGGTGGTTTTAAATCTCTGAGTTTTTTCTTTACCTCACAGCTCTTCTGACCCACCTATCTTCATGTGCCAACTAATGCCAACTAATTTCTTATACAGCCTCAGCTGTACAGTAGTGGCAGACTTAGGGGCTGAGGCAAACCTGGAAGAGGAGGTTACTGCTCCAATTTGGAAATTACAAGGGCAGGAAGTTGAGTAGTTATTGACATCATGGAATCCCAGGGAGGATTTGTCTCCGCAGCTGTATGAAAATGTGCTATTCTTTGTGCAGGCGACTGCCATGTTATGTTAGAGGTTTTGTTCTCTTTCTGCTCACTTGTTGATAACTATCCTAAGTTTAGAAGTAATCTGGGTTTCATTACATACATACCAGCAATCAGAATACATTCTAACCTGAGTAGTTAGACCTGAAATTATTAGTGTGCTCAGAGATGGGAAAACCGCTTTTAATTTTGTTTGTTAATTTATTTTAGGGTTTCTTTGGTGACTCTCTGATGACTTGTATGTATTCATTATCTACTTGACAGTTAAAAAAGTTATATCTCTCCCATGGTCCTAGATGAAAAGATAAGAAACTCAGAAGAAAAATTATATGCTTTCTCTTGGCTTATTTTTAATATGAGTAAAATGTCAGTGCTTTTGAGATGCTGAACTTTATAATGCACATGTGGTTTGAATTCTTTTGTTCAACAGAAAATTTCTGGAAGAAAATTCTATGGTTCCTCATGTGGCTCAAAGTACTAACCCATCAAAGCTGGAAAAGTTATAGGTGTCTTGGGTGACTTTCCATTTCTCCCTTGTTCTTGTAAAGTCCACTCTCTTCCACACACTAATCTCTAATAGCTTCCCTCTACTAATGTGTGTCTGGTTAACATAGTGAACATAGCCATTATTGAGCTTAATTGTTTTTCACTTATTATTCCAGTGACATTCTATTACCTCAAAATAACTTACAAGTCTAATTTACCTATGTGGATATTGCCTTTGTGCATTACATTATGCCTAGATTTTCAGGCATAATGATTATTTTCTTTTTTTTTTAAGGATCCAAAAATCAAGCTGACATCCATTGTCTTTTTTAATCTTCAAAAGTAAATTGAATCAAGTTGGTTGGACCTCAGGTATTGGTAGCTTAGTTCAGTTCAGTCACTTAGTCATGTCTGACTCTTTGTGACCCCATGGGCTGCAGCACACCAGGCCTCCCGGTCCATCACCAACTCCCGTAGTTTACTCAAACTCATGTTCATTGGGTCGGTGAATGCATCCAACCATTTCATCCTCTGTAGGCCCCTTCTCCTCCTGCCTTCAATCTTTCCCAGCATCAGGGTCTTTTCCAATGAGTCAGTTCTTCGCATCAGGTGGTCAAAGTATTGGAGTTTCAGCTTCAGCATCAGTCCTTCCAATGAATATTCAGGACTGATTTCCTTGAGGATGAACTGGTTGGATCTCCTTGCAGCCCAAGGGACTCTCAAGCATCTTCTCCAACACCACAGTTCAAAAGCATCAATTCTTCTGCGCTCAGCTTTCTTTATAGTCCAGCTCTCACATCCATACATGACTACAGGAAAAACCATAGCCTTGACTAGATGGACCTTTGTTGGCAAAGTAATGTCTCTGCTTTTTAATATATTGTCTAGGTTGGTCATAACTTTTCTTCCAAGAAGCAAATGTCTTTTAATTTCATGGCTGCAGTCACGATCTGCAGTGATTTTGGAGCCCAAAAAAAACAAAGTCTGTCACTATTTCCACTGTTTCCCCATCTATTTACCATGAAGTGATGGGACCAGATGCCATGATCTTAGTTTTCTTTGAGTACGTCAAGGCTGTATATTGTCACCCTGCTTATTTAACTTATATACAGGGTATATCATGAGAAATGCTGGGCTGGATGAAGCACAAGCTGGAATCAAGATTGCCGGGAGAAATCTCAATAACCTCAGATATGTAGATGACAACACCCTTATGGCAGAAAGTGAAGAACTAAAGTCTCTTATTGAAAGTGAAAGAGGAGAGTGAAAAAGTGGGCTTAAAACTCAACATTAAGAAAACTAAGATCATGGTCTTGGTAGAGGTAAGATCAAGTGGTCACATAAAATCCAGACTATGGAGGGCCTAAGAGGCCAGGCCAGAGGTCCTGGTAAAGTGAATGCACTGCCTAGAATGATCAGGGACCTCCTGATAATGATAATAACAAGAACAGTCAGTTATCATTTTTTGGATGCTTATTAGGTTTTGGGCTCTTTATATACATATCATCCTAAAGCAATTAGCTGGAAAAGTAGGAATACAGTTCTAACTCTTTTTATTCTCATTGAAGGGCTGCAAGCATACCACAGAGGCAACCTAGTTTTCCAGTTTTAGTTTCCATTTGTCACTATCAAATTTACTTTATCTAGTCAGAATGGTCTATTTATGGTTCTCTATATTAAACACACCTTGCATATTAAAAAAAAACTGTTTTATTAAGATAAATTCACATAATCATGTAATTCTCCTATTTAAAATGTACAATTCAGTGGTTTTTAGTATATTCACAGAGTTGTTCAACCATCATGGCAATCAATTTTAGAGCATTCTTATTACCTACCATTCCCACAAAAAACCATTAACAGTCACTCCCTGTCTCCTCTCCACCCACTCTTCTGCAAGCCACTAATCTACTCTCTTATCACTATGAAAGTGAAGTCACTCAGTCATGTCCGACTCTTAGCGACCCCATGGATCCTACCAGGATCCTCCGTCCATGGAATTTTCCAGGCAAGAGTACGGGAGTGGGTTGCCATTTCTTTCTCCAGGGGATCTTCCCTGACCCAGGGATCGAACCCGGGTCTCCCACATCGTAGGCAGATGCTTTACCATCTGCACCACCAGGGCAGTCATTTAGATTTGCCTATTCTGAACATTTAGGGTTTCCCTGGTAGCTCAGCTGGTAAAGAATCCACCTGCAATACGGGTTTGATTCCTGAGTTGGGAGGATCTGCTGAAGAAGGGATCGGCTACCCACTCCGGTATTGTTGCCTGGAGAATTCCATGGACAGAGGAGCCTGGTAGGCTACAGTCTATGGGCTCGCAAAGAGTCGGACACAGCTGAGAACTTTCACTTTCACTTTTAAATAAATGGAACCATACTGTATATGGTCTTTTGTGATTAGCTTCTTTTTTTTTTTTTTTTTTTTTGTGATTAGCTTCTTTCATTTAGAATAAAGTTTTAAAAGTTTATCCATGTTGTAGCAAGTGTCAATATTTCATTTCTTCTTATTGCCAAATAATATTTTATTGTATGACTATGTCATATTTTTTATCTACTCATCAGTTGATGGACATTTGGGTTGTTGCTGATTTTTGGCTATTATAAATATGCTGCTGTGAACATTCACATTCAAGTTTTTGTGTGGGAACGTTTATTTCTCTTGGGTGTATACCTAGGAGTAGAATTGCTAGGTCATATGGTTACTCTGTGTTTTGCCTTTTGAGGAAATACTAGACTGTTTTCAAAAGCAGCCACACAATTTTACATTCTCATCAGCAGTAGTTGCTTAGGGTACTAATTTCTCTACATCTTGCCTTCTTATTATCTATTTTTGGGTTATAGCCATGCTCGTGGATATGAAATGGTATCACATTGTGTTTTTTATTTGCATTCTCTGATAACTAATGATGTTGAGCATCTTTCCATGAGCTTATTTGTCATTTGTATATCTTCTTTGGAGAAATTTGGAGAAAATTTATTCAGATCCTTTGCTTATGTTTAAAATGGATTATTTGTTTATACTGATGTGTTCTGAGAGTTCATTATGTATTCCAGATAAACATTCCTTATCAGTTATATGAGTCAGCATTTTCTCTCCTTCCATGGGTTGTCAATTCACTTAATGGTGAAGCACAAAAAATTTTTAATTTTGATGAGATCCAACATCTCTATCTTTTCTTTTGTTGCATGTGCTCCTGTTGCCATAATTAAAAAATCATTGTCTAATCTGAGGTCATGACATTTACTGCTCTGTTTTATTCTAAGAATTTTATAATTTTAGCTCTTACATTTATGTCTTTTATCCATTTTGAGTCAATTTTTGTAGGGAGTCAACTTCAGTCTTTGGCATATGGATATCCTTGCTTCAGCATATACCTTGCATTTTGGGGCTTTTACTTTTTTCCAGAATGTTCTTCTGTCTTTTTCTTGGCTGTAAAATCCTTTGAGTCAGCCCACCTTCTGCTTCTTATGAGATGTGTTTTGACCACCTTAACTTAAAGCAGTTTCTCTCCTTTTAGCTTTTCATGGGTGTGTAATTTTCCTCTCTGCTAGTCAGGAAACTATATCTTATACTCTCTGTAAGCTACAAAGTGTTAACTGACCAGTGTCCCTTTATGCCACTGTCAAAGTCACTGAAAGACTGGAAGATCAATAGATTGTATTTGGTCCTGTAATTCTGACATTTTTTTTTTTTTTTTTCCCAAGTGGGCATGCTGAGTCTTCGTTGCTGTGCTCAGGCTTTCTCTAGTTGCAGTGAGCAGGAGCTAGTCTTCACTGCAGTGTGTGGGCCTCTCATTTCAGTGGTTTCTCTTGTTGCAGCTCCTGAGCTCTAGGGCTCGGGCTCAGTAATTGTGGTGCATGAGCTTAGTTGCCCTGCACCATGGGGGATCCTCCCAGACCAGGGATGGAACTCATGTCCCCTGCATTGGCAGGCTGATTCTTAACCACTGGACCATCAGGAAAGTCCCTCTGAATTCTTAATAGTTGCAGATGTGACTATGTTTGAGATGCAAGAAGTAATCAGAGGTGTCATACCTACTTCATGGCAATATTCTGTAGATCCTTATTGAGAATTGTTAAGAAAATTAAAAATTCTATTATATACTGCATTTTTAAAGAATGACAATATTGACATTTGTTTAAAGCCTTCAGTTCAGTTCAGTTCAGTCGCTCAATCGTGTCTGAGTAATGTAATGTCTCTGCTTTTTAATATGCTTTCTAGGTTCCTCATACTTTTTCTTCCAAGGAGGAAGCGTCTTTTAATTTCATGGCTACAGTTAACCATCCTCAGTGATTTTGGAGCCCAAGAAAATAAAGTCTGTCACTGTTTCCATTGTTTCCCCATCTATTTGCCATGAAGTGATGGGACCGGATGTCAAGATCTTAGTTTTTTCAATGTTGAGTTTTAAGCCAGATTTTTCACTCTCCTCTATGCTGCTGCTAAGTCGCTTCAGTCGTGTCCAACTCTGTGGGACCCCATAGACGGCATCTTAGTTTTTTCAATGTTGAGTTTTAAGCCAGATTTTTCACTCTCCTCTATGCTGCTGCTAAGTCACTTCAGTCGTGTCCAACTCTGTGGGACCCCATAGATGGCAGCCCACTAGGCTCCTCTGTCCCCAGGATTCTCCAGGCAAGAATACTGGAGTGGGTTGCCATTTCCTTCTCCAATGCATGAAAGTGAAAAGTGAAAGTGAAGTCACTCAGTCGTGTCCAACTCTTAGCGACCCCATGGACTGGAGCCTACCAGGCTCCTCCATCCATGGGATATTCCAGGCAAGAGTACTGGATTGGGGTGCCATTGCCTTCTCCGCTCTCCTCTATATTGCTTAGGAAATTGAAATTGTCTTTTTGCTACTGTGTTTGGTTTTTCTTCACATTTCTTATTCTGCTGGACATTCCCTGAGCATGGTACAGTATTAGTCACTGCAGAGGACTTCCCTTCCTCCTCCTTTTCTGAGACATTAGAATGGTCTAGATGATCTAATGGCTGGTTCAGAGATGGCTGTTTTATAATTTCAGTGAGTGGTTTAAAAGGACAATTTCCACAGAATTACTCTCAAAGTGAATGTTTGAATCTAGTATATATCGTGCTGTACATTTTCACAGGTTGTATCCAGCAGCAATTTGTAATAGAGGTGAGATATCTGGTTTCTCAAGGCTAGCCTCTAGGCTAATTAGGTGGGACTGCCTTCCAGATGTGTAAGGTGGTTCCAGACAAGCCCTTACTATTTATAGCTGCTTCTCTGTTGGTGCCAGAAGTCACTTTACTCTCCCCTGAACTCCTTTGGCATTTTCTCTGTCCCACGCTGAGTGCTCTCATCACCTTCCACCACCTGGTGTAGCTTAACTCTAGCTGTCTCCCTCTTTATCTTCCTTCTTGCTCTTCCCATTGTTTGACTCTGGATGTTTGCCCAAGAGATGTGGTAATCACTGGCATTGGGCAGCAAATATTTTAGCTCTCGGTTTTCTGGGCAGGTGATAGGATTGCACTTCCCAGTGCCTTTGGCTGCAAGTTTCCTTTTGTCACAGAAATAATGCATGTCATTTTCAGGTAGGAAGCACTTGATAGCTGGTGCTCAACTCCTGTTCTCATTCTTGTTAACTATGACTGTGTGTTGATATGGTGCCTGACTCCCCTGCTGACCTGCAAAGGACATGTAGCTTGAGCGAAAAATATATTTTTGATGCTTTCAGCACCTGAGAGGTTGGGTTGTTTGTACACGGCATAATCTGGGCTCTTCTTACAGATGCACTAATCCTGTGCTTCCAACGAAGTAGTTGTTCAAATATGGCTGGTGTCGTTAGAGATGTGCTCTGAGTGCAAAACACACACTGGATTTTGAAGACCTAGTATGCAAAATATCTCACTAGTGATTTTTAAGTGTTGTTTATATTTTGAAATAGTATTTTGGGCATATTGGATTAAGGTATATTATTAAAATTAATTTCATGTGTTTCTTTGTACTTGAAAAAGTATCCATGTGTCTTGCATTATTTTTTGTCAAACAATGCTGCAGTGACCCATAAGCTTATTGAAGGCAGGAGCTCTGTCTGTTTTACCCTTATTTTCCCACAGCATCTAACCATGTCTAGGGTATGGGATATGGTAGAATCATAAGTTTAATGAGTAAAATATTTCCCCCTACATATTTAGCTTAAGATTAAAAATAATGCAATCTTCAACATGAACATTATTTGTATTTTGTGTTTAATAATCCCCTCTTTTATTTCCTTTAGCTAAAGAACAAAATCCTTAATCTTTTTTAAACCATCAGAAAATTAAATGATATGTTTATATATATTTATGTTATTTAAAAAAATGTTGCACACTGCAAATATTCTGGGATTATGATTATTAAATACATGTCCTGATCAAATTTTTAGTAAGGTCACTCTTTAGGGCCAGCATTTTCTTATCTTCGTAAAAAGAATCAAGAAGTCCCTGTTTGTTCAGTCATAATGGTGACCTTTATGTACTTTCCAGTGTCATCATCCATGTTATTTATTATATTGACTTGCCCTTTATCTGAGGCCTTGTGCTACAAATCAACAAGAAACAGAAAGAGATAAACAGGGCAGCCCTGAAGGCCTTCTGCAACGTCAGGTGTGGAGGATCCCTCTCGTGAGGAGGCAGGGCTTTTGGTTTCTAGATGAGTGCGATAGATAGCAAAATAGGTGGTGAAAGGGGCCCCTGAGGTTAACACACATCTTTAAAAAAAAAATAAAGGGTGGAGGAAATACCAAGTAACAAAGATGCTGGAGAAAATTTTAAGCGCTTAATAAATTGTAGCTCTTGGCATAAAAATGTGTGAACCTAGCAAGGAGATCCAACCAGTCCATTCTGAAGGAGATCAGCCCTGGGGTTTCTTTGGAAGGAATGATGCTAAAGCTGAAACTCCAGTACTTTGGCCACCTCATGCAAAGAGTTGACTCATTGGAAAAGACTCTGATGCTGGGAGGGATTGGGGGCAGGAGGAGAAGGGGACAACAGAGGATGAGATGGTTGGATGGCATCACTGACTCGATGGACATGAGTCTGAGTGAACTCCGGGAGTTGGTGATGGACAGGGAGGCCTGGCGTGCTGCGATTCATGGGGTTGCAAAGAGTCGGACACGACTGAGTGACTGAACTGAACTGAACTGAGAAGGAATTAGGCTGTTCCATTGGCTAAGGAAGGGGCAAGAGGTGGCATAGGAGATGGGGGGTAGATGGACTGTAGACTAAGGATGAACTTATCCACAAACCAATCTTTATATATGATTTTATTTGCTTAAAATTATATATTATGTGTTGCATGAAAAGACATACAGCTTGTCGCTTACCAAAACACTAGTGATGATTCTCTCTCTGGATGGTGGCTGGATTTCAGGTGCTTTGTACTTTCTTTGTTATACATTGTGAATTTTTCCCCCAAATTAGCATGTATGATTTGTAGAATCAGTAAATAATTTTGTTCAGAATTTTTGCTTTTAGGAGTAACATTAAGACAGAGTTTAAGTACCCAACCCAGAGGTTGCCTATATCATTTGCATTCTGTTGAAACAACTATCAAATTACTATAAATTTAAAAAAAGGAATGAGGGAGGTAGTTGGTGAGGGGAAAATTGGTGAAGGGGATTAAGAGGTATACATCTCCAGTTATATTATAAATAATTCACGGGAATGTAATGTACACCATAAGGAATATGGTCAATAATATTTGTGTGTGGCCAGATGGTTAGGCTAATTGTGGTGGTCATCTCATATATCTCATATATGCATATGTAAATAATTTTATATAATTAATACACCTATATTAATAATATAAAATATTAATTTTATATAATTAACACATGAAACTAACATAATATGGTACATCAACTATAGTTCAATAAAAAAATTAGTAATGTAACAGAAAAAAATTTAATAAGAAATGTATTGAGTGAACACATTCATTTTGGTAATCAAGGAATTTTTAAATACTCACATTTAGGTGCAGTAGTCTCCTTCCTGAATAAGGCTCCAATTGACTTTCTCACTGACAAAGGGAAATAACTGATTCATATCATGGAAGTGTCTTATCTGAAAGTGAACATTTCTTTAGAAGGAAAGAAAATGCTTTTGTAAGATTATAGAGGATTTGGGAATTATGCCATGAGGGCACATGCTGAATAATGTCAGTTTTCAAGGCAGGCTGCCAAGTTTTGTCAAAGAAAGGCAAATATGGGGTTTGTTTTGCAATATCTGGAGAACTTGGAACTCTAATTTCTTGGAAAATCTTTCCAAGATAAATTTAGTGTGAAGACATTCTACTTCAAAAAAAAAATTACATGTAGCAAGAGGAAAAGAAAAACAAAATGTTAACAAGATGTGAGGTGAGAAAAGGTTTTTCTTCCCCTGCAAGAGACTGTGACCCTGTTGAATTCAATTATGTGTCTGACAACCTCAGAAAACATCCTCCTAAGGTTAATTCTACTGAAACCCCTGAGCAAGGGCAAAATAAAGAAATTATCCTTCACAATCAGTTCATTTTTTCCCCATCTTTAAAAATGGGCAAAAAATATGGTGTTATGTATGAAAAACATTCTGAATTATTGGGGGATCTTGAGTCACTTAAACTTTCTGGGTTCTATTTTTCTTATTTATCGAATCTGGAGAATTTGGATTGTAAAACCTGGTATAGTCTTTCCTGGTTTTATTTTATTTTTATTTTTTTAATTGACATATAGTTGATTTACAATGTTGTATTAGTTTCAGGTGTACAGCAAAGTGATTCAGTGATATATATATGTGTGTGTGTATATATGTATATACATGTGTGTGTATACACATACACACACATATATATATACTTTCCAGATTCTTTTCCCTCATAGGTTATTAAATATTGAGTATAGTTTTCTGAACTATACAGCATATGATTCTTTTCAACCCCGTGGACTGTAGCCCACCAGGCTCCTCTGTCGATGGGATTTCCCAGGCAAAAATACTGGAGTGGGTTGCCATTTCCTCCTCCAGGGATCCTTCTGACCTGGGGATTGAACTGGGGTCTCCTGCATGGCAGGCAGATTCTTTACCATCTGAGCCACCAGGGAAGCCCATACTATATAGTATGTTAGTATGTTGTATATTTTATATATAGCAGTGTGTATCTGTTAATACCAAACTCCTAATTTATTCCTGCCCCTGCTCCCCTTTGGTAACCATAAGTTTGTTTTCTATGTCTGTCAGTCTATTTCTGTTTTGTATATTAGTTGATTTGTATCATTATCTTTGGAGTCCACATACAAGTGGTATCATATTTCTCTTTGTCTGGCTTGCTGGTTTTATTTTTAAAAGTAAAACACAATTTATTCTATGATACGTTATATATTCATATACCATTTGATACATATAAGCATAAACTAAAAAAAAAAAACTCAAGGTCAGCTTCTTCTCTTGTGTGGAAAGCATTGTGGGTAACTTTATAACACTGCCCAGAACTATGACCTTTCTCAAAGTCCCTTCAAGGTCAGCTTCTTCTCTTGTGTGGAAAGCATTGTGGGTAACTTTATAACACTGCCCAGAACTATGACCTTTCTCAAAGTCCCTTCAAGGTCAGCTTCTTCTCTTGTGTGGAAAGCATTGTGGGTAACTTTATAACACTGCTCAGAACTATGCCCTTTCTCAAAGTCCCTTCAAGTTATCAGCACATTTTGAAAGCCTTTGCATGATTGTCACAAGAGTCATGATGATTGACAGGAAGAATCCAACCAATTCTGGTTCATGTCTGTGTCTGTAAGATGGCTGTACAGAGAAGGAGATTTAGCAATATTCCCCATTGCAGGGGCAAACATTCCTTGTCCTCAAGTCTTTCTGGAGCCACAATGCTGCTGGTGACACCGCCGCCTGGGGTGGAGGAGCTGCTCAGGTTCTTAAGAAACACATTCTGAGTCTTTGTCCAGAGAGTCCTACCTGCTCTGAGAGGCTCTTAGCCAGAACAGTGCATGCAGGTGTGAACTATGAAGTGACACAAGGCCAAAAATGCATTTTACTCTGAGACTTGGACCTTTATCCCTTCTCATCAACTTGGGAGCTGATGGGAGTCAATCCAGCAGATTATTGAGCAACTCTTGAGTTGAAGGTGAGTGCCAGGTGACCTTGAGATTGCATTGTCCCAAGTTAGGATGCTATTTTAAGAAAAAGTATACATGGTTTATTAACTAATTCTAGATTTATTGAGTGGCTATTATATGCTATGTTTGTGACAACATATATGAAAAAATAAGACTATGTAATTCAATAGAGGGGCTTCCATGATGGCTTAGTGATAAAGAATCTGCCTATCAATGCAGGAGACATGGGTTTGATCCCTGGGTCAGGAAGATCCCTGGAGAAGGAAATGGCAACCCACTCTAGTATTCTTGCCTGGAGCATTCCATGGACAGAGGAGCCTGGCGGGATATAATCCATGGGTCACAAAAGAGTCAGACATGACTTAGTGATTAAATAACAACAACAATTCAATAGAGACTTAAAGGAGATAGTCATTAAGATTGGAATAGCTTCATTGGGCTTCCCTAGTGGCTCAGATGGTAAAGAATTTGCCTGCAATGCAGGAGACCTGGGTTCAGTCCCTGGGTTGGGAAGATCTCCTGGAGAAGAGAAAGGCTGCCCACTTCAGTATTCTAGCCTGGAGAATTCCATGGACTATATACAGTTCATGGGGTCACAAAGAGTCAGAAATGACTGAGCAACTTTCACTTTTTCAGCTTCATTGAAGGGCAAATATTTCCTTCTTGATGAAAAGGAGAAGCTGACCATGAAAAGGTCTGGTGTTGGGATATTTCAGGCAGAGGAAATAGCAAGAGAAAGATGAGGATGAACTCCACATGTTTGAGAAGAAGCAAGGCCAGTAAGGCCAGAGTGCAGTGTGTGCAGGGGAGAATGGCAGGAGTTGAGGTCAGGGACCTGGGTAGGCATGCAGTCAGGTGTACCTTGTAGGGAAAGTTTGGATTTTATTGTAAAAGCAATGAACCATTGGAAGGTATAAACTAGAGAACAACACTTTCTGATTTGTACTTTTTAAAAATGGTTTCTCTTGCTGTTTGGTGGAGAATGGATGGTGGAACAGTAGGAAGAGTGATTGAGAGTGAAAGTCCCTCAGTTGTGTCTGACTCTTTGCGACCCCATGGGCTATACAGTTTATGGAATTCTCTATGCCAGAATGGTGGAGTGAGTAGCCTTTCCCTTCCAGGGGATCTTCCCAATCCAGAGATCAAACCCAGGTCTCCTGCATTGCAGGCAGATACTTCACCAGCTGAGCCACAAGGGAAGCCCAGCAGTACTGGAGTGGGTAGCCTATCCCTTCTCCAGCGGATCTTCCCAACCCAGGAATTAAAATGGGGTCTCCTGTATTGCAGGTGGATTCTTTACCAACTG
The DNA here is from genome assembly GCF_019923935.1 of Bubalus bubalis. Taxonomy (NCBI): domain Eukaryota; kingdom Metazoa; phylum Chordata; class Mammalia; order Artiodactyla; family Bovidae; genus Bubalus; species Bubalus bubalis. The sequence goes on from NC_059158.1 coordinate 138,633,543, forward strand.
AACTATCAGGAAGCCCTAGGGAGAGTGATACAGAGAAGGTGATGGCACCCCACTCCAGTACTCTTGCCTGGAAAATCCCATGGATGGAGGAGCCTGGTAGGCTGCAGTCCATGGGGTTGTGAGCAGTCGGACACGACTGAGTGACTTCACTTTCACTTTTCACTTTCATGCACTGGAGAAGGAAATGGCTACCCACTCCAGCATTCTTGCCTGGAGAATCCCAGGGACGGAGGAGCCTGGTGGGCTGCCGTCTATGGGGTTGCACAGAGTCGGACCTGACCGAAGTGACTTAGCAGCTGCAGCAGCAGCAGGGAGAGTGATAAGGGAGTTCAGTTCACTTCAGTCGCTCAGTTGTGTCTGACTCATTGTGACCCCGTGGACTGCAGCACACCAGGCTTCCCTATTTCATCACCAACTCCCGGAGTTTACTCAAACTCATGTCCATTGAGTCGGTGATGCCATCCAACCATCTCATCCTCTATCATCCCCTTCTCCTCCCACCTTCAATCTTTCCCAGAAGCAAGGTCTTTACAAATGAGTCAGTTCTTCGCATCAGTTGGCCAAAGTATTGGAGCTTCAGCTTCAGCATCAGTCCTTCCAATGAACACCCAGGACTGATCTCCTTTAGGATGGACTGGTGGGACCTCCTTGCAGTCCAAGGGACTCTCAAGAGTCTTCTCCAACACCACAGTTCAAAAGCATCAATTCTTCAGTGCTCAGCTTTCTTTATAGCCCAACTCTCACATCCATACCTGACCACTGGAAAAACCATAGCCTTGACTAGATGGACCTTTGTTGGCAAATTAATGTCTCTGCTTTTGAATATGCTATCTAGGTTGGTCATAACTTTCCTTCCAAGGAGTAAGCAAATTTTAATTTCATGGCTGCAATCACCATCTGCAGTGATTTTGGAGCCCAGAAAAATAAAGTCAGCCACTGTTTCCACTGTTTCCCCATCTATTTGCCATGAAATGATGGGACTGGATGCCATGATCTTAGTTTTCTGAATGTTGAGCTTTAAGCCAACTTTTTCACTCTCTTCTTTCACTTTCATTTAGTTCTTCTTCACTTTGTTTTTCTTTGTGAAAAAGTCTCTTTTTCTTCTTCACCCTTTGCCATAAGAGTGGTGTCATCTGCATATCTGAGGTTATTGATATTTCTCCCAGCAATCTTGATTCCAGCTCGTGTTTCTTCCAGTCCAGCATTTCTCATGATGTACTCTGCAAAGAAGTGAAATAAGCAGGGTGACAATATACAGCCTTGACGTACTCCTTTTCCTATTTGGAACCAGTCTGTTGTTCCATGTCCAGTTCTAACTGTTGCTTCCTGACCTGCATACAGATTTCTCAAGAGGCAGGTCAGGTGGTCTGGTATTCCCATCTCTTTCAGAATTTTCCACAGTTTATTGTGATCCACACAGTCAAAGGCTTTGGTGTAGTCAATAAAGCAGAACTAGATGTTTTTCTGGAACTCTCTTGCTTTTTCCATGATCCAGCGGATGTTGGCAATTTGATCTCTGGTTCCTCTGCCTTTTCTAAAACCAGCTTGAACATCTGGACGTTCACGGTTCACTTATTGCTGAAGCCTGGCTTGGAGAATTTTAAGCATTACTTTATTAGCATCTGAGATGAGTGCAATTGTGCAGTAGTTTGAGCATTCTTTGGCATTGCCTTTCTTTGGGATTGGAATGAAAACTGACCTTTTCCAGTCCTGTGACCACTACTGAGTTTTCCAAATTTTCTGGCATATTGAGTGCAGCACTTTCATAGCGTTGTCTTTCAGAATTTGAAATAGCTCAACTGGAATTCCATCACCTCTACTAGCTTTGTTCGTAATGATGCTTCCTAAGGCCCACTTGACTTCACATTCCAGGATGTCTGGCTTTAGGTTAGTGATCACACCATCATGAATATCTGGGTTGTGAAGATCTTTTTTGTACAGTTCTTCTGTGTATTCTTGCCACCTCTTCTTAATATCTTCTGCTTCTGTTAGGTCCCTACCATTTCTGTCCTTTATTGAGCCCACAAAGTCTTTAGCATAGTCAATACAGCAGTAGATGTTTTTCTGGAACTCTCTTGCTTTTTTGATGATCCAATGGATATTAGCAATTTGATCTCTGGGAGTTAGTATTCCAGTAATCCAAGTGAGAGGTGATTGTGACTCAGGCAGAATTAGTAGTGATTGAGAAAGAGAAAACCGTGTGTGGCTTTAAGACATATTTTAGGGAGGAGCCCACAGGGCTTGTTAATGGATGCTTGTAGGACACTAAACAAAAGTATGACCCAAGGATGATTCCTGTGTTTGGGGCTTGAATAACTTGGTAAATGGTGGTGGTATTTATTGAGGAAGGGGAGACCTAGGGAGGGACTGGTTGGGAGGCATACCAAGAGTTGTGTTTTTACCATTCTAAGCTGGGGCTGCTTATTTGGTATTGAAGGTGAGATGTCAGAGAGGTCTCTTGGGCCTCAATGAAAAGGCCTGGACAGGAGGTTTAAATTTGGGAATCACTGGCCTGAACCTAGTATGAATTGTGAAAGGCTAAATAAAATTGTAAACCAGTCCCTGGGGACTTCCCTGGTTAAGATTGTGCTTCCAATGCAGGGGAGCACAGGTTTGATTTCTGGTCAGGGATCTCAAATCCTACATGCCTCACAGTGGGACCAAATATAAAATAAATTAAAAAAAAAAATTGTGACCAGTCCCAGTGTGTCTATAAACCACATACAATCTTGAGTGTGTCCTAGTTTCAAAAAAAAAAAAAAAAGAAAAGATCTTCTTTATCAAATGATATAGTAATTATTACTCATTACTTAGGCTTTTTGTAGTAGTTGATTATCAAGCAATTAGAATAACTACTTTTATCTGATAATTAGAGTTAATTTGCAAGTGCTGATAATAGGCTGACTCACTGAATAAACAAAATGCACAGCACAAAGTGCCTCTGCCACCGTGTGTACAAAATTCCTTTTCAGGTCTTTTTAGGTTTGTCTGCTGAATTATTGAGTTTAATTCAGACTTTTCGTTCTTTTTCATTGTTAAGCCAATAGCTGTTATCTTCAGTGGTATTGTAGTCTTCCCAAGTGTCTCAGTGATAAAGAGTCAGCCTGCCAATGCACGAAACACGGGTTTGATCCCTGGGCTGGGAAGATCCCCTAGAGAAGGAAATGGCAACCCACTCCAGTATTCTTGCCTGGAAAATCCCATGGACAGAGGAGCCTGGTGGGCTACAGTCCACAGAGTCGCAAAGAGTTGGACAGTGCTGAGCATGGACGTGTGCCAGTGGCCTTGTGCACTTTGTGGGGAATGCTGTTGGTGAAGGTGCTTAAGCCTCCTTCCCCCGGGCATGTTCTAGAAGCTGACTGGCAGACCAGCAGCCAAGAAGCTAGCTGTAGTCAGAGTGATGCCTCTCCTGAGCCAGTGACCATGAAATGTTACATAAATTATTTTGAAATTGTAGTCAAACCTCAGCAAAGTCTGAGTTTTTAATTTCCATTTTAATGATGAGGAAACAGAAGCTTGAGGTCACATGGCTAGTAAATAGCAGAGTCAGGACTCAGATCAGGTCTGTCTAGTTCTAAATTTATTTGCAGCTTTTAATTTGCCAGGCTGTTAAGGTACCAAAATCTGCCTTCATTTATCCCCCCTGTCTTGTTTTCCCCTGTCAACCCTTGTCTTGCTGGCCAACTACCCAATTAGATGCCACCACATTTCTGTCTTTAAAAATGCTCTCCCAAGGTACATGTGCCCATCTCTGCCTGTAGATTTTAAACCCCAGCCCCCATTCCATACCTGCCCTCTCCCCTCCCATGCCTTTCTACTACACTCTGGCACTCTATCTGTTAAACAAAGTTCACATTCTTTAACCTTTCTCTTCCACATATCTTGCACTTTTGCTGAAATTCAGTCTTGGCTTTATTCTAAGTTCCTGAGCCAAATTTATCACTAGTGGTCACTTCTACTTTCTGTGGCTCTCAGTAAGGAACAGGGGTCAGCTAATTTCCTGCTTCCCACTGTCACATCCAGACTAGTATTATTTGTTCACTACCTCTCAAGAACTGTGTTTTAAGCACCACTCTATCCTTGTATACCAAACTTCTTTCATCTTATATTCAATTCACATGTTGTGCTTGCATCTTACTCCATTAAAAGTCTACTTTTGCTGGCTTCCTCTCTTTCTTCTCTCATCTTGAGGACACAGAACACTTATCTGCTGTGCCAATCCCAGTCCTCAGAGAGCTTCAGTTTCTGAAACTTAAGTTTATTTCTATGACATCTTGTTCCTGTAGGCAAAGGCATAACTCCTCATGTGAAATGATCTTCTCAGGCCATATAGGTTATGGTTCTACCTATTCTTAATCTTTTCTTGTATTAAATCTTGGATTTCTTCCACTGGAACAGCTCCTTGCCCGATTCATTGCCTTGACATGTCACGTTGGCCTCATCTGCCTCCCTATCCATAGGACCTTTTTGCTTGCTATTTAAACTTGGTTCTTGTTACCTTTATGGACTTCAGGCTTTGTTCCCTGTGTCCTATTTTATTTGCTTTGTAAATTACCAATTCAGACTAGATTCTACCATCTGATTTCTCTATTCTTGCTCTCACATTACTGAGCTTAAAAAAAAAAAAAAGTCTTATGACTGATTTTATTTTAACATTTTAGCATATAGCTCCAAATCCCATGGTTAGTTAAATCAGTGACTCAGTAACATCATTAAAGAACTGGGATCTTTCCATCCTCCCTCCGCAGGATTGATCCTATTAGGTCAGTTTCAGTATGACTAGTTATCGTCCTGATTGCATGACAGCTGGTGCAGTTCCAGGGGCCATCCAGAGATAAGACAGCAGAAAAATTGGTCTGATTGATCTTGCCATGAATATCACCTCCTCAATTAGACCTTTGGCTCCATTGCTTTCTCATTGCTAATTAGCTCCCAACTGATTTCCCCAGTGGGACTAGTCTGAGTCTTTTCCAATCCTAATCATGGTAAGCCCTGTCTACTTTTTTTATTTTTTGCCTCAAATTTTTCTCTCATATGTGTTCCAATTGCTCCTTTGCTATTGTCCCACCCATTCACTCCATTTTGCCTACCTTGATAAGTGACTCTTCCTGAAACCTGGTGTGGAGCATGCTACATTTTGTTCAACCCATTTTTAGAGGCCTTCAAGTTCAGACTCCTTCATGTGTGGCATTCAAGGTCTAGCATGACTTGGCCCGATCCTGCATTTTCAGTCTTAATTTCCACTATTTCTGTTTATGTTCCCAGTGAGCAAATCAAACTGGAAATCTCTGGCCATTCCTTCAATGCTACCCAGATTTTCCCACTTCTGTCATTGTTCCCTTTACTGAAGAGGACTTGCCCTCAGCTCTGCAAATGAAATTACTACACACTTTAAAGTGTAACTCCAGTGTCGCTTATTGTAGAAGCTTTCTTCATTTCCCAAGAGGAAATGGTTTTTATGAATTTTGAAGTCAATTATCTTAGGTCATTTTTAATTTTGGATGATTATTTTATATTCCTCCTCTATTAATTGCTCTTCAGCCTTAGTTTTCAATGTTTTCCACTGGTATCATTTGAACAATTCTTCAAGTACTTGGTATTTGGTTATTTTAGTTGTTATTTAGACTTTTATCAGGCCTCTGATCCTTCCTAAGTTAAAAGTATCTGTTATGTGCTTAGAGGACATCCGGCTTTGGGGCCCTTTGGGACTGCACATAATTTTTCCTGGAAAAAACCCAAACGCTGTAGTGAAAATTGTTTCCCTGGGTATTTAGTTCTATCGATATGTGTTTTCAATTTTAATATAGTGTTTTAGTTAAGGAACAGCAAAAAAGATGTAAACAAGTTATCACCAAGCTAACATTGAGGTACTGTTTTTTCTAATGTCACCTAACTTTATTGATTCTACCTTTAAAATAACTGTGATATCCCTCTCCTTCTCTCCAATCCCACCGCTGATGCCGCATTTCTGACCCTCACCACCTCTCTCTGCCACCAGTTTCTTCCCACTGCTATCTGTCCCCAGCGGAGTTGTCTCCATCCAAAACAAAGTGGTGATACCACTCCTCTGCTTATAAACATTTTCTGATTCTCTGTTGCTTCTAGAAGTTCAATCCAAATTCACCTGTGGGATCCTAAGATCCCTTTAAGTTCCCAGTTGCCTTCTCCAGGTTCACCTTTAACACTTATTCAGCTGTCTCTCCTGTCCTGGTGATGCTGAGAGTTTCACTGCTCCCAGAAAAGCCCATGATCTTCTGAGGCCTGCCTGAAATATCCTGCTTACTTCTTAGCTTGGCCAGTTCCCATTGATCATTTAAAACAAGCTCAAATATTGCCTTGTCTGTGAGGCTTTTCCTGACATCATCAGAGTTGCTGCTTTTCTGTTTTCCTATACCATTTGCTCATCCATTTATTCATCCTCATATTGAAATCCAGGCTGTGAAAAATGCTAAAAAATGACACGTAAGTCCTTCCACATGGTTTATAAGAGGTTGTGCAGGGAAATGTACAATAAACAGGGAAATGACAATACACAGGGAATAGAAGGGATGACATTTGAGAAATCTCCATGAACTAGATAAGAAATACTTAGAAAGAAATACTAAGACTGATTAGATGTGGTGAAATGCACAAAGTGGAAGACAATAGCCCCTACATTTCTGTCTTGAGACACAAGAGATATGTGAACACCAATGGAGATAGAAGTAAAAGGGAAAAGCAGTCCAGGTGAGAAATATTAGCTCAATTTTAAGATGCCTCTAGGATATCTGAGTGGTCCTGTCTAGCACACAACAGGGTATATGGATCTCATCCATCCCAGAGTTCAGATGGAATATATTTTGTGGAGATTCCAACACATAAAATGGCAGCTGATGTCTGGAAGCCTTCTGAACATACAGGTACTTGATTTATACCTTTCTTGTGTTTCCATACCATATTGTAACATAATTATCTGTTGATGCCTTGGTTCTGCTGTAAGGACACAGACTCACTTATTAATTTGTCTTGTATGTATCTTGTCACTTTTTATGCTTTGTGCATAAAATTTCAATTGAGGAAATGACTATATGAGTTCATTCAGCTGTGCCGTAATGATGAGTGAGAGAAGAATGTAACAATTTATTTAATAAATAATTTATTGAGCACCTTTTGTGTACTGGCAGTGTCCTAGACACTGGAAAGATAGAAAGGAAAATAACAGTGAGGGGACAATAAGAGAGAAAATTAACAAAATAATGTCTGATAATAGCTAATACTATGGAGTTTTAATTAAGTGTTAGGCTTTATTTAACATGGATTTAAAATGTTAATCCTCACAAAATCCTGTAATGTAGGTGGTATTAAATCCTATGAGGGGGATTAAGCAGGGTGATATGGTGGCAAGTGACTTGGTTTGGTTAGAATGGTCAGAGAGGGTTCTCTGAGGTTATATTGAGCTAAATTGTGAAGGAGCCAGCCATCAGGGGATCTGGAGGAGGGATGTTCTAGTTTAAGCAAAATTAAACATTTTCTTTTTTTTTCTTTTAATGTTAAAAGACTAAAGACTTTTCTTATGCATTGAAGTTGCATTTGCTCAACTTCAAATACACTACACCTCAAGCCAACTACAATCAATCAGACCAACAGTAGTTCTTCTTATACAATGTAAGGTTAGGGCAAAAGAACCTCTGGATGGGGAGTAGGGAATTACACCTCTTTTCCAACTGTAATATGTAATGAAGTTTATCAGAAAATTTATATGAAAACAAATGTAAAGAAATGATTCTGATTTCAAAGTAGACTAGGTTTGGAAACACGACTGAAAAGAGAAAAATCATAGAGGCATGCCTGCTTTGCCTGCTCACCTGCTCAGACTAAATTATTAATGAGAAAGTTCTCCATAACAAGCAATTTTAAGTCATCCATTTTTAATTCATTTTCCCCTCTTCTACATAGGTATTTTGCAAATAAATCATATTGACACATAGCAGTTACTTTTTGTCCATCATTTAGGGGAACCCTGAAGACAAGTAGCTAGAATTCTACCTTTATTTTCCTTCCTATTCTCATATGGAGTTTTTAATGAGACTGTGATGGCTAAAGGGAGAAATTCTTTGAAGGCCTGATATGTGTGTTCTTGAAAGAAGCCTCTACTTTCAAGAATGAGTTTATCCATAATAATCAATTAAATAAATCCATGTAGAAAGACCTTTCAAACCGTGGGCATGATGGAGAAATTAGTTCCATAGTATACGAAAGAGGTTGAGTAGGGATCTTCTGATTCAGTTGCCCTACTTTACAAATGAAGAAAGGCCGAGTGTCTTTCCAAAGTCATAGCCTCGAAGTGATTGTGTTCTGGGTAGCATTTCTTGTCAGACTTGTGTATTTGCCTAGAACCTTGCATTTATAATCTTACCTATAGATTTTAATAATTTTAGATTAAAAAGTCTGTAATATAGTTGTAAATTTTGGGTTTAATTGTATTCTTTTGTCTCAAGGAATAATAGCTTAATTTATATGAGCAGTTTGTACTTAACCACTAGAAAGTAAAAACTCATATCCTATTTGACATTAATTAATGAAGCAACTAATTTCTCCTTGAATTTTTATTAAAAGTGATATCCTTTGACCAGTGGAATTGGCACATATATTGTATTAGTCAGCTTGGACTGCCTTAAAAAAATACCATAAACTGGGTGACCTAAATGATAGAATTATTTTCTTACAGATTAAGGTGCTAGCAGAATTGGTTTCTGGTGAGCTCTGTCTCTGTGAATTACAGATGGCTGCCTTCTCTCTGTGTGCCCACATGGTCTTTCCTTGGTGTGCATGCAGAGGGCTAGCAACTGAGCTCTCTGGTGTCTTTATTATGACTGATCCTCTGGGATCAGGAGCCCCCACCTCATGACTACATTTATCTTTAATTACTTCCTTTAGAGGCCCCATCTCCAAATATAGCCACATGGGAGTTAGGGCTTCAAAATATGAATTTAGGGATGCGGGTGTACAAATATTCAGTCCATAGCATATAAAGAGATCTAAAACTGACAAAATAAAATGACAATGAACATTAAGTGGCCCTGTATATTTCTTCCATCTTTCACATTATTTCCACTTCCATTGATGCCCAAACACTATGCAAATTTAAGTGCGTGATCCCAGAGAATAGTTAGGAATTTGCTGAAGAACATAGAGAAAGCTTTACTTTTTTCTTTTTTTAACAACTTAGGCAAAACATTTATTAGCTTTGCTGTTCTGTAGTTTCCCTGGGCTCAGCTGCATTGTTTGCACTGGGTCTCATATACAATGCTAGTCATATAGCAGATGGTGCTAGAATTAATCATCTGAGGCTTGATTGGTATGGATGATCCAAGTTCATTTCTTTACTAAAATGTATGGTGCCTCCACTCTTACATGTGGTGGTTTCTCTTTCTCTCCCTCATCTCAACATATAAAGTGCCAGAATAGCCTGGACTTCTCACTTGTAGAAAACTGAAATATCAAGGAGATATAATTCTGTTATCTGATTTTAATCTTCATTGTCTTTGAACTGTTGTTGTTCCATTGCTAAATTGTGTCCAACCCTTTGTAACCCCATGGACTGCAGCATGCCAGGCTGGCTTCCCTGTCCTTCACTGTCTCCTGGGGTTTGCTCAAACTCATGTTCATTGAGTCTGTCATGCCATCCAACCATCTCATCCTCTGTCAATCCCTTCTCCTCTGCCCTTAATCCTTCCCAGCCTCAGGATCTTTTCCAATGAGTCAGCTCTTCGCATCAGGTGGCCAAAGTATTGGAGCTTCAGATTTAGAATCAATCCTTCCAATGAATATTTAGGGTCTATTTTCTTTAGTATTGACTGGTTTGATCTCCTTGCTGTCCAAGGGACTCTCAAGAGTCTTCCAGCACAAAAATTCAAAAGCATCAAATCTTTGGCACTCAGCCTTCTTTATGGTCAAGCTCTCACATCCATATATGACTACTGGAAAAATCATAGTTTTGACTATACAGACCTTTGTCAGAAAAGAGATGTCTTTGCTTTTTAATAGGCTGTCTAGGTTTGTCATAGCTTTTCTTCCAAGGAGCAAGCGTCTTTTAATTTCATGTCTGCAATCACCTTCTGCAGTGATTTTGGAGTCAAAGAAAATAAAATCTGTCACTGTTTCCACTTTTCCCTCATTTATTTGTCATAAAGTGATGGGATCGGATGTCATAATCTTTTTTTTTTAATATAAATTTATTTATTTTAATTGGAGGCTAATTACTTTACAATATTGTATTGGTTTTGCCATACATCAACATGAATCCATGATCTTAGTTTTTTGAATGTTGAGTTTCAAGCCAGCTTTTACACTCTCCTCTTTCACCTTCATCAAGAGGCTCTTTAGTTCCTCTCTCCCTGATCACTGAGCTGGTAAAGAATCCACCTACAATGCAGGAAACTCTGGTTTGAATCCTGGGTTGGGAGCATCCCCTGGATAAGGGATAAGCTACCCACTCCAGTATTCTTGGACTTTCCTGGTGGCTCAGCTGGTAAAGAATCTGCCTGCAATGCAGGAGATCTGGATTCGATTCCCGACTTGGGAAGATCCCCTGGAGAAGGGAATGGCTACCCACTCCAGTATTCTGGCCTGGAGAATTCCATGGACTTATAGTCCATGGGGTCGCAAGGAGTTGGATACGATTGAGCGACTTTCACTTTCACTTTTCTGCCATTAGTGATATCAACTGCATATCACTACAATCTGAGATTGTTGCCATTTCTCCCAGAAATCTAGATTCCAGTTTGTGCTTCATCCAGCCTGACATTTCACATGATGTACTCTGTGTATACGTTAAATAAGCAGGGTGACAATATACAGCCTTTATGTACTCCTGTCCCAATTTTGAACCAGTCTGTTGTTCCTGTCTGGTTTTAACTGTTGTTTCTTAACTCACATTCAGGTTTCTCACAACACAGGTAAGCTGGTCTGGTATTCCCGTCTCTTTAAGAATTTCCCACACTTTGTTGTGATCCACAGTCCAAGGCTTTAGCATAGTCAGTGAAGCAGAAGTAGATGTTTTTCTGGAATTCTTTGAACTATTTTACACTCTGTAAGTTGCAGTAACTGATAGCAATGTAAAATAATTCTTGTTTATAGACACTTAAAACTGGCATAGGATTATTTTTGTTGTTACTCTACTAAACAAAGCAGTCTCAGGGCCTGTCTACATTCAAAGACCTGGAGAAATTAACTCCTCCTCTTGATGGGATTATCAAAGTCACATTTGAAAATAGCATGTGGAATTGAAGGTAATTTTATAGGCATCCTTTGGAAAACAGTCTGCTGCAATGTATTTCAGCAACCCTCTGACTTAGACACTATTCGTTAGTATTTTACTGATCCTATTTGTTATTATTTTATTGATCCTGTGGTATAGAATTTATTAGATTTTTTAAGAGTAGTCATATAAATTCATTAAAGAAAATAGAGCATTATTGGCTTTAAATTCTCAAAGAAAGCCACAGTCAAAGAAAGCTTTACTTTTAACTGTCTCTAAATTTCCCCAGTGGAAACAAACAAAATGTCCTTCAATGGATGAATGGATAAAGAAAATGAAGTATGTACATATATATACATGCACACATACAATGGATTATTGTTCAGCCTTAAAAAAGAAAGAAGTACTGGCATATGTGACAACATGGATGAACCTAAAAGACATTATGCTAAGTGAAATAAACTAGTTACAGAAAGACAAGTACTGTACGATTTCACTTATGTGAGGCATCGAAAATATTAATAGTTAAGTTGGTAGAAGCAGAGAGTAGAAAGGCCATTCCCGGGGGCTGGGCGAGGGAGAAAGGGGAGGTTGCTCTTCAATGTTATATAAGTTTCAGTTATACAAAATGAGTAAATTCTAGAGATCCATTGTTGTGCAATGTTGTGCGCCTATAGTTAATGATACTGTATTATGCACTGAAAAATTATCAAGGGCAGGTTTTGTGTTAAGTTCTTATCACAATAATAATTTAAAACACCTTTCCCATGCCCTCATGCTTTCTAAGAAATCTTTTTTTTCAACTTTTTGATGTCTTTCTGTTTGTTTCATCTGATACTTGGCCAACTCTTGCCAATCTCCTGTGGTTTAATCCAAATTATGTTTCTAGAATTTTATAGGTCTCCCAAATTTGAAAACTACTGACTATTCTGAATCATGATTAGCTATTGGCTTCCCTGGTGGCTCAGAGGTTAAAGCATCTGCCTGCAATGCGGGAGACCTGGGTCCGATTCCTGGGTCGGGAAGATCCTCTAGAGAAGGAAATGGCAACCCACTCTAGTATTCTTGCCCAGAGAATCCCATGGATGGAGTAGCCTGGTGGGCTATAGTCCACGGGGTCGCAAAGAACCGTATATGACTGAGCGACTTCACTTTGACTTTCATGGGACTCTCACAAGTATAGACTTTAATGTACACATCATATTTTAAGTGGGCCTTACCACTGTTTTGGTTCCTTTTGTGATGTGAATATGAGGTAGCCTGAGCTGTTGAGACAGTAGCTGTGATCCAAAGACATGAGCTGAGTGACTTGACCAGGATAATACAAGCCAGAATTGGAAACTTGAATGAACTAGCTTCTGTCCTTAGCTACAAGTCAACCAGCTTCTCTTAAGAAAAGGAGAGCCTCAACAATTTGTTAATTCAATACTTTTAAATATTAGTATTTTTCCACTAATTGTTTAACTTGTCTATTTTTTAAAGTATGATCTTTCTCTTAGCTTAATGGTGGAGTAATTTTAAAGAAAAAGTATTAAAAAATTGACTTACAAATTAACCATTTTGATAAAATAGATTTTGGTTCATCAGTTCAGTCACTCAATCGTGTCCAAGTCTTTGTGACCCCATGGACTGTAGCATGCCAGGCTTCCCTGTCCATCACCAACTCCTGGAGCTTGCTCAAACTCATGTCCATCGAGTTGGTGGTTCATAATTTATAAAATACTTTTCTTCCCTGTTGTACTTCTATTCAAGTGAGGAGTTAGGGAGGGCAGTGACTATTTGCATTGTACTTATAAAATGGACTTGCCCAGGAGCTCCTTGTAAGAACAAACTCCTTATTTTATTTAAATTACAGTTACAGATATATGGTGGCGCTAGTGGTAAAGAACTTGCCTGCCAGTGCAGGAGATGTAAGAAATTCAGGTTCAGTCCCTGGGCTGGGAAGATCCCCTGGAGGAGGGCATGGTAACCCATTCCAATATTCTTGTCTGGAGAATCCTATGGACACAAGACACTGGCAGGCTATAGTTTATTGAGTCACAAAGACTTGGACACAACTGAAGCAACTTAGCATGCACAGATACATAAGTGAATATATTTGTTCATTTATTTAAAATTTACTTAGCAGTTAGTAAAATTGGGTTTTGAGGCTTACACAAGAATTTTCTGTGAAAGACTTAACTGGCACAGAACTTGCCGTATGGAAAGGATAGAATTTCTGTTAGTTGTTGCTTTTACCATTATTGCTGGACCTTGTGCTAAACACTGAAGATAGAAAGAGGATGAAAAGACACTATTTCAAAGGGATCAAAGGCTGGTGAGAGACCTGGAGGGATGTGGTTAGAATTACCATTGTTCTCTGAAAATAGAAGTTCTGCTATTTTGTAGGTTGGATTGAAAGCCATCTGCCAGTTTACCCTCCAGGTCTGTGTAATTAGTCTTTAAAGTAATATGCAGATCTACAAAATGCATAAAAGATTATAGAAGGATGAATAAAGTGTAATATTTTCATCATGAAGTACCATTAAATCCCAGAATCTTCTAGTTAAAAAGGTTAACTATGCTTCCCAGGTTTTTCATTTTATCAGTTGCATCTTTTATATCCCTTCAAGGGAAGCATAACTGGAACACGACTACCAGTTGTATTTATATTAAGCTTCAACTAGTTGGTTATCAAAGTACAAATCTTGCTTTGCTGAGGAACTTTTTGGATTTGTTTTTATTAGTGTAGTGATTAAGCAGATCTGTGGAAAATGGGTACTTTCCAACTTCTTGAAATATAACATGTTTTAATGGTTTGTTTCAACATGTTTTACTTCCTATGTTTCAGTAATTAAAGGCATATTACTGATTCAAAGACAAAGACGCTCTTTTAAATTACTGGATTAATTTTATATTTGTCCCTTATAGTAATTTGTAATTAGAAAACTTTGGTTATCTTAAAAACATTTGAAACTAATTTTTCTTAGCAACTAAAATAGCAATGTTCGAATATGTTACAAATCCTTCAATGGTGACTGGCTCTGGTTTTCAAGGAAGTTAAAGCACATTACTACCTTAAAAGTCAGAGACAGTAGGTTGGACTTCACAAATGAACTAAGATCCACTGAAAACATTTTCACTATTAAGGAAATGCATTTAAAAACCCATTTAAATATGGTTTATTTATCAGATCCTCAATAAAAAGAGTATCATGTTCATAATTTCTTCGTGATAAATATTTGATTTTTAAAAAAAATAATGGAGTTCTTTCCTTTTAATGATTGTCTCCTGGGTGTCCATAACACTGACTATTAAGTTTGCAAAATAGATTTGTATTTCAAATTTAAGCCCAAGAGAAGGTAAAACGTGTTTCTGGTGATATTGTTTGTAGTGAGAGAGTAGGAAGTCCCAGCGAAAATGCCAGAAAAAAAATGATTTATCTGTTCTACAAAAGTCTACTGTATTAGAAAGGGGCCTGTGATTAGTTCATTGGCTTCTTCTACCTAAGGCTTTATACATAAAATTTATAGGCTCAATCAAAAGCAAAAGGATAGTGAATGGAATTTAGTCTTACGCTTCCTGTTGCATGATTCATTCAAGCTAAATTTTTTCATACTCACTTTCATTATGAACATTTTTTAATGAAAGTTTAATGAGTTTCTATATCTCAGATTAGCTCAGGAATTTTTGGAGACATTCAGAAATTCCTGAGTATACCACATGGGCAGCTGAAAGCTTTGGTGGAAAGAAAAGGTAGGGTCAGAGAAACCTAGGAGAAATCCTAGCTGTCATTCACTAGCTGTGTAACTGAGCTGGTTTATTAAAGGTTGCAGAATCTCAATTTCTTCACTTGTAAAGTGGGAAGCAAAATAAACCCCTCATAGGGTTGCCTTGAGAAGAAAGCAAACTCCATTGTGTAAAGCATCTTGCAGTATTTCCTTAGTTTCCTTGGCATCCTTTATCATAAAAATAATTCTTCAAAAATTCAGTATCAGATGATATTGACTATAGCTCACAGAATGAAGTGAATAAATAGCCCAACACAGGGGTTGGTAAATTGTGGCCTTCTACCTTTTCAGTAAATTACAGTTTGATCACAGCACAGTGTACTCACTCAATTAGGTGTAGTCTGCGGCTGCAACATAGTTGTGACAGAGAGCCCTGTGACCCATAAAACCTGTAATATTTGCCTCCTGACCTTCTACAGAAATAATTTGCCAACCCCTGATTGCTTAATCGAGATTATGGAAAGCCCACTTTCAGTGAGGCGCCATGGGCGTGGACCACAGGATTACTTAGCTATTCTTGGGGTTAACTAGAGAAGTCTAAGGGTTCTCTGTGATTAAATGGCAACCCACTCGAGTATTCTTGCCTGGGAAATCCCATGGATAGAGGAGTCTGGCAGCCTACAGTCCATGGGGTAGCAAAGAGTTGGACACGACTGGGTGACTAAAACCATAAAACCATCCCTGGAATAGTTGAGAATAAGAAATCTAGGAACTCCAGAAGTGGACTTGGATAGGGCTGAAACTGTTCTTGTGGTTCAGTTTCAGAGCAAGGACTGATGAGATCCTAGTCCATGGACAGATACAGCATCCCCGCTCTATCCTTTATCAGCCTATAGCTATGGAAATTGCTCAGAGCTTTCGTCACAGTGTGGATTCTGTCATTCTTAACAGGTTTTTGTGTATCATTCTGAGTCCTGAGTTGCAAGATTCCCACCAAGCACCTATCTAGAGACCCTGAACTGAGTAGATTTTGCCTGTTTATTTGAGTGGATGCTTCAGGGGCCAGAAGAGATTAAACTCTGTGTATGTGCTACAAATTACCTGAAGGTTTGATACCACATTTCACTTAATTTAGTATAATAATTTTTGTAGATGTAACATTTAACATCAGAACAAATTGTTGGCCTCTGAGAAGTCTTTTTTCATTATTATTATTATTATTTTACCATAAGTGATATTCAGTTAATCTCAAAGTCTGATTTTTTTCCTGAATTGGTCTTTGGGGAGTTAGACAATATAATATCACCCCTGAGGGCTGTTTAGTGCTTTAGAGTTTACAAAGTGCTTCCATTTATACAATTTCATTCAAATATCAGCATCAGCCTACAAGTTAGAACTGTTGGAATTATCCATATTTTACTGATGATGAAACTTAGTTTCCCAAAAGGTAAGCTGCTTGCCTAAAGCCATATAGCGCTGAAGAATGAAACAGAGACTTGAATTGGTCTTCTGACTTTACATCCTGTGTTTCTTTTGCTATGTCATTTTGTCTGATGTTCCCTTTCAGCCCGATTTCTTCAAAAATGGGTAAAATATAAAATCTTATTAGTTTATAAAACAAGCATACAGAGAACACATACAGAATTTTGTATAAGAAAGCAAGAAAGGAAGGTCATTTAAACCTGAGGTTGCAAACTGTTGGGCCATAGGTTTCATCTGGCCCACAGATGTGTGTGTCTTCTCCAACACCACAGTTCAAAAGCACCAATTTTTTGGCACTCAGCTTTCTTTATAGTCCAACTCTCACATCCATACATGACTACTGGAAAAACCATAGATAGCCTCGACTAGACGGACCTGTGTTGGCAAAGTAATGTCTCTGCTTTTTAACATGCTGTCTAGGTTGGTCATAACTTTCCTTCCAAGGAGTAAGCATCTTTTAATTTCCTTACTACTGAAGAATAACAGAACAGCAAGAGCATAGGGATAAGTCAAGAAAGCATGCACAGGTTTTTAAAAAACTTTATTTTTGTTTTTGGTTGTGCTTGGTCTTCACTGCTGCAGGAGGGCTTTCTCTAGTTGCAATGAGTGGGGGCTACTCTCTAGTTATCGTGTTGGGCTTCTCATTGCGGTGGTTTCTCTTGTTGCAGAGCTTGGGCTCTAGGTAGTTGCAGTACGTGGGCTTCAGTAGTTGCGGCTTGTTGGCTGTAGAGTGAGGGCTCAGTAGTTGTGGCACATGAACTTAGTTGCTCCATGGCATGTGGAATCTTCCCAGACCAGGGATTGAACCCACATCCCCTGCATTGGCAGGCGGATTCCTATCCACTGTATCACGAGGGACTGTATCACAGTTTTTAAATAAATTGATAATGTTTCAGGTCTGCTATATATATATTTTCTATTTGTGCCACATGAGTCATGTGTCAAATATTTCATTATCAGGCTATGGTTTGTAGGTTTCAGTTCAGAAAACATCATGTAAATTGAACAAATGGGTTTGTTTTCCATATTGGAGAAATTGGTTGGAGGGTGCATTTTTGAATGGATTTCAACACAGAGACTGAGTTTCAGTTTTAGGAACAGAAATTTGTTTTAATGGAAACATCATCAGGCATGTGATAAATGTCTCCTTTATGAAAGACTTCCTGCTACATAATACTGTATGTTAAAGAGGGAAAGAGAGTCTGAGAGACCAGGGAGAGGAGTGTAGACTGGGGTCGACAGGCAGTCTGTCAGAAGGAGGAATAGGCAGAGGCCAAGTGAGCGTGGGGGGTTTAAAGGAACTGATGGCTGGGACCTACTCAGAGGTAGGAAAGGGTGTCAGTTATACAAATGGGCTGAGTGAAGCAGAGTGCTTATCACTTATTTTTCCTGAAATGTAATTTCTAGGATGGATTATATAGTGCAACCCCAAAGGGATAAATTATATCCTATCAAATAAAGCAACTAACAGGGGGACTTTTAGAAAATTACTGTAATAAACCAAGACTCGTTAGCATTCTTTTTTGAATGAATCTTTAAAATGCATAAAACAAAATGTTAGATGAATACATTTCCAGACAGTTATGATTGCTGTTCTTGTTATTATTCAATAATTATTTATGACAGTTTGCTATGTGTAAGATACATACTCAGCAGTGTGAATACTAAGCAGTGGAACATCCAATAATAGAATCACTAGTCCCCGTCTTTGGACTGCTTTCAACCCAGTTGGGCAGTTAAGACAGGAAGGTTGGAAAATTCTATACAAAACAAGCCCATGTGAGGCAATGTTTTGGCAGTTTAGGGAAAGAGTCAGTACTTCTCTTGGCTTGATCTGGAGAAGGACTTTCTGAAGGATGAGAACTAGGGATTTGCACTAGACCTTGAAGGATGAGTAGGATTTGAAATACCAAAGGAATGGTAGAAATTTCTTTAGAGTGAGCTAATGGCAGATCAAAGGCCCAGCAGCAGTGAGCTTATAAGACGAATGTGACTGTGGTTCATGAACTTCCTGGCAGAGTGGAAGAGAGAGCTGGCCCATTAGAGGCTACCAAATTGTGAAGGGCCTTGACTGCCTGGCTAGAGAATTTGTTGATCAAGGGAGCTTGGTGCCATGATTAAGGTGTTCATTTAAAAGTGTCTGGGAAAGGATAACTCTCAGTGGAACTTGTAAAATGCCTTTGTTAATAGTTGTAATTTAGAAGACTGTTTGCTCAGGAGAGAATCCAAACCTTTCTAAATAGAAATAACTCTGAGACTCTCACTTGGAGTTTACTCGGAGACTCCCCAAGGCATAACATACGATGTGCAGAGACTAGTGTACCACATGAAGGACAAATGTGCAGGGCAATGTCTACCAGGAAAAGAATACAGTTGGAGAATCTTAGTTTGTTAAAGATAGTGTGGGTCTGGATTGGTATTTTATTGTCAGTCTCTGCATGTGCCTGTGGGAGTTACCTTATATTGGAATCCTGATAAAGTCTCTCACAGTACAGGGCACTCATTCAACTACTTTATTTTGAACAGCAAAGTACTATTTGGGGAAGACACATTAGACTGAAATGACCTCAGTCAGTGCTATTTTTATTTGCCCACAGAGGTGTGCTGACATGATGAGTAAAAAAGGAGGCAAAGAAATGCAATACAGTTTCTGGTATTATTCCTGGAGGTATGAGTTTGCAATGGCAGGTGCTGCATATAATTTTAACCATGCCTTTTAAAGCAGTATGGTAGGTATTTATATTGTGGGTACCAGAAATGTATACCTCAAGACAGAAGGAAATAGCTTTCTAACTTAATATGACTGGAAAGTCATGACTTGTAGTAAAATTTCCAGTGAGGGTAGATTCAGAAAATGTTGCTAACAATTTAGACATATGTGAAGATGTGATTTTTAGAAAGCTGTTTGATTACTTAAAGTTTGCACAGAACTGGAGAGTCCAGATATAACTGTTCCATAAGAATTGCAATATTCCAAAATTAATACATAATTCTGTAGGATGTGCATTTTAAAACATAGGCAATTAAATAACTCATATAACCATTAGGTTTGAACAAGTATTTATCATGGAGGGTCATCATAAAGCAACTTAATTTTTGTCACTTGCTGTTCTTTGAAGTTTATTCTGTGCTTCTACTGATTCTTCTTGTTCTTGTTTGAAGTTTAGATATAGCCTCATGCCTCTCCTCGTCACTTCCGCTTCCTCTGGAAGGTCATGAGACACAGTCTTTGTTAATAATTCCTGATTTATCTCAAACTTTCCTGTTACCCCAGGGCAGGGCTGTTGGAAGCTGGCCATCTATAGTGGGGGGAAGCTGGGATGCTTGTGTCTTTCCCACTCAGTGCTTCAGTTTCTCCTCTTCAGCACGCTTGCTAACCTTAAAGCATGGTGGTTTGTGTCATCAGAGAGAAGAGAGGTTGGGCAGGAAAGTACTCACTATTTTCCGTGGGTTCTGGAAACCTCTCTGTCACTGGAGATGACTCAATTTTACTTTCTTACGTGGGTAACAGCACTTCTCCTGGCCTATGGCCTTAAGATGTTTTGCTGGCTCCTAGGCTTCTGGCTGTACACATCAGGGTCCTTTTGTTGAGGTCTTTCACTTGGTTATCAGCATTCTTTAAAAAAAAAAATGTGGTAAATATATATATGTAACATAAAACTTACCACTTTAACCATTTTTAAGTGTACAATTCTGTGGCATTAAGTACATTCCCATTGCAGTGTTGCTACCATCATCATCCATCTCCAGAAGTTTTTAGTCTTTCCAAACTGACTGTGTACCCATTAAACACTAACTCCCTGTTTCCCCTTTCCCTGGTCCCTGGTAAGCACTATTTTACTTTCTGTTTCTATGAATTTGATTATTCTGGATGCCTCATATCAGCAGAGCCAAATACTGTTTGTCCTTTCATGACTGGCTTATTTCACTGCGCATAATGTCCTCAAGGTTCTTCTATGTTGCAGAAAGTGTCAGAATTTCTTTCCTTTTTAAGGCTGAATAATATACCATTGTATGAATATACCACATTTTGTTTATCCATTCATCTATTGATGGACACCAGAGTGCCTCCACCTTTGTCTGTCGTGAATAATGCTGCTATGTACATGAGTATACAAGTATCTGTTCAAGTGCTTGCTTTCAGTTTTTTTTTTTTCTTTTTAAATGTGCTCAGAAGTAGTTTGTGGGTTGTATGGTAATTTTAATGGTAAAACTTAAATGTTTAAGTTTTTGAGGAATCGTTATACTGAACTCCATAGCAGCTACACCAATTGATGTTGTGAAACAGTGGTGTACAAGAGTTCCCCACCAACACTTGTTATTCATCACTTATTTTTAACAATAAAAAATCCCAGTGGGTGTGAAGTGGTGTCACATCAGGTGGTTTTGATTTTTGATTTGCATTTTCCTAGTGACTAGTATTGTTGAGCAGCAATTTATGTAGTTATTTGCCATTTGTATTTCTTCTTTGGAAAAATGTCTATTCAAGTCCTTTGCCCATTTATTTATTTATTTTTTTAATTTTAAAACATTTTATTGCAAAAAAATGCTAACCATCATCTGAAACTTTAGTGAGTTGTGATCATTTTGCTGGTGAAGGATCTTATCTCCATGTTGCTGGCTGTTGGCTGATCAGAGTAGTGGTCACTGAAGATTAGGGTAGCTGTGATAATTTCCTAATATAATGCAACAGTGAACTTTGCCACATAGATTGGATCTTTCTTTAATGAATAATTTCTCTGTAGCATGCAACACTGTTTGATAGCATCTTATCCACAGTAGAAATTCTTTCAAAAAATTACAGTCAGTATTCTCAAACTCTGTCCCTGCTCTATCAACTAAGTTTATGTAATATTCTAAATCCGTTGTTGTCATTTCAACAATCCTCATAGCATCTTCACCAGGAGTAGATTCCATTTCAAGAAACCACTTTCTTTGCTCATCTGTGAGAAACAATTTCTCATCCATTCAAGTTCTGTTATGAAATTGCAGCAGTTCAACCACATATTCAGGCCCCACTTCTAATTCTAGTTCTCTTGCTATTTCTACCATGTTTGCAGTAGCTTCCCCTACTGAAGTACCGAATCCCTCAAAAATCTTCCTTGAGGGTTAGAATCAATTTCTTCCAAACTGTTGTTAATACTGACATTTTGACCTCTTCTCATGAATCCTGAATTTTCTTAATGGCCTCTAGAATGGTGAATCCTTTACAGAAGCAACCTAGATGTCCATCAGCAGATGAATGGATAAGAAAGCTGTGGTACATATACACAATGGAGTATTACTCAGCCATTAAAAAGAATACATTTGAATCAGTTCTAATGAGGTGGATGAAACTGGAGCCTATTATACAGAGTGAAGTAAGCCAGAAAAAAAAACACCAATACAGTATACTAATACATATATATGGAATTTAGAAAGATGGTAACGATAACCCTGTATGCAAGACAGCAAAAGAGACACAGATGTATAGATCAGTCTTTTGGACTCTGTGGGAGAGGGAGAGGGTGGGATGATTTGGGATAATGGCATTGAAACATGTATAATATCATATATGAAACGAATCACCAGTCCAAGTTCGATGCATGATACCGGTTGATTGGGGCTGGTGCACTGGGATGACCCAGAGGGATGGTACGGGGAGGGAGGAGGGAGGGGTGTTCAGGATGGGGAACACGTGTATACCTGTGGTGGATTCATGTTGATGTATGGCAAGACCAGTACAATATTGTAAAGTAATTAACCTCCAATTAAAATAAATAAATTTATATTAAAAAAAAAGAAAACCTTCGGTAAAGGATTCACCATTCTAGATGCCCATTTTTAAAATTGGGATGTTTGTGTTGTTAAGGATCAGCATTCATCAGCATTCTTGGTTAGAATCTAAGGAGACCTCATGCTGGTACCTGTGTGCTCTGTCACTGGGTCAGGAGTGGGGCACAGATGGCACATTCCAGTAGAGGAATTGAGAGGTCAGTGAAGGGACTCTTCACAGAAATGTGGGCAGGGTTAAGGGACACAAGAAAGGGATGTGAAACTCCTCTTAACAGCATCGAGCCATTATTGCCCCTGGGCTTGGGAGACCAGGGAAGGATGTTGACAGAGAGAGTAGAGAGACCTATATCTGCAGGAGAGGACTGTCCAGCAGAAACAGTGGACTTCCCAGGAGCCTCTGTTGACTTTCAGCCAGCAGGTGGGAACTAGGGGGAAGAAAAATCCCATCTTCTCTCTCCTCCCTTGTTCTTCTGGTACCTCCCATTGGGCAAACTTAGCAGCAAGTTTGGTAGATACAGTCTGTAGAGGTCAGCTTCCAGGACACAGAACAGCATGGTAAAAGGTAGAAGCTGGATCTGGGCTGGCAAATCAGATTTCCAGTGCATGTGCGGAGCTCCCTTTGAGTCCACAGGACCTTCCACCCGTCATAGGAGTGCAACTAAACCCCAGCCACTCCTTTGCTGCCCCAGGCTGCTTCCACCAGCCTCTTGCCCTTTAGAGCTCTCGGGTGTGTAAATCAGTTGCCATTCTGCTGCATCCAGGAAACACAAGTTACTCTCGGTGACTCTGTTGAGGTTCCTCACCCTAGGCTTGAGGTGAGGTGCAAGTCCTTTCCTGGCTCCTCCCTCTTGTGGGGAGGATGAGACACACAGCACACCAGTAGCTTTCTCCAATATTCTCCTTTGCTTTCTAACTTACCTACACTCAAGAAAGGTGAGGAGAAGGGGTAATAGCCACAAAACTGTAGGTTTTGAACAGTGTCTCACTCCTCATTCTGGAATATATCACCTCTGCCCTAGGGACTTCAGCAGAACCGGGACTGAATTAGTTCAATTTTCACCATATGCAATTTGTATCCCCAAAAGTTTGTGTATTTGGATTAATTGTGAATACACTTTTTTCCCTAATCATCTCAATGGGAAATTGGGAAGATTGATTTATACTAGAGATCCCTTTATATTAAGGAACATACAATATGCTTTTGGAAACTTTTCTGATATTGAAACACAAGTCAATTACAATAGCTCATGATCCCATGAGATTACTTAGATATTATCTTTACAAGCTAAAAGATAAATTAGGAGAATAAGAATATTTCAAATTGGTAAGGCATGACAAAATTAAAGTTTCTACTAGAAATATTCTTGTTCAATTATTGGTAAGTTTAATAGAGTATCTTCCCTGGAATAAACAAGTTCACATCTGATTTGTTTATTCTCTTAATTTTTTTCTAATCATGTAGGCCTGACTTTTGAGTTTATTTTAGAATGAGCTTTAAGCCGTTTTCTTCTTCATGTGTATGATCACTCCAAGCAGATGTGTTCTAGGAGCCCATTTCCTTATGTTTTCAGAGTAGCAGTGGAGAAAAGAGAATGCTGTCATCTGCATTCATAAATAAGATATTAGGCTGTCATTTCTCAAGGCATTCTCCTAATACTTGTCCCATAATTTTCAGGTTTTAGGTAGATTTAGTGGAACTCTGAAGCTTTAACTTGTGACACATATCCATGACTAAAAAATTACAAATACTAAATTTTGTTCTTTCTAGTGCAGCTG
This sequence comes from Bubalus bubalis, assembly GCF_019923935.1. Taxonomy (NCBI): domain Eukaryota; kingdom Metazoa; phylum Chordata; class Mammalia; order Artiodactyla; family Bovidae; genus Bubalus; species Bubalus bubalis. The sequence continues at coordinate 138,657,525 of NC_059158.1, forward strand.
TGTTGTCATTTTGTTCTGTTTTCACTTACAACTTCAGCCTTCCATATCTCTTATAGCTTCAGCCTTTTTTCTGAAGTTTCACGTACTGCCATTTTAGGTAAAGCCTTTCCTGTTCTCTCTTGTGAATCTCTGAAGAATGAACCCATTTTGAGAACCAGAGGTTCCTGGAGTATGGGAGTGGGGAAAGCTGTCAGAATGGGGAGGTGAAACACAGAGCATTATTTGGGTAGTGAAGCTATCCTTTATGATATTGTAATGGTAGATAGATGACATTATGCATTTGTCAAAATCTATAGAACTATACAGCACAGTGAACCATAATGTAAACTATGGATTTTAGTTAATCATCATGTATCAATATTGGTTCACATACTACACACTGATAAATGTTCCACATTAATGCAAGATGTTAATAACAGGGGAAACTGCAGAGGGGGAAGGGAAGTATATGGGAACTCTGTGGACTATCTGCACAGTTTTTCTGTAAATCTAAAACTGCTTTTAAAAATAAAGTCTGATAATTAAAATAAACTTTTGCCTGTGAAGATCGGTTCTGTGCATGGCAACTTTACTTTTGCAGAATCTCTTTGACAATATTCAGGCTTATATAATACAGTTAAAAGAAAAAAAAATAACACCCCTCTCAAAGAGAAATAATCAGTTGAACAAATCGGTAGTTATCAGAATGTAGGCTGTAGCACATCCTGTTTTTCTAACTCCTCTAATTTACTAGTAAAGCAACCCAAACTGCATGGAGGAAAGAAGGACATTGCTTGCTTTTAAAGCTTATAAATGGTGTTAGGGCCCATTAGAACACTGGAGGAGAATCTTCAGTACACCAGATTCTAGCATTTTGAAAGAGTCTTATATAGGGGATTGGGAAGAGGAGAGGGGGGAGGGGAGAGGAAGAGAGAGAGAGAGAGAGCCTGTGCTTTGTTCCATTACCTGAAGGAAACTCAGCTGTAAAATAATTTTAGTGTCTTTTTTGTGCTCACTGAATACCAAGTAACCACTCTGTGCCTGGACGCTCCTACTTCCTTTTTTCTCTTCTTGGTGTTGAAGCTCAAATGGCAGCTGGGTGGTTTCTTCTGGTTTACTGAGGTCAGCTTCTAATGGTCAGAAGTGATAGGTGATGACTTTCTCTTCTTAACTTGCAACAGAGCTGCTTCTGCACACACTGCACTGTTCCAGTTCTAAACAATGGATAATAGCAGTGGTGCTTTGTTAAAGAAGCTTGTTCTTAGCCCTGGATAATCTTCCTGATTCACACAGAGACCTTTTCGTGACCCTGCATCTGCCGATGTCTGTTCCAGATAGACAATTTCAGGGGCCAGGAACTTGAATCTCTTCAGTTCTACTTGGATTCTGAAACTGAACTAGGTTAGATAGAATAGGGTGCATTATAGGTTTGAGGGAACATGCTGTTCCCAATCTCCATCTTCCATTCCCGTGGAATATTGTCATCAGAGGGAAAACAAACAAACAAACAAGAAAAAAGGCCTTGCATTAGCCTGATGAAGTTGTACCCCATGCAGTGAAATTGCAGGAGCTGCATGAAGGGTTCCTTTGCCTCTGCCCCCATCCCCTCCCAAAAACTATACTGAGGACTGGTTCCTTTAATTCTGTAATTAATAATGTGTTTAGTGGCCACAGGACTGGAAAAGGTCAGTTTTCATTCCAATCCCAAAGAAAGGCAACGCCAAAGAATGCTCAAACTACAGCACAAGTGCACTCATCTCACACGCTAGTAAAGTAATGCTCAAAATTCTCCAACCCAGGCTTCAGCAATATGTGAACAGTGAACTTCCTGATGTTCAAGCTGGTTTTAGAAAAGGCAGAGGAACCAGAGATCAAATTGCCAACATCTGCTGGATCATGGAAAAAGCAAGAGTTCCAGAAAAGCATCTATTTCTGCTTTATTGACTATGCCAAAGCCTTTGACTGTATGGATCACAATAAACTGTGGAAAATTCTGAAAGAGATGGGAATACCAGACCACCTGACCTGCCTCTTGAGAAATCTGTATGCAGGTCAGGAAGCAACAGTTAGAACTGGACATGGAACAACAGACTGGTTCCAAATAGGAAAAGGAGTTCGTCAAGGCTGTATATTGTCACCCTGTTTATTTAACTTCTATGTAGAGTATATCATGAGAAACGCTGGACTGGAAGAAACACAAGCTGGAATCAAGATTGCCAGGAGAAATATCAATAACCTCAGATATGCAGATGACACCACCCTTATGGCAGAAAGTGAAGAGGAACTAAAAAGCCTCGTGATGAAGGTGAAAGTGGAGAGTTAAAAGGTTGGCTTAAAGCTCAACATTCAGAAAACGAAGATCATGGAATCTGGTCCCATCACTTCATGGGAAATAGATGGGGAAACAGTGGAAACAGTGTCAGACTTTATTTTTCTGGGCTCCAAAATCACTACAGATGGTGACTGCAGCCATGAAATTAAAAGACGCTTACTCCTTGGAAGGAAAGTTATGACCGACCTAGACAGCATATTCAAAAGCAAAGGCATTACCTTGCCAACAAAGGTTCGTCTAGTCAAGGCTATGGTTTTTCCAGTGGTCATGTATGGATGTGAGAGTTGGACTGTGAAGAAAGCTGAGCGCTGAAGAATTGATGCTTTTGAACTGTGGTGTTGGAGAAGACTCTTGAGAGTCCCTTGGACTGCAAGGAGATCCAACCAGTCCATTCTGAAGGAGATCAGCCCTGGGATTTCTTTGGAAGGAATGATGCTAAAGCTGAAACTCTAGTACTTTGGCCACCTGATGCGAAGAGTTGACTCATTGGAAAAGACTCTGATGCTGGGAGGGATTGGGGGCAGGAGGAGAAGGGGATGACAGATGATGAGATGGCTGGATGGCATCATTGACTCAATGGCCATGAGTCAGAGTGAACTCCGGGAGCTGGTGATGGACAGGGAGGCCTGGCGTGCTGCGATTCATGGGGTCTCAAAGAGTCGGACACAACTGAGCAAATGATCTGATCTGATCTGATCTTAGTGACATTTGAATCAAGGATGGTCTTTTGTTAAAGTATAAATATCTCAAGAGTATTACTCTTTTCAGTCATACTCTTAATGGTGAATGAGTTGCTGAGCTCAGATACTGATAAGGCAAATGGAGAAGAAAGTCTCGTATGGGTGAGGGTGGTGGAGACTGATTCTAAGGGACATAGGAAATGAAAACTCAGGCCAATAGAAGAGAAATTGTATTTGTTTATACAGTTTTCCCTGAGAGTTTCCTTGAGAAGGGTTGAGCAGGATGTGTGTGAATTGAGTGTGTGTGAGTCTATGTGAGATGTGTATGTGTTAAAGGGTATTGTGAGAAGGTTGGGAAGAGCCGGACATCTAGTCTACTCTTTGTAACTAACATACATCTTCTTAGAATAATGCTAGGTTCCCTGAACATTTTATGATCATGAATGTAGAGTCTGTGGGCCATGTGTGTGTGCGTGTGTGTGTGCATGTGTGTGTGTGCATTTGTGTGTGTGTGTATAGGGAAGCAGGCAGTATACAGTGATGCTTTCATGAATATCCAGCATACCACCTTTGTAAAATCACCATTTGTCTTTACTTGGTATCTAGCCTGTCACATAGCCATGTATTTATTGCACACTCAAACCACTTCCTCCTTTCCTGGTGGCCTCTGTTTCTGTGGTAACATAGAAAATCAGGACTGTGGGAGATATTGCATCAGGAAAGCTTTGATCTCCACTTGGCTTACACTTGACCAAGAAGTTGGCTGTAGAGCACCTCCACAGACAGCTGATCCAGAGACTTAAAATGAACCTGCCTCTATACCTTAACTGTCCATGATTATTATCTGCTCGTTCACCTGTCCAACCAATTTAAAGTGTACAACTCCTTTACGTCTATCCCTTTACCCTCTTAGAACATTAACAAACAGATGACACACTCAAAGTGTTAACTGAAGTAGAGTTTACAAAGATGTTGGGAAAGGAACCAACAAAGGATGGTGAATCACTCAGGGACTGGCAACAGAAGGAAACATTGCCATCCTTAAGTCTAAAGGGGCCAGAAGAGAGAGAGTTTGTTTTTGAAACTTTGGGTGAGGGACCTCCCAGCAGGAGCTGTGGCCATGGGCAGAACTCAAGCATTTCAATACCTTGGCCTGGCTGGGACAGAGGAGGGGAGGAATCAACATCCTGCTGTTTCTCTCTTCAGCTGATCCCTTCATTAGCAGAATTCCAAGAGCAGCATGAGGATAAGGGTCCATATGGGTGGGCTTCCTCGGGTACAAAGCAGGGTAGGGAAGGGTGAAGGATGGTTTAGGAGGGGCAAATAGAAAATAGTACCATCCTAGTTTTCCCATCTATAATATGAAGATATAGATTGCCAGGATTAAATATAATGATCTATATAAGCACTTATTATGCACTTGCAACATAATAAAGTGTGTCAAAGTGTTAGTCACTCAGTTGCGTTTGACTCTTTGTGACCCCATGGACTGTAGCCTGCCAGGCTCCTCTGTCCATGGGATTATCCAGGTAAGAACACAGAAGTGGGTAGCCATTCCCTTCTTTAGGGGATCTTCCTGACCCAGGGATCTAACCCATATCTCCTGCATTGTAGGCAGACTCTTGACTCTCTGAGTCACCAGGGAAGCTCCACAGCATAATAGGTACCCTGTAAATGTAGGCTAGTAGTAGTAAGAGTAGGATATTTTTACTATATTTTAGCTATATCATCCATAGCTGGCTCTACTTATACCTTAATAATTAACTTCCCTTTCATATCCCAGTGTTACTGTAGAATAGAATTAAGTAAAAACTATTTATTTTATCACAGTCATGTCTGTAGATGTGAATATATAACTTGTTGTTGTTTAACTGCTAAGTTGTGTCTGACTGTTTTGTGACCCCATGGACTGTAGCCCGCCAGGCTTCTCTGTGCATGAGATTTCCCAGGCAAGAATACTGGAGTGGGCTGCCATTTCCTTCTCCAGGGGATCTTCCCGACCAGGGATTGAACCCATGTCTCCAGTATTGGCAGGCGAATTCTTTACCACAGAGCCATCAGGAAAGCTCAAATATATAGCTACATACCTCTTGAATTTTGACAGATGGAAATGTGCATACTTATAATTTACTTATTATTTCAACTGTATGGAATTCTGTAGATTAGAGGCATAGGGTATTGAAGCCCTAATGGATATCTGTAGGAAGAAATTCCCAGTCTATTCCTTTCTTAATTTATACCACAATGCAGATTTTGGAAAGGAGAGGATGGAATATGTACTTTGCGTTGGATGAATAGATGTGGTTATGGAAGTTATATAGAATCAACTTTCCTTTTTTTCTCCCCTCTATTCTATCTTTATGTGGCTGTGTGTATGCATGTGTATCTACAGAGTGTGAGTTTGAGAAAGAAAACAGAGCTTTAGATGCCTAAGGCAGTGCAGTTGCAAATAGCTAGAAGATCTATTGAGTTGTTAATTATATTTTTGTTTGGAGCAAATTATTAAATGTTGAAGTTTCCATTTGCATTGTTAAATTACCTAAAATGTTATCTCCAATAACCTTTGACCTCCCAGAGTTGATGACAATTTTATGCTGAAAGTAGAATCTTTTTGGAGCACCCCGTGGTGTATCTTAGATTATCTATAAGAAAGATGATGCCAGAATGGTTTAGGGGTGTGGTTTCAACTTTTTCCCAGTTTAGTCAATTATAATTGCAGTACTTTGTACCCCATAGATAGCTAGTACAGAGATATCTGCTTTATTTGGAGTTGGGTTTGATCCCTGGGTTGGGAAGATCCCTTGGAGAAGGAAATGGCAACCTACTCAAGTATTCTTGCTGGGAAAATCTCATGGACAAAGGAGCCTGGCAGGCTACAGTCCATGGGGTCGCAAAGAGTCAGACATGACTGAGAGACTAACATACACACATGCAGAAGAAGAAACTGAGATTCTTCTTAATGAGAATTAAGAAGAATTCATTAAACTTCTTAATGAGTTTAACATTAGAGATAGTCCCTTCTCTTTCAGGCCAGTTTAGTGAGCCCAAAGTTGACAATATAATGAGTAGCATTATGCTCTTGTCAAAGTTACTTTGACATTTAATATTCATGTGTGGGGTCTTCTATGTGGTCATGGATGTCTAATGTAACACATGTTGAAGAAATTAGAGAAGTCATATGGTTTAAACCTTCATTTTATGAACAGATAAACTGATGTTCACAGAGGCTAAGTGACTTATTCAAGGTCACAGCATTGATGAGCTACAGAACAACCAGAAATCATTTAACTTACTTTCAGTTTCTTTTTTGGAGACTTTTACTAAAAAGAACCATTTGAATTTTCTTTTAAGCCTATATTTATGAAGACTAAGTGTCCTAATTTACTAATTTAATCAAAACTATTTATCAGTCTTCTATTATGTGACTATATGGGCTTCCCTGGTAGCTCAGCTGGTAAAGAATCTGCCTGCAGTGCAGGAGACCTGGGTTTGATCCCTGGGTGGGGAAGATCTGCTGGAGAAGGGATAGGCTACCCACTCCAGAATTCTTGGACTTCCCTTGTGGCTCAGCTGGTAAAGAATCCGCCTGCAATGAGGAAGACCTAGGTTCGATCCCTGGATTGGGAAGATCCCCTGGAGAAGGGAAAGGCTGCCCACTCCAGTATTCTGGCCTAGAGAATGCCATGGACTGTATAGTCCATGGGGTCACAAAGAGTCGGACGCGACTGAGCAACTGTCACTCACTCACCTATGTGCCTATATGCCAGGCACTGTGTTATGGAAATGTAAAAGCAAGAACTGAGTCCTGTATATATTCTCTCATTTATTTAATGGCAGGAGAACCCTATAATAAAGACAACTCTAACAGCAACAAGGGGTACTTGAGATCAGACTCTAGAGGCACAACGACTAGTACATGAGAACTGCATCAGTTTTGCTCTCCAAATACTGCTGGACTGAGAGTTAGAAGACTAGGGTAATGACAGTTTAGCTAGTAAGCCAATTATTAACTTAGTTAAACTAATTAACTTTTTGGACCCTTGAGTTTCTTATAGACTCAGCAAACTCTGTTAGTAAGAACTTGGGGTTTGAAGGCAGAGAGGTCTAGTGTGGTTTTTCTGTTTTCTAGCTGTGTTACCAACTCACAGAGAAATAATAGCTCTTACATGGAGTTGTTTAAAGGATACAATGAGCTAACCTATCTAAAGTATGTATTGTTTATTCCCTTCCTACTGCATCTATTGGTACAAGTTGGGGATAATATTGCCTGTCTGGCACACACGATTTTGATGCCATGGAAACAATGGATGAGAAAGGGCACTGTAAATAATGAAACATTAGTCATACCACTTACAGAGGGATTTTTAAAAGTTTATTTTGTTAGTTTAATGTAAGTTTTCCATTTAAGTTTCACATGCATACATTCAAAAAGTACACACATCATTAGGGCACATCTCCACGAATGTTCACAAAGTAAACATACCTAGGTAACCAGAACCCAGATCATAAAATGGAACATTCCAGAAGGCCCTGTGGCACCCTTTCCCTCTTGTTGCCTCATCACAAAGATGATCATCGTAACTTCTAAAAGCATAGCTGCAGATCAGTTCAGTTCAGTTCAGTCACTCAGTCATGTCCAAATCTTTGCGACCCCATGAATTGCAGCACGCCAGGCCTCCCTGTCCATCACCAACTCCCAGAGTTTACCCAAACTCATGTCCATCAAGTCGGTGATGCCATCCAGCCATCTCATCCTCTGTCATCCCCTTCTTCTCCTACTCCCCAGCCGTCCCAGCATCAGGGTCTTTTCCAATGGGTCAGCTCTTCACATGAGATGGCCAAAGTATTGGAGTTTCAGCTTCAACATCAGTCCTTCCAATGAACACCCAGGACTGATCTCCTTTAGGATGGACTTCTTGGATCTCTTTGCAGTCCAAGGGACTCTCAAGAGTCTTCTCCAACACCATGGTTCAAAAGCATCAATTCTTCAGCACTCAGCTTTCTTGACAGTCCAACTCTCACATCCATACATGACCACTGGAAAAACCATAGCCTTGACTAGATGGACCTTTGTTGGCAAAGTAATGTCTTTGCTTTTGAATATGCTATCTAGGTTGGTCATAACTTTCCTTCCAAGGAGTAAAGCATCTTTTAATTTCATGGCTGCAGTCACCATCTGAAGTGATTTTGGAGCCCCCCAAAATAAAGTCTGACACTGTTTCTCCATCTATTTCCCATGAAGTGATGGGACCAGATTCCATGATCTTCGTTTTCTGAATGTTGAGCTTTAAGCCAACTTTTTCACTCTCCTCTTTCACTTTCATCAAGAGGCTCTTCACTTTCTGCCATAAGAGTGGTGTCATCTGCATATCTGAGGTTATTGATATTTCTACCAGCAATCTTGATTCCAGCTTGTGCTTCTTCCAGCTCAGCATTTCTCATGATGTGCTCTGCATATAAGTTAAATAAGCAGGGTGACAATATGTAGCTTTGATGTACTCCTTTTCCTATTTGGAACCAGTCTGTTGTTCCATGTCCAGTTCTAACTGTTGCCTCCTGACCTGCATAGAGGTTTTTCAAGAGGCAGGTCAGGTGGTCTGGTATTCCCATCTCTTTCAGAATTTTCCACAGTTTATTGTGATCCACACAGTCAAAGGCTTTGGCATAGTCAATAAAGCAGAAATAGATGTTTTTCTGGGACTCTCTTGCTTTTTTGAAGATCCAATGGATGTTGGCCATTTGATCTCTGGTTCCTCTGCCTTTTCTAAAACCAGCTTGAACATCTGAAAGTTCACGGTTCACGTTAGTTTTGTCTATTTTGGAAATTTTTATAAATGGAATGATCGCTTTCATTTCTGGCTGTCTAGCTCCCATTATGTTTGAGAAGTTGATCCATTTTGTTCCATGTAGTTGTAGTTCATTAATTCTCATGGCTTTAGAGTGTTATGTTGTATAAATATACCACAATTTATATATTCATTCTTTAGGTGATGGACATGTGAATTTCATAAATAGTCCTGCCATGATCATTCTTATACATGTCTTTTGAACATATCTGTGCATTTTTGTTGAATATGTATCTTGGAGAGAAATTTCTGGATGACAGTGTATACATATATTTGATTTTAATAGATGTGGACACATTATTTTCCAAAGTGATTGTACCAATTTATACTTCCACAAAAAAAAATTCTTTAACATCAGTAAAATTCTGTAAATCCATAGTAGAATTTTACAGAAATACAGTTGGAATTGTGTTAAAAATGGGGATATGATTTTCTCTTTTGTTGAGATCCTATGCTCTTAAATTGCATGGAATAGAGCCTCATTTCTATTAACTTAGCTTGCAGTGAGGGGGTTGCTATTGTAGTCATATACACATTAAATTAGGAAAAGCTGAACTGTGTAGTTTTAGAAAGGCCATAAAAATGCAGAGTCTCTGGGCTGTGTGATCTTGAGTGTTCTGCTGTTTAGTCTCATTTCTTTCTGGAAGATATCCTGGTGTCCTAAGGGGCAGTCCATCCTCCCTGGGTCCGTTTTCAGCAGGCAGCTACCACAAGTACTCCTGTGAGCCAGCATCCATTCTGCCTGTTCCTATTGGTTACTCCCTTGCCATATGCTTTATTAAACATTTGATTATCACCTCTACTTAACAGGAACTATTCTTTGCAATCAATTGGAAGGATTTCCAGCTTTCTGTCTAAACTATGTACCATTCCTAAGCCAGTTAGCCTTTGGAAGCTACATGTTCCAGTTAGTTCCCAAGGAGTAGATGCATGTACCAGCTGGCCTTCTAGATTCAGGGGCCTATAGATATTTGTTTATAACGGGTGCCAGGTGAATTATACAGAATCATAAGAAAGTCATAAGAAAATATTAGTAATCATTATTTTGAACTAACAGAACATTTTTTTACAGCAGATATTTAATGCAGACCTCTACTAAGACTTAACAATTTTTTTTTTTAATTCTTTATAGTTTAAAAAACCAGGGGTAGGCTTTGCCATTTTATGCTAACTTAGTCTATGCTGGTTCAACTAGTATTGGTCAAGGGAGGAACCCATTACTGGAGGCAAGGAAGACAGGTCTAAACAGTTCTGCACTTCATGGTCAAATAAGTATATTTTGCAAGGTGTTTCTTATGGAACCTAAGCTATGAAACCCATTCCTGAAACTACCATATCTTGGAGTGACTTTCAGATTCCTTTATTAGTTCAATGGGTTTAGTTGTAATGTGGAGTGATAGACAGTTACACTCTTGCTTCTAGCTTTTAGTCTCTCTATTCAAGATAGAGGACCTGTTTATTTCACCTCATCTACCTTCTGCTATTAGAGATAATTTCCCCTGGGCACCTTCTTGGCCCAACTTACACTTAATATTTTAAGCTAATGCCCACTTTGTCATACCTAGGTGGTTTGCAGAAGAACATGTGGCCTATGAACATAATTTCTTACTTTGCATTCTTTATACAGACCTTACAAATATTAATATTTCCACAGCACTTCTGACCTGGAGGTGGAGCCATTACTAAGTGTTGTGGTTGGACAACATTGGCCTTCTAATGAGTTCAGGTTGTCCTTCAAGACCTCTTTCCACCACAGGCACACAACTGAAGATCCTAATTAGGGAATCTATTAAAAAGGACTTGACCTACTCTGTGGCTAAATTTATACATGTGATGCTTTTTGAAAGTGAAGTGATTAATAGTAGTCAATGCCTGCATAGGACCAGAAAGTCTTATTCCAATATTATTAAACTAACAGTAATTAAAATTTGGCACTAAAATGTCATTCCACTGCTGTATTCCTATAAATTAAATTAAACTTTACACATTATTTAAGGCTTCAATGTAACACATTTAGCATTTTTTTAAAGCCAGTCTTGAAGCCAGGCCTATTTCTATAAATGTTCCCAGTAGCTAGCCTTTTGTGGGAACAGTAGATTTTAAACACTTGGTTTATTTAAATTACTCTTATCACTTTCAAGAAAGTTTGAGAAGCGTTACAAGAAATTGAGTGAATTAGTCATTCAGTTCCTTGATGGATCATTCACAAATGTACCAATGCCAGGGAACATTTAATTGACTAAAATATTCTGAATGAATTTGTCATTTGAGTGTGTTCTTTGAATGAATATCTTTGTTATATTGAATGTATTCTACTGATATTATTTAGGCTTGCTTCCAATATTAATTCATAAGAGACTTTGGCTGTCTTATCCATAGAATGTGTGTCCAAGTTAAGACTATGCTGTATTTGGGTAGAGTATGTGTGTTCTTGAAAGAAATACAGGAATTTAACAGTCAGTTTTGTCTATAAAACCTAGGGTGGTCATGTTTAAATAATAAATTTAATGAGATGATTAATTTTACAACCATGTTTATGTAACAAACCTTAAATATTGGGAAATGTAGATTCTTTAAAAAATCTTATTATTTAAAACCCAAGCATTTAAATATGTATCAGTCTCAGTCTTATATATAAAAAATTCTTAACTTCTAACATTGTTTATCAGCATTAGCACCTCCTGAATCCTTCTGTTTAAGGGGTTTCTTAAGAGGGAATAGATTTGCCATGTCAGACTGATTATTTGAAATCTAAGCTCTGTTTTCAATTTCAGATACTTAAAAAGGTCTGGCTTGGCTGGTGAACATGAAAGTGCTTACTGCAAAATTAGCTGTTGCTGCAGAACATGAAAGGAAATCACGGGGCCATTAACACATCTAGAAATAGTCCTTTCTAGCCTTTGGTTCCTAAAATAGCTTAGTGAAAATAAAATTTTCAGATAAGGTACAAAGGTGAGGTTTTAAATTATTTTCCTTTTAAGCTTTCCTTCTTTCCCATCCTTCCTCATTTCCACCCCTCCTTTATTTCCCCTTCCTTGGAGGAAAAGTTATGACCAACCTAGACAGAATATTAAAAAGCAGAGACATTATTTTGCCAACAAAGGTCCATCTAGTCAAAACTATGGTTTTTCCAGTAGTCATGTATGGATGTGAGAGTTGGACTTTAAAGAAAGCTGAGTGCAGAAAAATTGATGCTTTTGAACTGTGGTGTTGGAGAAGACTCTTGAGAGTCCCTTGGACTGCAAGGAGATCCAACCAGTCCATCCTAAAGGAAATCAGTCCTGAATATTCATTGGAAGAACTGATGCTGAAGCTGAACTCCAATACTTTGGCCACCTGATGCAAAGAGCTGACTCATTTGAAAAGAGCCTGATGCTGGGAAAGATTGAAGGCAGGAGGAGAAGGGGATGACAGAGAATGAGATGGTTGGATGGCTTCACCGACTCAATGGACATGAGTTTGAGTAAACTCCAGGAGTTGGTGATGGACAGGGAGGCCTGGCGTGCTGCAGTCCCTGGGGTCGCAAAGGGTCGGACACAACTGAGCAACTGAACTGAATTGAACTTATGTGTATTAACTTAAAACTTCACATTCTAGATCTTCTTGAGGCTGAGTGATGGGAGCAGAAAGTACACACTTTATCCCTGTATATGCAGTGAGTCAAAAAGAAGGGAAATTAGAGAAAATTCACCGTCAGATTTCAGATGTTAAAATTAAGTTAATAATGTTATGATTCAGAAGTAAGTTACTACTTTGATGATAATTGGATTGATTTTATGAAGATGGGCTGTTTTTTCCCCCATTAAGTGTGTGTGTGTGTGTGTGTGTGAACATGTGTATGTGTCTGTATATGCATGAGTGCTCAGTCACTTCAATTGTGTCCGACTCTTGTCACCCTATGGACTGTAGCCCCCCAGGCTCCTCTGTCCTTGGGATTCTCCAGGCAAGAATACTGGAGTGGGTTGCCATCCCCTCCTGAGGGGATCTTTACAATCCAGGGATTTAATGCATGTCTCATGTGTTGTCTTAGTTGCAGGCAGGTTCTTTACTGCTGAGCCAACAGGGAAGCCTGTATATGTGCATGAAGTGAAGTGAAGTAAAGTTCCTCAGTTGTGTCCGACTCTTTGTGACCCCATGGACTGTAGCCCACCAGGCTCCTCCATCCGTGGAATTTTCTAGGCAAAAGTACTGGAGTGGGTTGCCATTTCCTTCTCCAATATATATGCATACTTGAGGCCAAATTAAATTTTGGTAATAAATGATGGCAGGGTTACCAGATTTTCTACATAAGATAAAAGATGTACCAATAAAAGAAAAGATGCCTAAAATTGAATTTCAGATAAACAAAGAATAATAGTTTGTATACAAAGGTCCCAAATATCCTACCAGAGGGACATTTTCCTCTAAGAACTTCAGGGGTAAGTTGTCCAGTTTCCCAGACTTTAAGCCATTGCTTACACACTGTGTATATTTGTATTTATATCTTCTCAGTTCATTCCTGCTGCATATATTTTGAGAATCTGAATTTTCTCAACAGTCTGGAACCTCTATTGAGTGTGCTGTAACATGGTTGGAGGATCCCATTCCAGATAACTTATAGCCAAGGCTCTGCCCTCTGGCTCTGGGCTTCTGTATCTCCAGTGTTAATATTCCAAGAATGAGGCTGGAGCATTTTGCTGACTGTGGAGCTCTTTGGAGCACTGATTCAGGGAAGCCTTTGCTACAAAAGCCACATAGAGTGATTGTTGATCTGTTTTCTAAAAACTGAGCTGTGCCCTTAAGCCTCTAATCAGTTTCACAAGGCATGTATCTGCTTCTTCTGATGGAAAGGTCTTTCAGGTGAACAATGGGGACCTCTGTAGCTTTGCAATGCTAAGTACACAGCTCACTATGTGTACATACCATGAAATAGAAATAGATCTATAAAGTTTAGAAAGTAATCATTACAAATGATATCTTTTGCTTTAGATAACAGAATTTTAAAATGTTCCTCAATATTGATGATGATGTTGATGAATTAAAAAATAGAATCAGATTAGGACACATGAAAGAAACAATAGTGTATATAATGGTCTGTTTTTCTAAAGAGGAAAGTAGAAATTTAAAAACTGGGATGTTTCTATGAGGATTGTTATGTCAGATGAAACACAGTCTAAAAAATGTTTTGTAAACCATGAAGTAAACCATACCTGAATAGTTTAAAGATAACACATTATTAGAGTTAATAAATGCCCTAAAATGAGTAAAATTTTGTGCTTTAAATGTCAAGACATTTTGAATGAATACTGTAGATCATCAAAAGCTGGTAAGTGGCATTAAAGATAAGCTGGGCTCCTACTTCACTGATGTGGTTTCAGTTCAGTTCAGTCGCTCTGTCGTGTCTGACTCTTTATGACCCCCATGGACTGCAGTACGCCAGGCTTCCCTGTCCATTACCAACTCCCGGAGCTTGTTCAAACTCCTGTCCATCGAGTCGGTGATGCCATCCAACCATTGTTTAGAAAAGAGATTTTGTTTTAGGGTCATCTGGCAGATTACAACCTTGTAGAGAAACCTGATATCCAGGTGAACTCTCTAGTGCTCTTCCTACTTCACTTGGCTACATTAGTTTTGAAGTTTCCACTATTGGGCTCAAATCTGTGTTGTTGAAACTTTCATACAAGGCACTGGTTATTTGGCATATTTCACACACAGCACAGCTTACAGCCCAAAGGGATTGCATGGTGTATTAGTTTCCTGAGGCTGCTATAACAGATTATTACAAACTTGGTGACTTAATGACAAAAATTTATTTTCTCAAAGCTCTGGAGCTAGACGTCTGCAATCAAGGTCTCAGCAGGGCTGCCCTGCCTCCAGAGTCTCTGGGGGAGAATCTGTTCCTTGCCTCTCCCAACTGTTGCCAGGTGGCTGTTGGCATTCCTTGCCTTGGGGCCACGTCACTTCAATCTCCACCTGTCTTCACATTGCCTCCTCCTCTGTGGCCTGAGTATCTTATTCTTTCCCCCTTTCTCTTATCAGGCTACACGTGATGATATTTAGTACCCACCAGATAATCCAGAATAATCTCCTCATCTCAAAATCTTTAATTTATTCACACCTGGAAAAATTCACACCTGGGTCACCATTCAGCCCACTACACACAGGAAATAAAATTCCTTCAGTTCATTTCAGTCACTCAGTCGTGTCCAACTCTTTGCAACCCCATGAATCGTAGCACTCCAGGCCTCCCTGTCTATTACCAGCTCCCGGAGTTCACTCTGACTCACATCCATTGAGTCAGTGATGCCATCCAGCCATCTCATCCTCTGTTGTCCCCTTCTCCTCCTGCCCCCAATCCCTCCCAGCATCAGAGTCTTTTCCAATGAGTCAACTCTTCGCATGAGGTGGCCAAAGTACTGGAGTTTCAGCTTTAGCATCATTCCCTCCAAAGAAATCCCAGGGCTGATCTCCTTCAGAATGGACTGGTTGGATCTCCTTGCAGTCCAAGGGACTCTCAAGAGTCTCCTCCAACACCACAGTTCAAAAGCATCAATTCTTCGGCGCTCAGCTTTCTTCACAGTCCAACTCTCACATCCATACATGACCACGGGAAAAACCATAGTCTTGACTAGACAGACCTTTGTTGGCAAAGTAATGTCTCTGCTTTTGAATATGCTATCTAGGTTGGTCATAACTTTCCTTCCAAGGAGTAAGCGTCTTTTAATTTTGTGGCTGCAGTCACCATCTGCAGTGATTTTGGAGCCAAAAAAATAAAGTCTGACACTGTTTCCACTGTTTCCCCATCTATTTCCCATGAAGTGATGGGACCGGATGCCATGATCTTCGTTTTCTGAATGTTGAGCTTTAAGCCAACTTTTTCACTCTTCTCTTTCACTTTCACCAAGAGGCTTTTTAGTTCCTCTTCACTTTCTGCCATAAGGGTGGTGTCATCTGCATATCTGAGGTTATTAATATTTCTCCCAGCAATCTTGATTCCAGCTTGTGTTTCTTCCAGTCCAGCGTTTCTCATGATGTACTCTGCATATAAGTTAAATAAGCAGGGTGACAATATACAGCCTTGACATACTCCTTTTCCTATTTGGAACCAGGAAATTCCTTATAAACCTAGAAATTGAACCCAAAAGTGTCCTACTTCCTACATTTGTCTGTATTCTTTTCTGATAGTCTACTAGAGTTAGTTATATTATAAGGTGGTTTTGGAGGTCAAGAACCCATACAGAATAGCAGGAATTACCAGTTTTAACAGAGACAACTAACATACATGTGTGTGTTTCAATACATGTATTAAAAATTGCATGTATCGCACCAACAAAAGAACCTACTGATGTGAAGTTTCACTGAAATGGTTCAAGAAAAAGATGTTAATTAAATATCACTTTATTAAAGCAAAAGAAACCATTATATGAATGGAATGCTGGCCCTGTCTTTATGAGTCAGTTATGCTGATTTCATCAAAACCCCAAAAAATACGTTTGGCGCCTGGTTGTACTAAAGATTTCTGTAACTCTTTTCATCAGGAAGCTGTTTAAAGTTCTGATTCCACTTTTCATTCTCCACAACCATTGATACATCCTAATTTATTTGCAGTTTATATCCTGACTACCTCTACAAAATATAAAGTGGCTTATAAAAAAAGGTATATACAATTAGAAATAAAATTTCAAATAATTATTGAGGGAGAGGAAACAAAGGAACCTCCAAGACCTAGGCTCATATATTCATTCAGAATGAGTATTAATACTTTTTTCTAAGCTCCCGGACAGCCAAGGCAAAAGAGGTCTCCAGTAGCAAAATTAATGCTCATTGTTTCAATGTTTACTTTTACTGTTTCCCCCTTCCCAAGAAGAGATCATTATAGAAGTGTTAGTAATCACATCCAGTTTTAGTTATTAACTCCAGGAACAAATTTAAAATTTGATTTTCCATAGCAATAACCTCCTTCCCAATTTTTATACACTCTGTTACCTATTTATTCTATTACATTTACTTGAATAATTTCTTGGGCCTTGTTTGAATTTTATACAGAGATACTGAAAATCAATCTGTGATAGTAAGTGCTATGACTCAATGAGACTGTTGTCATTCTTCTTTATCTATGAGAATTTTATTAAGATGGGTGCTTTCTCCTCTGGGTTATTTTTTTGTTTCCAGCTGAATCCCATTAGTTGACTCAAGGCACCTTTTGAATAAATCTTACCTGGAGACTCTAACATGTCTGTGTACCATGTTTATAAATATTATACTGGGAAGTGGTTTGCTGTTTTATCCAATCATAGCTTAACTGAAAATCTTTATGACTTTCACTAAGAAAGTCTGGGAAAGCATGCCATAGGTAATCTGAACTGAAGGCAACTATATGCATTGATTAGAACGATTATAGATAAAAAGGTAAGGAAGCTATGAGAATGTGTACCAGATGAATCATTATCAAACACCAGTAAACCAGTACCACTGGGGATTTAGACATCTATGTGGGTTTAATGCATCATTTTATATAGCCAAACAAAATTAAAATGATATTTTGTGTGAACATTAAACTTTTCTTTCTTGAGACTGAATACTGTGGGAGATTTGGCATAATAGAATTACTAATTTTTGGTCCAAGTAGTTCACCTCTTTTGAAATTTTAACGTGACTTGTGGCCCAATGAGCCCATGGAGTTGTGAAGCAGTAAACTCTTTCTTTGCGGCCACAGCTTTTGCCCCTAATTCCTGTGGCCTGTTTCAACCTGTGTATTACTATTTCCAGGCTGAATCAAGAAAAAGAATGTTGAAAACTGGTGTGCTATCTATGAGGTTATGCTCTGGTTTAGAGATTCTCTGGCTATCTTAGGTAGAAAAGTTTGGATTAGAAAGAAAAGTGACATGTTTCAAAGGAATGGAAATTCTTAGGGATTAAATATAGTCTATTAATTAAGAGCTTAGCTCTGGCTCAAGTTTCAGACTAGAGTTCAAATTCAAATTGCTTCGTTTATCATCTTTGTGACCTTGGTCAAAGTATTTTTCCAGTCATTGGTTTCCTTAACCAAAAAAGGGACACAATGAAAGGACCACAAGTTAGTGGATTCTGATTAGAATTAAATGTACTAATCAGTGTAAAGCTGTGATAAGTACAATGGCTGGTGCATAACAAGGTCTGAAAAGCATTAGCTCTTTTTTTGTTTGTTTGTTTTTGTTGTCATTATCTTCATTATTATCATGCAGGAATGTTTGTGCTGAATAGTAAATGACACTGGATTTTTCTTTTTAGAGAGAATATGTGATAGCATCTATAATGAATGCATAAACAATTCTTGCATTTCCCCAAGTGCCTAATTTATTTTGAATGAAAGATTCATGACTCAGTTCAAATGTACAAGGAGATTAGCCTTTGCAAGTAATTCATTTAATACCAGCTATAATATGTGGCAAGTGATCTCTGGGAGATGTGCAGAGGAGGGCTATATGTGCAGACTGCTTTCCTTTTTGTTTCAACTCTGAAAACCTTACTTGATTGAAGGAATTTTTTCTCCCTCAATTTTTGCACCTTATGCAATTGGTTCTAGCCAGTAAAGTTAAGCTTATTGCTTTCTCTGGCAAAGTCATTGAGTCATTTTGTCTTAATGTTGCAGAATTTACTATCTGCTTTACTCTTGGCACTTACATGTTCAGAGCCTCAGAAGAAAATAAAATGAAGGAGTTCTTTGATTTTCATCCTGATAGAAACAAGTTGGCAAAAAAAGGGGCAAGATATATATATATCATGTTTTCTTTTTATTTCGTAAAATCTGAAGCCTTGAGGAGATTATGGCTATCTGTTTGGTATCTTACTGTTCTTGCCTCAGTATTGATCTATCTATCCATCAATCTGTCTATCTACTTACCTAATCTATATCACTTGTTTTAGGAACACAAATGAGTTTAGCAGGATTATAAAAGCTGAGTAAAGTGTCATTGGAAGATGTTTATACAAGAGTGGGAAATGGTAATTACTTAGCTAAAGAAATAGAAAAATTTCCTAAAGTATAATTTTCCACACATTCTTCACAATTTAAATAATCTTTTGAAAAATCAGAAAGCAAAAATGTATGTGGCCTAAATCTAGTTGCTTTGTAGAAAATCTTGTTGGTTTCAGTGAGCAACCAATTAATAACTGTTAAGAAATCACTAAGTAAGAGATACATTGACCGTGTTTTTTGGTATGAACATGATTAATTTCTTCCACAAATATTTATTGAGTAGGTTAGATACTGTTTTAAACACTGGTAGTACAAATGGTGAATAAAATGATCTCCAGTCCAGTGGGGAGATTGGCAATTCCAAGTTAAATAAAGTACAATCACACGTGTAATGCAGGTAATGCAATACGGTGAGGAGTCGTGGCTGTGGTGGTGGTCGTGGTGATGGTAACCTGCCTTAACTAGTGTGCTCAGAATATTGTGCTTGACAAGTGATGTTATCACAGCATGTTTAAAACACTGGACCCAAATTTTGAGCACCTGTCTGAAGTCACTTTTTATGGGCAAGGAGTTGCACTTAGGATGGTGTGTTTAAGAAATGTATATGTTAGTGTCAATATATGACTCTCTCTCCGAAGGTAAATAAATGTATCTTACAACTTTACCTGACAAGATCTTTTCAAGATTACAATGGATTGGAAAACACTCAGGTGAAGTGTACAATGAGCCTAACATGAGGATTAAAAACAATTTTTTTCTTTTCTACTTTCAAAATTGCTACTGTGCCCTGTCTAATATCTTGTGAAATAGCGACACTAATGCCTTGCTCAGCAGGGAGGCAGATGCTGTTGGGGAGGGACAGATGAATGGTTCCAGTTGGTAGCAGCACATTTGAAGTTCTGCCTGATCAATAGAGTCTTTCACTTTTAGGGTCAAGGTGGTAACAGCTAATTAACAGGAGAGCAGGCTGGAAAAAGAATAAAAGATCTGCACGTTAATGTTACTTGTGCTGTTCACAAAAAGAAAACCAGTTTTCTGTGAGAAAACTGTTTTCCTCTAACTTGAAAGCATTAAGAATTTGTTCACCCTGGAGCTTTCTTTGATGTGCCTCCCTTCAAGTCCCATGGCTCTCTGCCTTCTAAGAAAGCCTTTATAAACTGCAATCTCTAATGCCGCTGTAAGCACCAGAGGCAGTGGCCTGCTGGAAATGTTTGGGGGTCAAAAGTAGCTCTGAATTCAAATCCTGGCCATGACTCTTTCCTGCTGTGTGACTGGAGCAAGTCATTTAACTTCCTTGATTGACAGTTTCCTTGACTCTTAAATGGGGGGAGTATGAAACCTCCCTTATAAGGCTGTGTGAGGCTTAGTGCAGGAGTCATAGGGAAGCCTCATAGTGTTGGGTGCTTGGTTCTACTTAATACTGAAGGCTCAACTCTGAAAGCACTTGAGGTTACAAAGCTCAGTGTCAGGTTATTTTCATGTTGTCTCATCTGAAAGCCTCATTTCCCCCACAGTGTGGTGAGAATCTTGAGGGCAGGAAACATTTTTCATGCTTCTTTTCTGCCTTCCATTGCACCTTGCAGAGTCCTTAGTGCCACATCAGCACTTAATAAATGTTTATATTACCACTTCTGGTCTGTGTTTTGAAAAATTTCTTAAAATTAGAGACCGTGAGAGGCATAGATTGTGGTGCTTTTCACTCCGAGCTCCCACAAATTTTGGTGGGGGGTGATCATACGGGAAAGAAGGTGGCACCATAAGATATCAACTCTTAAAAATCATGATGATGAGTAGGAAAATAAAGTATGCCATATCGCTTGATAATCTCTATGAGTAGCCAGACTGCATGATGTGTTATGACTAAAACGACAGTGAAATATCTGATGGTCACTGAGCCTGCTCCAAAACATAATGGGAATTCACCTTGATAAAGAACAATAGTCTTGCGGCCGAGACCTTGGATTCTGGCCAGTTTTAAACATCTGCTTCCTCCCGAGACAATCTAGAATTGTGACTCAAGTCTTAGAACTGGGCTGGGGAGCAGAGGGCATGATTTAGATTAAATCTGAGGAGACCTAGGTTGGCTGACCATGTAGGGTGGCAATGCCCTTGTTCCACTAAATCTGCAGAGGTTACATTCTGTCCTATGGTGCAATTTTCCTAGAATTTCTGTCAGCACCTATGTTACCTATTATAATAAAGGAACTTGGGAAAAATCTTCCACATAGCAGGCTCTCAATGTTACAATGAAAGGAGAGAAAAAAAAGAGATGTTCTCTTTGTGTATCTCTGTGTGCTCAGTCGCTTCAGTCATGTCCAATTCCTTGAGACCCCATGGACTGTAGCCCACCAGGCTCCTCTGTCCATGAGATTCTCCAGGCAACAGTACCAGAGTGGGTTGCCATGCCCTCCTCCAGGGGATCTTCCTGACCCAGGGACTGAACCTGCGTCTCTTATGTCTCCTGCATTTGCAGGTGAGTTCTTTACCACTAGTGCCAGCTGGGAAGCCCATATATATCTCTCTATGTAACCCTAAGATTTCCAAGTTGATTTTTGCCGTTACTCTAACATAATAGAAAGATATGGACAGGCCCATGTAGTATGTTGTAATGACATTGGCTTGTTGATTTCTCAGCTCTAAGGAAGTCTTTGCTTCTGGCAATAGGGACAGATAATACATAGTGTTCTTCTCTTTAATACTTTGGGAATAACATAGTTGTCCAAAATGTTAACTTTATTCTGCAAAGTTACTACCTGAAACAAATTTTTAAAGTAAGTTTGTTTTCCTTGAGCTGCTGCTGCTGCTGCTAAGTTGCTTCAGTCGTCTCCGACTCTGTGCCACCCCATAGACGGCAGCCCACCAGGTTCCCCGTCCCTGGGATTATCCAGGCAAGAACACTGGAGTGGGTTGCCATTTCCTTCTCCAATGCATGAAAGTGAAAAGGGAAAGTGAAGTCTCTCAGTTGTGTCTGACTCTTCACGACCCCATGGACTGCAGCCTGCCAGGCTCCTCTGTCCATGGGATTTTCCAGGCAAGAGTACTGGAGTGGGGTGCCATTGCCTTGAGCAATACTGGTCAAATATTCATTCATTCAAAAGTAATTGTTTATTGAAGTGCATACTACATCCTGTTCCAGGTTGTGTGGGAGTTTCAAAGATAAATGAGGTTCTGTCTTTGCCATTTAAGATATTACAGTTCTTTATTTTAGATACACCAAAACAGACACCTTGAAGCAATTGATGGTTAAGAATTACTGCAATGAAAGGTATATGTTTTTATAATAATATCTCCTTTATGTGACATCATGAGAAATTCCAAATAGATGAATTTCTCTAATTAATTTAATTTCATTTTTCCTAGAAACTAACATAATTTCTAATGATAATACCATTAAATAACAGGATACTGAATTTAGTTCTCAAGATTTCTGTGTTGTTCTTTTAATTTCCTATTGGTTGTTAATCAGTATCTGGTATCTTAAAGTTACCTTCATATACAATTAGGTTCATTTATTTAAATTTTTTTTTATTTTTAACTTTTTCCCTTTTAATTTAACTTTGTTTTTTAATGATCTAAAACTGAAATCAAAACTATAAGGGACTTTGGAGAAATCATTCCTGTTCACTTTATACCTATATTTAAAAACTAATTTTTAGTTCATCTTATTTGCTTGCTTAGTCTCTTTGTTTCTTTTTGATAATATAAGCAAGTTTATACACATATAAACATAAAAGACAACTATGTGAATATTTATACATATATTTATTCATAAATCCTTTTCCATTCTTATAAAAATATAGTATAATAGATACACTCTTTTAAACTTTGCTTTTTCTGTCTAATAATAGAATCTGAAGATCACTCCATTGCTTTGCACAGTACCTCAGTACCATATTACATGGTTACATAATGTTTTATTCATTAGGTTGCCTGTTGAAAGACATATGGCTTCTCGTATCAGACTTTGAATGATGTTTCCCAAGTGGGAAAGGAAATGGGTTGATCTTACTGTCTACCTCATTGGTGGTTATATTTCTCATTGCAGATTAATATTTAATATAAATCAGTTTTTTATGTGTGTGTGAATTTGAATATCATTTTTTTTAGTTTTGGCACAACCCTGAGAAAAACACTGGAGTCCTAGACTTTTGCACCCAGTATAACTAAAACTGCTAAGACACAATCCTTCATGAAGGACATATCATGGATGGTCTGGGAAAACTCCTATGTAAATGTAAAGAGTCAGTAAAAGAAGTGTTTGAGGGTAGTAATTATCCCTTAGGACTTCTGAAAGTCTGAAAAATATTTAATTGTGAATTTTCAAAATTGTGGTAAATAACCAATATTTAGATGACACTGGAGCAAAAGTTTAGTTCAAACTGAAAATAAGGTAGAATTGATTATATTTGTGATTGGGATCATTTGTTATCTCTTAATAGGCTTGGTTTTTAAGGCTGCCATTAGAGTCTTTATAAAAAATACTGTCTGAGATCTTGGTAGAAGTGATCAGGTGGGTGGTGGTGTATTTATTGGTTTCATGGACTCATGCAGTATCTGCCAGTGTCCTCTTGGGAACACAGTACACGCCTGGGAACAGAGTTCCATAAGCAAATAAATCTAAAATCTTATGGCTTAGACAAGTTTCTTTACAGCAAGATTTCTTAGAGCCTTTAATAACTAATCTATACATGACTTCTGGGGACAGGAATGTAAAATGCTGCTTTTCATAGACATGTTTCTTCATGGAGCCTATTTTTTATGGAGTACATTTTAGGAAGGCTGGGTATAATGGGTAAGCTTTTTATACTTATGAATGATTTAGAGAATGAATTGGAGGGAGAGAGGATGAATTGAACAGAGTACTATCATTCCTATGTTGCAGGGGTTAAGACTGGCTCAGGTGTCAGTGACATGCCTATCCTGGATTGAAGGCAGATCTTCAGGCTCTTTATCATATGAAAAGATTTGAAGTCATAAGAAATCTGAAAAGAATTTAGTAAAAATATCAGTTTCTATGTCTAATGCAAGATTTTCCTAGCCTCACTGCTGCTGCTGCTGCTAAGTCGCTTCGGTTGTGTCCGACTGTGCGATCCCATAGACGGCAGCCCACCAGGCTCCCCCATCCCTGGGATTTGCTAGGCAAGAACACTGGAGTGGGCTGCCATTTCCTTCTCCAATGCATGGCAGTGAAAAGTGAAAGTGAAGTTGCTTAGTTGTGTCCGACTCTTAGT
Source organism: Bubalus bubalis (assembly GCF_019923935.1). Lineage (NCBI taxonomy): Eukaryota > Metazoa > Chordata > Mammalia > Artiodactyla > Bovidae > Bubalus > Bubalus bubalis. The sequence continues at coordinate 138,681,530 of NC_059158.1, forward strand.
GACCCTATGGACTGCAGCCCACCAGGCTCCTCCGTCCATGGGATTTTCCAGGCAAGAGTACTGGAGTGGGGTGCCATTTCCTTCTCTGCCTAGCCTCACTAGGACTTTTTTATTGTAAAACATTTTCTAGGCCATGTATACTTTCAGTAGGAATGGGATTGAGATTGTCACTGCATTTCCTCTTTCTGTACAGAATTTTAGATGTATGTCACAGAGTCGGACACGACTGAAGAGACTTAATAGTAGTAGTAGTATAGACATCAGATGGTGGTTCCTTTGCTTCCAAAGCCTTGTAATCAAAATCCTGATAGGCAGGTATATCCTGTTTTCGATTTAGCAGAAATAAGGAATTACTTTGATCCTTCAGTTACTTTTTTCACTCTGATGTTTCTCATTTCCTTATTTTTTCTCCCGACCAGAGTAAAGCGAGCTATCCTTCATGTGACAGTGGAAGAGAAGCCACAGTTATTTTTTGTATACAACCTTCTGTACATCACATCACTTTTTTTTTTAGATTTATTTTTTATTCATTTATTTTTAAATATAAATTTATTTATTTTATTTTTCTTATTTAATTTTATTTTATTTTTAAACTTTACATAATTGTATTAGTTTTGCCAAATTTCAAAATGAATCCACCACAGGTATACATGTGTTCCCCATCCTGAACCCTCCTCCCTCCTCCCTCCCCATTCCATCCCTCTGGGTCGTCCCAGTGCACCAGCCCCAAGCATCCAGTATCGTGCATCGAACCTGGACTGGCAACTCGTTTCATACATGATATTTTACATGTTTCAATGCCATTCTCCCAAATCTTCCCACCCTCTCCCTCTCTCACAGAGTCCATAAGACTGTTCTATACATCAGTGTCTATTTTGCTGTCTCGTACACAGGGTTATTGTTACCATCTTTCTAAATTCCATATATATGCGTTAGTATACTGTATTGGTGTTTTTCTTTCTGGCTTACTTCACTCTGTATAATAGGCTCCAGTTTCATCCACCTCATTAGAACTGATTCAAATGTATTCTTTTTAATGGCTGAGTAATACTCCATTGTGTATATGTACCATAGCTTTCTTATCCATTCATCTGCTGATGGACATCTAGGTTGCTTCCATGTCCTGGCTATTATAAACAGTGCTGCGATGAACACTGGGGTACACGTGTCTCTTTCCCTTCTGGTTTCCTCAGTGTGTATGCCCAGCAGTGGGATTGTACATCACATCACTTTTGACCTTTTTCTGTTTAGGGGGAATGATATTAATTGCCTGCTGCCTTCTCACCAAGTTCCTTAACTTCTGATGTTGAGTTGTTACAGAAGCAAATTTGAAATTTTGTTGACTTGTTTTCCTTGATTTAGGTGACAGAGTTTTAATGTGGCTTCTATCTGGCCTATTCATGCCAACTATTCCATCTTGGAATTTTCTTTTCATAGAATACACATTTAAGTCTATTTAAAGAGGTTCCATTATTTTGTATAACTGAATCACACTGCTGCACAGCAGAAATTAACACAATGCTGTAAATCAATTGCACTTCAATACAGAATATATATTTAAAAAGAGATTTCAAAAAAACATTCAATGATTAGATGCAGTTGGATTTAGATGAATTGAATAATAAATGAATGACAATTCTTACCCTGATATATTTACAGTGTATCAATGAAGGAGTCACTGGCTTTGTTTTGTCATTCACAGCATGGTCATGAATTTTAGCTGGTGTTTGAGAACTTTCTGATGCTGAGACCAAGAGTAATTCGTCTTCCTAAAGACCTACTGTCTTTAGGAAGGTGATAGTCCTGTCTGACTTCTCTGATGGTTCCTACAGCTTAATTATATTTGGCATGTCCCATTGCTTACTTCATTGTATAGGTCCAAACTAGAAAGTCAGATTGATTTTTGTCTGTCTTATCAAACTTAGAAAACATAATTGTTTTAGAGTGTAATTTAAAGATTTTCATAAACACAGTAATTTTCTACTAGATAGCATCATTAGAAATTATATTTTTCTTGCAGCATGGTTGAGCATTGCATTCTGTGTGGGATCTAAATTGCTTTGGCAGCAGGCATTTTTGTATATTGTCATCACTGTACCTTTGGGGAGCAACCAGAGCACAGGAAAAGCAGTATTTTAGGCAGCTGATAGAGGGTTGTACCACTTGGAATGATGGGTACCCGTGGCATCACCAATGGAGACCCAAAGGTCTCTACACCAAAAGGTGTATAGGCTGCGTATAGGCAGCAGCCAGTGCTGGAGTGGCTGATCATTCTTCATGTCCCTTTCTCACTTGCTTTGACTGAGCTGAGGAGTAGCGAATACTACCTGATGCTAGTTCTGTCCTTTCATTCTGTCCTCCAAAGTTTTGGATCCCGGAAATACTAGTAACTAAAAGACTTTCCTCAAGTGGAAGGAAGGAAGATGAAAGACATTTAGGAGGCAGAGAAGGTGATCATAGAGTTTTAATAGCCTTCCACTCTTTGTTTGGTTATTGAATGTGTATGTACAAATGCAACATTCTGCAATCATATGATGATGATAATAGTAGTAATTATCATTTACTGGGCACTTCTCATGCGCCTGACACAGTGTGATTCCTTTATATCATTATTGCAGTGAAGTTCCTTAACTGTTCTGTAAAATAAGTGCATTGTTATTGTCTGTAGAGCTTAGAGAGTTTAGTGGAGCAACTTTGCCACATTTACACAGTTAGTGCACTGAAGAGGCAAAATTCTAAACAGCATTTTCTAGTCTTTTTCTTCTGCATTGGCCCAGAAGGGAGGGGAGGTACCTTTACATGAGTTAGTGAATGTGGTAACGAAGAACACATGCTTCCCCTGTTCACAGGGCTCATGGATTTGCCAGGTTTCTTTATTTGGCTACATTTCACATTTTATTCATAATTGGTAAGCCTCATAAAAACATCAGTTTCTTAAAAATGTATCCAAAATGTTTAAACAGAATCCCATACATCAGACCTTTGTTGCTTTAGTCATGTAATGTTAAATATTTTCTAATTTTTGTGATTGCATTATTATTCAATTTTTTTAATTATAATTTGGTTTTAACATGGTGAACCAAGAGAATGATTTTGAACTTGGTCATCTCATATGTTGGGGGTATCAGAATCTTTTGAATAAGTGGACATTTAGTTTAAAACAACATTTTCAGTATTAAAATTGGTTGTTTTTAAATTATGATATCTACTTTATTTAGAAATATCAGTAACATTAAAGGAAGGGGTGAGGTTTTCTATTTATTAACTATAAGGATTAACCATCCAGTGATTCTTTTCATCTCCTCTTGGACATCATTTTTGGTTTTACGTTTTTGTTATTCATATATATGTCTTGTTACTGCCTATTGAATTGGAGGCTCTTTGAAGTTTTGTTTTGTCTTCATCAGTTCAGTTCAGTCGCTCAGTCATGTCTAACTCTTTGCAATCCCATGGACTGCAGCACACCATGGTCACTTCCCTGTCCATCACCAACGCCCGGAGCTTACTCAAACTCCTGATCATCGAGTCAGTGATGCCATCCAACCATCTCAACCTCTGTCAGCCCCTTCCCTCCTGCCTTCAATCTTTCCCAGCATCAGGGTCTTTTCTAGTGAGGCAGTTCTTCTCATCAGGTGGCCAAAGTATTGGAGTTTCAGCTTCAACATCATTCCTTCCAATGAATATTCAGGACTGATTTCCTTTAGGATAGAGTGCTTGGATCTCCTTGCAGTCCAAGGGACTCTCAAAAGTCTCCTCCAACACCACAGTTCAAAAGCATCAATTCTTCAGTGCTCAGCTTTCTTTATAGTCCAACTCTCACATGCATACATGACCACTGGAAAAACCATAGCTTTGACTAGCTGGACCTTTGTTGGCAAAGTAATGTCTCTGCTTTTTAATATGCTATCTAGGTTGATCATAGCTTTCCTTCCAAGGAGCAGTGTCTTTTAATTTCATGTCTGTAGTCACTATGTGCAGTGATTTTGGAGCCCAGAAAACATAAAGTCTGTAACTGTTTTCATTGTTTCCCCATCTATTTGCCATAAAGTGATTAGACCAGATGCCATGATCTTAGTTTTCTGAATGTTGAGCTTTAAGCCAACTTTTTCACTCTCCTCTTTCACTTTCATCAAGAGGCTTTTGAGTTCCTCTTCACTTTCTACCATAAAAGTGGTGTCATCTGCGTATCTGAGGTTATTGATATTTCTCCCAGCAATCTTGATTCCAGCTTGTGCTTCATCCAGCCCAGCGTTTCTCATGATGTACTCTGCATAGAACTTAAATAAGCAGGGTGACAGTATACAGCCTTGATGTACTCCTTTTCCTATTTGGAACCAGTCTGTTGTTCCATGTCCAGTTCTAACTGTTGCTTCTTGACCTGATTTCTCAGGAGGCAGGTCAGGTGGTCTGGTATTCCCATCTCTTTAAGAATTTTCCACAGTTTTTTGAGATTTCATAGGCCCTCAAAAAATGTTTATGTCACAAATGATTGAATATTTAACTTATTATTAATTTTTTGCCTCTCAATATGCTGGGTGATAATCAGAAACTGATAATTACTGTCTCAGGAATAATTTGAGAGCACAAATCCCAAAGCACTGTTATGTAAAGACATTACCTATACATGTAGGTTATCTTTCATGTTGGGGGCATGTAGGATGAATCTGTTAAATTCAGGGGAGTGAAGCTTATTTCTGCATGTGTATTTAGAGAGACATAAAATATTGATTCTCTTCCTTGGGAAAAAAGAAGAGTTAATGACTAAAAATTTCTTTGTGATCTCTATGACAGTTTTATCACATATGTCTCCAAAAAACTAATCATTTTCTAAGAACAAATCTGTCTGTGTGCTAACAGATTGTGAAAATCTATCAGTTGCTTTTCTTTTTTGTTTTTCTTTAAACCACAAGCCAAAAGAAGTCAGCCTTTAAATATTTGGACGTTTTTCTCTGAGAAGCAAACACACTGGCATTAACATTTCTAAAGCAAGCTCAAAGTAAATGAGATTGAAAAAATTCAAACTTCTTCCAATCCCTATGTTAATTGTTGTTTTAATTAAAGCTTCTGTATGTCATCAGTGGCAGAAGATTGCCTCAGAAAGATAAAGTAGGACCATGTCTAGCTTTGGCTTTTATGAAGGCAAAGGAGTAGGCAAGAAACCAAATAACCAGATAAGTTTGCTATTATATTAAAATAAATAATTTGCTAGGCATCAGGTGAATCACATTATTAGTTGATTAACATCCTTTTCTTTAGATTATTGTATTTCCTAATCTAACTTATTGGATTTCCTGGTTTGGGGGCTTAAACGAGTATGCTAGCTTCTTCCAACACCAACTGTTTTTTGGAGATAAAGGAATTTGGAAGTGAAAAAAACTTTTTTTCCCCCAATGGCTTTTGATTTGAAAAATTATTTATTCAAGTCACTACAAGTTTGTGAGATCAAATAAGAACATACTTGAAAGAGCTTTATAAAATGCAAAATATTACTCGTTATCATCAACTATTATTATTAGGACAACAAAGTAAAGTGCCTGTGTTTATTCAAACCTTCTTTCCAACCTACACCGCTCTGTTGGGAAACTGGGAATTGTCTTTGGAACATCTGCTTAAATGCTAAGAACTGGGTCTTGGGATTTTGCTGCTCAAGGATCCTTGCCCAAGTGTCCTAAACTTTACAAAATCAAATAAATTCTAGAGCCATCAGGCAGCATGCAAAGAACAGTGTCATCATTCCTCTCAACTTCTGGGCCACACTGAAAATGTATTTTATTGTAAAATAGGTAAAATTTGATTCTCACTAATGGAGAACAAAAGAAAAATTATAACAATGAAGACAAATCTAGAATCTGAACCTCAAAGATAAAATATAATCAGAGAAGCACTGAAAACTGTTCAGTGCACTTAGTACACAAAAGTACCAGGAGAAGCACGGACATCTTTCTAAGGTCTTATCTTAATTAAACCTGTTCTAAGTGTTAAGTTACTTCAGTCGTGTCTGACTCTGCGACCCTATGGACTGTAGCCTGATGGGCTTGTCTGTCCATGGGATTCTCCAGGCAAGAATACTGGAGTGGGTTGCCATTTACTCCTCCGGGGAATCTTCCCCACCTAGGGATCAACTGGTGTCTCTTAAGTCTCCTGCATTGGCAGGCAACTTCTTTTCCACTAGTGCCACCTGGGAACCTGATTAAACCTACTCATCTGAAACAACTTTGGTGAGTGCAGGATCTCCCCACAAAAGCGCTCATTCCCTGTTGCAAGGAGAGTCACAGTTTCCAAAGAATTGTCCATTCACCTGATGGAACCCAGATAGAGGGACCTGGGACTAACTGGCTTCAAGAAGGCTCCACTGGAGATGGAGATTTGGAGATATCAGATGTTCTCAAGTGAGATAGATTTTACTCATACTGTTTTCCATTGGAGCCAGTACAATGTAAGCTCTTGATGTCAGCATCTGAGTTTCTGTATTTCCATGATGCATACCCACCCTTCATATACTTACAACATCCGTGTGGTTGAATGAGTACCCTTATGCCCAAACTGCTAAAGCCTATGTCTCTTTTTTTTTTTAATTTACTTTTTTAAAAATATGCATGTGTGCTAAGTTGCTTCAGTTGTGTCTGACTCTCTGCGACGCTATGGACTGAAGCCCACCAGGTTCCTCTGTCCTTGAGATTCTCCAGGCAAGAATACTGAAGCGGGTTGCCATGCCCTCCTCCAGGGGATCTTCCTGACCCAGGGATCGAACCCACATCTCTTATGTCTCCTGCACTGGCAGGTGGGTTCTTTTACCACTAATACGACCTAGAAAGCTCTATTGAAGTTTAGTTGAATAAGAATATTGCGTTAATCACTTCTGTACAGCAAAGTGAATCAATTATACATATGTATTATTTTTCATGGGGCTTCCCTGGTGGCTCAGAGGTTAAAGCGTCTGCCTGGAATGCGGGAGACCCAGGTTCGATCCCTGGGTCTGGAAGATCCCCTGGAGAGGGAAATGGCAACCCACTCCAGTACTCTTGCCTGGAGAATCCCATGGAGGGAGGAGCCTGGTGGGCTACAGTCCATGGGGTCGCAAAGAGTTGGACACGACTGAGCGACTTCACTCACTCACTCATTATTTTTCATATTTTTTTCTGTTATGGTTTATCACAGATCATTGAATATAGCTCCCTGGCTATTCTGTAAGACCTTGTTGTTTATCCATTCTATATATACTGGTTTGAATCTGCCTAATCCCAAACTCCCACTCTGTGTCTGCCTTTGTAGCTAACCACCAGCTTATTCTCTATGTTGCTGATTTTGTTTCAGTTTCACAGACAGGTACCCTTGTATCATATTTTGTTGTTGTTGTTGTTCAGTCCCTAAGTCATTTCTGATTCTTTGCCATCCCATGAACTGTAGCACACCAGGCTCCTCTGTCCTCCATTGTCTCCTGGAGTTTGCTCAAATATATGTTCATTGAGTCAGTGATGCCATCCAACCATCTCATTCTCTGTTGCCGCCTTCTCTTCTTGCCTTCAATCTTTCCTAGCATCAGGGTCTTTTCCAATGGGTTAACTTCTTTGCATCAGGTGGCCAAAGTATTGGAGCTTCAGCTTCAGCATCAGTCCTTCTAATGAATATTCAGGGTTGATTTCCTTTCAGATTGACTGGTTTGATCTCCTTGCAGTCCAAGAAACTCTTAAGAGTCTTCTCCAACCCCACAGTTCAAAAGCATCAATTCTTTGGTGTTCAGCCTTCCTGTGATCCAACTCTCACACCTGTACATGACTATTGGGAAAATCATGGCTTTGACTATATGGACCTTTATTGGCAAAGTGATGTCTCTGCTTTTTAATACGCTGTCTAGGTGTGTCATAGCTTTTCTTCCAATGAGCAAGCTTCTTTTAATTTCATGGGTGCAGTCACCATCCACAATCAGTCACAGTGATTTTGGAGCCCAATAAAATAGAATCTGTCACTTTCCACTTTCCCCTTCTATTTGCCATGAAGTGATGGAACCTGATGACATGATCTTAGTTTTTTTTAATGCTGAGTTTCAAACCAGCTTTTTCACTCTCCTCTTTCACCTTCATCAAGAGATTCTTTAGGTCCTCTTTGTTTTCTGCCATAAGGGTAATGTCATCTGCATTCTTAGGTTATCGATGTTTCTCCTGGCAATCCTGATTCCAGTTTGTGCTTCATCCAGCCCAGCATTTCGTATGATGTACTCTGCATATAAGTTACATAAGCAGAGTGACAATATATAGCCTTGATGTACTCTTTTCCCAATTTTGTACCAGTCTGTTGTTTCATATCTGGTCATGTTTTAGATTCCACCAAAACCTATTGCTCTTTATCCAACCTCATCTTGTTTACTTTTGTGCAACACTAAAAAATCACCCATCTCTCCTCCTGTTTGACTGTCTTTTTTTTAACCTTTCCGATTCTCCTTTAATATGATTTATTGCTACTTCTTTTATATTTCTAAGTCCCAGACTCCACCCACTCAAGCTTCCTATGGTTCTGTCCTCAGCCCTCTTCTTTATATTTTTTGTCTGGCTGGCCATACATCAGAATCACCTGGGAGCCTCTACTCCACACTCCCCCCAATCCCATAATGACACATATGTGGAATATGCTTTCCTGAAATGTTCCCAAGTAAGTTACAGACTTACTGTCCTTTTATATCTCCATGTATATTTCTAAAAACAAGAATGTTCTCTTATATAACCACAAGACAATGATCAAAATAAAAATTAACATTAATAATACTATTATCTAACTTAAAAACTTCATTCAGATTTTGCCAATTGTTCCACTAGTAACCATTATAACAAAGGGAAAAAAGAAAACAATTTTTGTGGTCTAGGAGTTCAATCCAGGATCACAAGTTGCCTTTTGCTCTCATTTTCTGTAGTCTCTTTTAACTTGGAGCAGTTTTTCATGATTTCTTTGTTTTTCATGACCTTGACATTTTTGAAGTGTACAGGCCAGTTATTTTGGGTTCTCTGATGTTTCCTAATGATTAGATTTAGATTATATATTTTTGGCAGGAATACCACAGAAATGATGTTATGCCCTATTTAATGTCTCATAGCAGGGGCACAAGATAACTTGTGCTATTATTTGTGGTCACATAGTTAATGAGGTGTCTGTCATACTTCTGTGCTGAAAAATTATTTTTTCCTCTGATAATTAATAACTATTTTATGGGGAGATACTTTGAGATTTATGAAAATAAATACATCTGTTATGTATGAGGGTCAGGTTTCTCATTGTTGGAGAAAGGAATTATAAATATGGAAATGAGCCTAAAATGAACCCATGTGTAATGGATTGGGGGTGGAGATATTAATGTGAACTCATGGTTTTTATAACTATATATACATAGACGTCTGTCTATCTTTTATCTGTGTTTTATCTACCCATCCTCCTAGCTCTATCCATTTTGATGATAAGGAAACAATGATAATAGTAACAGTGAGCACAATTAGTATCATATCTTGTTTTCTAAACACCATTCTTCAATAAGAATCAGTCAAATCTTACTGGCTGGGGTAGAAAAAGAACATGATGAGCCTGGAACAGCTTGTTTTGCCAGAAAATAAGGAAGTGAGCAAAGAATGGTGGAGACATGTCAAAAGGACTCAGGGCCAGCTTGAAGGGCTAAATTCCTACTGAATATAGAAATAAACAGTAGTAACAGATAGAGTAAGAATCAAACCCAGGTCTCCTGCATTGTAGGTAGACTCTTCATCAGCTGAGCCACAAGGGAAGCCCAAGAATACTGGAGTAGGTAGCCTATCCCTTCTCCAGGGGATCTTCCCAACACAGGAGTCTAACCAGGGTCTCCTGCATTGCAGGTGGATTCTTTACCAACTGAGCTATGAGGGAAGCCTGACTGAGTAAGAATCTGAATTCAAATAAATAATGTTGGAAAGTTATTATTTATAATAGAATTCCAACCAATAAATGTAAAAGGAATGATTGAATGAAAACCAGCATTTGTCAACTGCTATAGAAATGGTTGTTTAAGAAAAGAATCACCGATGGATTGTTTTCACTGTTAAAATTGTTAGATTTGCTCTTCCTGATTCCTCCCCACACAGTCAATCAGTCCACAGCTTTCAGCACATAATTATTGCAAATCTGTTCTTAAGCTGGTTTTCCTTGTGCCCATCCTGCCATGTGCCTGAGTACCTAAGATCAGGAAATACCCTCCCAGTATTGGATTAATGTCTCATCCCATCTGTTTAGATTCTCCAGACTTTTCAAGGAAACATTTAGCTTATTTTATATCAGTTTATATCAAGATGAGAGCTAGAGAAATTCCCTGGAAGCCTCTTTCACTGTCAGATAGTGTGAGTGCATTTTTAAAATTGCTGTTTTTAAAATCCAGGTAGGTAAGAAAGGGCTCTCTGTCTGGGAAACAGGTAAAAGGGAATCTGTTGAGGGTTAATAAGACTTTGGGGCCTCCTCTTGTATCATAGGACAGATTGGTAGGTAACTTCTTCTGCCTTGAAGAGAAGTGTTGAGAATTGGTGTAAGCTGATAGTCGTGCTACCCATATCCAAGGAGCCGTGGCTGCACGGGCGCAGGAGGGCCTAGAGGAGCTATCCCAAGTTGAAGGTCAGGAAGGGCGGGGGTGAGGAGATACCCCTCATCCAAGGTAAGGAGCAATGGCTGCGCTTTGCTGGAGCAGCCGTGAAGAGATACCCCACGCCTAAGGTAAGAGAAACCCAAGTAAGACGGTAGGTGTTGCAAGAGGGCATCAAAGGGCAAACACACTGAAACCATACTCACAGAAAACTAGTCAATCTAATCACACTAGGACCACAGCCTTGTCTAACTCAATGAAACTAAGCCATGCCCGTGGGGCAACCCAAGACGGGCGGGTCATGGTGGAGAGATCTGACAGAATGTGGTCCACTGGAGAAGGGAATGGCAAACCACGTCAGTATTCTTGCCTTGAGAACCCCATGAACAGTATGAAAAGACAAAATGATAGGATACTGAAAGAGAAACTCCCCAGGTCAGTAGGTGCGCAATATGCTACTGGAGATCAGTGGAGAAATAACTCCAGAAGGAATGAAGGGATGGAGCCAAAGCAAAAAGAATACCCAGCTGTGGATGTGACTGGTGATAGAAGCAAGGTCCGATGCTGTAAAGAGCAATATTGCATAGGAACCTGGATGTCAGGTCCATGAATCAAGGCAAATTGGAAGTGGTCAAACAAGAGATGGCAAGAGTGAATGTCGACATTCTAGGAATCAGCAAACTGAAATGGACTGGAATGGGTGAATTTAACTCAGATGACCATTATATCTACTACTGCGGGCAGGAATCCCTCAGAAGAAATGGAGTAGCCATCATGGTCAACAAAAGAGTCTGAAATGCAGTACTTGGATGCAATCTCAAAAACGAAAGAATGATCTCTGTTCGTTTCCAAGGCAAACCATTCAATATCACAGTAATCCAAGTCTATGCCCCAACCAGTAACTCTGAAGAAGCTGAAGCTGAACGGTTCTATGAAGACCTACAAGACCTTTTAGAACTAACACCCCCCAAAAATGTCCTCTTCATTATAGGTGACTGGAATGCAAAAGTAGGAAGTCAAGAAACACCTGGAGTAACAGGCAAATTTGGCCTTGGAATACGGAATGAAGCAGGGCAAAGACTAATAGAGTTTTGCCAAGAAAATGCACTGGTCATAACAAACACCCTCTTCCAACAACACAAGAGAAGACTCTACACATGGACATCACCAGATGGTCAACACCAAAATCAGATTGATTATATTCTTTGCAGCCAAAGATGGAGAAGCTCTATACAGTCAGCAAAAACAAGACCAGGAGCTGACTGTGGCTCAGACCATGCACTCCTTATTGCCAAATTCAGACTTAAATTGAAGAAAGTAGGGAAACCACTAGACCATTCAGGTATGACCTAAATCAAATCCCTTATGATTATACAGTGGAAGTGAGAAATAGATTTAAGGGCCTAGATCTGATAGATAGAGTGCCTGATGAACTATGGAATGAGGTTCGTGACATTGTACAGGAGACAGGGATCAAGACCATCCCCATGGAAAAGAAATGCAAAAAAGCAAAATGGCTGTCTGGGGAGGCCTTACACACAGCTGTGAAAAGAAGAGAAGCAAAAAGCAAAGGAGGAAAGGAAAGATATAAGCATCTGAATGCAGAGTTCCAAAGAATAGCAAGAAGAGATAAGAAAGCCTTTTTCAGCGATCAATGCAAAGAAATAGAGGAAAACAACAGAATGGGAAAGACTAGAGATCTCCTCAAGAAAATCAGAGAAACCAAAGGAACATTTCATGCAAAGATGAGCTTGATAAAGGGCAGAAATGGTATGGACCTAACAGAAGCCGAAATATTAAGAAGAGATGGCAAGAATACACAGAAGAACTGTATAAAAAAGATCTTCACAACCCAGATAATCATGATGGTGTGATCACTGACCTAGAGCCAGACATCCTGGAATGTGAAGTCAAGTGGGCCTTAGAAAGCATCACTAAGAACAAAGCTAGTGGAGGTGATAGAATTCCAGTTGAGCTATTCAAAATCCTGAAAGATGATGCTGTGAAAGTGCTGCACTCAATATGCCAGCAAATGTGGAAAACTCAGCAGTGGCCACAGGACTGGAAAAGGTCAGTTTTCATTCCAATCCCAAAGAAAGGCAATGCTAAAGAGTGCCCAAACTACCGCACAATTGCACTCATCTCACACACTAGTAAAGTAATGCTCAAAATTCTCCAAGCCAGGCTTCAACAATATGTGAACTGTGAACTTCCTGATGTTCAAGCTGGATTTAGAAAAGCAGAGGAACCAGAGATCAAATTGCCAACATGCGCTGGATCATGGAAAAAGCAAGAGAGTTCCAGAAAAACATCTATTTCTGCTTTACTGACTATGCCAAAGCCTTTGACTGTGTGGATCACAATTAACTGTGGAAAATTCTTCAAGAAATGGGAATACTAGACCACCTGATCTGCCTCTTGAGAAATTTCTATGCAGGTCAGGAAGTAACAGTTAGAACTGGACATGGAACAACAGACTGGTTCCAAATAGGAAAAGGAGTACGTCAAGGCTGTGTATTGTCACCCTGTTTATTTAACTTGTATGCAGAGTACATCATGAGAAACGCTGGACTGGAAGAAACACAAGCTGGAATCAAGATTGCCAGGAGAAATATCAATAACCTCACATATGCAGATGACACCACCCTTATGGCAGAAAGTGAAGAGGAACTAAAAAGCCTCTTGATGAAAGTGAAAGTGGAGAGTGAAAAAGTTGGCTTAAAACACAACATTCAGAAAACGAAGATCATGGCATCCGGTCCCATCACTTCATGGGAAATAGATGGGGAAACAGTGGAAACAGTGTCAGACTTTATTTTTCTGGGCTCCAAAATCACTGCAGATGGTGATTGCAGCCATGAAATTAAAAAAGACGCTTACTCCTTGGAAGGAAAGTTATGACCAACCTAGATAGCATATTCAAAAGCAGAGACATTACTTTGCCAACAAAGGTCCCTCTAGTCAAGGCTATGGTTTTTCCAGTGGTCATATATGGATGTGAGAGTTGGACTGTGAAGAAGGCTGAGCACTGAAGAATTGATGCTTTTGAACTGTGGTGTTGGAGAAGACTCTTGAGAGTCCCTTGGACTGCAAGGAGATCCAACCAGTCCATTCTGAAGGAGATCAGCCCTGGGATTTCTTTGAAAGGAATGATGTTAAACCTGAAACTCCAGTACTTTGACCACCTCATGGGAAGAGTTGACTCATTGGAAAAGACTCTGATGCTGGGAGGGATTGGGGGCAGGAGGAGAAGGGGACGACAGAGGATGAGATGGCTGGATGGCATCACCGACTCGATGGACATGAGTCTGAGTGAACTCCGGGAGTTGGTGATGGACAGGGAGGCCTGGCGTGCTGTGATTCATGGGGTCGCAAAGAGTCGGACACGACTCAGCGACTGATCTGATCTGATCTGATCTGATAGTTGTGCACAGCGTTTAGGTATTTTTTTGTTTCCGTTTGTTTTGCTGTTTGCTCCCTCCCACCTTGGTTCATAATTTGGAAGAGGTTTGAAATAAGTGAGTATTATCTACTACCCCAAACTTTGCTTCTCTGATGGCTCAGACAATAAACAATCTATCTGCAGTGCAGGAGACCCAGGTTCGATCACTGGTTTGGGAAGATCCCCTGGAGCGGGAAATTGAAACCCTCTCCAGTATTCTTGCTTGGAGACTTTCATGGACAGAAAGAGCCTGATGGGCTACTGTCCATGGGGTCGCAAAGAGTTGGACACGACTGAGTGACTAACCCTTTCCCCTTTCCTGTTAGCAAGTAAGCAGGAAAAGTTTATGTACCTTGTTTTTAGAACTTGTTAAAAAGCCTCAGTTCTTTGACCTTGCTTAATAGTTCCTTCAAGGCAGACAGGGCAGCATTCAGAGGTTGAATTCTGTTACCTTTTCCATAATTATCAGGTAACTACAAATCCTTTTAAACCAACAGATGTATTCAGGGCCATTTAGAGATCAAACATCAAGTTCACCTCCATGGGGAGAGCCTTTCTGGATTCTTATATTTGGTTCATACTACAGGGGAAAATGTCTCTAAGGTATGTTTGCTACTCTGCCCGGAGCCAGTGTGGGGAACTCCACCCGTGGCCAAGGTCATGAGGAAGGAGGTCGGCATACGCAAAGGTGGGATCGAGCCTCAGGAGTCCCCCTGGAAATTCTCGAGCACTTACCCCCAAAACCAGAGTCTGCCTACTTTACTGCTTTGTGCTCTCACCTACACCTCTGACTTTACGGGGGGCTGTCCCCCACCACCTCTCTTTGAAAAAGAGTTAACTTATAGCTCCAGTTAATAAAGTTCCTGGGTGTGACAAGAGTGTTTTAGTTCACAACCGTGAGAGGCATGAGATGTTCTAAACTGTCTGAATACAGATTCCTTTGAGCAGTTAAAAGATTGATTAGAAATTGTATTGGTGAAGGGTTTTTCACTTGTTGGGCCAATGTTTGCTGCTAAGTTTCCATATCCCTTACCTGCTGTGTTCCTGGCAGTGTATTGATTAATATAATTGGTGTAAGTAGTAGCTTTAATGTTTGTAACCTTGGACCCTTGAGTTAATTCTTTTTCTTGTTATAGCCCACCACACCTTTGCCCTATAGGAATGCAACTTTATCTAATGCTTTTGGAGGGTGGCCCCTGACTAATCACCTTTAGAGAAAAATAAGTTTTCTGAAGAAAGGGTCTTAAAATGTTAACAGGCCTCAGGGCCAGAAGATGATGCAAATCACCTAAACTTTTGCATATGATAAGTTTGCAGGAAGAAAGCCTGGCTTACTGCAGGACTCTACCCCTTACCCCATTATCCTCTATGTATAACTTAAGGTATAAAAACTACTTTGGAAAATAAAGTGCGGGCCTTGTTTACCGAAACTTGGTCTCCCCATGTTGTTCTTTCTCTTTGGAATTTTATTAGCTTTCCACGTTAACCAAGTTATTCAGTCTTTTCTCCACTAAATTTTCTCACTGAGCTATCCTTATTTAACCACTCTTTATATCCTTAATTAACATTTAATTAAACAATTGTTTCCTGATCCTCGCCGACGCCGTCCCTCTTTGAATTCCCTGGATCCACCGGGGCTGGACCCCAGCACTACTCCACATATTCTTGACTATTTTTAATTTTGCGTATGACTGCCCTTTTCTAGATTATTCACATTAATTAGTAAGCCACTAGTTTCACCAATTAAAATACTTGCTAACATTTGTTATACTGATGATCAAAGTCTTAGGTGTTAATATGAATAACGCGAGTACTTATATTATGTATTGTAATGAGAATAGGGAGAATGGAAGTGCTTGTGATGGTTGCTTCTGGAGCATCACCTTTTGGATAAGATGTGGGTTGAATGTGGAGTTGTTTTTAGGGCAACCTCCTGCCTTTAGAGTTAAAAACTGAACCAACTAGCATGCAAAAAATATCACACTGCCCATGCTGAAGTATTAAAAAGTAAATTATAAAAGTTGCAGTGATATTGGGGGAAGAGGAGGTGGTCTATAATATCAGGCTGTGCCCAGGAATTCCAATCCCAAGAGGTTCTTGATGAAAACAAAGTATGTGATCAAATGCACTGGGAAAACATTGCATTCTATAGTGCCATTTTGGAAACTAAAAATGCACGTTAACTATTTGGAGATCAATATCCTACAATATAGGGACCTGCTTAGCTTTGTTTAACCCTGTGTATCCCAAACTTAGTTGACCACAGAGTTCTTTCTTTTTCCATCACACTCTTGAAATTAATTTTCCTTAGGACACTTTAAAAATCACTTCTTTAGAGATTATAGAAGAAGTTTTCTTAACCAACATCCACTTAACTGACACTCAGCATTCCCTTCGTAAAACTTGGGATTGATCGTTCTTTATCTAACATTCTCTCCTGTCACTGATTCACATGCTTACAAAGAGTCAATTGAGTTTTTTTCCCCAAAGCCTGTTTATTCCATTTGTACTTGTAATTAAAAATGCATAACTTAATTAAATATTACATAATCCTGTGACTTGTGAGTACAAATTATAAAGAGCTATTGTTTCTTTGAAAAATAAATTGAATGCTTTGGAAAGACACAGTCAAGGAGAATTTCTGAAAGTGTTGTTAAATTAGGTGAGATCAGGCAAACTATTAAATATTTGGGAAAAAATAATAAAGTATTTCTTATGTAGATTGCTTTGCAAATTTCTTTTTGTCATTGATTCAATTTAGAGAAACTGCAATGTATCATTACTCAAGAAAGATTAACTGTATAACTTGAATTAGTGGATTCATTCTCAAAGTCTTACATACATTTAAATAAAATATCTAAGGTCCATATGTACCAATTTTTATGATTTCTTACTTTTACTCTACTTTCAGGCCCTGTGGGTGTCAGATAAAAGGGCTTGTGTTCTAGTGAGAGAGAACTGAAGAGGAGCCGTCACAAAGGGAAGTGTATATATTCCCTGTGGCATGTTTTTAAATATTCAGCACAGATTTTTTCTGTGTCTCTTAAGCCAGGCTATGTTGTCTTTAGAACCTTTGCCCCCCTTGACTTGCTGCCTTCATGTTTCATTACAAATCCATGGAATTGCTTAGTGCCCATAATGCTATTAAACTTTTCCTTTTTCTTTGGGAGCAATCCATCCATATACACATATATATCCTTTTGAATCCAGTCCTCTGTTTTGGTTTACCTTTATTTATTACTAAGGTATATTTTTCTATGTTATTTTTTAGTAAAAATTCTTAAAGACTATGCAGTACATAACATTTGATTTATGTCTAGGTTCTCTTATGTCATGGTAGTCTACAATGTAAGGTTATGTTGCTATTTAAGAATTTTTATAATCTGTACACATATGTGCTGTGTAAACAAAACAGCTACCTTGTTGTGGACCAGTTTTTTCATTTGAAATGAATAATGCAGCAATAATTTCTCAGATTTTATTTAAGGCTGTATTTGTACAGAGATCTGTAGTTTATAAAAGCGGCGAAGCAAGGAACTGCTTTTGTTATGCATAAAGCAGAACAAAAAGAGAAAATATTGCCTGATTCTTTCATTAAAAAAAAAAAAGACAGCGAAATTTGGAATTCACTCAATTTTTACCTTGTTTTTTTCCCCACAAATGCCAGAAGCAGAGCCATAAGACAGCAATTTGTCAAACAATTAAGCTGGTATTTGAATATGAAAAGGATATTTCCACCCAGTGCAATATTTCTTTTTTTGAAATGTTGAAAACCCTTCTATTAGAGTAGTAATTGAGTGAATGCTTAAAAAACAGCTTGGTTCATTTTGACAGATCCTTTGTACACTTTTTGGAGGGTAGAATGTAGTGGGATGTAGGGGAAAGGTTTTATTCATTTCAATTTTTCAATTCTGAGGTCAGAATGTAGTGGGATGAAGGGGGAAGGTTTATCACTGTCAAGAAGAGGAGTAGATGATGTGACTCTTTTAGAGGATCTGCCTGTAGTTGTTTTAGATTCAACATGAAAACATTATTCTAGATTCTAGTGACCTATCTGCCCATGCTTTATGCTAAGCAGCATGGATTGTTTGCTGTCAATGCCCATAGAAATTTTAGGGAGACTTCTTGATGTTATGTTGACATCTTATTCCTCTAGGTAATGAAATTATTTTCAATCACACCCCTTGTGGAATTGATACATAGTTACCTTAACAGGATTTGTTTATTATAGCAGGAATGAAATCTTTTCTTGTTTCTTGGTATATCTGCATGGACTGTTTTACTTTCTTTTTTAAAAAATAAACTTATTTACTTTTACCTGGAGGATAATTGTTTTACAGTATTGTGTTGGCTTCTGCCATACATCAACATGAATCAGCCATGGGTATACATATATCCCCTCTCTCTTGAAACTTCTTCCCACTTCCCACCCCATCCCATCCCTCTAGGTTGTCGTAGAGCTCTGGATTTGAGTTCCCTACCTCTTAACAGCACATTCCTATTGGGCATCTATTTAACATATGGTAATGTATATGTTAAAAGACGCTTACTCTTTGGAAGGAAAGTTATGACCAACCTAGACAGCATATTGAAAAGCAGAGACATTACTTTGCCAACAAAGGTCCCTCTAGTCAAGGCTATGGTTTTTCCAGTGGTCATGTATGGATGTGAGAGTTGGACTGTGAAGAAAGCTGAGCGCCGAAGAATTGATGCTTTTGAACTGTGGTTTTGGAGAAGACTCTTGAGAGTCCCTTAGACTGCAAGGAGATCCAACCAGTCCATTCTAAAGGAGATCAGTCCTGGGATTTCTTTGGAGGGAATGATTCTAAAGCTGAAACTCCAGTACTTTGGCCACCTCATGCGAAGAGTTGACTCATTGGAAAAGACCCTGATGCTGGGAGGAGTTGGGGGCAGGAGGAGAAGGGGATGACAGAGGATGAGATGGCTGGATGGCATCACCGACTCGATGGCGATGAGTCTGAGTGAACTCCGGGTGCTGGTGATGGACAGGGAGGCCTGGTGTGCTGCGATTCATGGGGTCGCAAAGAGTCGGACATGACCGAGCAACTGAACTGAACTGAACTGAATGTATATGTTTCAATGCTACTCTCCCAATTCATCCCATCCTCTCCTTCTCCCACTGTGTCCACAAGTCTGTTCACTATGTGTGTGTTTCCATTGCTGCCCCACATACATGTTCATCAGTACCATCTTTCTAGATTCCATATATTTGTTAGTATATGATATTCACTTTTCTCTTCCTGACTTCACTGTGTATAATAGGCTCTAGGTTCATCTACCTCAGAACTGACTCAAATGTGTTCTTTTTTATGGCTGAGTAATATACCAATGTGTATATGTATCACAACTTCTTTATCCTTTCACCTGTCGATGGACATCTAGGCTGCTCCCATGTCCTAGCTATTGTAAACAGTGCTGCAGTGAACACTGGGGTACATGTGTTTTTTTCAGTTATGGTTTCCTCAGTATATATGCCTGACAGTAGAACTCCTGGGTCATATGGTAGTTTTATTTCTAGTTTTTAAAGAAATTTCCATACTGTTGTCCATAGTGGCTGTATCAATTTACATTCCTACCAGCAGCGCAAGAGGGTTCCCTTTTTTCCATACCTTCTCCAGCATTTATTGATCATGGCATCTGGTCCTATCACTTCATAACAAATAATAGATAAGGAAACAATGGAAACAGTGACAGACTGTATTTTGGGGGACTCTAAAATCACTGCAGATGGTGACTGCATCCATGAAATTAAAAGATGCTTGCTCCTTGGAAGAAAAGTTATGGACAAACTCGACAGCATATTAAAAAGCAGAGACATTATTTTGCCAACAAAGGTCCATCTAGTCAAAGCTATGGTTTTTCCAGTGGTCATGTATGGATGTGAGTTGGACTATAAAGAAAGCTGAGCACTGAAGAATTGATGCTTTTGAACTGTGGTTTGGAGAAGATTCTTGAGAGTCCCTTGGACTGCAAGGAGATTCAACCAGTCCATCCTAAAGGAAATCAGTTCTGAACGTTCATTGGAAGGACTGATGCTGAAGCTGAAACTCCAATACTTTGGCCACCTGATGTGAAGAACTGACTCATTGGAACAGACCCTGATGCTGGGAAAGATTGAAGGCGGGAGGAGAAGGGGATGACAGAGGATGAGATGGTTGGATGGCATCACCGACTCGATGGACATGAGTTTGAGTAAGCTACGGGAGTTGGTAATAGACAGAGAAGCCTGGCATGCTGCAGTCCATGGGGTTTCAAAGAATTGGACATGACTGATCAACTGAACTGAACTGAAGTCTCATGAAGGCAGTATGACTTCTATTTTTGTTTTATTGTAATTGAATTCTTAAACATCTTTCTTGGGGGCTTTTCATGTTTCTGATTGTTTTTTATGTTTCTGATTGTTTCTGATTCTTTTTTGCTTCTTTAGGGTCAATTTATAGGATCTCAGTATAGCACTTTCAATGTGCTATATTGTGGGAACTTCTGTTATTTAGTAAGAATAGATGTTTTAAATGTGCAATCACATCACTCTCTTAGTAAACATCTATGGGTCAGATAACTGCTAAGAAATAGAGATATTAAGATAAATGAGAGAATTTTTTGAAAGTTTTTTCAGTATTCCTTTTTGAGTTACTACTTGAAAATGTATAGTATACTACAAAACTTGTAATTGAAATGGAGAACCTATGTTATTTGTTAGAATGGGCAAACATATCTCTTGGTCCACATGAAAAACATTAGGGTGACATTTAAATTGGAGTTAGGAACTGGGAATGGATCAGGCATGAACAGTGTCCTAAATAGGACAAAACTGTGTCTTAAATAGTACTCAGTATCCAAATTCAAGAGTAATATTTGCAATAGTATTTCTTGCTGGTGTACTTACTTTTTTGACTTATTTCATAGAAGTCACAAAGCATCCTGGTGTTCCCAGTATAGGTAGCTAGTTGAGGAATTTAGGGGAAAATACAAGCAAAATGTGACAGAATTTTATCAGGTGAGCATGGGCTCATTTGAAAAACTGGCTTTTGGGCTTCACATTTTGGGCAATCAGCATGGTGGTCCCTTTAGTGATTATTTCACAGAAGTTAATATTTGCAGCTTTTGCTCCCTTTGAGAATGCAACCACTGTAATACTATCACATGTTGTTGAGAGCAAAGGAAGTAGGGAAAAGAGGCCTCTTTTTAGCTTTGCTCTAAATCCCATCATTGGTCTTCTTTGTCCTGGTGGAGACAGAGCAGATGCAGAGAGAAACCTAGCGCCCAGCAATAGTGCAGTGCGTCCAGGCTACTGCTCCCTGGGAATGGGATTTCAGCTTCTGGCAAGGACCTGGGGAAGTTTATGAGCTTTCCTACAAGCTATTTTCTCTTCTCTGAGAGGCTGTCCTCTTCAGGTCCAAGAATAGTGAGGCTGCACTGCTGTCTATTCTGCAGACTCCATAATAAGTTGTGAGAAAACATGTCCCCATATATTTTAAGTTATGTACATGGCCAATTGGACAATGAAAGGGCAATAAGCAAATTGTAAGGACTGTTTAAGAACCTGGTCAGTGTGAAGTTGGGGAGTTAAGTCTCTTGCTTAAGTTGCTCCCAGTTTGAAATCTTCTTAGTACGCTGGCTGACAGCAGTGTTAGTTGGAGATCTCTTAATCCCTGTATAGATCTACATCTCTCTAAAGTAAATCACTTGACCTTTTTTTCTGTCTAACATTGCAGGGGATGGCTTAGGAGATTAACCTTTAGATCTGAAAAGTCTGCAAACGGCTTCTCTACTTGATAATTTTGAATTTTATTTAGCTTTGTTGGTCTTTTGAGCTTTCCAAAGGAAATAAATTCACCATTGAAATGCAAATATAATCATTATTTTCTTGTCTTGTGGAGTATATTTTTGCTGAAATAAGTAATGTACTGTTTTTAAAATCCCAACTACAGTGTTTTTATTTTTTTTTTTTTACATTTAGTAATTCATGTATTATTCTTTCTAGGTAATTATAGAATTTTTCAGTCAGTAATTTACTAAGCATATATCATATTTTCAGTGTTGTGTAAAGATTGGGAGCATACAAAAGAAATCTGAGGCACAGTTCATGTTTTTATGTTGGATATAATATTGTAGAGAAGTTAAGCCAAATCAGAGGAAATGTTCTAAAGAACAAGAATTAAATGTTCAACTGTGTAGTACTCACATGTAAGTCAATAGTAAATATGGATGGATGAATGAGTGAATGAATGAATAAAAGTGTTCTTTCAAGAAAGAAATCATTGTGAATTCTGTGTGTAGTGGAATAGATGGAATATGAGCAGAACCCATGAAGAATGAATAGGATTTGGCAAGTAGACAGAAATGGAAGAAAAATGGTCCTAATACAGGGAACAAAGGTGAAACGGTAAAGGTGAGCGTGCCATGTTTGGGACCCTGAGAGAAGAGGCCAAGGTGACCAGAGGATAGGCTTAGTATGCAGGAGGAATGAAAAAATAAAGTTGGGCAGCCCCCCTTCTTCTTTGATGTTGTTCAGTTGCCAAGTTGTGTCTGACTCTTTGACACCCCATGGATTGTAGAGCACCAGGCTTCCCTGTCCTTCACTATCTCCCGGAGTTTGCTCAAATGCATGTCTACTGAGTTGGTGTTGCTATCTAACTAACTCATCCTCTGCTGCCCCCTTCTCGTTTTGCCTTCAATCTTTTCCAGCATCAGGGTCTTTTCTAGTGTGTTGGCTCTTCTCATCAGGTGACTACCTTATGATGATTCAGCTTCAGCATCCAGTCTTCTTTGATAAGTGAATCTCAGTTCTGGGCCTGTCCTCAAATGATGGCTCATGATTGGTTTAATCCACTCATGACAGTCTATTTCCCAGCCTCCTTTGCAAATAGAACAGCCCTGTGACCTCATTCTGGCCAACGTGAAGACAGTTGATGGCACTTATGGAAAAGCTTTTTAAATTTGATAACATGTTTATGATAACATGCAGGAACTTCCCTTTCCCCTTTTCCTTGCCTTGAATGAAAATGTAAAGCCTAGAGCCATATGGCAACTTTGCTACAACTAGGAAAAGGCTAAGAGGTGTTGTCTCTAACACCACTGAACTGCTTTACCTATACCAAGAGAAGCCTGGACTTCCTGTTATGTGAGAAAAATCAAACTGTTTATATTTTATGTTATATAGCACTCTAAGTCAGTTTTTAAAAGTTACTTGCGGTGTTTTGACATTATTTTAAGATGACTAACCTGTAATAGTGTGCAAGGTGAATTGAAAGGGGTAAAAATTAAGGTGGTTGTCATAGCAAAATAGGCCTGGGATGAAGAGGTTTTTGTACAAGACTTATGGCAAGGGGAATAGGAGGGAAGCAGACATCTCTGGAAGTTGGGAGCTCCCCAGGTGGCAGTAGTGGTAAAGAACCCACCTGCCAATGAAGGAGATGGAAGAGATGAAGTTTCAAGCCCTGGGTCGGAAATATCCCCTGGAGGAGGAAATGGCAACCCACTCCAGTATTCTTGCCTGGAGAATCCCATGGACAGAGGAGTCTCCTCTACAGTCTGTGGGGTCAAAAGAGTCAGACACAACTGAAGAGACAACACGCAGGCATTTCTAAGAGAAAGCCACATAACTTCAGGGTTTCTAAACAAGAAAATTAGTGGGATAGCCATACCACTTTAACAATATGCAGATATGATAAAAATGAATCCTCTTTTAAGGCATATTGAGGCTTGGATGATGATGGGACATCCAGGTAGAAATGTTCAGTAAACAGTTTAGAAACAGAGCATTTAAATTCAGATGGTCTGTAGGTTGCTTATGACCTTGGATGTGGACAGAGAGAAAAGTATTAAATAATATCTCTGGTTATAAGTTGAGAGGAAGAACAGAGGTCGGTAGTATAAACATGGAGACAGAGAAAGGAGATAAGACAGGGTTGAAGATTAAATAGGGTTCAACGCCATCGAAGCAAAAGGCATTGGTAGGGTGCTTAAGAAAGGCATGTTGCCAGGATGAATGTGGTCTTCATCAGTATCCAATGCTCTAGAGAAATCAAGGAAAGTGAAGACTGAGGAGAGAAGTGAATCTGGTAAAAGCAGAATGATTTCCAGGAAAGGAATCTCTGCCGACTTGAGAGCCACACACATTAGCTGCCCAGATTTGGGAAGAAGATGGAGGGTTGTGAGTGGGAAGGGAAGGGAGTAGAAACTGAGGGTGGTAGAGAAAGATCATTCATTGAGAATATTGGAGATTGAGAAGGCTGATTCTTACAGAGGTGGTAGACTTACCAAAAGATGGCTTTAAAAAGATGATAAACCAGGAAGGAAGTAGTAGAAAGTTTCAAACCCAGCAAAATAAGGTTATTGGTGATGTTCGAGAAATATTTTATTTCTTTATTATTATTTTTTAAAATTAATTTATTTTTAATTGAAGGATAATTGCTTCACAGAATTTTGCTGTTTTCTGTCAAACCTCAACATGAGTCAGCCATAAGTATACATATATCCTCTCCCTTTTGAAACTCCCATCTCCCTCCCCATCCAACCCATCTAGGTTGATTCAGAGCCTCTGTTTGAGTTTCCTGAGCCATACAGCAAATTCCTGTTGGCTATCTATTTTTACATATGGTAATGTAAGTTTCCATGTTACTTTTTCCATACATCTCACCCTCTCCTCCCCTTTCCCCATGTCCATAAGTCTATTCTGTCTGTTTCTCCATTGTTGCCCTTGAATAAATTCTTCAGTACCATTTTTCTAGATTCTATATATATGTGTTAGAATATGATATTTATCTTTCTGTTTTTTACTTACTTCACTCTGTATAATGGGTTCTAGGTTCATCCACCTTATTAGAATTGACTCAAAGGCATTCCTTTTTATGGCCGAGTAATATTCCAGTGTGCTGTCTACAAGAAAGCCACTTCAGACCTAAAGACACATATAGACTGAAAGTGAGGGGATGGAAAAATATATTCCATGCAAATGGGAAGCAAAAGAAAGCTGAAGTAGCAATCCTCATATCAGACAAAATAGACATTAAAGAAGATTATAAGAGATAAGGAAGGACACTACATAATGATCAAGGGATCAATCCAAGAGGAAGACATAACAATTGTAAATATCTTTGCACCCAATATAGGAGCTCCTCAGTACATGAGACAAACACTAACAGGCATAACAAGAGAAAATGACAGTAATGCAATAGTAGTAGGAGACTTTAACACCCCACTCACACCAATGGCTGATCATCAAAACAGAAGTATTTTGTTTTTAGGGAGATTCAGACACTCCTCTGAAGTTGGAGGCCAGGACAACCATGGAGTTGTAGAAACTAGTGTTAATAGCTGTAAGCAAATATACTTGGTTGTGTCTGTCTCCACAGGGTAGGTGACATCAGGTGTTGGGAGCTGGGAGGGTGGTGAGGAGAAGTGATGAGGGAACTTGGGAGGGACTAACTCTGAAGCAGCTATTGTGAGGATGTGTGTGAATGAGGCATCTGTTCAAAGATCAGCAGGCCTACCCTAAGTGAGACGGCAGCCATCCTTGTCAAGGGCAAGGCTGCCTGATACTGTGTCTTCTTTCTCAGGTGGGTCCTTAGCAGAGAACTAGAAACTGAGAAGGAGACCCAGCACTGGGTGGAGATTTCATGCAGAGTAGCAAAGGTGAGAGAGTCTAGAACAATGTTCCTGGGGAGGGAAGAGGGTGAGAAGTCCTGTGTGCCAGGAAGAGGGAAGACCTTCCAGAGGTCAAAGAACAGATGTGGAGGGTGTGATGGGGGGAAGTGGCCAAGAAAGGACCTGAGGAGAATAAATGTGGATCTCAAATGCCAAGCGGGACTGCCAGGTGGCTAGGGGTAAATATTGCCTTTAGTACTTGGACACAGTAGCTTGTTAGGAATAGAAGTTTTTGTTTTTTTTTTCAAAGAAAAAAAGTCACTTGGATGAAATTACATGTTTCAAAATGTACTGGTGTATTATTTACTTAGAAATACAATTTAGGCTGAGTATAAGTTAGGCACAAATCTAATAAGCTTTATGTCACTTAGGTTAGACATCCTAAATATGAAATAAAGAGCATTGACATGCCAATTCCAGCAGTATTTTACCTTTCCATGTATTCAACTATACCCTTGGTGGACTCAGCCTGGGGTTTCTGACAATGTGGCTGAAACCTGCCATCCTTTCCAGTGTGTCTTCTACTAATCTCTGTGAAGCACAATTTTTAATAAGGTTCTTAAAAAGCACACTAAGGAATTAGCAGATGGCATATGGCATGAGTTCCTGGTGTTACCTCCACACTGTAACTGAAATATATAAGGACCTTTGCTTTCAGCTCAGGAGAAATCCTGTGAAACTCAAGTTTATATTAATTTATTAAGGGATCATTTCTGTATATTGGGACTGATTTTCATGTATGTGTTATGCATGCGTGTTCAGTTGTTCAGTCATGTCTGACTCTTTGCAACCCCTCAGACTGCAGCCTGCTAGGCTCCTCTGTCCATGGGATTCTCCAGGCAAGATGGAGTGGATTGCCATTTCTTCGTCTAGATATGTATTAGAGCACCAGTTTTATTATATAAAAACTGTATGTAAAAACTATATATACACAGTAAGGAATAGAAATGATAGATGCAACTCATGAGGACCTTAGTAGGTCCTTAGACTCTTATTTTCTTCTGATTTGTGGAAGTGAAGCATTATCATGGCAGAAAATTTGAAAAATAGAGAAAAAGTAAAAATTGCTCCAGCTTCCTGGAGAATACCACAATTTGCTTATTTTTTGGTAGGTGAAGGGTTTTTGAAACTGAAATCATGTTAAACATATCTTTGTTTCCTACTTCAGTCGGTCAGTTCACTTCTAATATGTAGTTTCATTTTCTGAAAACTCTAAAATCAGCAAGAAAGGGTGTTAGAAGAAAGCGTACGCAACATAAGAGGTGGCAGAAAGCTGAATTTCTGTGTGAGATGGAAAGGCTGACTAGCTCGCAACCCCTACTGTCTACTCGGAAAAAAGTGATTGCAGTGAGTATAGTCCCCATTGCCCCCCAACCTTTGGATGATGATTTAACTCCATTATGATTTATACTAAGTTCCTTTTAGGATTAACTCTATGTATAGATAAGATTTAGTTTTCTACCCTGGTTATACTTACAGCCTCTTTACTTTCTACCCTGTTTACTTACAGCCCAAAATATAGGAATTAATTTTGGGTAATGAGTTCTTTCATGTTGTCAGATTATTTTCCTTTGTGTCTGTTTTTTTGCAATATGTTTTCTAGTGCAAATCAGAAGTCTGTTAAAGTGAATCAACTGACTATTCAAGTCAGATTTGGTTTAATTTACCAGTTTTTACTGAGTCTTATTTAGTATTCCAGTTTTTTGAGGGCTAGGAATACTAGGCAGTAGAGAATATGAAACATATTGTATTATTTTAGGTGGAAATTTGGGGTATTTTGTTTTAATTAGTATTACATAGGATATTTTCACTGTTGTTTTAACTCTGGAAATATTTTGTCTGTCAGTTCATTTTGCTTTATAGAATTTCCATTTTGAAATTGAGGATGAAAAGGAATATCATTTTGCATTGACTTATATTTAATATAAGTACTTGAGAAGTAACTAGGAGTGGGAGAGAAAGGGGAATATACTCATGGCTGTGCATTCTGGAGTAATGAATTTTAGTCAGAAACTAATGAGTCTGCCGAAGATGCAAATTTAATTTTTAATACATAGACATTTGCTTAGGAATTGATTTATTTGGACTCAAGTGAAACATAAAAACAGATTAAACATTGTCAGTAATAGTACATAACTGCCTAATTGAGTTTAGTTACAATTATTTCTGGAATAAAATACTCAGGGATGAAGTGGGATGTAAGGAAGTGAGCACAAATGTATCAGGGCACAAATGTACCACTTAATTTGATAGAGAGCTTCCCTGAGGTATATATGTATATCTTACTACTCTTAATTTCAATTTAATTAGAAACTTCTTGTGGAGTTGAGTTTGAATTACAGTGTTTACTGGTGGAGTGCTAGCATATATCATTTGTCTTTTGCGATGTTTTCACAAGTTTCGGTTTGAGGTTGACAGACTATGGCTTGCAGACCTAGTGTGATCTACCCTGTTTTTATAAAGTTTTATTGGGACACAGCCACATTCATTTATTTATGTATTATTTATGATTGCTTTCATACTACAATGGCAGAGTTAAATAGTTTCAACAGAAGTTATATGCACCAAAAGCTTAAAATACTGACTAGCTTTTTTCTGAAAAAGTTTGTCAACTCCAAGTTTAAGTCAAACTAAGACCTTCCCTTCTAGCATTTTTTAAACCTGACAGCATACAATTTCTTTAGAATCAGATTACCAAGATGCTAAGAAAGACAGAAAAGAAGTGAAAAGCCTGTTCACTTCCTTGGAGAATTCTTCAGACAAGACATATATAAATGAAATAACCAGAGAAAAATAAAACACTTTATAACCAAGTGTGATGGTAGCAAAAAAAACCCCAAAAACAAAAACTTGCCCTTCTATATTCTGTATCATAAATGTATGTGAATTGAAAATTATTTCAATCTGGTCAGAGCCAGAGTTCTCAAAAGTACAATATGAGCACACTAATATACTAGAAACTTTTTTGACTTTATGGCTTAGAAATGGGAGTAACAGCCTTTTGCACATAGTTATGTGATTAGATACAGGTTAGCCCGAGTTCTAAATGAGTCTGGGACTTTTCCAGAAGTTGTAGAGTCAGAGAGTGTGATTAACTAGGTTTTCTTGACTCTGAGCTTGGAAAGGGCAGTTAGGATATTTTTGTGATTTATATATAGGGATGCCCCCACAACTGCTCCTAGGAACCTAATTTGAATAACACAGATAAGGAGACTTGGGCTCAAAACCTAGTGAATTTCTATCTTCAAGGACTAAATGGAGTTAAGAAAAATAACCATACGTGGGGAAAAGGGTGAACTTGGAAGGAACACTAGAAGCAATTATAAAGTTACATGCAAGCATGAGCAACACAAGATGTTGTATCTGTAATTTGTGACATTTGCATTTAGTTTTGTACCTTAACTTTCTTGCATTATAATAAAATGGGTTCCAGCTTTAAACAGTGGGGATCTTTCTATTCTATATCGAAAGGTCTGTTACAGAGCAGGGAGGTGGAAATCAGAGAGTGAAGTACCCGTTCACTTTACATAAGTTTTTCATGAGCATATTAGTAGGTTAAGAACCTTGCAGAGTAGAAGCATTTTGTCACACTGTACCATCTACCAATGCCATAGGAATCAAAAGTGGTGACCTGGATTAACTGGGAAAAACTTTGTGGAGAACATTATATTTTGTCTCAGTTTCTGAGAAGAGTATGCATTTGGTTTGATGGCGAAATAAGAGGGCAACTCTGGGACTTGAATAAGTGTGGTTCATGTGGAAGAAGAGCCTGGATGGAGTGAATGGCTTATGTATGCAGTTGGTACATTAGTTGAGCAGCGAAAAGCATGGGCAAAGGGAGCAGGTGGGTGGATGGCAGAACAGAAAGGAACTAAGGCAGCCTTCTGGTCAGCTTGGCTGCTGTGATTCCATTACCTTTACCTGAGGTGGTATAAGCAGATCTGCATGGTTTGGGAGTCTCCAGGATTGTTTCGTTTGCTCCTAGTTGGGACTGGTGACAAATCACATTCTTGGAGGGAAGGGACATCAAGTGCCTAAAATACAACAGCGTAAATCTTCTCTCTAAACAAACAGCACCTGTCGCTTTCTGGCTCTTTCCTCTAAACTTTTTGTAGAAGAAGATAGGATATAAAATTACCTCCTGATTTTATTTCACTGTAAGGCTAGTTGGGAATCTGTTGAGAGCAGTCATAGAGCAAAAGCAAAGATAGGACTCCTTCTCTTGTTTCCCCAAATGGACTTTCCCGAAGAGTGTTGTCTTTTTAAGAAAAGTGGATGGCACACAGGAAGGCTTCCAGTGTAGTTTAACCATAAATTCTCCTAAGGGGGAAGGGAGTGCTGTCCAAGAGCCCAGGATGTGGCAGTAGACTTGGCAGACGCTGTGGAAGCAGCAGGTGCTTACGGGTCCAGAAATCTCCAACTCATTAGGATGGCTGTAAATCACAGCATCTTTCACGCTTTTTGAGTGAAACTTGGCACCTCCAGTTTACTACTGTGTGGTGGTCACACCATCCCAGACTTCAACAATATTAATAGATGGCACCTTCTATTGAACAATGAAAGTGGGTGAGGCTGTGCCAGTAATGATGGATTGGGAGTCTGAAAGATTCTGCAGAGAAGAGAGTAAGAGGATGCCAAGAAAGCCTGTCTTTTTGTAACTGAACTAGTAAATATGAAGAGTTGCTGGGCACATCTATCACCCAGTGTCACTGTGTCCTGGAAGAGCTTGTAAGAAAACTGTAAAACTATCTTTGACAAGGATGAATACCCTGGCACCTGGGTGGGTGCGGGCCTCACAGGCTGGGCCGTTTAGGGAGGGGTGAGGAGGTGAGGTTTATGATTTGAGAATTGCCTCCTGTTGTGTTCAGTCCGATACAGAAAGGCTTCTGGTTCACACTTGCCTCATCAGGCCATGTAAATGGCTTCAGCTTAATATTCAGGGCTTCTGTCTGCCAAGGCCTGTGTTTTTCTCTCTCTTTTTTTTTTTTTTCATGGTTATTATCATATGTAGACAATGGTAGGTGAGATTTGGAAGAAATTAAAGACTGGTGGAAAAACAGACTTTACCAGAAAAGGAAAAATAACTCTTTTCATTAGCCAGTAACATGACTAATATGTAGATGCTTAAAGATCCTTTATGTCTCTAGCATCTCTGGGAGGTGCTGGGTTGTAGGGAGCAGGGAGTGCGGAGAAAAGAAAAAAAAAGTTATCTTCTATTTAAGTGTATAAAATGAATATCTAAGCAAAGGTACTATTTTGGGAACCTTAGGAGTAATAAAAAGACAAGAAGAAAATAGTTGATAGAACTCTCTTAGTTTAAAGCAGAGTGTTAAAAGATTGTTTTGTCTGGTGTGTGCCATGAGAATATTTTAAAATATAGGCCTCATAATATTCCTTTGACTTAGATGGTGGTATTTAAATTAAGACTTAACATCTACCAGGTATTATTCATTTGGCAATTTGGCTTATATGAAATGAACTGGCATTAAAAATTCCTTTCTAGCCTTCCTCCTTCCAAAGTCTTTGTCTTCTTAATATCATTTTGCTCTCCTCACCTCTCCTTTTCTAATTCTTCCTTTATTTTCTCTCATATGCTAAAGAACATCTGGAAACTCTCTTTAGAGGCTTCATGATCCTAGATTAAGCAATTGTTACAAAGGTGTGCCACCTTTGTGGGCTATTTTTGATTTTCTAAAATTGGTTTTCTTCAAGTAGTTATGTTTGAAAGTGCTATGTGGTATAATTATTTGAAAGGGAAACATTTTAATATGATACAACCATAGAGAGTGGGAACTAAACTAAGTGAGATCTGTCTCTTCCAAATTCAAATTGCAAAGTTTCCTGGCTTGAACATAAAAATGAAGTCAATTTGAGGGATTAGGGATGACAAGAAAGCTATGAACAATGAACAAAGTCATTGGAAAGGGAATTGAAAAATGGATAACAAGAGGAACAAACAAATGGATCTTCCATATCGATGGAGATATTAAACATTCAGTGGGTCTTAACAAATAAACTTTTTATTTTGCAATAATTTTTATAGAAAAATTGTAAAGATAGTATAGATAGAGCCTGTATACCCTTTACCCAGCTCTTGCTAATGTTAACATTTTATAGTTTTATATTTTAAGTGTTTATGAGTCTATGGTTTAGATGTTACTACTTTCTTATTTAATTAGGAAAAATCATAAATAATGAATTTTCTGTTCAAAACTTCACATGCTTGTTTACACTTTAAGACTATATCCCATTATGGTGTAAATATTATAGCTGAAGAGTTACTGGCAAGAGAAAGCAGTCAAGAGAGGGGGGAAAGGAAAAGGATTTTAGAGTTGGGGAGATTGAGGTTCAAATCTTGATTGCCCCATTTGACTCCCAGTGTGTTATTTACCCTCTTGAGACTTAATTTTCTAGAATATAGAGTGAGGATGGCTTCCCTGGTGGCTCAGGTGGTAAGGAATCTACCTTCAATACAGGAGACGTGAGTTTGATCCCTGGGTTGGGAAGATCCCCTGGAGAAGGAAATGGTAACCCACTCCAGTATTGTTGCCTGGGAAGTCCCAAGGACAGAGGAGCCCAGCAGGCTACAGTCTAAGGGGCTGCAAGAGTTGGACATGACTTAGTGACTAAACCACCACCAGAATGAGGGTTCAGTTCAGTTCAGTTCAGTTCAGTTGCTCAGTCATGTCCAACTCTTTGCAACCCGATGAATTGCAGCACACCAGACCTCCCTGTCCATCACCAACTCCTGGAGTTCACTCAAACTCATGTCCATCGAGTCGGTGATGCCATCGAGCCTTCTCATCCTCTGTCGTCCCCTTCTCCTTCCCCTAATCCCTCCCAGCATCAGAGTCTTTTCCAATGAGTCAACTCTTCACATGAGGTGGCCAAAGTATTGGAGTTTCAGCTTTAGCATCAGTCCTTGCAAAGAACACCCAGGACTGATGTCCTTTAGAATGGACTGGTTGGATCTCCTTGCAATCCAAGGGACTCTCAAGAGTCTTCTCCAACACCACAGTTCAAAAGCATCAATTCTTCAGTGCTCAGCTTTCTTCACAGTCCAACTCTCACATCCATACATGACCACTGGAAAAACCATAGCCTTGACTAGACGGACCTTTGTTGGCAAAGTAATGTCTCTGCTTTTGAATATGCTATCTAGGTTGGTCATAACTTTCCTTCCAAGGAGTAAGTGTCTTTTAATTTCATGGCTGCAGTCACCATCTACAGTGATTTTGGAGCCCCCCAAAATAAAGTCTGCCACTGTTTCCATTGTTTCCCCATCTATTTCCTGTGAAGTGAGGGTATCAGTTATTAATTGTGGAAACTAAATAGAGTGTATTTAACTTATGAGTTGGTTCTTAGACTTTTTGCTATCAGATCTGCTCTTTGTCTCCCACTCCCCTTCTCTGCATGGCAGAGGATTCAACCCCTGCTGGCTGATTTGACAGCTCCCATTCTGGCCAGTGGGAGGTACTGTTAGCAGAGTCTACAGCTATGTTGTTTGCTTTGTGGCTCCAGCTTCTGCAAGACGAGCCCTCCATGGTTCTAGCTCTTCTGTGACTCTGGCCCTTGGGTTCTGGTAACACCACTTCCTCCTTTTCTGGGAGTGGAATAACTGCCTACTGTGCTAATCTCTGTGTTGCCTCATTGTTCGCTCTTGGTTTCTCAACTCTTCCAGCCCTTGTATATATGAAGTCCCGTGTTAAATTCCCTCTCTTTTGGACACTTGGAGTCTTTCCTATTTTTCCCCTCAGTGGACTTATATTGATTCAATCCATTTCAACAATTTAACTGTGAACAACAATCAACTTCAACTAAGTTGAAGAACAATGGTCAGGAGAAATCAGGCAGTTCAACTAGTGGTAACTGCTACTGATTGAGATAGGCCTTGAAAGAGGAGCTGGCTTTTGGGAAAAAGCTATAGGTTTGGTGTAGAGCATGTCAAAGAAGCAACTTCATAATTTCACTCATAGGAATATGAGGGAGAAAGGGAAAGGGAAGAAGTTCAGAGGGAAGAGAGGAGAGCAGTGAATGGCTCAGAAGGGAAAGAACTCTGGTGCCTTGAGCACCCTGGACCCATCTCTCCAACTTCATTGACTCCAGCCCTGTCACTCTAACCTTTCTGGGGAGTAGAATAGGAGGGTGGCTGCTCAGAACCCATTCTTTGCCAGTTGGGCTGCAGCTCCTCACCAAAGGGACTGAGATAAGCAGGCTGTTCCTCTTGCTTGTGTAGCATTTGTGAGAAGAGTGCTGTGGGAGGAGATAAAAATTGACTTCCAAATGGCCTGCAGGAATCGAGAGGCATTTTTGGGACCAGCTTTTACATCCAGACTTAATAAACAAAAAACAACAGACACTTGAAGTTTTAATTTCCTCATGGGTTAAGATAGTTCACGGTGGGGATGGTCAGCATTGCTACAGCAGGCTGGAATCCACTTCCTCACTGTGTTGGGACATTATGGAAAATGGTCCTGAGGGACAGAAACAAGCTTGTGTCTTCAGCAACAACGTCTAGATATATTAAGAAATGACCTCAGATGGAAAACAAACATAAAATCATCCTGGCAAATCAGTCAGCACATTATGTGGCATTCATGATGTGTTTTATTTGTGTGTGTTGGAAAAGAGAAGAGTCTAATAAATGAAGACAAACAGGAAGTCCTTCCCAAACTGTCTTCCCAGCTACTTTTCAGTCACGTTGTATAGGTCGAAGGTTCTGGGAAGAAACAGTTAGTGCTCTGACCTGCCTTTTGCAACTATATTGTTTCCTGTTTTGTAGGAACTAGGGACTGAAAAATGCACAAACCAGTGAATTTAAACTCTTAAACTCATAATATTCATGAACCTCAAGAACTACTGGTTGAAGCCTCTGTATGTGTGTGTGTGTGTGTGTGTGTGAGAGAGAGAGAGAGAGAGAGGAAGAGAGAGATTCCAGATGTCCTTGGAATGTCATATTATATGTAACTTCCAGATAACCTCCAGTTAATTAAATAATTGGTTCCATTGAATTGAATGTTAAATGCATCAATATTCTATAATTTCCCAAACTAATCTTTTGTTTTCTATGGTCTTTTCCAATTCTGAGTGAATTAGATTTGGCTGGAGAAAACTATTTATGATATGTCCTCTAAAATATAGTAAGATGGAGCATGGTTTTCCTTGGATTGATGCTTCCATTAATAAAACTTTGTATTCACAACATAAATAATATAAAATTTAGTCAACTGCCGACCTCAGGGAGCAAGCAGATTCCTTGATAAGAATTGTATAGCCACTTTTACATTTCTTCCTTTCCGTTTTAATAAATGATGAAAGCTCCAGTGTTGTCATAAGATCACATTTATTTATAGTGATAAGGATGAAGCTAATACTTGTTTCATTACTGTGATCAGCAGTCACACAAACACAATGGAACCTGACATGCTGTCAGCCTCTGCTCATTACAGCTTTCCAACCAACCTCCAAGCTCATGGCTGGAAGTCAAATGGGATGCGCTAATTCCAAGTAGGAAAGAAAAATAATTGGCTTTGGAGAGAAAGGGACTATTAAAATTTCCATATGAAATTTCCACCACTTCTTGGCTTCAGATGGAGTGGTAGTTACACTAAGATGTCTCTGCTGAAATTTTAAAATTAGAAGTGTTCACAGAAATGGAGAAGACTATTACAGACAATACCACTTCAATAACATTTTCCTGTCTTCATGTTGTTTATCTCATTACTAATTAAAAACAAAATAACTAGAAAAATTCTACAACAAAACTTTTCATCAGAGAAGTCTTTGGGTTAAGGTAGTTTTTCCTATCCTTACAAAATCGAAGTGTTTTTCCCACCCCCAAAGGGATGGATTCATTTTTTAAAAAATTGCTGTAGACATCAGGCAGAGTGTAACACTTTGTATGAAAAATCAAGGTGGACAAAGGCAACTTTTTTGGCCATCTGGCTTTTAGAGACAAAAACTTTGGAGTCCAACAGACCCAGGCTTAAATGCTCAATAGTCTCTGCTTGGCCTTGGCTTGATCTCCTGTCATCTCTGCTGTGTGATCTTGGACAGGTAACTTCATCTGTCTAAGCCTCCATTTTTCCACCTGCAAAACAGAGATAAGGAAACTTCTGCAAAGACCTGCTGTGAGGGAAAAATAAAGTGATAGTGTGCAAAGAACTTACATGACAGAGAGCCTGGCACATAGTAAGATTCAAACCTTAGTAGCTGTTAATTTGTTTAAAAGCTTTTATGCTGTCTGTTTGCCTTTGTCACTATGAGCATTTGACAGTCTGCTTTCTGCATTACTAAATGTTGTCATCACAGAGTAGACCCTGAGTGATGGTTGAAGCCTCACAGATAAGACAGAATGGTGGAATTGTCGGGTGTTGCTCTCATTTGGACTTGAGTACACTGCATTCAACCTTGGATTGCTTTAGCAGCAATGGCAAAAAATAAGCTCAGTTTCATTCATTGCTACCCACTATCCTTATTTTTGACTTTTTGAATAAAACAACATTTTGTGCTTGAGAATATGACACACTCAGATCTACTGAGTAAGGCTGCACCTGGCTTGTGTGGGTGCCTTGGTGAAACCCAGGGTGCTTTGCTTTTCATTATATTTTTAATAATACTTAGCAAGTAGCAGAATTAAACTTGCGAGTCATTCTAACAACTACTTTTCTTAATGGAGATGAGCTTCTTTATCTCCTACTGGTTAATACCTTGTGGTGCTAAATTAGGATCCTTGATGTGATTGTATTCCTCACGAACATTATTAAGAACTCATTTTGCAATGGAGAGACTTGTAATTCAAGCAGTCAGGAGAGCAAGGTGTTCCAGGCTTTTGATGGCTTTAGGTTAAAGGAGAGAATGAGCTGGTTGGGAATATGGCTGGAACATGCTTCCTATCTTGGGGACAGATGGGGAGGAAACTGTCATTTATTTACTGGGTACTAGAAGCTTTGTATACATTTTGCCTAGTGTACATTTGTATGCATTTAGTATCTTTAAGGCAGGTATTATCATGCCCCATTTAGGCTCAGACAGATGATTTCTTCAAGATTACGCGGTGAATAGAAAAGCAGTTTTAAAAGGAGAAGAAAATAACAGTTTTGACTGCACAGTGTATTCTGTGAAAATCCATCAAGATGTATATTTAGAATTCATGCACTTTTCTGTGTATATGCTATACTGCAATAAAAGTTACTTATCAAACAAAAAAAAATAGGTCTGCCTGGCTCAAAGTCTATGCCTGTTTCTCTCTATTGTGCTGCCTCCCAAGAAGCATATGATGGATGGAACTCGATGGAATTTCCTCCATCAGTCACAGCCAGTGTAGTCAGGAATAGTGCTACTTTTATTAACCAGACCTGGCTTTGAAAGACTTGGACATTTCCAAGGAAAAAGGCGCTCAGCGCAGTACAGTTGCTTAACACTGAGAATGTATATTTGCATATGACAAGAATTCTGAAATGCTGTTCTGAAAATGCATTGAACTTGTTGCAGTGTTATTCATAATCATGAAAAATCAG
This sequence comes from Bubalus bubalis, assembly GCF_019923935.1. Lineage (NCBI taxonomy): Eukaryota > Metazoa > Chordata > Mammalia > Artiodactyla > Bovidae > Bubalus > Bubalus bubalis. The sequence continues at coordinate 138,718,746 of NC_059158.1, forward strand.
GGGAAAAAACCCCCAAAATACCTGTCAAAGAGGTATTTAAATAAATATTATGTGGTTTAAAAAACTGCTTATTTTGAATGATTTTTATGGTATGTTGTGGAAAAAAAAATGGTAATGAAACCACATATATAGTAGGGTGGCATTTTTGATTTTTTTTGTTTACATGTTTGCATAAATATGTGTCTAGAAAGATAGTTGCTAAAATATTAATAGTGATATCTTTATAATTTGTGATATTCATTGAATTTTACTTTCTTTTCTATGCCTTTCCATAGTTTGACATTGTTTTCCTGTAATTCTACTAACAAATTTTGCTTTACTATTAATTAAAAAAATGCCTTTAGGCAGAGACTGCATCCTGAATTAAGTATATTCCTTTTCAAGCTATCTACTGTGAAGGAGGAAACACTCATTTTACCATATGAATTCTGACACATTTAAGCAATGTAATCTTGTAGTCAAACCACAGGGGAGCACTTCAGAAATAAAATGAACCATTTTGTAAACTTAAGCACATTCAGTTACCAAATTGGCCTCTTTAAGTATTTAAAAAATTATTTTAAGGAAATAGTTTAAAATATTAAAAGTTAAATATCTTAATTATACTCTGTATAAGCGGATGGTCTACATTTCTGTACCAGATGTCCTAACAATCTGAAAAAATGGTTGTTTTACTACCCCAATATATTTTTGTATGGCTCACTTAAAAAAATTCTCTATTCTCTTTAGTTTTAGTATGTAACATGACAATATCTCCTACCATATTAATAAAAAAGAAATGTCACAGCCATCAGGGATTCCTGGCCTCCAAATGTGAATGAGGGCTCCCAGTACTGTGATCAGTGGCTGCTGCCACCCCCCACAGTGACTGCTGAGGAGCTGGGGGCATGCGAGAAGCAAGGTGAACAAGGAAACAAGATTGGCCCAGATAGCTGAGGTGCATATGAAAGGAATAAATTCAGTGAGCCCAGAGGCTTGCATCTTCCCATACAGAGAACGCTAAATTCCTTAACTTGATACCTGATGTTTGATGTTCAGACTGCCTGCTCTCTTTGTTGCAAACTTGTATAAAGCCCAACTTCCCCTTGTGCCTCCTTGGAACAGTTTTCTCAGAGCTACTGAGATGCTGTTTCCTGGGCTCGGAGTCCTAAACTCAGAGTCCCACCAAATAAAATAACTGTACTTTCAGGTTGTGACTATATTTTTCAGTTGACAAATACAATGACTAAGACATGTGATTGCTTTATTTTGCTTTATTCCATTTAATTTCATTCTAGTAACTATTCCTTCTATCAGGCTAACTAAAGACAGGATTAAAATCATACGAATTACATACTCATGCAAAAACAGATGATAGAGCAGGACATGACTTTAAAAAATCTTTTTCTTGAAGATTTTCAAGGACTAACATAACAGAATCCTGAGTATATTAATATGTACATTTCATCACCTGTAACCTCCAACACCAATTAATTGTGAGCTCTAGCTCAGTTCTTCCAATTACTACTACTGAACAATCTGAACAGCATTTCTCCCTTTTGGATAAGCAGGTCTCCGATTTGGAATGCTGTCCCCGACAGTTACCTGAATTTGGCCAGCTCAAACCTGAGGCCACAGGTTTGGGCACAGCAAGGTCTCTCCTTTGAATATATTAACTATGAAAATGGACAATGTAGCCTAACAAAATTTTTTTCTGTTGAGAATTGATATGTATGAAAAGACAGAATGTGTGAAAAGAAAACCAGAAGTTTGTATTTAACAAATCTCATTTGTTAAAAAGAATGTATGAAGAATCAAGATTTTTTTCTGGAAAACCTAGCTGTTTATTTTGTGTATAATACCAGTAAAATTGATTTTTATTTGTATGTTTTATGTATTATGAGGTGGGAAAAGTCTTTAGATTAACCATGTCTGACAGATATATGTTCTTTTACCAAAGCAAGGCATTGTGTTTGGGAAGAAAGGTGTAGTTTGCTTACCAGAGAAAGAAAAGACCCAAAGGGCCTGGGTACATAGTTGGAAGAAAGTTTTAGCTTTGAGAGAGGAAACATTGAGAGAGGACATTGAGAACGGGGTTGGAGCCAGTGAAATGTCTATCAGAGACTATCCCTGCCTTTTTGGCCCAGCATGCATACACTCAGGATCTGAAGTAAGTCGCAAAGTTTATTTATGTGTGATTTTGGAGGAAATTGGGACTGGTTATGAATTCTATGTTTTGCATGCAGAGACCTTCCGCAATAGATAAAACTCAGGCAGGACAAAAGGAGGTGTAAGGGCATTCATGTTGCAAGAGCTCCAAAAATGTGTATGGTCAGGGGAGCTGTGGTCTGTTATAATCTGTAGAAATGGTTTGGGCCATGCTAAAGGCTAATAGAGTTTTGCCAAGAGAATGCACTGGTCATAGCAAACACCCTCTTCCTACAACACAAGAGAAGACTCTACACATGGACATCACCAGATGGTCAACACTGAAATCAGACTGATTATATTCTTTAGAGCCAAAGATGGAGAAGCTCTATACAGTCAGCAAAAACAAGACCGAGAGCTGACTGTGGCTCAGATAATGAACTCCTTATTGCCAAATTCAGACTTATATTGAAGAAAGTAGGAAAAACCACTAGACCATTCAGGCATGACCTCAATCAAATCACTTATGATTATACAGTAGAAGTGAGAAATAGATTTAAGAGACTAGATCTGATAGAGTGCCTGATGAACTATGGATGGAGGTTCATGACATTGTACATGAGACAGAGATCAAGACCATCCCCATGGAAAAGAAATGCAAAAAAGCAAAATGGCTGTCTGGGGAGGCCTTACACACAGCCGTGAAAAGAAGATAAGCAAAAAGCAAAGGAGAAAAGGAAAGATATAAGCATCTGAATGCAGAGTTCCAAAGAATAGCAAGAAGAGATAAGAAAGCCTTCCTCAGAGATCAATGCAAAGAAATAGAGGAAAACTACAGAATGGGAAAGACTAGAGATCGCTTCAAGAAAATTAGAGATACCAAGGGAACATTTCATGCAAAGATGGGCTCGATAAAGGACAGAAATGGTATGGACCTAACAGAAGCAGAAGATATTAAGAGGTGGCAAGAATACACAGAAGAACTGTACAAAAAAGATCTTCACGATCAAGATAATCACGATGGTGCGATCACTCACCTAGAGCCAGACATCCTGGAATGTGAAGTCAAGTGGGCCTTAGAAAGCATCACTACAAACAAAGCTAGTGGAGGTGATGGAATTCCAGTTAAGCTATTTCAAATTCTGAAAGATGATGCTGTGAAAGGGCTGCACTCAATATGCCAGCAAATGTGGAAAACTCAGCAGTGGCCACAGGACTGGAAAAGGTCAGTTTTCATTCCAATCCCAAAGAAAGGCAATGCCAAAGAATGCTCAACCTATCGCACAATTGCACTCATCTCACACGCTAGTAAAGTAATGCTCAAAATTCTCCAAGCCAGGCTTCAGCAATATGTGAACCATGAACTTCCAGATGTTCAAGCTGATTTTAGAAAAGGCGGAGGAACCAGAGATCAAATTGCCAACATGCGCTGGATCATGGAAAAAGCAAGAGAGTTCCAGAAAAACATCTATTTCTGCTTTACTGACTATGCCAAAGCCTTTGACTGTGTGGATCACAAGAAACTGTGGAAAATTCTGAAAGAGATGGGAATACCAGACCACCTGACCTGCCTCTTGAGAAACCTCTATGCAGGTCAGGAAGCAACAGTTAGAACTGGACATGGAACAACAGACTGGTTCCAAATAGGAAAAGGAGTACGTCAAGGCTGTATATTGTCACCCTGCTTATTTAACTTATATGTAGAGTACGTCATGAGAAACGCTGGACTGGAAGGAGCACAAGCTGGAATCAAGATTGCTGGGAAAAATATCAATAACCTCAGATATGCAGATGACACCACCCTTATGACAGAAAGTGAAGAGGAACTAAAAAGCCTCTTGATGAAAGTGAAAGGGGAGATTGAAAATGTTAGTTTAAAGCTCAACATTCAGAAAATGAAGATCATGGCATCCGATCCCATCACTTCATGGGACATAGATGGGGAAACAGTGGAAACAATGTCAGACTTTATTTTTTTGGGCTCCAAAATCACTGCAGATGGTGACTGCAGCCCTGAAATTAAAAGATGCTTACTCCTTGGAAGGAAAGTTATGACCAACCTAGATAGCATATTAAAAAGCAGAGACATTACTTTGCCAACAAAGATCCAGCTAGTCAAGGCTATGGTTTTTCCAGTGGTCATGTATGGATGTGAGAGTTGGACTGTGAAGAAAGCTGAGAGCCCAAGAATTGATGCTTTTGAACTGTAGTGTTGGAGAAGACTCTTGAGAGTCCCATGGACTGCAAGGAGATCCAAGCAGTCCATTCTAAAGGAGATCAGTCCTGGGTGTTCATTAGAAGGACTGATGCTAAAGCTGAAACTCCAATACTTTGGCCGCTCATGTGAAGAATTGACTTACTGGAAAGACTCTAATGCTGGGAGGGATTGGGGGCAGGAGGAGAAGGGGACGACAGAGGATGAGTTGGCTGGATGGCATCACCGACTCGATGGACGTGAGTTTGAGTGAACTCCGGGAGTTGGTGATGGACAGGGATGCCTGGCATGCTGTGATTCATAGGGTCATAAAGCGTCAGACACAACTGAGTGGCTGAACTGAACTGAACCCCAATATGTGAAAATGTCAGTTTAGCAGGACTGGGCAAGGGTGTCTGGCTACATGTAACATTCCCAGCAGATGTGCCCTCTCCACGTACGAGTGCAGGAGTGATTTGCAGCTGACAGCTGACAGCTCATATGCTTCTAATATCCTACTGGATTTTAGTCCTTTAAAAAAAGACCATTAGTCAGCTTTTCTCACCTCTGTTTCCTTAAAAGTAAAGAAATCAGAAGTTACCTTTCCACTTAAAATGTCTTTCTATTCATGTCTTCACAACAGAAAAATATAGTTACTTTGAACAACTAAGGTAAGGGCAATCACCATACTTTGGGAACCAAGGAAGAAAGAATGCAAATTTGAAACCAGATACACCTGGGTTCTAATCCTATTTGTTATCTGGGAAGCTTTGTTGTTGTTCAGTTGCTAAGTCTTGTCCGACTTAGTCGCCATGTTTAGTCACTCAGTTGTGTCTGACTCTTTGTGACCCCATGGACTGTAGCCTGCAAGGCTCCTCTGTCCATGGGGATTCTCCAGGCAAGCATACAGGAGTGGATTGCCATGCCCTTCTGCAGGGGATCTTCCCAACCCAGGGATAGAACCTAGACCTCCCACATTGCAGGTGGATTCTTTACCATCTGAGGTACCAGGGAAGCCCATGAATGCTGGAGTGGGTAGCCTATCCCTTCTCCAGGGAAACTTCCTAACCCAGGAATCGAAGCAGGATCTCCTGCATTGTAGGCAGATTCTTTACTGGCTTAGATACTAGGGAAGCCCATTTGTTATCTGGGAAGCTTTGTTATTGTTCAGTTGCTAAATCATGTCCAATTCTTTGTGACCCCATGGACTGCAGCATGCCAGTTTCTCTGTCCTTCACCATCTCCTAGAGTTTGCTAAAACTCATGTCCATTGAGTCAATGGTGCTATTCAACCATCTCATTCTCTGTCATTCCCTTCTCCTCCTGCCTTCAATCTTTCCTAGCATGAAAGTCTTTTCCAATGAGTTGGCTGTTTGCATCAGGTGGCCAAAGTATTGGAGCTTCAGCTTGGCATCAGTCCTTCCAGTGAATATTCAGAGTTGATTTCCTTTAGGACTGACTTGTTTGATCTCCTTGCTCTCCAAGGAGATTCTCAAGAGTCTTCTCCAACACCACAACTTGAAAGCATCAGTGCTTCAGTGCTCAGCATTCTTTATCATTTTTAGTAGCTCTTAGCTGTATTCTCTTCTTTATCTTTTTATAATTTTCTTGTGCATATTTAAATAAGTTTTTGCATATGTTATGCATAAATATATGTATATGTATTTTGCTTGTACAATATATGCTACCATGTTTAGACATGAAATACAGATGGAAACTGAGAAGGAGACAGCAGAAACAAAAGAAAGAGAGTAGGTCAATAAGAGGGTAGGGAGGGGTGAGCAGTCAGCAAAGTAATAACTTGGCTGGAATAGCTGCATCTTAGTAAAACACAGCATCTGAATTCAACTCAAGAATACAAAGTGAATCTATTAAAACAAGCTGTTAACTGTGTGAGAAGAGAAAGGTCACTTGGATGCATGAGTTTGATAGCATTGATTAATCTGCATGCTTTGTCTGAATCATTACTGTCAAGATTCTGTAAGTTTAGATACTGAAGAGAAGCAAATAACGTTGAAATGGAGAAACCAATCATCTGAGAGCTGTTTCCCATGTCAGTTGAGGATAAAATCACTGCTACCTGCTCTCCTTACATATGTGACTAATGTGATAATTGTAAATTGAGTTGAGTCCCAAGAAAGAAATATGGTCATCTCATTAAACATGGGTACTTTTTTCCATAGCCTTCTCTGGTGGCTCAGATGGTAAAGCATCTGCCTACAATGCATGAGACCTGGGTTCAATCCCTGTGTCAGAAAGATCTCCAGAAGGAGGAAATGGCAACCCACTCCAGTATTCTTGCCTGGAAAAATCCCATGGACAGAGGAGCCTGGTAGACTACAGTCCATGGGGTCACAAAGAGTCAGACACGACTTCACTTTCACTTTGTTCCATAGTTTCTCATGAAGTAGTATTTTTTTTTCTCATGATATGAGAAAAAAAGAAAAGCCAATTCGAATGCAAAAATTCAATGATTATGTAGAAAGTATATATTATATGGAGATAGTAGTCTCATGGAATTGAACTCCAGGAGTAGCTGTTAAAGAGAAAGAACCCCAGGCATCAAATGCCTGGGTTCAAATCTTGCTTCTACCCCTTAGGCAGGGCCCTTAGTACAGGGCCTGCAGTATAGTAAATGCCTAGTAAGCTAATAATAATAATCATAGCATAAAGCTATGGCTTCCCTGGTGGTCCAGTGATAAACAATCCACCTGCCAATGCAGGAGATGTGAGTTCAGTCCCTGGGTGAGGACGATCCCTTGGAGAAGGAAATGGCAACCTACCCAAATATTCTAACCTGGAAAATCCCATGGACAGAGGAGCCTGGTGGACTACAGTCCATGGGGTCACAAAAGAGTTGGAGATGACTTAGCAACTAAACAACAACAAAGGAACTTCTACAAGCTTTTATTTAGTATTTATTGAGTGACTACAACATGCCAGGCATGGTCCTAGGTACGAGGGACATCTACTCTCAGGGAGCTCTGGGAGACAGTCAATGAACTTGAGAATAAGGAAGTTACTATGATAATATTAGATACTAAAGACGGAGCAATGAGCAAAACAAAAACAAAATCCTTATCTTTGTGAGCTCCCATTACAGTACCTTATATTTTTTTTGTTCATGTTATTCTGGCTCATTACATCTAGTTTGTAATTTAGATTTCCTGACTAGAGTTTTCTGCTTTAACCAGCAGACTGAATTCCTTAATTCAATGATTTAGAGGTTAGTTTGCAACTTAAAATTTGTCCATTTTATCTTCTTTTGGATGTAAATAGATTTTGTCCATATTACAGTGTAAATAACAATGAACTTTCTGTGTGTTTACTCTCTATTTGATGACTTAGCCACAATTTAAGACATAGCTACAATTAAAATATTGTAACTATAATTTTGACTACCAAATCTAGGAAGCTGTTGATTCCTACTAACCCCTTTGCTTTCATAGTCTTATGGTTGAAAATTTAAGCAAAATTTGCTTCCTGCCCACAGGGAGACTACTATCTTAGTCTTGCCAAAATATACCAAAGTTGTATTATTACTGGTGACTATTTTAAGATGGTACTTCCTTCTGTAAGATAGTAACTAATTTAAAGCAAAGACTGAATGAAAGTCTTTATGTTTTGCAGACAAAAGAGCACCCATTTGTCCTCAGGTGTATGAACTGTTGGAACAAATGACTGCAGGGGATTCTGTGGCATGGGGAAGGTTATGGAGGTAGAATCATTGATAGGCTGGGCAGATATCTTTCTGGCCCAGGAACCAACACCAGTTTCTGTATGACACCTAGAAGATACTGCAACATTGTTCTGCTCTAGTCTACCTGTATTCATTGTATGCTCAGTCACTCAGTTGTGTCCAACTAGTTTACCCAGCTGGAGAATATTTGGCATGACCAGTAGCATATGTTAGATGGATAGATTTGCTTATGGCTGTGAATATTGAAAATTCACAGAGCCCCACAGAAGTCCCCAGATCAGGGGGCAAAACAGCATAGTGACAGCAAGAAGACATAAGACTAGAAACTACAAATGCAAAATAAAAGACTAGGGAGGCAGCAAGATTTCTTTTTTAAGAATGCAGATGCATATATTATGTATACTCTGCCACTGTGGGACTAGTGGAATACTCAAAATCCTCTAAGATTAGTACAGAGTGAAGTACTCTTTCATCATTTGAAGGAATGAGGGACAATTTTTAGGATGTAACACTAGTATATAGAGAAATTTTGCTTTTTCTGAGATAGTCTTCTCTGGACTGGTTTAGGTATCACCTTGCCAGAAAGCCTTTATAAAAGGAAAGTTCTCTAGGAAACTTCGTTTTTCAGTTTAGAAAATTTCTTTAGTCTGAGCATATTTTCAACCCAGGATTGGTAACACTAGTCACTTTTCCAGTCCACATGATTAAGAAAGTCAGAAAAAGCTATTTCAAATCTTTTTCTCACAGAGTTCTGTCCAATGATTTCTTGATAAATGTCAATTCAATGAAGTGAGTTTTACATTTAGAATCTTAGTAAAATTTTCCCCATATTCTTCAGATTGATTCTTTAAAAAACCTCTTTAAATATCCGGAGAATAATGACTCATTATTTTGTCGCCCTATTTATGTATGTTTCCTTTGTCATTCATAAAAGAGTTGTATTGTTTGGTTTTATGCAAAGATGCTGATGGAGCACCTGTGAATGTTTGCTTTCTTGGCACTAAGAAAGAAGAGAGAAAATTATTTGTTTCACTGACAATGAATTATTGCATCTGTTTGTGGCTGTTAAATAATTTAATAGAATTTATAGGGATTGTTTTCCCTTGGTTAAACTACAGACAAATATCAGTCTCTGCCTCATGTTGGACACAAACATAGAAGAAAACCATTTCCTTAATTTACCTTTTGCTGGTTAGATGGTATTAAGACACTGAGTGATCTCATATTATATACTTTTTACATTTAAGTTGAATTTCTTTAAACTTTAGACAAGGGAAATACTGTTAAAATTAAACAGCAAATTAAAAGGAATATTCAGTGATTTCCCATATACAGTGTAGTGTTTTCACATTGACTTCTTTCACTTAGCAATATGCATTTTAGAGGTTAAGAATCTGCCTGCAAATGCAGGATACATAAGAGATTCGGGTTTGATCTCTGGGTAGGAAAGATCCCCTGGAGAAGGAAATGGCGGCTCACTCCAGTAGTTTTGCCTGGAGAATCCCATGGACAGAGGAGCTTGGAGTCCATGGGATTGCAAAGAGTCAGATATGACTGAGCAACTGAACACACACACACACGTCTTTTCAAGGCTTGATAGCACATGTCTTTTCATTCCTTTTTAGCACTGAATAATATTCCATTGTCTGGATGTATCATAGTTTATTCAACTATTTACCAAGGACATCTTGGTCAGTTCGCAGTTTGGGCAACCATGAGTAAAGCTAATATAAATATTCTTGTGTAGGTTTTAGTGTAGACAGAAGTTTTCAGGTCCTTTGGATAAGTACCAAAGATGCGATTGCTGGACCATATGGTAAAGCTTGTGCTTCCCTGATAGCTCAGTTGGTAAAGAATCCGCCTGCAATGCAGGAGACGATTCCTGGGTTGGGAAGATCCACTGGAGAAGGGATAGGCTATCCACTCCAGTACTCTTGGGCTTACCTTGTGGCTTAGCTGGTAAAGAATCCACCTGCAATGCGGGATACCTGGGTTTGATCCCTGGATTGGGAAGGTCCCCTGGAAAAGGGAAAGGCTACCCACTCCAGGCCAGCCTGGAGAATTCCATGGACTGTACAGTCCATGGGTTTGCAAAGAGTCGGACATGACTGAGTGACTTTCCCTGTCATGGTAATACTATGTTTAGTTTTTTAAGAAACCACCAAACAGTCTTCCAACGTGGTTGTACCATTTTGCGTTCCACCATCAATGAGTGAAAGTTTCTGTTGCTCCATATCCTTGCCAACATTTCATGTTGTCAGTGTTCTGCACTTTGACCATTCTGATAGGTGTGTTATCTCATTGTTTTTTAATTTGCATTTCTCTGATGATATATGATGTGGAACATCTTATTTTTCATCTGTATATCTTCTCTGATGAGATGTCTGTGAAGGTCTTTGGCCCATTTTTTAATTGAGTTTTTGTTTTCTTATTATTGACTTTAAAGTGTTTCTTTAAACATTTTGTTTAACAGTCCTTTATCAAACATGTCTATGCAAATATTTTCTCCCAATCTTACCTTTTCATTCTCTTATATTACTTTTGTTTTTAAATAGCTTATTTGTTTTTAGTATATAACGGTCATGATCATATCAAATTGCTAATTGTATTAAGTATCAGTGGGTTGGTATTATGACAAAAATTTTCAAGAAATTTGATTTATCTAGTGGAAATCCTTTCCCACATGGTTCTAGTGGTAAAGAACCCACCTGCCAATGCAGGGGACATAAGAGATATGGGTTTGATCCCTGGATCAGGAAGATCCCCTGGAAGAGGGCACGGCAACCCACTCCAGTATGCTTACCTGGAGAGTTCCATGGACAGAGGAGCCTGGTGGGCTATACAGTCCATGGGGTCACAAAGAGTCAGACACAATGGAAATGACTTAGCACGTAGTGGGAATCCTAAGGTTACTGATATCACCACAAATTCATGACAACCAGAAGCCAAATGGAACCTCAGCAATGCCTGACAATCATTTTTCTCATAGGTTACTCTCTCACTCACCACAGGAATTAATATCACTCTATATGAATTGGGATGCCTTTGCTTGCACATGTCAACAATTCAAACCATATATGCATATTCTCTCAAGCAGAGAGGGATATTGGCTCAGATACTGATGGCTGGGAGTATCTAGCTCTTTTTCTCTCTCTTTTTAGTTCTCTGTTCCTCAGATTTGCTTCCCAGATGGGATAAAGATGGTTGTCAAACTTGCATCCCACTGTGTTAGAAGCCCCAAAGGAAAAAGTGTGCTTCTTTCCTAGTGATCTCATCAAAAGTTCTGCAGTTGGGTTTCACTGGGTTGAAACAATGAATAATGCAAGAGTGGTGAATGCGTCAGTTGAGCAGACCTGGTCAAGCCCACCTTAGGATCTAGGTTGAAAGGGAGGGGAGTGAAATGTCAGTTCCCTCTCTAGACCATAGATTGCAAATGGGGAAAGGTGATTTCTCCTAGTCCAGTGTTCTTGCCTGGAGAATCCCAGGGACGGGGGAGCCTGGTGTGCCGCCATCTATGGGGTCGCACAGAGTCAGACATGACCAAAGCGACGCAGCAGCAGCAGCAGCAGGAAGGTGAATGGAGGATGAGCAAGCAAAAATAACCCAAGACTGTATCCACTCTTGTAAAATCTCTGATTTTCCCTACCTCCTAATCACCATCCTCAGTGAATGACTTTGTCTTATTCTTTAGAGATAAAGTGGGAGGCACCAAGTGGGACATCTCATATTTTGCCACCACTCATTTCTTTCCCCTACTTATTTCAGCACTCATCTTTTTCTTTCCTGTTATAATTTCTGCTATTAAAGCTATTTCCTCCACTTGAGCTCTGGATCTCTTTCTATCCCTCTACTCATTTATTTTCCACATACCTCGTTGTACATATCTTCTGTTACTCTCTTTTCCCCCCTGGTACAAGAGCAAAACCAAATTAAAAACCTCTTTGATTCCTATCTCTCTTCCAGCCATTGCTTTCTCTCAACACCTTTCCTCAGGCAAACTTTGTGTTCTTTACACATTAATTCTTCAATCTACTCCTTTCTATTCTCTATATCCACTGTTCCACTACTCTCCTGACACTGCCCACTCTAAGACCACCAAGAGCATTCATGTTATTAAATCTAGTGGACAGTTCTTTCCATCTTACTGTTAGGGGAAGCACACTGAATGAAACCATCCACCCTGGTCAGGCACCATAGTAACCATTTGCATGAGCTGTTTTGTGACAGGAGATCCTGATAAGGAATATGGAACTAATAAGCCACCACCAACTGAAAGAGTTCAGAAAAGATCGAAAGGAGACACCACGTGTCCGTCCATTTCCCAGAATCCCTCTCTCTAGCATCCATCTTGGTTGAGCAATGCATGCGCTACCAGGAAAGACTCTGAATTAGAATGATTGGTCAATGACCACCCAGAAACTAATCCCATCACCATAAAACCCGAGACTGCCAGCCGCGCGGCAGAGCAGTTCTCCTGGGTTCCCTTACCCTACTGCTCTCCACCCGGGTGCCCTTTCCCAATAAAATCTCTTGCTTTGTCAGCACATGTGTCTCCTCAGACAATTCATTTCCTAGTGTTAGATAAAAACGCAGTTTCGGGCCCTGGAAGTGGTCCCCCTTCCTGCAACATTACTAGACGTCTTACTAGCATTCACCACAGCTGACCACGCCTTCCTTCTTAGAATGTCCTCTTTTCTTGGCTGTCATGACAACATACTCTTCTGGCTTCCTCCTACTGCTTTGGCTTTCATTATCCATCTCCTTTGTAAGTGATCTCAAAATATACTTTCCCAAAGGTCAGTGCTAGATATGCTTCTCTTTTTATTTTGCCCTTTTCCCCCTAAAGTTATTTCACCCAGTCCTATGGCTTCAGATACCACAAATAACCTGACAGTTCCCAAATTTATGTTGAACCCATATGTCTGTCCTGAGGTCTAGTCCTCTTTTTGCAACTTTATTCTCAGCACTTCCAGAGCCACTCACAAATCTGCTCCTTCTCTAGTCTTAACTACTCCAACCTCCCCATTGCTCAAACCAGAGATCTGGGGGTCACCTGTGGTACCCCTTCTTCTTTTTCTCATTTTCCATTCCAGTTCCAGTAAATCCTCAAAAACCCCACTTCTCTCTCATTCCCACCCCACTTAGTATACTTGGATCTCCTGCAATCACCATCTAAGGGATTGCTTCCTTGATAGTTCTGTATCCCCAAATTCATTATCCAGCAGTTAGAGATAATTTTAATGTATGAACTTTCACCTTTCTGACTTAAAATCTACATGGCGTAAACTCCAGATTTTTCAGAAATGGCTTTCACAGCCTCATCTGACTTGCCTTCTGCCTGCTCCTCCAGCTTTATTTTTTTCCCCTTCTCTCACCACACATTTGCTACACTGGTCTGCAGTACTTTAGTTCCTTTAGGACCTTCCCATGTTGTTTCTTCTGCATAGAATACTCTTCCCACACTATTTGTCTGGCAGGTTGCCTAGTTTAAATGTCAGTTCCTCAGGGGAATGGTAGGAACCCACTCCAATCTAAATTAGCCCCTGTACCTAAATTACTTTCTTTCAGGCATTTAAAAAATAATTTTGATTATATGTTTGTTTGATTATTTTTAACATATCTTTCTACTACAAGTGGCATTACAGTACACCTATTCCCAAGCTGAGTGCCTACCTATTCACTTGAATGAGTCCCTGACACTAAGCTGCATGTGTGCGTGCTCAGCCATGTCCGACTCTTTGTGACTGCTGGGCTCTTCTGTCCACAGGATTTTCCAGGCACGAATGCTGGAGTGGGTTGCTATTTCCTTCTCCAGGGAATCTTCCTGACCCAGGGATTGAACCCGAGTTTCCTGTGTCTCCTGCAGAGGTTCCATAAATTTATCTTGAAAGGATTAAAAATACCCCAAAATTACTTTCCATACATATCCTTTTTTTGTGGTCCTTCTTCTTGAGGGACATTTTTACCAAGTAAAATAGCACAGTTAGGAGGAGATAACTAGTTAAAATGACAGTCAGTTCCCATTATTTAGCATTGGGTGAGAGAAAATAGCTGGAGTTGTAAATTTTGCATTCCTTACCAAGGTGAAGGGATGAGAAAATACACTGGGAACTAGAAAAGTAGAGCAGTAAAATGCAGAGGTAATGTGAGCTTATAGGAAAAAATTCAATCAGGAATAGGAATATCCGGGTTTAGCATTCACTCTGCCAGCTGCAAGTCATTCAGTCTTTTTGTGTCTTGGATTTTCTCACCTTTAAAATCTTGTGGCGATTTCATAAGCAGACAAATGTGGAAGCCCTTTGCAAAGTATAAAACTTCTTAAAAATGTGAGATGCTCTTACACTCTTTATTTTGGTTTTCATTTATAAACATAAAGTGGTTTTACTTGGAAAATAATGAACTTAGTCACTCTCATAGGTAGGGCTAGCTGTTACTGTCATTCAATATATAAAATTACTATTAAGAAATCACCTAGGGATAATATTATGAAAGTAAATGTAGTGAATTCATTGTGGATTTACTTTTTAATTCTTTACAAGCTTTCCTGATAGCAATACTAATTAACTTTAAATATGCTGTCAAGTCCCTTTTTCTAAAGAGATTAGAGATTAATCTCTAAGCTATTTGTAAATTACTATGCTTTTTCATTGTGAAGTGTTTAGTAGAAATGCTGTTTTAAGAAAAGGGTTATAGATTATAAATGGCTTCATTAATTGTTTGATTTCCCTGTCATTCTACCAGTTTTATAGTAATACGTGACTTTAATTTTCTTTTTACTAGCACTATAAATGAGATCTAAGAGATGAAGCATTATTTTGAAACAAATTTAATTTAACTGACCCAGCATGACTTGGAATCCATGCTGCCCATAATCCTTTTATGATTAAGTACTAAAGAAGAATCTGTAATGTGAATATTTTTCTTTTATTTCTTCACCATGGGATTCACTCTCCTTGTGATAAAATCTCATCCTTTTCAGAGAACATTAGTAGTCGTTTAAGAAATTTATCCTCTCAGAGGTGTGCCAGTCAGTTTCATCAACAAATGGGAATGCAAAGCTTTTTAGTAAAACTAATGACCTTATATAACAACAACAAAAACCCCACACAATTCAAATTGTGTTTTAAATATCTTTGTGTTCAGAGAAATTGATAGCCTAGAGATCAGTATGTGCTAATTTACAGTCCTGTAAAAGGCTGTGATGTTCATCCCATTTTTAAAACTGCTAAGATGAGCAAGTCTAACTATTTCAAATTTCATAGGGTTTTGTAAACTTCTCTCAGTGCCAAGAAAGCAAGCCACCTGGCAGTTTTTTAAAACAGTGAGACAATGCTTAGGAATATGCACCATAATTGTTTGTATTTCAACTGAAACTGGCTCACATTTACATGGGATGAGAGCATTTTTATCCTAGTTACATTGCTTTTTGTTTCTTATGATTATATTCTCATACTGCAGATTATATTCTCATGCGGCAACCATCCTGGTGGTTATTGAGCAGATGTAGTGTATTTTAACATATTGACAAATACTATTTTTCTTGAAAGTTTAAAATGATTCAGAGAAATATTTGCTATTTTAGGTAGCATTCAAGTTAGACTATTAGGTTCATTAGCTGAATTTCCTAAGATTCACAAGTTAAATGTAGAAAGTTAAGTGTAGTTAGTAGAAGAGTGTTTTAAGTGGCAAAGATGTACAGAAACAACTTTGTGAATTTGGGTCAGTTGAGTTTAGGTAAGAAACCTATATTAAAGAAGGGACTCTTGCTATAATTAAAGCAATAAAGAAATATGGATTCAGTTCGGTCGGTCACTCATGTCTGACTCTTTGCAACCCCATGGACTGCAGCACACCAGGCTTCCCTGTCCATCACCAACTCCCGGAGCTTACTCAACTCATGTCCATGAAGTCGGTGATGCCATCCAGCCATCTCATCCTCTGTCATCCCCTTCTCCTCCTGCCTTCAATCTTTCCCAGCAGCAGGGTCTTTTCCAATGAATCAGTTCTTCACATCAGGTGGCCAAAGTATTGGAGTTTCATCTTTAGTATCAGTCCTTCCAATGAACATTTAAGACTGATTTCCTTTAGGATGGACTGGTTTGATCTCTTTGCAGTCCAAGAGACTCTTAAGAGTCTTCTCCAACACCACAGTTCAAAAGCATCAATTCTTTGGCACTCAGCTTTCTTTATAGTCCAACTCTCACATCCATACATGACTACTGGAAATATGGATTAGGAAACGATAAAAGATACTTTTGTGTACTATGTCTTCCAAAGGAGAAAAAAAAAGGAGAGCGAATGCGTTGAGTATAAAACACAAAGGCAAGTTTGAAATGCATATCTAGATGTGAAAATAGAGGATTAGGTCAAAGCTACAAGAAAACTTGTAGGGCTACAAGTATTTAATGTATTTAATGAAAATTATTGAAAAGGATGTGTTCTCTGAAAGATTAAATTTCTTGTAACCTACATGGAATTTTTACTGATTCCAATTTCTCTGAAGCATGTTTAATTCCTAATTTAATACAGCAGATTTGAATCTCATTATCAGTGGAGTGCATTTAATTGAAATCAATTGATTTAAGCAACTAGTCAGGAAATCTCAGTTTAATCTCCTTTTCTTCCTCTGGGAACATTCATCTACTTATATTTATTCTCAAAGGTAGCAAAAGTCTGATTCAAAAGGAGATATACTACACATTTTCATTAAATTGATTGTTTAAGTACTAATGAGGTTAATTTTACAGATACACTGTAAAATTGCATTGTGCCTTGAACACTGCTTTCACCAAGGCTAATTAAAGTCAGTTCAGTCACTTAGTCGTGTCTGACTCTTTGCGATCCCATGGACTGCAGCACACCAGGCCTCCCTGTCCATCACCAATTCCCCGAGTTTGCTCAAACTCATGTTCATCAAGTTGGTGATGCCATCCAACCATCTCATCTTCTGTCATCCCCTTTTCTTTCTGCCTTCAATCTCCCAGCAACAGGGTCATTTCCAATAAGTCAGTTCTTCGCATCAGGTGGCCAAAATATTGGAGCTTCAGCTTCAGCATCAGTCCTTCCAGTGAATATTTAGGACTGATTTCCTTTAGGATTGTCTGGTTTGAGCTCTTTGCAGTCCAAGGGACTTTCAAGAATCTTCTCCAACACCACAGTTCCAAAGCATCAGTTCTTCGGTGCTCAGCTTTCTTTATGGTTCAACTCCCCATTCATACATGAATTAAAGTCAGTAGTTCTAAAGTGTAAGATTCTAAAATAATTTTCAAATCAATTTATCATATTTAGGGGATATTTTGTCATACTGTAATAGAAACACATCGACCAGTCCTAAGAATAATAAATATATGAAGTTTTATATTTAACTAAAATAATATTGGTATAATTATTTTCATAAATGTAAGGTGTGTGTGTGTCTCTGTGTGTGTGCTTAGTCGCTCAGTCATCTCTGACTCTTTGTGACCCCATGGGCTGTAGCCCGGCAGGCTCCTTTGTCCATGGGGATTCTCCAGGCAAGAATACTAGAGTGTGTTGCCATGCCCTTCTGCAGGGGATCTTCCCAACCCAGGGATCAAACCCAGGTCTCCTGCATTGCAGGCAGATTCTTTACCATCTGAGCCACCAGGGAAAACCAAGAATACTGGAGTGGGTAGCCTATTGCTTCTCCAGGGGAACTTTCTGACCCAGGAATCAAACTGGGTTCTCCTGTATTGCAGGCGGATTCTTTACCAGCTGAGCTACCAGGGAAGTCCTAAAAATAAGGTAATGTACTTTATTATGCCTCAAGTTAACTCTTTATATATATATCATTATCTCTACAAAGTACAACTTGCTGATAATTAATGAGGTAATTATGGGACTATGTGTGCTTAGTCGCTCAGTCATGTCTTTATGTGACCCTGTGGACTGGAGCCCCACAGGCTGCTCTGTCTGTCCATGGGGATTCTCTATGCAAGAATATTGGAGTGGGTTGTCATGCCCTCCTCCAGAGGATCTTCCCAACCCAGGGATCAAACCCAGGTCTCCCGCACTGCAGGTGGATTCTTTACCAGCTGAGCTACCAGGGAACCCAATGCTATGGAAACATCTTTAATATTTTTTTTTAATACTGTATGCTAATATATGTTAATTGTGAATAATTTGAACAAAACAGAGAAAACTATTTTCATAATTCTCCTTCATTTCCCCTAGAGATAACCAATATTACCACTTGGAATAGAGCCTTTCAGATTTGTTATATATTAGTGATGTGATCTCATAATATATGTACTCTTTTATATTATCTATTTTTTAAGGACACATCCACACACATCCACACACAGATTATCCCTTTTAAGATTTATGGATCTATGTCACCCTTATAAGAACTACATAGAATCTTTTTGCATGAATGTGTTATAATTTATTTTGGCAGTCCTTACTAGGAATGAGTGTTCAGTTTATTAGTTTATTTCTAATTTCCTTAATATTATTCACAGAGTAGCATTGAATTTCCATGTACTTAAATCTTTGCCTCTTTGTTCAAATATTTCCTTAAGATAAAGTCTCAAAAGTGATATTGCTAGATCAAAGTAGACACATCTTTAACATTTTAAAACATTTATCACATTGCCTTCTGGAAAAATTGGTCCATTTTATACTAACCTAACATTATACAAAAATTCCCTTTTCTCTATAACCTGACATCTTTTTTAACCTTTAATAATCTGGTATGCAAATTAATAAAGTTATTTGTGTATCTATAGTACATATAAGTATTTGTGTTTGAGCATCTTTTCATTAATTTTGAAACAGTTGTATAATTTTGTGAATTTATCTTTTCCAAAATTAGCTTGTGAGCAAATTTTATAAATTAAGAAACATATATCAAATATTTTTCAGTTTGAGAATTAAAAAAAACCTGGACACAGTTTTAAGCTTTTTTGTGCTCATATCTACCAGTCTTTTCTTCTGTGGCTTATGTGGCCTTGATTTATTTAAGAAGAGATCTTCCCCACCCCAAACTATAGAAATATATGGTTACATCTTTTCTAGTACTTCTAAACCCTATTGTATCTTTAATCCATCTAAAATTATTATTAGGTCTGGCATGAAAGAGAAATTTACTTATATTTTTGTTCAAATGAATAGTGAATTTTTCAACACTAATACTTGACTAATATATTGTTTCCTTTGTTATTTTAAATGTCACTTCCACCCTACCCCTTGAAACAATTCCACTGGACTTTTCATTAGAATTTTATTGTATTTATCTACTAATTAGTATAGCACTTGAATTTTACCAACATTATCTTTCCAGTAAGTAATTTTTTTAATGTTTTCATTTATTTGATTCTCTTTTTCAACTTTATATGAAATAAAATTTTATGCATAATTTTTGCATGTATCTTGTTAAATTTATTCTTGGCTTGTTTACAATATCTGTTGTTAATTTTAATGGGTTTCTCTCACTTCTACTCATCCCTGCCATTACATTTAGAAGCAAATTGTTGTATAAGAAAGCTATTAATTTTTTATATTTATACTTTATTTTGCCACCGTCTCTTTTATTATTTCTAATAATTTTCAGTTGATTCTTTTGAATTTTCTAGGTAAATAATTATCACCTCTGTGACTAGTAATGATCTTTCATTTCCTTTATCATATATTATGCTTAATTTCTTATGCTTGTTTTATGCTTTGATGGAAGTACCCAGAGTCATGTTAAAATGTAGAATAAATAGTAGCCTTTTGTTTTGTTACTTTTAAAATTTTAATGAGAATTCTTCTAAATCTTTACCAGTTGGTATGACCTTTTCTTTAGGATTCTGAAATAGGATTTTGATCATGTAAAGGAAGTTACCTTCTTTTTCAGTTTACTGAGTGTTTTCTTTGGAATTAATATTGTATTACCTTGGAGGAATTTATAGGTAGGATCATATTGTTTTTCTCTTTTAGCTTATTTATTTATTGGGTTACATTGATGGCTTTCTTAGTGCTGATACATTTTTATATTTCTGGAATAAACCTGATTTTTTAAAAACTTGATTACTTTTTAAAATATTGCTATATTTTACTTTCATAAGTAAGATGGATCTATAATTCACTCCTTTGGAGTTTTATGTTTTTCAGAGGAATTTAGCATGCTTTATTTCCTTTGATCCTTGAGATAACTCTATGAATTAGACCAGAAATTATTACATTATTCTAATAAATAAAAACAACAGATATAGAACTTTTTGCCTGTCATAAAGTCATGAAAGTAGGTGGTGATGGTAACTAAAATCGGTTAGTCCCCAATCCAATGCTTTGGGGAGAACACAGTAATTTCTATAAGTAAGGTATTTGAATTTTTAGGACTTTGAATTTTATTATCTCAAATAAAAACTGTCCCTATATAGTTTCCTTTTACATTTTTCTAAATTAAGACAATAGACTTGGTTTTGTTTTGACTATGGAGCCTTCACTGGGTATCAGGAAGCCTTCACCCTAAAGGAGTCTCTGTGCTGAAAATATACATTCTCTGAGATCTGCCATCTGTTTGTTGCACATGGACAGATGCTAATGTTCAGTTAAACTGAGGTAATACAATAAGGATTAAAGTGTTAGATGCTACTAACCCATTCAGAAGTTATGGATAAAACTTGAAACCTTTAATCAGATTCATCTTGATGTTCAAGTCAAGTTCACATATTTCATTATTATCATAACAGAAAAATATTAAGGATGCATTTTTACATTGCATTAGGTCTATTTTATATGTGGTTCAGGAATCTGCCTTATAGAAAGTTTAGAGATTGCACTTCAGAATCTATTACAGAAGAAATATTCAACTAGGAAATTTTAAAATAACTTATGTATAAATTTTAGAACCTATAAAACTTAATGCAAATGCAAGAATGGCCCATTTGTTGATATACATTCATTTATTAAATGAAGGCTAGACTTCTCCAAGTGTAGAGAAAAATGGATTTAGACTATAAATGAATTGTATTTTAGCTTTGAATAGAATTATGCTGTTATATTGACATTTAATCTTTATGTTCAGAGTCACACACATTTACAAAATGATTCATAAAGTAAATTTATTGTTTTTAAATCTCTTGTAATATATTTTTCTCTTAATGAAAAACCTAAACATGTTAATTTCTATATAGTCCAATGGCACTTATCTACCTCTAAAACATGCCACCAGTAGTTATATATTTTATATTTATCCCAATTGAAATTTATAAATGATGTATAAAGTCTTAAATCTGTTCTTATCAAATGTTGCATGGAAAAATCATGAATTCTTGGAATATGATCATTTTTCAAATTCTATTTCATTAATTCAACTTTATGCTCTGAAGCAATATAACCTTATTTCCACTTAAGCTAATATAGCTCTGAATGAGATTCTGTTTTAAATTGAGATTTAATTGATAAATTCATTGTATTGGTTTTGGATGTGCAACATAATGATTTGATGTATGTATATGTTGTGAAATGATTACCACAATAAGTTTAGTTAACATCTATCACTGTGCATATTTAAAATTTGTTTTTCTTGTGATGAGAACTGTTAAGATCTACTCTCCTAGCAAATTTCAAGTTTTACATGATTTTATTTTTAAAAACCACATCTGTTTCTGAAACTCAGCTCCAATAACACCCTATGGTAACAAATGGTAGAACTCACATAGTATTGAAACATATTGGGTATTTCCTTTTCAGTTTTAAATTTGTTTTATTCAGATTTGGATGACTGGAGACTATGTTTAAATTCCACATTGACTGAAATCAATGTAAATAATATAATAGTGTCTCATATTTGATGGTAAATATTACCATTAAAAATTGAAAAGTCAAAATGAAGCAGAAACTATTCTGTGAGCTGGTTGTTTAGCACATAAAGGAAAATGGGAATTTTTTTCAGCAACATTTTTGAAATGAACTTAATAATGTTCCATTCCTATTGAATTTTAATTTTTCAGAAAATTTAGTTTAAGTATATGCAACATTAGTTTGGAATGAAAAAACAAAATTATGCATAGATTTTAATGCCTCTCCTGGAAGAAGCACAAGCTGGAATCAAGATTGCCAGGAGAAATATTAATAACCTCAGATATGCAGATGACACCACCCTTATGGCAGAAAGTGGAGAGGAACTCAAAAGCCTCTTGATGAAAGTGAAAGAGGAGAGTTAAAAAGTTGGCTTAAAGCTCAGCATTCAGAAAACGAAGATCATGACATCTGATCCCATCACTTCATGGGAAATAGATGGGGAAACAGTGGAAACAGTGTCAGACTTTATTTTTCTGGGCTTCAAACTCACTGCAGATGGTGACTGCAACCATGAAATTAAAAGATGTTTACTCTTTGGAAGAAAAGTTATGACCAACCTAGATAGCATATTGAAAAGCAGAAACATTACTTTGCCAACAAAGGTCCTTCTAGTCAAGGCTATGGTTTTTCCAGTGGTCATGTATGGATATGAGAGTTGGACTGTGAAGAAGGCTGAGTACTGAAGAACTGATGCTTTTGAACTGTAGTGTTGGAGAAGACTCTTGAGAGTCCCTTGGACTGCAAGGAGATCCAACCAGTCCATTCTAAAGGAGATCAGCCCTGGGTGTTCTTTGGTAGGAATGATGCTAAAGCTAAAACTCCAGTACTTTGGCCACCTCATGGGAAGAGTTGACTCATTGGAAAAGACTCTGATGCTGGGAGGGATTGGGGGCAGGAGGAGAAGGGGACAACAGAGGATGAGATGGCTCGATGGCATCACCGACTTGATGGACGTGAGTTTGAGTGAACTCCAGGAGATGATGAAGGACAGGGAGGCCTGGCGTGCTGCAATTCATGGGGTTGCAAAGAGTTGGACACGACTGAGCGACTGAACTGAACTGAATTAAATATCAATTTCTTGATGGATGCCCGAATTAAGCATCAATATATGGTTATACCTATGAAATAATTAGGGCAATCTTTTGGGTTGGTGAAAAGGTTCATTTGGGTGTTTCGGTGAGATGTTACAGAAAAACCTGAACGAGCCTTTTGGCCAACCCAATATTTGATCACTGCAATAGGACCTTGAAAGAGATGTGTTAGCAATATAGTTGTTAAAACCATATTTTACATATTCTTCATTACAGACTTTCTTATTATAGGGACCATGACATGCTGCCTTCTCTAAAGAGCACCTCTGATTAATCCTCATACCAGAAACAATGGAGTTGGCTCTGGCATAAGTTCAGCCAGGATTCCTGGGCCTGCTGTGTAGGGAGTCTCGTGAAGAAGGACAGAATCCTATCTTGGTTTCCAGGCCCACTAGGTTCTTGGCACCTCTGTTGAGAGTTGCACAGGCTACCAATGAATTTTAAATGTAGTGTTTGAGTGTGAGGTGGACATCTGTCTTAGAGGAATAGGACTGGTAGCAGCATGTCCTTCTTCAGAAGCCATTGAATAATTGTCAGATGACCTTTATTGGTGTCCCCTTCATTTCATTCTTATGGGTGCTGCCAAGACACAGTAGGGTAACAAAGTCCCCTGGGACTTATAATAAGCAAAAACATATACTTCATTTAGCAGTTGGATTAGTTCAAAACAGTCAAGTTTTTTTTTTTTTTTTTTTAATCATTTTGAGGGCAAGACACCCTGCCCCCCCCCCCCCCGCCCCCCCAATCCTGATAGAGGTTATGTGAAAACAGTCATGTTTTTTACTAGAAAAATGGGATCATTGATGTACCTTGTAACTATATATGAAGTAGTGGATTGTGAAGGATGCAAGAGGAGATTGGCAAGATTTAAGTGAGAAACAAGGCCTTTCCCATGAAGGCAGTTTACACTATACAGGAACATCTATACTTGTGTCCTTGCAGGGAAATAAGAGTTGAAAATAGAAAGTCCATCATATAGTGAGGTTTGATAATAAATAATCACAGGGTTTGTGCCCTTATTCTGTGGGGGAAACAGAGATGGCAGGAATCAATGGAATAATAGAATGATCGGACATCTAGAGACATAGGCTTCCAGCCTTTATTGACCTGCAGCCATATCTCCTCACCCATATGGGTTTAATTTCTGTACAAGTGAAAAAATAATTCCAAACAGGTGAATGATCTTTGATTTTATCTATGTGCATTGATCTGCAATGAAAAGTCAGAGAGTTTTAATTAGGTTTATAATTTTGCCTCTTGAATGAATCACAGAGATGAAGGTATATAGAATAAAGTTCAAGAAGAGGTAATTCATCTTTAGTCCACTGTTGTTGAACAAACATCATACATAATATTTAAAATATATAAATCAGGTTATAATGTTCTTGAAGTTGTGATCTGGAAAGGATTGTTGTTGTTCAGTTACTAAGTTATGTGTGACTCTTGGTGGCACCATGGACTACAGTGCTTGGGTTTCCCAAGTGACGCAGTGGTAAAGAATCTGCCTGCTAATGCAGGACATACAAGAGACGCAGGTTTGATCCCTGGGTTGGGAAGATCTCCTGCATGGCAACCCACTCCAGTATTCTTGCCTGGAGAATCCCATGGACAGAGGAATCCGGCGGGCTATCATCTACAGGGTCACAGAGTTGGACATGACTGAACATGCAGCACACACGGACTGGACAACATACCAGGTTTCTCTGTCCTTCACTGTCTCCTGGAGTTTCTCAGACTCATATCCATTGAGTCAGCTGAAAAGGATATTTTGGTATTATTTACTGTTATTCTTACCATTTCTTTGAGTTGGTTTCTTCCTAATTTTGTTGAAAATTTCAAACCAAAGCCTTTTTAGTCTAGAGATGGTCTACAGAATGGTCTAGAGAGTAAGGAAGCCTCTTTTCTCAAAATGAAACTAATAGAATATGACTCTATAATCTTGCTTCTGCTGCTCCAGTTATTTTAGGAGGCATTATAAAAATGTTAGCCTATTAAAAATCCAGTACTATTGCGGTTGATAAAGTGCTTTGCAGTCTATTAGCAGTTACTATGAGAACATGGCAACAGGGCTTTGGTGTGACTAAACCCACCGATGCCATCTTCTGGGTTCCTGCAGCAAACTCTTACAAGCCGCACAGTTAGTGGCCAGGTCTTTCTCGGAATGATGGAGTCACAGGTAGGGTTGTGTTATTTAAGACTTTTCCCTATGGCATGAAGTTATAGTGTAGCTCCATGTGAAAGTTGTATTTGTTTTCTTGTAAAATGGCAGTGATTTTAAAAACTATTTTACCTAACACTTTTATAGATTTTGAACACTTTAAAGCTTAGTTATTTTCTTGTCCAGTTTTAAGTATCTCAATAAATGCCCTAGTGGTAAAGATATAATTTAAGTATACTTAATAACTGGTACTTCTTTTTAAATACTGCCTCATCAGCTCTTGTGCTGCTTTATGGTCTTGGTTCTCAAACATCCTCAATGTTGTTTAAAGCTGCTTTTATTTATTTAAAAGCATTTGTTACATGTTTTGTTTGACTTATTACATTTGATGATCTTGTCATTATTCTACTTACAAATTTCATCAGTTATAAAAGCTATACTTTAAAAGTATGATGGAAAGAGAGCATTTATTCAAGGTGCCATTAGTGTTCGGATTAATAAATTTTAAAGAACTAATCACTGGGATGGTGCTAGCACATAGTAGGTGCTCAGTTAATCTTTGCGAAAATGAGTACTGTATTTTCAACTAATTCATGGAACATGCATAATGAGCATCATATCTGTAGAAAAGCCCTAACTGGGTAGAAACCTTGCCATCAGTAGAGCCTGAGATAATCACTTTTACTTAGAGTCATGTCATAATGAATTCTAGAGTGAATGATGGCAGTGAGATATAGCACAACAGAAAGCTTCCTCTGTTCAACAAAACAAATAAAAGGTACTAAGAACCCACACTGAAATGGACTCTTTCTACATTTTATTCCATCTTTGCCTTTAGAAAATCAACATTTTTGCTTTCAGATTAGGAGAGTCATTTAAGATGTGTCGTTAAAAAAACTGTATAGAGGATCACTGCCTTCCTGTAACTCAGTGCATTTCTTACCACCACCACCACATGTACACAGTGGAGCAGTCTTCTTAAAGGGGATGACTTCAGTGCATTTTGTTAAAGGGATCACCTTTTACAAATGAAATGTAGCGTTAAATACAGACATAAAACTTAATTTGGTGATAGATATGTGCACGCATAACTTCGCATTGCCTTTAGTTAATTCTCTTGAATTATAAGATGGTGTAGAGAATGAACACTTTCTTAATGGATAATAAAATTCAGCTTCTTAGCAACGAGGCTTAGTGAAAGCCACCAGGCTGAGCCCGTGGTTCACAGACCTTGGTCAGACTTCAACCGCTTCTCAGCAGTGTGTCTCAGGACCTCATTATCCCACACAGTGACATTAGGTGGGTCACAGGGTGCTCATCATAAGGAAGTGATGTCACCTGTTTGTGACTTTGCATTAAGTAGTTTGAGTTTACTGTGAGAAAATAGCTTTGGAAATGTTAATGTGAAAAGAATGATGTGATTCTACAGTTGCAATCTTCCTTTATTTGAAACTTGAAGGCAACAGACGTAGTGAGGACACCAGCTTTGCCTCTCGAGTTCTGTGTGAAGAGTTAGGCCTGGTGTAGGGGGCTGGGTTTTTTTCTAGACTGCCTAACTGCCAGGCCTGGTTGTGGATTTGGGCATAGGCCCATTGGACAGGACACTCTAGATATAAGTATACATTACATACAATACATACACCGAATGCATACACTATACTTGGAATCCATTTCTTAAACTGTCACCAATATAAATCAATAAAACCAATAATATGAGGGTAGCCTTCTCTTGACTTATTACTCTCAATCTCTGCCTGCTTTTTCATTCTCATCTGTGGCCACACTGCCCCTCACTTATTGTACTATAGTTATCCTGATCCTCTTTCCCACCGATGGAACTTTGCATCTGCTCTTCTTTCCTGGAACTCTTTGCTTCCAGCTGTTTTCAGGTTGCAGTTTGGTTGTCATCCCTATCACCATCCTCACCATTTTGAAGACAACATGAACCATTCTCTTATTAAAGTTACCAGTAAATATCTTAATGACTGAATCCAGTAAGCCATTTTAACATCTTATTTTCCAGACCTGCTCCTTCAAATCTGTTGCTTGCTTTTCTGTGAGACTCATGCTCCTGGTTCTTTTACCCCTTAGCCTGTTTTTTGTTTGTTTTTTTTTTTTTGCTTTAGGTCTTCTCCTCTTCCCAGCCTCTTGACCTAGGTGGCCTGTGGTCATCTGAAATCCACCATAACACAAAGTAAACTTACTTCCTTTTCAACCTTACCTCTCCGTGTATTTCCTATCTGTTAGCAGTATTTCCATTCACTTTTCATTCAAGCCAGAAACCTAGGAGTCATCCTAGATTGAGTCAAGAACTTCTGATTTACCTCCTGTTTCTCGAGACTTCTCCCTTCCCTCCATTCCTTTTGTTAGTGATCTACCTCAGGACATCACATCTCTTTCCTCTAACGCTGTAGTACTCACCTACTGTACCATCTTCAGTTTTGTCTGTATCAAATCCTTCAAGTGCACATCTAAAGTGATCTGCATAAGATAAAAATGAGACTTTATCAGTTGCTCCAAGAAACTCTTAAATGTGCTGATCCTTAGCATGAAGGATTGTTTGCTGAATGAATAAATGAAGAATGGGACCCGTGTCCATTCTAGGGGCTGATTTGGGTCCTAGATTATATTGTCTACAATCCCTTGAAGGTTTCATGTATCAACTAAACCTTTTCTGAATTTTGCTTGGAAGTTCATAAAACTGGGATGAATATCATTAGTATGGGATTATAGTTCATAGGTTATCTGTAAGAACAAGAGAGGCTTCCTGTGGTGAAAATAAGGTTTATGTACCTATATTTTTCTTTGTCTTTTAGTTATAGTCTATTCAATTTTTATTTGGAGACTTTCTTAGGAGAACTATTCAGAAATAAATGTTTTTCCCCCTCTTTTACTAAAAAAGAAAAGTGAATGTCACTTTAGTGTACCTGCATTTATGTAGCTGAATTTCTGTATTATGAAACAAGATTCGAATAACAGTTTGACAACTGGTGTTTTGATTGCTATTGATTAAAGGTTTTGTAAATTTGTTTTGTTTTAATGAAGAATCATCATTCTCTTAACAGCTTACCAAAAAAAATGGAAAGAATATATTGCATTACCATTAGTTGCTTAAATATGCTTATCAGGTCAGAGGTAGGAAAACATGGGTATTTTCCTTTAGTCTTAAATTTTTGTACAATGCCTCAATATGCTCTTTTTTGTGTGTGATAAAATAAACATAACATGTTTACCATTTTAAAATGTACAGTTCTATAGCATTGTGTGCATTCACATTTTTGTACTGCTTTAGTATACTTTTTAAAAATTATTATATTGAAATAATTCATTATTGAGACCCAAAACTATACTTATATTAAATAAGCAAAGTTCCCTATGGGGCTTATCAATGTGTTCTGATGAAAAATGATTTTGTTTGCTGAGTTTTGTTAAGGAACTTGCAGCATATCTGGCCTTATTGGATTCAGAGAGCAAATGCCAATGGGAATTTATGGAAACAGGTTTAATAATTTGATTTATTTAAACATTTCCCCCCCATTTCAGTGTAATAAAACACATTTAAAGAGCTATAAATAATTTATTCTTTTCTGTAATATATATATGTATTTATTTGCTCATTTGGAGGCTTGTAATAACTTCGCATTTTGTCCTTTGTGAGATGACAACCTAAGATCATATCTTTTCCACTAGTTCTAAGTTTTAAGCCATTTTAGGTTAAGTTTTATAATTATGTAAAAGTTACAGGTCAAGGCAAGAAATAAGCATTATGAGGCAGATGGATTCTTTTGTAGGGTAGATATAAAACATTTATTTCTTGAAGACTTCCCTTCCTAGGACAGAAAATTTTGATATAAGAAGATATCACCATAAAGAAGAGAGGCTTATACGAGAAAGCTTTTCTGATAGCCATAGTTTTGTTCTCATAAACAAATAGTGGCTGAAGTCAAGAATGGTGCTTAGACAGTTGGGAAGAATGGTATAATACCATGTGTAGGGTACAGGAGCTATAGATGTACATTCAGAGGAACACTGATTTTTCCATTTAGGCTTTGTTAGAAACTATTATAGGTTTTATAACTCTATTGACAATCATCTTATTTGGAACATGATATGCTTATATAAAAATAATTTTTAATGTGAAATCTCTCATTACTTAAAGGTCTAGTGAAATAGTAGTTTTGAAAACTGAGTCACAGTTTAACTTACCATCACAATTCACAGCTTCTCTCAGTATTTTACTTGGTAGATTAATCCCATCTCAGCAGTACCATTAGGTTCCTGCCTTGAAAGTGAGGGAAAATACAAACATCTGATTTTTCTGAGTGTGTGGGCTGTGATGAATTTAAATGTGTTCAAATGTGTTTTAATAGTGCATCTGTGTATAAGCAGCTGAAAATTTATGGTTGTTTTTTAACATAAAAATGAGGAAATTGACCGCTGTTGGGTAATTAAAAATAACAACTCTATAGAGAAATAGGAGTAAGTTTTTAAATGCCAGAGCACCAAGGGACAATATCGTCTAATCTAAATTGACTAATATATCTTTGTCACTTAAAGATCAGATATATATTTGAGTTAATGAATCATCCTCCCAACATCCCATAACTAAAGCAAATTCTGTTTCCTTTTTCCAGGCAAAGTTTTAGTCAACTGAATAATAAACCATCCTGCCTTTTTCTGAATCACAAGATAGGGAGACTCTTACAGGCAAAAGTGCAATTAAAAGAGATCCTAGAGGAGAGATTCTATCATGTTTTAAAAGAATGCCAGTGAAGGAAACAGCCTAGACTACTTTGGCTACACTTTTCAGTGTTTAAAATAGTAATATCATATGGCTGTTTTTAAACATTTTCATTTTATCATTGAAGATTTGTTTTAAATGCTCATAGATCAGGAGTGAATCAACTTCTGGATAACCACCAATATTCTGGTTGGTGTGTAATGACAGTCCTACAGAGACCAGATATATGAGGAAATGTTCCTCTCCCTTCAAAAAGGTTAACCTTACAAAAAATATTCATGAACATTTTCTCTTTTGAGTCTTACAATAATGCTCTATCATACTTAATGATCATTAGTTCCTACTTAAAAGCAGAAATTAAGATTCAGAGAGCCTAAGTCACTTACCCAAGGTCACTAGTGAATGGAATAAAACCAACTTGAGACTAGTCATTTTTGCCGTAAGGACTGTGCCTTTGGCTGTCTATACTTCACTGCCTCTTTGATATGCTTTATAAAATTGGCCACTATAAACATGCACGAAGGTCCTTTTGGGAAATTTGTTCCTGGGAAAATTGTCTGAATTGATAATGTGATTGGGAACATTATTAATTTGAGTCTTTGGTTGGAACAGAAGAACCTCAAAAATTAGTGAAGTCATTCATAGTTCTGTTTGGTTCTAAGCAGTGTCTGTTAACAGTTTTATACTGAAATGTAGGCCTGAATCTCATAATGTTCATTTATTTTTATTTTCTTTTTGAAGTATAGTTGATTTATAATGTTGTCTTAGTTTCTGGTGTACAGCAAATGATTCAGATACATATATACACACATAATATATATTCTTTTTCATAGCGATTTATTATAGGAGTTTGAATATAGTTCCCTATGCTATACAGTAGGATCTTTTTGTTTATCTATTTTATATATAGTAGTTTGTATCTTCTAATCCTCAAATTCTAATTTATCTTTCCCCATCCCCTTAATCCTTTGGTAACTGTAAGTTGGTTTTCTGTCTGTGAGTCTGTTTCTGTTTTGTAAATAAGTTCATTTGTATCGGGCTTCCCTTGTGGCTCAACTGGTGAAGTATCTGCCTGCAATGCAGGAGACCTGGGTTCGATCCCTGGGTTAGGAAGATCCCCTGGAGAAGGGAATGGCTACCCACTCCAGTATTCTGGTCTGGAGAATTCCATGGACTGTATAGTCCATGGGGTCGCAAAGAGTCAGACATGACTGAGCCACTTTCACTTCACACTTCATTTGTATCATATTTTAGATTTCACATATAAGTGATATCATATGGTATTTGTCTTTTCTTTCTGACTTAACTTCACTCAGTATGATAATCTCTAGGTCTACGCATGTTGCTACAAATGGCATTATTTTATTAATACTGAGTAGTATTCCAGTGTATATATTTATATATACCAACTCTTCTTTATCCATTCCTCTGTCTATGGACACGTGGGTTACTACTCTATCTTGGCTGTTGTAAATAGTGCTACTCGGACCATTGGGGTGCATGTATCATTTTGAATTATAGTTTTCTTTGGATATATACCCAGGAAGTGGGATTGCCAAATCATATGGAAACTCTATCATAAAGTTCATTTTAATCATTTACTCTATTATAATGTTATTGAAAGATTGCTCAAGTGAGAGTTATTGTTTACTGTTCATTCTGAATCTGACTTTCAAGATGCCTTTATTCTTTAAAATAGTTTGAGGGAAAAAAAGTGATTTTTTTTTGTTGTTGTTAAGCTATATTGTAAGGACTTTTTGATGTAATGTATGGTAAGGTAAAACATTTTTTATTTGAACTAATTTTAAGTATAAAAATTAAACTGTAACAAAGTGTAAACGAAGACAACTTTTTAAGGAAATTTAGCTTTATTTGTTTCATATATCTATAGGGACTGAGCAAGGTTATTTAAGTACCAACAGTTAGAGGATCTTAGGAAATCTGCTCTAACAACAAATAAGAGTGATTTGTAGTTAATTTCATTTCAAAGAACACACAGACATTGAAAAAATAGGTTTTTCCTGAACCTAATATACACAATTTTGGGGAAAATTTCTTCTTTCTGAAACAATACAGAAGTAAAGTTTAGGCTAGCTTTTGTCCAAATAATCGTAATATCTGAATGGAATCTGAGGAGTTCATAGAGTGTTACCGAATTTGTTTATTTTGTAAAGTAAATTGATTCATTATTTTCAAATTGTTTTACAGGATCCTGCAAACCAAAAATGTGGTGGAAGAAAGAAAACCGTGTCTTTCAGCAGCATGCCGTCGGAAAAGAAAATCAGCAGCGCAAGCGACTGCATCACTTTCATGCAGGCTGGCTGTGAACTGAAGAAAGTGCGGCCGAATTCGCGCATTTACAACAGGTTCTTCACTCTGGACACAGACCTGCAGGCTCTTCGCTGGGAACCTTCCAAGAAAGACCTCGAGAAAGCTAAGCTTGATATTTCTGCCATAAAAGAGATCCGACTGGGGAAAAACACGGAAACATTTAGAAACAATGGCCTTGCTGACCAGATTTGTGAGGATTGTGCCTTTTCCATACTCCACGGGGAAAACTACGAGTCTCTGGACTTAGTGGCCAATTCAGCGGACGTAGCAAACATCTGGGTGTCAGGATTGCGGTATCTGGTTTCTCGAAGTAAGCAACCCCTCGATTTTATGGAGGGCAACCAGAACACACCAAGGTTCATGTGGTTGAAGACAGTGTTTGAAGCAGCAGATATCGATGGGAATGGGATTATGTTGGAAGACACCTCTGTAGAGTTAATAAAACAACTCAACCCTACCCTGAAGGAGTCCAAGATTAGGCTAAAATTTAAAGAAATCCAGAAGAGCAAAGAAAAACTGACAACTCGAGTGACGGAAGAGGAGTTTTGCGAAGCTTTTTGTGAACTTTGCACCAGGCCGGAAGTGTATTTCTTACTTGTGCAGATATCAAAAAACAAAGAATATTTGGATGCCAATGATCTTATGCTTTTTTTGGAAGCTGAGCAAGGAGTCACCCATATCACTGAGGACATGTGCTTAGACATTATTCGGAGATATGAACTTTCCGAAGAAGGACGTCAGAAAGGGTTTCTTGCAATTGATGGCTTTACCCAGTATTTGTTGTCACCAGAATGTAACATTTTTGATCCTGAACAAAATAAGGTTGTCCAAGACATGACCCAGCCTTTATCTCACTATTACATCAATGCCTCTCACAACACCTATCTCATTGAAGACCAGTTCAGAGGACCAGCTGATATTAATGGGTATGTCAGAGCTTTGAAAATGGGCTGTCGCAGCATTGAACTTGATGTAAATGATGGCTCAGACAACGAACCGATCCTTTGTAATCGAAACAACATGACAACACACCTTTCCTTTCGAAGTGTCATAGAGGTGATAAATAAATTTGCCTTTGTGGCTTCTGAATACCCACTCATTCTTTGTTTGGGGAATCACTGCTCCCTACCACAGCAGAAGGTAATGGTCCAACAGATGAAAAAGGTCTTTGGCAGTAAACTCTATACTGAAGCACCTTTGCTGTCAGAATCCTACCTCCCATCACCAGAAAAATTAAAAAGAATGATCATTGTGAAAGGAAAGAAATTGCCTTCTGATACAGATATTTTAGAAGGAGAAGTTACAGATGAAGATGAAGAAGCCGAAATGTCTCGAAGGATGTCAGTAGATTACAATGGTGAGCAGAAACAGATCTTGCTGTGTAGGGAGCTCTCTGACTTGGTATCTATCTGTAAATCTGTTCAGTACAGGGATTTTGAATTATCTATGAAAAGCCAAAACTATTGGGAAATTTGTTCATTTAGTGAAACAGAGGCCAGCCGAATTGCAAATGAATACCCAGAGGATTTTGTAAATTATAATAAGAAGTTCTTATCACGAATCTATCCAAGCGCCATGAGAATTGATTCCAGTAACCTGAATCCACAGGACTTTTGGAATTGTGGCTGTCAGATTGTGGCAATGAATTTTCAGACTCCAGGTCCAATGATGGACCTCCACACAGGCTGGTTTCTTCAGAATGGAGGCTGTGGTTATGTTCTAAGGCCGTCTATCATGCGAGATGAAGTTTCTTACTTCAGTGCAAACACAAAGGGCATTGTACCTGGGGTGTCTCCTCTAGTGCTTCATATTAAGATTATCAGTGGTCAGAACTTCCCAAAGCCCAAGGGAGCTTGTGCCAAAGGGGATGTCATAGATCCCTATGTGTGTATAGAGATACATGGAATTCCAGCGGACTGTTCAGAACAAAGAACTAAAACTGTACAACAAAACAGTGATAATCCTATTTTTGATGAGACATTTGAGTTTCAAGTGAACCTGCCTGAACTGGCCATGATCCGTTTTGTGGTTCTTGATGATGACTACATTGGGGATGAGTTTATAGGGCAATATACAATACCGTTTGAATGCTTGCAGCCTGGATATCGGCATGTTCCCCTCCGTTCCTTTGTGGGTGACATCATGGAGCATGTAACTCTTTTTGTCCACATAGCAATAACTAATAGAAGTGGAGGAGGAAAGCCACAGAAGCGCAGCCTTTCAGTGAGAATGGGGAAGAAAGTTCGGGAGTGTACCATGCTCAGGAATATTGGTCTTAAAAACATAGATGACATCTTTAAGATAGCTGTTCATCCCTTACGAGAAGCCATAGATATGAGAGAAAATATGCAGGTAGGAAACGTCCCATACTGTTCTTCCCTACCCCTCCTTCTTCTGATCTTTCTCTCACCAGTGAATGTTGAACATTGTGTTTTTACTAATAATCTGATTCCTCAAAAAATTATCACAGAGGATGTATAAACCCATGTACTGCTGAATTAAGTTCAGTATTGCCTGTGATAAAATATATATTTTAAAAAAACTTTTCTTGGAGTATAGTTGATTTACAGTGTTGTTTTAGATTCAGATGTATAGCAAAGTGAATCAGTTATAAATATATGTATATTCATTCTTTTTTAGATCCTTTTTATATATAGGCCATCAAACAGTATTGAGTAGAGTTCCCTGTGCTATTCAGTAGGTCCTTATTAGTTACCTATTTTATATATAGTAGTATGTAGTCAATTCCAATCTTCCAATTTAGCTCTCCCCTCTTACTCCACCCTGTAACCATAAGTTTTTTCCCTACATTTGTAACTCTGCAAAACAGATATGTTTTATGTTTCTAATTGTGAATGCTTTGTTAAACCTGGTCTGAACTAAATCAACTAATAGAGAATCAATGTAGCAAAATGTTTTATATATCCACTAAATGTCCTTAGTACACAGTAAATTGATATATGGGAATATGTATTTGAAACAATGAAAAAAAGAATATAAAATAGTATATGTGCATGTAATATACAAAATTTTGTATATACAGACACATGCATACTAATTATAAGTATATATAAAAATATTTACAGATAAGAACATAGAAGGGTATTTAAAGACATATAAAACATGTAATGCCTGTTAGATCATTTTTTGGTTGTTTAAGTGTACAATAATAATAAATTATCTTCCATGAAACAAGTAAAAAACTAATAAACAAAATTCAGCACTTGAACTTGTTGAAAACTATTTAGTCGTCTCTCAGTGTTGTGCTTTAATTGAAAGGACATGGATTCTGGATTAAATTCTATTACTGTGTAATTTTTGAGCAAATTATTTCGGATATATGGTCATCAGTTTTCTCCTCATAAAATGAGAAAAATAGTAATAATTACATCATAGGATTATTATGAGAATTAAATGAGAGAGAATGTAAATTACCCAGTTTTAGCATATAGGAATTCAATTCAGTTTTCTTGCCTTCATTAATACTTAGAGATGGCTGAAAACTTTTTCTTTAATACTAGTTAGTATACTTATTCTAGGCTCATGTTACTGAGAAACAACAAATGCTTAATAAGTTCCTACAAGGTACAAGGAGGTCTTGTTTAGCAGAAGCAGCAGCAGTCTGTGTATGAGAACAAAAAAGGAGAGGAATATTTTTCAATGCACTTTATTTGATCCTTTAGTTAACATTTTTATAGTAACTGCCAAAAATCCCTACATTCAAAATAGAAAACAAGCTTGAAGAGGTTAAGTAATTTTCCCAATATTGCATTTAATAAATGGGAATGTTGAGCTTTAAATACAGAATTAGCCACCCCCAAAACCCAATACTCATTCATGATTCTCAGTCACCTAATGTGGAACAGCACACCATGACTTGGTGAAAACTTTATTTTTACATTATTTCACAGAGAAATTCTGGAATGGGCTTAAAATCAATTTTAAATTGCTATAATGGAAAATACTATGTTACATACAAATACTTAGATTGTAAACGTATGATTGGCAGTGGGTTGCCTTAACCACTATTATAAAAATAGGTTCCAAATATTAGTGTTATCTATCTGGCTTTTTCTGACATAATTCTGCAACCATTATAACCCCCTGTGTTAGATTAGTTGTAAGTCATTTCTTTAACTTTATATATTTGAAGTAGATTTTATACAGTTCCATATAATTCTTGAAATATCTCCTTTGCATGTATTATATGTTTAAAATACATATTAAGGAGATTTGGCTATGGATAAAGTTTTTTCTGTTAGCATAACTTATCTCATTTCAACATAAAGGATTATTTAGAGCCTAATTAGTATAAAAATGAATGCCTTCATTGTCACTAAATTCATGAGGCATGCTAGGTTAGGTATTGTTCATTGTTAATAGGCATAGTTGCTATTTCAATCTTCTTGTAAAAGCCTGTCACATGGACAAATGTAGCTTTACATAAAGTGTGTTTTATGCACGTCTGTCAGGTGCGTTTCTGATGGAGTGACAAAGGGATACCATTGATGGTTATGTGAAAAGAGGGTGATGAGCAGTAGCAGCCTGCTACCTTGTGGGAAAAATCTCAAAGGAGATGCACTCCAGTGTACAATCAGTGACATGCTTTTGTGATCATCATGATATGGATTTAATAATATATTCATGATCAATGTTAACTTGTATGCATTGTCCAGAATATTTCAGATATTCCAGAATATTCCAAAGCCCTGCTTTGAAAAGTACTGTGTAACTTTAGGTCATAATCTCCTTTGCTTTGTGGCATATTTGTAGCAGTTGTTAAAAGTTGGGAAAGATGAAATGTAATTGTGAATTAGCTCTGCGTGTTATCTCCATGTATATTATAGTATTTTGGGTTGGTTATATCCAGTTTGCTTCAAATAACATATGTATTTAAGGGTATACTTGTAATGAATGTACTTTTGTGCACTGGAAGTGCTCAGGGTGGTGTCCTATGGCCAGAAGTGTAATTCTATGTTTTCTCCCACACAGAATGCCATAGTGTCTGTTAAGGAATTGTGTGGACTTCCTCCAATTGCCAGTCTGAAGCAGTGCCTGTTGACCCTGTCTTCTCGGCTCATCACCAGTGACAATACTCCCTCCGTCTCTCTTGTGATGAAAGACAACTTTCCTTATCTAGAGCCTCTGGGGGCAATTCCAGATATGCAGAAAAAGATGCTAGCTGCTTATGATCTGGTAGGAAACTGTTACTCTCTGTTTCTTGTCTGTGTGGGAGGAAATCATATTGCAGGACCTCTTTTATGAAACTTCAGTAAGTAACACAGAGTGACTGCCTTTAAAACCTTGACTGGGGGTGCCAGGCAGAAGTGGCCCACTCAGCTCCACCTAAGCCCTAGTGGAGACCTCTGAGACAAAGTTTTGAACCCAGAGCTCCACGGATTAAAACTGGAAAATCTCTGCTTTAGCAAAGAATAAATTTTGACTAAGACCTCAAAAGTATACACAATTTCTCATTATCTAAATAACTTTAGCCTGCAATATGACCATTTAATCACATGCCTAGAGGAAGTAAAATTATGCCTCAGTACTGCCTTATGATGGTTGA
Organism: Bubalus bubalis; assembly: GCF_019923935.1. Lineage (NCBI taxonomy): Eukaryota > Metazoa > Chordata > Mammalia > Artiodactyla > Bovidae > Bubalus > Bubalus bubalis. Next base: position 138,756,460 of record NC_059158.1, read on the forward strand.
GACAAAATAATTCTCTGGAATTTATATTTCTAGGCTAATACTATTATCTGCTTTTTCTGAATATATAATGGAATTTAAATATCAAGTAAATTTAAGAATAATGATAGTTTTGCAAATCCTAACTCCATAATAAAATTAAGACCAAATGAAGAATTGGGAAAATTTGTCACATGTGCACCAGATGAAGTGTAAATAATCTTAAAATAGAAAGAGCATTTAAAAATCAATAAGAAAAAAATGAGAAAAAAAATCTTGTATCAGCCCGGGTTAAGTTCAGCTTCTCGAAACTAAAAATGCAAACCAATCATGCTTTAACAGTACAGTCTCTCACATCAAAATCTCACAGCCATTCATGGTGACACTTCTAGAAAATTCTTAGGAATCTAGTCTCCCTCTAGTTTTCTGTTCCACCATCTCTAGACCATCCTCAGGGTCCAAATGGCTGTTGAAGCTCCAGCCATAATACCTGCATTCCAACCATCAGGAATGATGAAGAGGAAAAAGAGGGCACTATTCTTTCCCTTTAAGGACATGAAAAAATGTACATCACATTTTATTTTATCAACCTGGAGTTGACACATAGACACATATACCTGCAAATACGAATGGGAAATATCTTTATTTTGTGTATTTTTTAATTTTTAAAAAAATTATTTAATTACTTTATTTATGACTAGACCGCGTCTTCATTGCTGGGTGTGCTTTTCTCTAGTTGCAGCGTGCAGGGGGCTACTCTCTACTTGCACTGTGTAGGCTACTCATTGTGATGGCTTTTCTTGTTGCACAGCAACAAGAGTGCACGGGCTTCAGTAGTTGCGGCCCTTGGGCTCAGTAGTTGTGGCTCCTCGGCTCTAGAGCATAGGTTCAATAGGTGTGGTGCCTGGGCTCAATTGCTCTGCAGCATGTGGGATCTTCTTGAATCAGGGATTGAACCTGATGTCTCCTGAATTGGCAGGGGATTTTTTTTTTTTACCAGTGAGCCACCAGGGAAGCCCAGAAATATCTCTATTTTAAAGGGCTATGTGCTCAACTAAAAATCATTTCTTCTGTTACTAAAAAATAGAGAATGGATGTTAGGGGACAACAAGTAGTCTTTGCTTCAGAGGTGAACAGGCAATTTATGTATCTCCCCTCCCTCAAAAATAATGAAAATTTAAAAACATGCTGTGCTGTGTGCTAAGTTGTGTCCGACTCTGCGACCTTATGGACTGTAGCCCACCACGCTCCTCTGTCTATGGGGAGAATAGGCAAGAATATTCCAGGCAAGAATATTGGAGTGAGTTGCCATGCCCTCCTCCAGGGGATCTCCCCTACCAGGGATCGAACTGAAGCTCTTATGTCTCCTGCATTGGCAGGCAGATTCATTACCACTGGTGCCACCTGGGAAGCCCCCAAAACATGTTTAACCTTAAAATAAGTTTTAAATTTAAGATATTAAAGAAATGTAATGAGATACTTCCCCTCTCCATCAAATTGGCACCTTTTTTTCTTTTTAAAATAGTACCTCTTAAGTACATGAATACTGTCATCCATCTACCTCTAGTGGGAAAATAAATTGGTAAATTTGGAGGGGATTTGGCAATATAATTTAAAATGATTATCCTATTTGATCCATATATTTCATATCCAGGGATTTACTCTAAGCCAAGAGATGTGTACATAAACATCTGTGGTTAATAATGTCAACATAGAGGGATAAGTGGGGCTTCCCTTGTGGCTCAGCTGATAAAGAATCTGCCTGCAATGAGGGAGACCTGGCTTCAATCCCTGGGTTGGGAAGATCCCCTGGAGAAGGAAAAGGCTACCCACTCCAGTATTCTGGCCTGGAGAATTCCATGGACCATATAGTCCATGGGGTCGCAAAGAGTCGGACGTGATTGAATGACTTTCACTTCACTTCAGAGGGATAAGTTAAATAAAATATAGTAAGCCATATTATGGACTTCCTTAAAACCATTAAAATTGTGTTAGAAGAATATTTGATGATGTGAAGAACTCCTCATAGTATGTTTTGTGAGAGAGTCTGGTTGCAAAAAAAATATACACTATAGCATTTAAATTGTATTTGTATGTATATGCGTCTAAAATGTTAGCAGGGTATTAATAGTGATTATTTTTAAATAAGGAGAGGGAGTTTTATTTTCTTGCACATGCTTTTCTGTGTTTTTTCTGTATTTACCAAACTCTTAACAATGAACCTGACTAATTTTCATAATTGAATAAAAATAGGTGTTAAGGAAGAAAATGATACTATTTTATCATTCAAAAACAACTAGAAGAGAGATATTGGGAATAAATACCCTACACTTGAAAAAGAAAAGCCCACAGAGTATATTCTGCTTATGAATGATCATACCTCTTACAAACTGTACTTCATGGTTGCTGGGGAAGAAGTTTGCTTGTTACCTAAATCTTGTTTTTCATGAAATAATTTTTTTTTATCATAATAGTAGGGACTGAAAGCTATTCAGTGAATAGGTATAGTTGCCATCTAAGAGGTGACATTAGGGTACCTATTGCCATAGAGACAGACAGTGGAAGCACTTACTGCTCCAATCCCCTTTGTAAGCTAAGAAAGAAAAATCACTCACTGAGAGGGGAGCCTGGTTCCCTGGAGCTGGGCCTGCAATAAGCAGTAAAGCACCTGGACTGTGGTTAGCCAGTTTTCATTTCATATCCCCAAGTGTCCCATGGTATTGGAACCACACCTGCTGGCCAAATCTCATTCATATTTTTAAAATGTAATTTCTAATTGCAGGTACACCATGGTTTTCCAAAGTTTAAAACAAAAGACTTTAGTGGAAAGCAGAAATACTTCTTTTTAACTTAATTTTATTTTTTGGCTGTGCTATGCAGCTTGTGGGATCTTAGTTCCCTGACTGAAGATTGAACCCCGGCCCCGGGCAGTGAAAGTGTCATGTCCTAATCACTGGAACCACCAGAGAATTCCCATGGAAAGCAGAACTACTTCTAATGATGTGTTCGTTTATAGTTCCCTTTGGAAAAGATTTTTCGTTTTGGTAGGGAGTTGAGAGTAACTATCCCTATAGCTAGCATAGGCTGTCCATAACATGTAAGTGTTAGTCGCTCAGTCGTATCCGACTCTTTGTGACCCCATGGATTGTAGCCTGCCAGGTTCCTCTGTCCATGGAACTCTCCAGGCAAGAAGTGGATAACCATTCCCTTCTTCAGAGGATCTTTCTAACTCAGGGATTGAACCTGGGTCTTCTCCATTGAAGGCAGATTCTTTACCATCTGGCCTTACCAAGTGTTAAACTTGGCCAGTTGTGGACATGACCAAAAATACTGTTGATGTCTCAGTTGGTTATTTCTTTAAGGAGGTGCTGTAGATATGGGCCAGACACATGCCATGATGATCTCAAAAACCATTTTTACTTTAGGATTTGCATTGTATAGGTTGACATCTTTAGTGCTCTTATGTATTCATGTTAGTATTTATTTTAAGATAAATGTCTTTTAAGATACTCTGCAGATCCAGTGATCATTTAAAAACATAAATCAGATCATATCACTTTCTTGCTTCCAGGGGCTTCCTATGAAAACAGAACTAAAACTCCTCTCTGTGGCTTACAGGGCTATTTATGACCTGGCCTTGCCTTCCCATCTCACTTGCTGCTCCCAGCCTCACCTTTGTACACTCTCTTCTGTTCACTTCACTCAGCCCTGTGGGCTTGCTTTCTTCAGTCAGACTCAGCTTGCTCCTATATCCAGGCCATTTTACTTGCAGTTCTCTCTGCCTGGAATGTTCTTCTCTTCGGTTGCTTCTTATCTCTTAATTCTTAGCTCAAGTGTCATATCCTCAGAGAAAAGCGAAAGTGAAAGTTGTTCAGTCATGTCCAACTCTTTGCTACCCCATGGACTATACAGTCCTTGGAATTCTCCAGATGGGAACACTGGAGTGGGTAGCCTTTGCCTTCTCCAGGGGATCATCCTAACCCAGGGAACAAACCCAGGTCTCGCGCTTCCCTAACCGCTATCTCCAGCTGTCACTCTATTACATAACCCTATTTGATTTCCATGATCTTATTCAGCAGTGTTGAAAAATGCCTGACTTTTGTCCTTTTCCTTTTACTCTCGATTTGATTATATATTCCAAGAGGCCAGAGACTGTCTGCCTTGCTTATTGTTGGTAACCCTAGCATCTAAAACACTGCTGACACATAGTATGTTATCAATTAATGTCAATTGGATAAAATGTAAATGAATTCATCTATATAGTTGGTGAAATAATGTAGTTCCCATACTATCTCTGAATGTGTTTTATGGAAAACCTTTAAATGCCCTGTGTTTTATCTCTATGATACTATCCTAGCCAAATTGTTCCCTGCCTTACACATATAGTTGGAAACCTATAGACTAAGGCAAAGGGCTTTGCAGATGGCCCAGTGGTAAAGAATCCACTTGCAATGTAGGAGATACAGGTTCGATTCCTGGGTCAGGAAAATCCCCTGGAGAAGGACATGGCAACCCACTCCAATATGCTTGCCTGGAAAATTCCATAGTATCCTGGTAGGCTACAGTCCATGGGATTGAAAACAGACACTCTGAGCACACACACACACACACACACACACACACACACAGATACACACACACACACATTCTAAGGCAAAACTATGGAGACAGGAAAAAGATCAGTAGCTTCAAGGGCTGGGGGCAGGATAGGGTGAGTGAGGGATGAACAGGTGGATCACAGGGCTTTTTTAGGGCAGTTTAATTATTCTGCATAATAATATAATAGTGGATTGCACCATTATACGTTAGTCAAAACCCATAGAATGTAAAACACAAAGAGTTAACCCTAATGTGAACTATGAACTTTAGTTGATAATAAAGTATCAATATTGGCACATCAATTGTAGTAAATGTACCACACTAATGCAAGATGTTAACAGTGGGGAAAACTGGGGGTGAGGTGGAGTGAGAGAGTTCATGGGAACTCTCTGTACTTTTTGCTCAACTTTGATGCAAGCCTAAAACTTCTAAAAATAAAGCCTAAAAAGCCCCATACAGACTATTAATAAAAACTTATTTGGATGACTAACGCAAAAGACAAATCTAGAGTTTATTGCCTAGTGGTGGTGGTGGTTCAGTTCAGTTCAGCTCAGTCGCTCAGTCATGTCCGACTCTTTGTGACCCCATGAATTGCAGCACGCCAGGCCTCCCTGTCCATCACCAACTCCCGGAGTTCACTCAGACTCACATCCATCAAGTCAATGATGCCATCCAGCCATCTCATCCTCTGTCGTCCCCTTCTCCTCCTGCCCCCAATCCCTCCCAGCATCAGAGTCTTTTCCAATGAGTCAACTCTTTGCATGAGGTGGCCAAAGTACTGGAGTTTCAGCTTTAGCATCATTCCTTCCAAAGAAATCCCAGGGCTGATCTCCTTCAGAATGGACTGGTTGGATCTCCTTGCAGTCCAAGGGACTCTCAAGAGTCCTCTCCAACACCACAGTTCAAAAGCATCAATTCTTTGGCGCTCAGCCTTCTTCACAGTCCAACTCTCACATCCATACGTGACCACAGGAAAAACCTTAGCCTCAGGGGGCAGGTATTCCAAAATGAACAGCTTGTGTGTTCAACTTAGACTTAAGTTGCTTAAAAATGTCTCAAAAGTGGTAATAAACTGTATGTACTCAGTCAGTCATGTCTGTCTCTTTGCAACCTCATGGACTGTAGCCCACCAGGCTCTTCTGTCTGTGGGATTCTCCAAGCAAGAATACTGGAGTAGGTTGCCATTTCCTCCTCCAGGGGATCTTCCTGACCCAGGGATTGAACCTGAGTCTCCTGTATTGGCAGGTGGATTCTTTACCACTAGTGCTACCTGGGAAGCCCAGCTGTATAGATGCCATCTAAGAAGAAATGTTGTAACCACTAAAAAAATACAGATTATGTTTAGAATAGAAAAACAACCTGAAATCATTTCTGAACAGATATAAATGTTTGGCTTATTTCAGTATCAAAAGAAACAAATCAGGCAGCCGGGTACCCTACATTTATTGAAAGTCAACCCAAATGCATCAAACTTTACTACTTATCATCAGGAAGTAAAGTCAAATACTCTCAAAAACATTGACCTTGAGCTCATCTGCACAATTTTTTTTCCCCTAAATTTGGCTTTTCCCTAATGACCTGAGGTGGTCCTATTCCTTACTGAACATTGATTAATTTAATATTTGGAAATATTTCCTCTTGAGGATTTTAGAAATTCAGCCTTAGAAGTCATCTTATATTGCTACTAAAATTATATTATAGCATATGTATTGGTATCAAGGAATCAAAAGCCAAATATATCCATAATAGAGTGGGTTTATTTGCATGGCACAATTTCAGAAGACACCCCATCCCCATTTCATATCTTATTTAAGACATATGTTTTCTACCTGCTCACTGGTACTTAAAATTTCAAAATTATAACCAATTCTTTGATTAAAGGTTAAGACTTTAATCTCTTAAAATGCAAGAAAATCTTAGTAAGTAGTAACACATCGAGTTATCAGTAATTTGTACCTTTGGATGAATTTAACATATCCTGTCCTACAGGCAGTTTTTCACCTGGAGAAAGGAAGAGATCCTAATGACCGAGTGTTCCCCAAGTCTGCGTAAGGTAGGGGTGAGATTGCTCAAACAATTGCAATTTTACTTAAGAGCAGCTCTGTCTACAATCTCCCTCAGTGCTGTGAGTAGGCATGTAGCTATCTAAATTCCTGGCTGATAGTTAGGGCAACAAAAGTAGAGGTGACTTTCCTGATATCAAACACATGTCACAGCCAGAGGTGAGAAGTGACAGCCTCTGAAAAGCACTAAAGCAAACTGGCAACATTATTAATCAATAACTCAAGCAAGTAGAAGAGGGCCTAAACACTGAAGGTGGCACTGATGTCTCCTTCCCAGGCCAGTGACACACGGAGGCAACTGGTGGGGTCAGACTCCTTGCTGCACTGCCATTTTGGTGGCTCTCTATCATCATGACAAGTTTTCAGAAACTCCCAGAGCCTTAATTTAAAATCAGAATGTCATTTCTAACCGACTTGTCCCTTTATTGTACTGATCTATGGGAGATTGGATCCACACAGTCAAAGGCTTTGGCATAGTCAATAAAGCAGAAATAGATGTTTTTCTGGAACTCTCTTGCTTTTTCAATGATCCAGCGGAGGTTGGCAATTTGGTCTCTGGTTCCTCTACCTTTTCTAAAACCAGCTTGAACATCTGGAAGTTCACGGTTCACGTATTGCTGAAGCCTGGCTTGGAGAATTTTGAGCATTGCTTTACTAGTGTGTGAGATGAGTGCAATTGTGCGGTAGTTTGAACATTCTTTGGCGTTGCCTTTCTTTGGAATTGGAATGAAAACTGACCTTTCCCAGTCCTGTGGCCACTGCTGAGTTTTCCCAATTTGCTGGCATATTGAGTGCAGCACTTTAACAGCATCATCTTTTAGGATTTGTAATAGCTCTTCTGGAATTTCATCACCTCCACTACCTTTGTTCATAGTGATGCTTCCTAAGGCCCACTTGACTTCACATTCCAGGATGTCTGACTCTAGGTGAGTGTGAGTGATCACATCATTGTGATTATCTGCATCATGAAGATCTTTTTTATACAGTTCTTCTATGTATTCTTGCCACCTTTTCTTAATATCTTCTGCTTCTGTTAGGTCCATACCATTTCTGACCTTTATTGAGCCGATCTGTGTATGAAATGTTCCCTTGGTATCTCTAATTTTCTTGAAGAGATCCCTAGGCTTTCCCATTCTATTGTTCTCCTCTATTTCTTTGCATTGATCGCTGAGGAAGACTTTCTTATTGCTTCTTGTTATTCTTTGGAACTCTGCATTCAAATGGGTATGTCTTTCCTTTTCTCCTTTGCTTTTCGCTTCTTTTCTTTTCACAGCTATTTGTAAGGCCTCCTCAGGCAGCCTTTTTTTGCTTTTTTATATAACTTTTTCTTGGGGATGGTCTTGATCTCTGTCTCCTGTACAATGTCACAAACCTCTGTCCATAGTTCATCAGGTACTCTGTCTATCAGATCTAGTTCCTTAAATCTATTTCTCACTTCCACTGTATAGTCATAAAGGATATGATATAGATCATACCTGAATGGTCTCGTGGTTTTCCCACTTTCTTCAATTTAAGTCTGAATTTGGCAATAAGGAGCTCATGATCTGAGCCACAGTCAGCTCCTGGTCTTGTTTTTGCTGACTGTCTAGAGCTTCTCCATCTTTGCCTGCAAAAATATAATCAATCTGATTTCAGTGTTGGCCATCTGGTGAGATCCATGTGTAGAGTTTTCTCTTGTGTTGTTGGAAGAGCAGTGGGAATAATCATCCTCAAATTCTATTTCTGATAGGCTTGAGAAGCTTTCATCCACCTGTGCTGCCTGTTTTGCCACCCTAATCCCCCATTTCCTTCTGTTTGAACCCTCTCCTTCAGTCAAGCTATTTGGTTTGCCAGGTATTTTTCATTTTCCATCCTTTGTTTTTCTGTTGTACTCTACCTCAAATGACTTCCTAGCCTTAATTCCTTCTGCATCAATCTAAGGCCAGCCCTTTGTCCTAATCTCTTGCAAAACTGACTTTAAGAAAAACTTCATTTATTGATTTTATTCATGAATTCAACACATGTAAACTTTAAAGAACTTTAGTAGATTATGTGCAAAATAGAGGTGAATAAATAGAGACATGGTTTTCAGAACAAGTAGCCATAGTATGAAGCATGACAGCTCTTTGAGTCAAGAGAAATATAAGTAAAATGAGATAAGTGTGTATATTTGCCAGTTGTAACAACACTTCTTTCGATGTATCATTTTGTCTATGTCTTTAGTCTTTTGATTTGTTAATTTAACAAAAAAACTGTGCACACATGTTACTATGCAAGTTGCTGGGGGAAAGAAATGGTATGAAGCAAAATTTCTGTCCTTGAGGAATGGGAAATACTGATATGAAGGCAAGATTTACACCTGAAAAGGGGAAGGAGCAGAAACACATAGTGTCCCGGCAGTGAAACAGATGATATTTTATGTCCCGAGATGGATGGAGTCTAAGGATCTTGAGTGCTTATGGTGGATTTTTCACAGTGACTTGTAATATACCCCCTCTATGACTTTTACCCTGTCTCACCCCCGTGCTCAGCAGAAAATAATTTGCAAATGGTTTTGATAGAAAAATACTATCTAACCTTTGTAAATTGTTTTCTTTAGATACCTGAATTTTTACTTTTCTATTGTTCTTACCTGTCTAATTTTCCATGCATAGTCAAGAAGTATTGCCTAACATATTTTGTTTTTTTTTAAATGTTTTAAATTAATCTGAACACTTCTGAGTAGTGTTTTAAATATAGAAATCAGAGGTGGAAGAGTTGCAGGGAATTACAAGTGTAAAAAATGCAACCAAAGCATTCTCCAAAGGTGACTTCTGTGCTCAATAACATTAACATAAAAGTTGAAACTTTGCTATGAATACAGCAACAGATTTTCTGAACATAAAATCAAATCAATCTAGAGAACAAAAGTCAAGAATTATTTAATCTTTTTCATAGTCGTGTGATTTGGAGAGCAGTTGATTGTGTTAACATAGCTAGGAATCTAGCAAAGAGAGCCAATCACTATCTTTTATCACTCTTGGGGTAGAATCAATGTACGGGCTGGTATCACGCTGAAGCCAAACAATGGATTCAATTGAATACATTTTCTACTCTTAGTATTATCAGTATACGTTGAGCTGAAGAATGGGAAAAAGTTGTAAGTATGTCAACAGCCCTCCAATGCAGCTTTAGTTTTAGTTATTGAAATCAATTTAAATTGAAATTAAGTCAAAAGTATTCTCCATTCATTGCTCTCTCTTGTTGTGAAGTTTGTATAGAACTTTATATTAGTTTGCATTTTAAAAAGCATGTTGGGTTGTGTAGTGATGAAACCCAGGAAAAAAAAAACCCATTGGCATGTATTTAACCAGAGCTGGTTATTTAAAAACAAAATGTGTAGTCAGTGCATTGAAACTGCTTACTCTTGGGTGTGGCAATGTTTTCTATACATTTTCTATATATATTGCGGGAATTGTCAGCATATGAGGGTTAGCAGCATTTTCACTTGGTACAAAGGTCCCAAGAACACAGGGTATCAGAGATGTATCAATAAGCAAGTATTTTGGGGAGCTTCTTTGTGAAATATTGTGCATGAATGCTCAGGATTTGCTTTGCATTCCTGAATACTCAAGTTCTTGCAACAGTTGTAATTTAAGAGAGTGTAAGATTGTCACATTGGTCTGAAAAATTCTGGAGAAGGTTCATGAAGTTTCAGTTCAGTTCAGTTCAGTCTCTCAATTGGGTCCAACTCTTTTCGACCCCATGAATCGCAGCATGCCAGGCCTCCCTGTCCATCACCAACTCCCGGAGTTCACGCAAACTCATGTCCATTGAGTCGGTGATGCCTTCCAGCCATCTCATCCTCTGTCGTCCCCTTCTCCTCCTGCCCCCAATCCCTCCCAGCATCAGAGTCTTTTCCAATGAGTCAACTTTTCGCATGAGGTGGCCAAAGAATTGGAGTTTCACCTTTAGCATCAGACCTTCCAATGAGCACCCAGGACTGATCTCCTTTAGAATGGTTTAGTCACTAGGAAATAGTATGAATGAACTAAATTTTAATCATAGTGAGATAAAAACAAACATTTCTAATGATTACTCAAGGTATAGCTGACAATTATATCTTAGAATCAGAACAACTGGAGAAAAGAAAAGGTAAAATTATCCATTTATGCAGGAAGCTGCTCATGTGGTATTGATAGATTCTGTTGCTACCATGAATGTGAAGACAGAGGTCCTTTGACCTGCTCTGTGTGAGTTCCCCTTTCCTGCTCCATTGTAATTCAGACTAGGAAACATCATTCAGAGCTGGCTCCAGGACAGAGAATACTAACTTCATCACATACACCAAAGGCAGTAGACTTCCAGTAAGCTGGTAAATGTTAGATGTGTTCCTGTATCACTGAAAATTAGCAGTCTTATAATATTGAATTTGCTTAAAACCAAAAGATGCCCATCTATCAAGAGTGCTTTTTATCCCTCTGATTTAAAATGTTTAAGTAAATTAAAAATTAAAGAAAATTATATTCATTCTAGTTAGCAAATGTATTTGTAACAACAATCAGATATTAAAGTGTACCAAGTTTAATAAAATTCAAGTCTTATTTTAAACAATCTGAATAGATGAGCCACTATTGAACTAAAAACTAAAGCCCAGTGTTTTGATTAGAAAGAGGATAAGAGATAGATTATTTTGGTCTTCTTAGAAGGTCTAGAGAACAGATTGGCTTTTTATAGATTCACATATTCTTAAGTGATTGCCTTTTCAAATTTGATAACTCCTTCCTGAAAAAACAATGGACACAAGTAAGTATATTTCTTCCTAGATTTCATAGGAAGAATATCTATATCGGTTCATGTGTGCTGCTTGACTTGAAGGGGGAAGCAGTCATGGAAAAAAGGTATTTTCATGTTCCTTTGCTTGGTGAATTCTAATTTATAAAATGCTAATCACCAACTTGCACTTGCAGTAGAAATTCTACACTCTTAATATAATATTAGCATTGCAGAACAGTTTATAAGGTCTGCACCTCAGGAATGCTTGAGTTCTAGTGTAAAGTTTTTTACCAGCTAGCAGTATGGCTTAAGGCAAGTTAGTTTGGGACTGAATTTTTTTATCTGTAAAATGGGGTTGTCTGTGATAGATGGTCATTAAGGTTACTTCTAGATATAAACTTCTGTGGTTCTAAGAATGTAGATGTAATTCAGGATAAAATTATAATCTATGGATGGTGATGAGTAATATTTTGATGAAATCTCATCTTTCCAGTACCATTAAATAGTTACATTGACTCTGCAATGATCCTAGGCAATTAGTCAAATCCCTACTGAGCTGGGAAGACAGTTTTTTTCACACAGATTAGACAATTTAATCCATCTTTGAGTAAAAGCGTTACTGTCCCCTTCAGTAAAGTTTTTGTTTTAAATAAATGATTTTGATCTTAACTGACAACTTTACACACCCCTGTTCAGGTCACATGTAATGCTTAAAGTGACATCAACCTTTATCTGGGTAAGTCCTCTGTTCTTTTAGATTCAAAGCCATGGCAAGGAATTAAGATCTTTTTGGAGATATTCATGTAACAGAACCAAAAAAAAGCTCTTTGTATCACTCCAACAGCAAAGGCAACTGGGAGCTGAGGCTGAGACATCAGATATGTAAATCAGGCTGCTGCCAGATTCTATCTGAGTTCAACCCAGCTTTGGCTGTCTAAGTCTACCTACTGCCCTGCTGGGGGATTATTTGAGGACATGCGTCTCACCTTCACTCCTTGGCTTTGTATTTCATTTCCATCAGGATCTGTAGAGACATAGGAAGGAGATGAAACTCAAGTCAACCATTTTTCCTTTCTAACAACTTACATAAATTACTTATCTAAACTGGGGGGAAAGGTTTGAAATTGTTGATTTAAGTATGGTTTGGCTTTGTTGGTACATTTCAGTTATCTAGTTTTATTTGTTTTCTCTACAACTGCTAATAATTGAAAGTTGACTGCAGAAAACAGAATAAAATAATTTTTATAAATACAATGGAAGCTGTTATCTTAGAAAAGAGGATCAAAATGCTTTTATAAAAAAGTTTGTATAAACAATGATTTTAAGTTCTGAGAATATTAATAACAAGGTGTTTTAGAGTAAAAGTTCTGACTTTTATGACTAGAGTCTTTCAAATTATCCTCAGGGATACTCTTCTATGTTGAAGGTTAAATCACACTTGACTATCTCTTTATGAAGTGATCTATTCAGGTCTTCCCTGTAGCTCAAAGGGTTAAGAGTTCTCCTGCAATGCAGGAGACCACGGTTCGATTCCTGGATCAGGAAGATCCTCTGGAGAAGGGAATGGCAATCCACTCCAGTATTCTTGCCTGTAAAATCCCATGGACAGAGGAGACTGGCGGGGTCCATGGGGTGGCAAAGAGTCGGATACGACTGAGCAACTACTACTACTACTATTCAGTTCCGTTCAGTTCAGTCGCCCAGTCATGTCCGACTTTTCGACCCCATGAACTGCAGCATGCCAGGCCTCCCTGTCTATCACCAACTCCCAGAGTTTACCCAAACTCATGTCCATCGAGTTGGTGATGCCATCCAGCCATCTCTTCCTCTGTCGTCCCCTTCTACTCTGCCACCAATCCCTCCCAGCATCAGGTGAGTCAACTCTTCACATGAGGTGGCCAAAGTATTGGAGTTTCAGCTTCAGCATCAGTCCTTCCAATGAATACCCAGAACTGATCTCCTTTAGGATGGACTGGTTGGATCTCCTTGCAGTTCAAGGGACTCTCAAGAGTCTTCTCCAACACCACAATTCAAAAGCATCAATTCTTCGGTGCTCAGCTTTCTTTATAGTCCAATTCTCACATCCATACATGACCACTGGAAAATCCATAGCCTTGACTAGACGGATCTTTGTTGGCAAAGTAATGTCTCTACTTTTTAATATGCTATCTAGGTTGGTCATAACTTTCCTTCCAAGGAGTAAGTGTCTTTTAATTTCTTGGCTGCAATCACTATCTGCAGTGATTTTGGAGCCCCCCAAAATAAAGTCTGACACTGTTTCCATTGTTTCCCCATCTATTTCCCATGTGGGAAAAACGAATTTCTTATACTATGGGATTAACAAATATTTACTTGGGAGATTTTGAAGAGAACTTGAATCATAGGGTTTATTGTATGTTTTGGTCCTGAATTTGTTTTGCCTCAAAGAAGTAATACAGTTTTAAGATTTATTTTCTGATACTTGAGTATTACATTTTCTATAGGTATAATCCTACTAAAAACTTTATTTTTCAGTACTCAATTTAAAAGAGAATTAAGAACATGTAAGATTATAGAAAAATGGAGAACCTAGGAAAAAGACTAGAGACCAAAAGAGATTATATTTCAAAAAATACAATCATAAGTTTGAAGTGATCAATAATAAATAAAATGCATATTGTCTACATGTGTGGGTAATTGATATGTAGAAGAAATCAGTATCACAGGTAAGATAAGGAAAAGGTGATGTAAATGGATAGATACCTAAATGGATCCCCAACCCAGGGATCAAACCCAGGTCTCCTGCACTGCAGACAGATTCGTTACTGACTGAGCTACAAGGGAAGCCTGTAGGGTAATAAAGTGGTGTCAACTGTTGAACTGACAAGAATGAGATCTGGGGATAGGCCAAGGGGTACTCTGTGATGAGACCACACTTTGGGGGTCTCAGTGGAATCTTTGCAGGCAAGAGTCAAAGCATTGGGATAGTTTTTTAAGGAAAGGTTGACGAGGACAAACACTCAAAGGCCAATCGAGTATTTTGTTATTGATTTTACTTGCTTACTTTACGATAGGAGATACTGTATGGAAAAGGGAAAAACCAGGGAAGGAGCAGAAATTGTAGATGAAAAAATGATTCGTTAGGAATGAATTCCTCAAAGAAGCGGGGAAAGGTGAGATTGGAAGTCGGGGTTGGAAGAGTTAGCCTTGGCAAAGAGGGCACTTCCTTCTCAGGTTGTCACAAAGAGGCTGTGGCATCTTTGGAGGTAGGAAGTATATTCCTTTCATACTCAACACTGAGGAGATACTTACTTGCAGTACAGTACTGTGAAGAAAACTGGCCACATACAATAAAGAGTTTCTTTTTCGTTTAGTCAGAGAATATGTTTTCCACTGAGAGCAAAACCAAGAGAAATGAATGTCAGTCAAGATTTTGTCAAAGGAAATTACCAATCTTGTCCCTTTTGAAGTGTTTCCTTAAAAGGAAACATTTGAACATGGTTGCAGTAGTTCAGTTATGGGCATGGCCTCATGTTTTTACTGATGGGCTGAATCTGATAACTTTGGAAAGCTACATTTCAGGTTCAAAACATGGCATGTGTGAAGGCCAGACAAATCAGAGGGAGTCTGAAATTTTAATTCCAGTTTAATCATTAATTAGTTCTATTTTTTTAGATGAGAATCTTAATTATTATAAGTCTTAGTTTCCTTTTTTCACAAAATTAAGGGGGTGGTCCTGATAGTTAAGATTCTTTTAGCCTTAAAATGATTCTAAAAATGTATAGTATATTAGGTCTTGCTCACGGTAAAGTCACCGAAAGTACTTTTCTCTTTATGAATATTTCCCTTGCTTGAATTTCATGAAAACATTTTAGATGCTATTTAACTAATTGGAACATCTGATAACTTTGAAAAATCCTAAAAATTCAGTTGATGTTGCATGTGTAGATGCTAAACTTAGAAAAGACTAAATCAAATTGCCTTCATATTAAATTTTTCTTTGATGGTGAGTTTCATTCACTTGTAACCTGCTATAAACTAGGCTACTCTTAGCCATTTGATAAATGGTTATTCAGAAGCATTCCACTTCCTCTTGGCAGTTAAAAGAGTTAATGCAGTTAAACAGTTTGGTGCAACTTAGACCTTCTTGAGTGTCTAGTTTATGGTTTTAATAGTCGATTTAGCCCTCCAAATAAGTCACTTCAAGTGAAAAGTGAAAGTGAAGTAGCTTAGTCGTGTCCGACTCTTTGTGACCCCATGGACTGTAGCCCGCCAGGCTTCTCAGTCCATGGGATTTTCCAGGCAAGAGTACTGGAGTGGGTTGCCATTCCCTTCTCCAGGGGATCTTCCCGACCCAGGGATCGAACCTGGGTCTCCTGCATTGTAGGCAGACACTTTACCCTCTGAGCCACCAGGGAAGCCCAAGTCATTTCAAACTATTATCTTATGCAGAAATATAAGTAATTAAAGTTTGATTGAATTACATATCATATTTCATTCATTCATTTTAGCAGACTTCCCTACTAGACCATGGAGCCCCATGGAGATAGAAATGTGTCTGTTTCTGCTCCTCAGTGTATCATACCCCTTGTAGTTACTACAGTGCTTACACATAAAAGCTGCTGAGTAGATATTTTTTAAATGAATGAATGGTATGATTTTACTCTTGTGGAGTTGTTAGGCACTAAACATTTGTGATTCAAATATCCTTTTCCATTTGAAGATTTGTAATAATAAATCACTTCATATTTGAAAGTGATTGTATAAAATTACAATCTGTTCAACAACATTTCATTATGAAGAATATGTGTCTTAAGACCTTTTGTGTCCACTTTGGATTCTGCCTTGAGCTCTCTTTAGATCATTGAGCCAGACAGAGAAATCATGGAATAGCCAGATTAAAAGGGACATTTATTAGGAGTAGAAATGAAGAGGAACTGAAGAGCCTCTTGATGAAAGTGGAAGAGGAGAGTGAAAAAGCTGGCTTAAAACTCAACATTCAGAAAATTAAGATCATGGGATCTGGTCCCATCACTTCATGGCAAATAGATGGGGAAACAATGGAAACTGTGAGAGGCTTTATTTTCTTGGGCTCCAAAATCACTGCAGATGGTGACTGCAGCCACGAAATTAAAAGACACTCCTTGGAAGAAAAGCTATGACCAACCTAGACAGCAGAGACATTACTTTGCTGACAAAGGTCTGTCTAGTCAAAGCTGTGGTTTTTCCAGTGGTCATGTATGGATGTGAGAGTTGGACTATAAAGAAAGCTGAGCACTGAAGAATTGATGCTTTTGAACTGTGGTGTTGGAGAAGACTCTTGAGAGTCCCTTGGACTGCAAGGAGATCAAACCAGTCAATCCTGAAGGAGATCAATCCTGAATATTCATTGGAAGGACTGATGCTGAAGCTGAAACTCCAATACTTTGGCCACCTGATGTGAAGAACTGACTCATTGGAAAAGACCCTGATACTGGGAAAGATTGAAGGCGGGAGGAGAAGGGGACGACAGAGGATGAGATGGTTGGATGGTATCATCGACTTGATGGACATGAATTTGAGCAAGCTCCAGGAGTTGGTGATGGCCAGGGAAGCCTGGGATGCTGCCATCCACGGGGTCTCAAAGAGTCAGACACGACTGAGTGACTGAACTGAATTCAACTGAACTGATTAGGAATAGAAGAGTGACTGGACATTCAGGGAGTGTTCATTTGCTTATTGGTGCCTTTCTTTGGCTATTTCTTTAGAAGAGCCCCAATTCCTTATGTTTCTGATCACAACTTCTGTAACTATTTCTGTCTTCCCCCTTCTTCACATACATATTTTTCTTTTCTCTTTATCTCCAACAGCTGTCCTATTTCCCCTACTTCACTCAGTATATTAATCACCTCTTGGTCTTTTTCCTTTCTACCGAAATGTGAAGGGCAGGGACGCCATTTCAATGTTGTTGCCTACAAGCTGTGTGGAATCAGTGGTGATTATGACTCACAGCTCATTCTTGCCAATGGAGCCGCAGCCCTTCTCGAGGGAGGATCAGACCTCTGCCACCTTTGTGCCACTCAGATCCAAGTTTCCAACTTCACCGATGCTTTCAGTAGTCTTTTAAGCTCATCAATGGGTGATTACTTGTTCTAATTCTCATTACTGTTGTTCCAGTACCGTTAGTCTTGATGTTGCAGTAACTTGGGGTGAGGGAATTAAAAGAAAAGGTGTTCATGAATGTGACCTGGGACTTAAAGTGTGTATGCATATATTCAACAGTTGTTGATTTGGCACTCATGGTGTGCAGGCATGTTACATAACTGGAGCAGCCATAAGGTAAGTGGCTCTAGATGACGTGAGAGTGGATGGGGGTTGGAGCAGAGATCATCCTTCCCTCTCTCATTTCCTATGGTTACTCCATGGTGCCCCGTTACCGGCAGTATCATGTGGGTCTTTTTGAATATCATCTTTACAATGCGCCAGTTTAAGGATTCCTGACAACCACCTTCTAATGTTTGTTTTGTGACAGATGATCCAAGAGAGCCGATTTCTCATAGAAATGGCAGACACAGTCCAGGAAAAGATTGTGCAGTGTCAAAAAGCAGGTAATCTTCCCGCTTGCCCCTATTTTGCTTAGAAAGCCTAATGATGATTCTTGCAGACTTTACTTTTTACTCTTAAAATTAAAAGATTTTATGTGATAGTTTAATGATACTTTGAGTTGCACTGAAGCCTTTGTTTAGTACAGAAGAGATCTAGATGATAGTAAGTGGGTTGTCTGTGTGTATATAGAGATGGTATCTGAAGATATCTAGAGAGGTGAGGGTTTCTGAACTTACTGTTGTGATTTGGGAACCTATCAAAGCTGTTTACTACTGATATGGAAACTGTGGTTTTACATTGCCGCTTAAGAACCACTTTAGTTTTACCATTTGAACCATAATCCTGTTTACCTTCTAGGCTTTTGCCCCATTTACTAATCCTCATTTTAGGTCTGTTCTTTCTTCAAGGGTGCGATGGGTCCCATGTCTCTTACGTCTCATTGTTTGTTTATTTTCACCTTCATCCACGCCCCTGTACTTTTCCTCTCTCTTGGATCCATGTTCTCCCTAATCTATACACACACTAGTGATTATGATAAGGAAGGTGACACTGACAATTGCTTGATGTATATGCATATGATATATATGTTTAGTAAATATATATCATATATAAAAAATATATACTAAACATATATATCATATGCATATACATCATATGCTATGTTATTTCGGAGAAGGCAATGGCACCCCACTCCAGTACTCTTGCCTGGAAAATCCCATGGATGGAGGAGCCTGGTGGGCTGCAGTCCATGGGGTCGCTAAGAGTCAGACACGACTGAGTGACTTCACTTTCACCTTTCACTTTCATACATTGGAGAAGGAAATGGCAACCCACTCCAGTGTTCTTGCCTGGAGAATCCCAGGGACGGGGGAGTCTGGTGGGCTGCCGTCCATGGGGTCGCACAGAGTCGGACACGACTGAAGCGACTTAGCAGCAGCAGCAGCAGCATGCTATGTTATTTAGTCCTCATAACAACTCTGCAAGGTAATCATCATTATGTCCAATCTACAGAGGAGGCGTTTTAGATTCTGAGAGACTGAATGAATTATCCCAAATACCATATCAACATGTGGCAGAGGTGACCTTTGAACCTAGACCAAAATTTGAAAATGGTGCTTTTCACTACTGATCTGGAAGCTTAAATGTTTCTGTTGAAAGGAAGCATGAAAATAATAACAATACCAAATACTTACATTATGTTCCTATGTACCTGGCATTACTTTGAGAGCTTTGTATTTGTAGACTTATTTAATCTTCACCCAATTCCATGAGGTCAATACTCTTTGTTATTGCCATTGCACCGCTGAGGAGACTGAATGGCAGAGAGTTTCAGGGATTCATTCATGCTTACGAGCTTGTCAGTGGTAGGGCCAGGGGATAGATCTAGCCTCTGCAGCCATGCTTTTACTATGTATTGTGCTTGTGATGTTAACACCAGGCAAGTTAATGTGGTTTAAGCTGCATTAATACAAACCTAGTTGGTAGACAAGAAAGTGGTGGTAAAACCCTACCTCATGTGGGCTACTTCAATCCTATTTTAAGTACAGTGTTCCTGGATGTCATCCTTAAAGAGAGACATTATAATAAGCTGAAACATGTTAGAATGTTTAATCTGGAGAAGGGAAAGCTCTGGTAGACTTTAATCCAGTATCTTCAAATATTTAAAGGGCTGCACTGTGGAACAGAGATTAGACCTTGTTGGTGAGTCTAGCTAGAACCAAGGGGTAGAAGTTCCAGGGAGAAAGACTGGCTTGATATCAATCATAGCTTTCCAAAGATGGAATGAGCTTACCAGAAAAAAGTGTGATTCCCAATTTTGAGGTGCTAAGACAAAGGCTAGAGAAACAGATGATGGTGATGTTTTTCATAGTATTCAAGCTCAGGAGAATGGTTTAGCTGTAAATAACGAGGGCCATTCCCAAATCTGAAACATTTGGGTGTTTCCAGGAATGCTATTTTTTCTTAAACCTTTTTAGTTTTACTCAACATTTAGTAATTACCATTGTTGTGTTTGTAGGCTCCAGGCCTACTGTCAAGCCATATGGATGGTTCATAAGAAAAAGTAAGATATGTGCATCCTTCACATATGGTAGCCATTCACACATTACACCATTTTATATAAAAACCAGGCAGAAGACAGGCAAGATGGATGCAACCTGTTGGAAAAATTTGCTTCTTAACTTCTCATGTTTTTGTCTATGTATTCTTGCTGTTTAAAATTTAATCTAATGCATTGATTATTTTTAGTTTTCCTTTAAGGATAGCCATTGGGTGGTGATGAACAGAATGAGAAGAGAATTCAATTTGGGGATTTATAAATTATGAGAGGACAGAAATGAGAAATTATATTTTTACTGATAATATTTTCACTATAAAATGCCTAAATTTCTGAAATTTATACAGAGAATTCTCTTATGTTCTCTTTTCAAAGGCATGGAGTTCCATGAGGAGCTTCATAATCTGGGGGCAAAAGAAGGCTTGAAAGGGAGAAAACTCAACAAAGCAACTGAGAGCTTTGCTTGGAACATTACAGTATTGAAGGTGAGTGAAGTACTCAGGTGCCCATTTGTCTTTATTTTTCTCTTCATTTCTCTAATTGGTCTCCTCATCAGTGATTGAAAACAGTGACTTGAAGTTTTTATCAAAGCTTGCTCTAATTAATTCATACTCTTAAGAGATGGGGAGATGCATACACGGATTGACGCACTTTTGTCCATAATAAGGCAATGAGTTTTGTGGTGGAGGCAGAAGACAGCAAGACCTAATTCCATTACCTGGGGTGAGTGTGTGTGTGTGTGTGTGTGTGGTTTACTCAAGTCAGTATGGCTATTCTTGTTTGTGGAAGGAATAACAAAATGTTACTGGAGAAGGATCCAACACAAGTTATTTGGGAAAGCCTTAAACTACAGACTATTTGGAGCCATTTAGGATTATTTTATTATAGGGACAGTCTCTATAAATAGGTTTATTTTTGCAGAAATTTTGGAAGTCAGCTTTTTGAGATTATGATTTGCTCTGCTGAAAATTAATTTTAGGACTTTGAAGTAAAGACATCACTTTTCATATTTTGTTACATGAATGGAGAAATGATTTAGGCAGTTGGAATGATTTATTCTTAATATTGTGATGGAGAAAAACAGCTACAAGCAAAATTAATAATTGCTGACATTTAAAGAACACTCGTGAGCCAGGCACTGTTTTATAAGGTTTATATGAATTAACATTGTAATACTTTCATTAACCGAATACTGTTATTATTCTCATTTTACAACTGAGAAAACCAAGGCATTGAAAACTTATGTATATTACCCAAGATCACTCAGCTAGTGAATGGTGGCGCTGGAGTCTGAACTCACGCAATGTAGTTCCAGACCAGAGCCTGGTCTACAGAGAGATACTACACTTATTTATGTGAATGTGCTAAATGAATCATAATACATATCACAAATGCTTATTAAAAATTAAGCCCACAAATATTTGGTAAGCTCCTATTATGTATTGAGCTCTCTGCTGTGCATTGGGGACCTATAAAGAACAAAATCTTTTTTTTAAAAATTTTTCTTCAACATACAAATATTTTATTAACAAAATTTATGGCATTTATTTTACATTTAATTATGCATGACAATATTGTGTGTTCTAGAGACCATGGTTTTAAAAACACTTTTAAAAAATTATTATTATTATTATTATTTTTTTACTTTACAATATTGTATTGGTTTTGCCATACATCAACATGTATCCACCACGGGTGTACACGTGTTCCCCATCCTGAAATCCCCTCCCACCTCCCTCCCCATACCATCCCTCTGGGTCATCCCAGTGCACCAGCCCCAAGCTTC
This sequence comes from Bubalus bubalis, assembly GCF_019923935.1. Classification (NCBI taxonomy): domain Eukaryota; kingdom Metazoa; phylum Chordata; class Mammalia; order Artiodactyla; family Bovidae; genus Bubalus; species Bubalus bubalis. Next base: position 138,778,238 of record NC_059158.1, read on the forward strand.
CTGTATCCTGCATTGAACCTGGACTGGCGATTCATTTCTTATATGATATTATACATGTTTTAATGCCATTCTCCCAAATCATCCCACCCTCTCCCTCTCCCACAGAGTCCAAAAGACTGTTCTATACATCTGTGTCTCTTTTGCTGTCTCGCATACAGGATTGTCGTTACCATCTTTCTAAATTCCATATATATGCATTAGTATACTGTATTGGTATTTTTCTTTCTGGCTTACTTCAGTCTGTATAATAGGCTCCAGTTTCATCCACCTCATTAGAACTGATTCAAATGTATTCTTCTTAATGGCTGAGTAATACTCCATTGTGTATATGTACCACAGCTTTCTTATCCATTCATCTGCTGATGGACATCTAGGTTGCTTCCATGTCCTGGCTATTATAAACAGTGCTGTGATGAACATTGGGGTACACGTGTCTCTTTCCCTTCTGGTTTCCTCAGTGTGTATGCCCAGCAGTGGGATTGCTGGGTCGTATGGCAGTTCTATTTCCAGTTTTTTAAGGAATCTCCACACTGTTCTCCATAGTGGCTGTACTAGTTTGCATTCCCACCAACAGTGTAAGAGGGTTCCCTTTTCTCCACATCCTCTCCAGCATTTATTGCTTTTGGACTTTTGGATCGCAGCCATTCTGACTGGCATGAAATGGTACCTCATAGTGGTTTTGGTTTGCAGTTCTCTGATAATGAGTGATGTTGAGCATGTTTTCATGTGTTTGTTAGCCATCTGTATGTCTTCTTTGGAGAAATGTCTATTTAGTTCTTTGGCCCATTTTTTGATTGAGTCATTTATTTTTCTGGAATAGAGCTGCAGGAGTTGCTTGTATATTTTTGAGATTAGTTGTTTGTCAGTTGCTTCATTTGCTATTATTTTCTCCCATTCTGAAGGCTGTCTTTTCACCTTGCTTATAGTTTCTTTTGTTGTGCAGAAGCTTTTAATTTTAGACCCCTATATATGTTGTCTACAAGAGACCCACCTCAAAATAGGGGACACATACAGACTGAAAGTGAAGGGCTGGAAAAAGATATTCCATGCAAATAGAGATCAAAAGAAAGCAGGAGTAGCAATACTCATATCAGATAAAATAGACTTTAAAACAAAGGCTGTAAAAAGAGACAAAGAAGGACACTACATAATGATAAAAGGATCAATCCAAGAAGAAGATATAACAATTATAAATATATATGCACCCAACATAGGAGCACCGCAATATGTAAGACAAATGCTAACAAGTATGAAAGGGGAAATTAACAATAACACAATAATAGTGGGAGACTTTAATACCCCACTCATACCTATGGATAGATCAACTAAACAGAAAATTAACAAAGAAACACAAACTTTAAATGATACAATAGACCAGTTAGACCTAATTGATATCTATAGGACATTTCACCCCGAAACAATGAATTTCACCTTTTTCTCAAGCACACATGGAACCTTCTCCAGGATAGATCACATCCTGGGCCATAAATCTAGCCTTGGTAAATTCAAGAAAATTGAAATCATTCCAAACATCTTTTCTGACCACAATGCAGTAAGATTAGATCTCAATTACAGGAGAAAAAATATTAAAAATTCCAACATATGGAGGCTGAACAACACACTTCTGAATAACCAACAAATCACAGAAGAACAAAATCTATATAGACCCTAACCTCATGAGTTGACAGTCAGGGGGCAGGAGGTGAGGTGGGGGGAAATAGGCATCATTTGCTTAAGAGGCAGGAACTATAGTGTTACTATAAAGAGGAACTTATTTTATATTACTTGAGTACAATGTGGCAGTAACAACCCTGAAACATGCTTTCAGTTCATCATATATTTATGTGGGCTTGTTAATGCGCTGATCGCTGAGAAAAGAGCTATGGACACAGGTATCAAAAAGTAGTACCTGGGTCTCTAAGATTAGTGCTCCAGGGGAGACAGACATATGACTAATAGCAGCCACTGGTTATTCAACAATTCATATGTGATTAAGCATTCATGACTAAATAGTTTATATGTGTTTCCTCCTTTCCACTTTGCAACAGTTGTGTGACATTCAGCAACTCATGCTGACCCACATATGACCCTCTCCATCTCACAGATGAGGAAATTGAGGCTCAGGGAGGTTTCAGTTTCTTCCCTTCAGCTGGTAGATGGCAGAGCTGAGATTTTAACTCATGTTCATGGTTCTTCCCACAACCTGTCCTCCTGTGTCCTGTGAGATTTCATCCATGGAGCTGAGTCCAAGCAGCCTAGTACAGGGTTGAGGGCACAGCCTCCGGGTATAGGCTGCCTGGTAGCTGTGAGGCTTTAGTCAAATTATGTAATCTCTCTGAGGGTGGCAACATTAATAATACCTCCGCCCTGGGTTTTGTGAGAATGAAATGAGATAAAGTATACAAAATACCTAAGTCACAGTGATGAAACTTGACACTGTATAATACATCTCTACCTGTACTATTATCGTATAGATGTGCTATTACTTTTGCTAGGGTGAGGATGACTATTGGAATATAAGGCTTTTGGTTTTTTTTAATTAAAAAAATTGAGATATAATTGTTCATTTCTTTGTTAAGGCTCACTGTTTTCTGAGGTTTGTGTCTCTGGTTTAGTGCAGGAGCTGATTGCTAGATGCGTGCATGCTTAGTTGCTTTAGTTGTGTCTGAATCTTTGTCACTCTGTGGATGGTAGACTGCCAGTCCATTGGGTTCTTTAGGTAAGAATACTGGAGTGGGTTGCCTTGCCCTTCTCCAGGGGATCTTCCCGACTCAGGGATCGAACCCGAGTCTCCTGCATTGCAGACAGATTCTTTACTGTCTGAGCCACCAGGGAAACCCTTGATGGCTAGATGAGGCCTATCAAATGCTGTACAAATCATTCTAAGAGAGCTCTTTTGAAATAGAATCAATCTTCTATTATTTTAGCTCATGTACCAGCTACTAGTATTTCAGCTTGAGCACTAGGAACTTAAACAAGGATAGTGAACTTTTCCAAACTTCTGACATTTCTTTGGCCTCCCCATTGTGTTTAGTGGACCTGTTAATCACCTACCCTTTCCTCAAGGGCTAAACAAATGACTTCCTTGGAATTTGACTTTTTAGGTGAGGGACAAAGAGCCCAGACATGTTTTTTTGGAGACTGTGTTCTCTACTGGTGACTTTCTGAGAAGAACCTCCTCTTTTTTATTTCTTGCATCTTGGGTCTGAAGTTCTTAGTTTTAGCTTTTTTCTCCAGTCTTCCTACTGATTTTCCAAGCTCCTAAAAATGCTTTTTTTAAGTTTACTAGAGTCAATTTTCATTGCATACAACTGGTTGAATTAGTAATAGCCACACTGCTAAGACACAATCACTAAAATAGTAGGATCTGTCAAAGCTCATCTAAAAATTCTGCATTTTTTACTGAAAAGTTTTCTGTACACATAGTTTTTATGAGTATTTATTGATATCTAGGGGAAGGGAATGATTGAGTAATGTTTGTTGAATGTGTGGATTCAAGTAGTTAAAATATTTAATTTCAGTGGAATGTCCAATAAGTAAGAGATAATCTGGGGAAAAACAAAGATACGTGCTCTCAGATAGATTGTGGGTTCGCAGCTTGGAGTGGTGTAAAGGGGCATCAATAAAGCAAATTGAGCTGAGACTAAAAACTAACTTCTTTAGTTTGTGTTTTATGCAATTCAATATTAATATGTGACAGAGAAGCTGCAGAAAAATTTGTAGAAAATAAGATGAATAGCTTTACAATATAACAAACATGAATTACACTTACAGAGTCCAATTTTTCCAAGCTATAAATGAGGACTTAGAATCCAGCAAGGAGGCTGACTCACGATGATCTGGAAGCTTCCTTACATGTGTTTTACTTTCATTCGTATTCCCTGGTGGCTCAGACGGTAAAGCATCTGCCTATAAGGCGGGAGACCCGGGTTTGATCCCTGGGTCGGAAAGGTCCCCTGGAGAAGGAAATGGGAACCCACTCCAGTACTCTTGCCTGGAAGATTCTATGGACTGAGGAGCCTGGTAGGTTACAGTCCGTAGGGTCGCAAAGAGTCGGACACAACTGAGCGACTTCACTCTCACTTTCTTTTTCACTTTCATATTTTATTTTATTTTATTTTTTTAAATTTATTTATTTTAATTGGAGGTTAATTACTTTACAATATTGTATTGGTTTTGCCATACATCAACATGAATCCACCGCGGCTATACACGTGTTCCCCATCACTTTCATATTTTAGTGGGGATTTGCTTAGTAGAACTTTCACATTTCCTCATACTTTTGTCACATGCCATTAGGCAACTATTACAGTTGTTTTCCTCCCTGTCTTTCTTTCACTTCTGAGCATAAAACTGAACTCTCTAAATAGCTTCTGTCTTCATTTGGGATGATATGATGATGCAGGTCTTCATGACTCAGTCTGAAGTATCTTTTCCAGGTAATCATTGGACTGAGATAGCGTCCTCTCATCCCACCCACACATGCCAACCATTCTTTCCATATGTCTTTTGTGCATGCTGTCCTTCAGAAAAGAGTTCTGTTTGATTATTAGCATAATATTAAAATCTTACAGTGAAAGTCTTTCCTGTTCTTTTTGTCTTCCAGAAAGAGACACTACATCACTTGCACAGCCAGCTTATTGTCCTAAATAGTTTTCCATTTTGGAAGGATTTTGTTTATGAGAATTATGAAGGTTTCTTAGAAAGAGATAGGAATTTATATTACTCACAGATAAAACATAATGTATTATGAAGTGGAATTCATTTAAAATTTTGGACTCTACCCAAAATGATTTGATTTTTTAAGTACAAAAAGAACTTCATTGAAAGGTGGTCACACCTACAAAACTGAAATTAGTAAGAACCTGAGAGTAACATTTTAGTGAGTTTCCCAATTATTTATTTTTCTGACTTGCCCTGTCTTTTTGAAGGAAATAAATTCCATTATCTTTACAATTTTAGTAGTTTGATGAAAAAATCAGTTTTATCAGATTGGAGAAGTGTCAAGTAGAGATACATGAAAATATTGAAATATAATTAGTAAGCATTTTATTATAAAGGAAAAGTTATGAAGTATAGATCCCTAGAGTTTATAAATAAAACATTTAAGAAGTAGCTGGCTTATTACTTGTTCATGAATTTCATTGCTTACTAGTTGAATGCCATGTGTCAAATAAATTATGAATAAATGATTACTTCATCAATAAGCACTTCTATTACTTGATATATATCTATACTTTCCCTAGATAGATTTTTAGTTTATAATTTAAAGCTTTACATTGTATATCATAAAAAAACTGAGTCTCTTTTATAGATTAATGTTTAGTAGATATGACTAATCTTTTTCCACTTAACTTTTTGGTTTTCTGTCACTGCTTAAGCTTTGCTCCTTCTGTTTTTATCTTGATAACATTTTAATTGTCTTTGGGAAGAGCAGAGACTTAAACTTCTCACCTTACCTCTCCTTGAGTACTTGGGTCTCCAAATTTCAGGCTCTCAATCTCTGGGAAATTTTGCTACATAAGGGAAGTTCCATGGATGTCACTAATATGCTTTCTAATAGAGCTCATTTGAAGTCTTTGCTCATTGTTTGGAGACAGGAAAAGAAGGGAAACAGGATGATGGGTGAATGGGAAGAGAAGTATGAAGAGGCATCCATCTGTGAAAGACTGAGTAACAGAAGGAATGGGGTCACCCTGAACAGAATGACCATAGATACTTTAAATCTTTCTCTGAGATCTTGTGTGTTGAGGGGATTCAACCAGGCTCTATTGGCAGCCATAGTTATTGTGCCCCTGGGTGCTGCTCTGAGGTTATATAAAGAAGGAACATGTCCAGGGTCCTCCATGTTGTCCATTGAGAAATTCTCTAATGGTGTTCTGTCAGCTGCTGGCTGTTTTTGTAATAGAGGCTTGAGAAAGGCTAGGTTTCCTCCTGAGCCAACTCATTCAGAAAAGAACAGCTATTCATGAAGTCTAGAAAGAGACCTCCACTGATAACAATGCATTAATAATACACTATTCTTCATATTGATATTACCATCAATTATTAAGAAATATAAAGTGGGCAAGAGTATAGACTCGAGCCAGATCCTTTTTAGCTGTGTCATCTTGGGAAAATTTCCTTTTGTCTCTATGCTTTTGAATCAATTGGAATATACCAGATTGTATGATGATAACAAAAATGAAAATCTCAGTGGCTTAAAAAACAATAGCTTATTTCTTGCTCACACTGTTTGTCCACCAGGGTCAGCCAGGGTCACTTAGAAACTTGGGCTGATGGAGTGGCGGGGAGCTCTACCTCAACTAATCCATCTGTAATCTTAGAGCTGGGAAAGCACAAATTGGTTTTAAAATTTTCTGCAGAGTAGTTTAAATGTTTACATGTCCCTTCTATTTAAATTTGACTGGCCAAAGAAAGTCAGATGGTCATATCTGACTTCAGGGAGTTGGGAAAGTGTATACACACACACACACACACACACACTTCCTTGAGGAAAGGGGGCAGATATTGGTGAATATAATCTACCAGTGACAGGTTCCTCAGCCATATTCACCTCATAGGGTCATGATGAGGACTAAATGAATTAATGTATATATAAAGCAATATCTGAGATATAAAAATGCTATCTAAGTTTGAAAGCATTCAGTGCTTACAGTGAGCAGTTAAGTGATTGTCATACAACATATTAAGTAATTTTAAAGGTCACTCTGTAAAGTTATTATTATTATACTCCTTTTTACAGATAGGAGAAGTGAGACTTGAAAGGTTAAGTAACCTTCCTTTGGGCATATAGGTAGTGAGTGATGGAGTAGGGATCTAATTCCACAGTGCATGCTGTCAGCCCATTATGCTAAACTGCCAGACAGTATATAGCCCCATAATATTGATGGCTTGTATAAACTGAAAACTTTATGTATATCAGATATTTTACTAAGTGCTTTATTATCTTCTTCCTAGAGAGTGAGTGTCCTGTTCAGCTGACATGAATATTCTAGACACCTTGATAGTGTATTCCTACTATTCAGAGCGGTACATTGAGATAGTGTAGCTTGGCACCACCAATTCTCCTTATTCTGACATTCCATTCACCAAGCAACTCTGTTCTCAACTTGGCTTCCCAAGTATACTTTTCTAGTGGAGATGGAATAAGTTGATCCAGTGACATAACTAGTCCCATCTGCCTGGCTGTCTCTGTGTATGAGTCAGTTAACTTCCTTTTTTTTTTTTTTTTTAATCAGTCCATCTCTGATGAGCTTGGTCAGCATGAATCAGCTCCCCAGGGCCTGGCCACTGCTGAATAATTGGATGCAGTTGAGCCCCTGGACAGATACCATTGAGATTAAGAAAGCAAAACAAAATAACAACAAAAATACCAAAGCAGAAGCTGGACCCTAGACTCACCCTAAGAATCCAGCCAGCCCCCTGTTTCTCTTTACTCTTCATGGGCTTTTAGTTTAGCCATTGCCATCTCCACATCCTGAGACAGAGGAAGCTTAAGAGCCATGCCTCCAGCAGAAACTTTGCAGAGACCATCAGTTCAGTTCAGTCGCTCAGTCGTGTCCGACTCTTTGCGACCCCATGAATCTCAGCACGCCAGGCCTCCCTGTCCATCACTAACTCCCAGAGTTCACTCAGACTCACGTCCATCAAGTCAGTGATGCCATCCAGCCATCTCATCCTCTGTCGTCCCCTTCTCCTCCTGCCCCCAATCCCTCCCAGCCTCAGAGTCTTTTCCAATGAGTCAACTCTTCCCATGAGGTGGCCAAAGTACTGGAGTTTCAGCTTTAGCATCATTCGTTCCAAAGAAATCCCAGGGCTGATCTCCTTCAGAATGGACTGCTTGGATCTCCTTGCAGTCCAAGGGACTCTCAAGAGTCTTCTCCAACACCACGGTTCAAAAGCATCAATTCTTCAGCACTCAGCTTTCTTCACAGTCCAACTCTCACATCCATATGTGACCACTGGAAAAACCATAGCCTTGACTAGATGGACCTTTGTTGGCAAAGTAATGCCTCTGCTTTTGAATATGCTATCTAGGTTGGTCATAACTTTCCTTCCAAGGAGTAAGCGTCTTTTAATTTCATGGCTGCAGTCACCATCTGCAGTGATTTTGGAGCCCAAAAAAATAAAGTCTGACACTGTTTCCACTGTTTCCCCATCTATTTCCCATGAAGTGATGGGACCAGATGCCATGATCTTAGTTTTCCGAATGTTGAGCTTTAAGCCAACTTTTTCACTCTCCACTTTCACTTTCATCAAGAGGCTTTTTAGTTCCTCTTCACTTTCTGCCATAAAGGTGGTGTCATCTGCATATCTGAGGTTATTGATATTTCTCCCGGCAATCTTGATTCCATGCTCCCATTCATATTTCTTCCTTCCTCCACAGCTTTAGTTCTGCCTTTCACATCCTCTTTCTTTTATCATTTAAGCTGTTAGATCAGAAATTCTGGAATATTTTTCCTTTGAATAATGAACCTGAGTTGATTTAGAAATGAGGTAAAGTCCCTATAGGTAAATTCCTCAGGCTTCACTAAGAGGAAGGGAGCCTTCTGTGAGGTGAAATTGAGGAGCTTCTGAGTTATCCATCTGGAGAAGCAAGGTTCCAAGGGTTTGAGCAAAGCTTTAAATTCTGTTACATGTAAGGAAAATACTTTCCAGTAATACATACAAAATAACAAACTCTTGGGCTGTGAATTCCTGTCTGTGTTTTCTTAGAATTATCTAAGTGTTTAACATATAGAAAGTTGGACTAGGAGTCTAGAAATCTGTAACTAATTAATATAATTTAAAAAATTATCTTATCTTCTCTGGGGCTAGATTTCCTCAATTAAAAATATGATCCAGTCCAAGTTCGATACAGGATGCTTGGGGCTGGTGCATTGGGATGACCCGGATGGAGGGTAAGGGCAGGGAGGTGGGAGGTGGGGTTCAGGATGGGGAACACGTGTGCACCCATGGCGGATTCATGTTGATGTGTGGCAGAACCAATACAATATTGTAAAGTAATTAGCCTCCAATTAAAGTAAATAAATTTAAATTAAAAAATAAAAGAAAAAAATATGATCAGACTTTATATCCTTATAGGTCTTTACATTTTTTGATTATATGTTATTTTCAATTTTTTTCTGTGACTTAACTACATTATGTTACTTAAATACATAGATCCCTTTGTAACTAAACTTATCAATAGCATATATCTCTCTGTTATGTCTTGCTCCCCCCACCTTTTGTTTAAACCCCTGACACTATAAACCCAAATAATACTCAGTTTCTATCCTTACTTCCCACAGTCTCCCATTGTGATCTCTCCTACTGTTACCCAACTCAGGTTTGGCTGCTTGTTGCTCAAAAGCCAAGAATTTGAGAGGCAAGTGTCAATGAAAAGGAAATGTGCTTTAATCAGAAAAGCCAGCATTCTGGGGAGAAGGTGGGCTCCTGTCCTGAGACCAAAGATTCCTCTGGGCCACAGCAGTTTTTAAAGGCAAAAATGGATGGGAGAAGAATCTCAGTGAATCATTGAAACTGGAGGTTGGGTCATCATTTTTCATTGTGTGCAAACTGACTGACTCTTCAAATGTTATCTTGGCTGAGTGATCTGCCTGCAGGATTGCGTAACAGGACTACTAGGGGTCTAGAGCTAACCACTCTTTAACTACTTAATTCTTCATTCTTACTTCTTTTTATCTACGAAAGGGTCAACAGGTTAGGCAGGGGATGGTATGCATTCAGGAAAGCATAAGTCAGGAGCTGGTTTCAATTGCTTAATGATTTCATTCCTATAATTAGCTTCTATTACAGTTAGAAGGGAAAAGAAATGGGCAAACAGGAAAGGGGCAAGAGAGCTGCTTTTTAACCCCCCACCCTCAAACATCATTTCATTTCTGTGGGATTGGGGTGAAGGTCCAGCTATTGTAATTTCTTTGACATAGGGTGATGTATTCTCCGAATGAAAAATGTCAACATGGGTTTGAGCATCTCTTTGCTGACAATTTTTTTGCCTGCTTACATATACAGGCAGAACAAGCTACGATTTTTTTGATGCCCACAAAGATATAGGTTATTATGAGCAATAATGTTAATTCTATTCTCTTGAGGCTAGTTCTTGGAATTGTGCTAGCCATAGATTCAGTATTGCTCAAGATGGAGCAGCTTATGTCATGCCCTCTGGTGGAAGTTACAATATCCGTAAAATAACTCAGGAATGTGCATCAGACACTAAGTCCCTGACTCTATTTATCCTAATCACTAACTGCTCAAACCTGCTATTTTGTGACTCTGGGAGACTTCAGCCTTTCTACCACCAAGAGGCAGGGGACATAGTGGGGCTTCTGTACTTGGTGGTGGTGGGGAGCCTGCAGGGTTCTACTTGTTTCCACAGTTGCTATTGTCTCCTTTCCTGACCACTTTTCCAAATAAGATGGTCTGTACTTACCATCTTGCTAGGAATTTTTTTTTCTGATTTTTTTTATTGTGGTAAAATACATAAAACATAAAATTTGCCATCTTAACTATTTTTTAAGTTCATGGTACTAAATATATTAATAATGTTGTACAACCGTCACCACCATCCATCCTCAGAACTCTCCTCATCTTGTAAAGCTGAAACTCTGTACTCATTAAACTATAACTCCCCATTCCCCCCTCCCCTAGCCCCTGGAATCCACCATTCTACTATCTGTCTGTATGATTTTTGACTATTTTAAGTATATAAGTTCAATAGTGTAGTACTTGTCCTTTTGTGACTGCCTCATTTCACTTAGTGTAATGTCTTGAATGTTCATCCATGTTGTGATATGTCAGAATTCCCTTCCTTTTTAAGGCTGGATAATATTCCTTTGTACACATATTTTGCTTATCCATTCATCTGTTGACAAGCACTTGGACACTTCTACATTTTAGCTTTTGTAAGTAATGCTGCTATGAATGTGGGTGTACAAATATCTCTTTGAGGCCCTGATTGCTGACGAATTGATGCTTTTGAACTGTGGTGTTGGAGAAGACTCTTGAAAGTCCCTTGGACTGCAAGGAGATCCAAGCAGTCCATCCTAAAGATCAGTCCTGGGTGTTCATTGGAAGGACTGATGCTAAAGCTGAAACTCCAATACTTTGGCCACCTGATGAGAAGAGCTGACTCATTTGAAAAGACCCTGATGCTTTGAAAAATTGAGGGCAGGAGGAGAAGGGGACGACAGAGGATGAGATGGTTGGATGGCATCACCGACTCAATGGACATGGGTTTAGGTGGACTCCGGGAGTTGGTGATGGACAGGGAGGCCTGGCATGCTGTGGTTCATGTGGTTTCAAAGAGTCGGACACGACTGAGCGACTGAACTGAACTGTGATACTTACAGATATATACGCAGAAGTGAAGTTGTTGGAACATGTGGTAATTCTATGTTGAATTTTTTTTGAGGAACCACCATACTCTTTTTCACATCAGTGGTCCCATTTTATGTTCCTGTGAACAGTACACAAGGGTTTCAATTTCTCCGCATTCTCACCAACAATTATCTTCTGGTTTTTTGATGGTGGCCACTCTAAAGGGTATGAGGTGGTATCTCACTGTAGTTAAGATTTGCATTTCTCTTATGATTAGCGATATTAAACATCTTTTCAAGTGCTTATTGGCCATTTGTATATCTTCTTTGGAGAAATGTCTATTCAAGTTCTTTGCCTGTTTTTGAATTGGGTTATTTGGGGTTTTTTGTTATTGAGTTGTATAAGTTCTCTATATATTCTGGATTCTCATATATCTGGATCCTTTACCAGATATATGATTGGCAAATATTTTATCCTGTTCTGTGGTTTGCCTTTTTACTCTAATGATACTGTCTTTTGATGCACAAAGTTTAAAGTTTTCGTGAAGCCTAATTTGTCTATTTTTTTCTTTTGTTGCCTGTGCCTTTGGCATCTTATCCGAGAAATTGTCACTAAATCCAGTGTCATGAAGTTTTGCCCTATGTTATCTTGTTCGAAGTTTAGTTTTAAGTCTTATATCTTTGGTCTATTTTGAGTCAATTGTTATATGTTTTATTAGGTAAGGATCCAACTTCATTCTTTCGCTTGTAGATATCCAATTTTCTCAGCATCATTTGTTGAAAAGACTGTTCTTTCCCCATCGAATGGTCTAGGAACCCTTGTCAAAAATCATTTGACCATATTTATATAACAGTTTGTTTCTGGGTTATCTATTTTATTAATATTCTATTCAGCTTGATGTATCTAAGTTTATGCCGGTATCACACTTTTTTGATTACTGTAGCTATGTAAGTTTTAAAATCATGAAGTATGCATCTTCTAGCTTTGTTCTTCTGCTTTCAAGATTGTTTTGGCTATTCAGGGTCTCTTGGGATTCCAAGTGAATTTTAGGATGGGTTTTTCTATTTCTGCAAAAATATCATGGGGATTTTGATAGCGTTTGCACTGGATATATAAATTGCTTTTGGTAATATTGGCATCTTAAACAATATTGCCTTCCTGTTGTAAATTTTTGCAAACAGAGTGATCTTTTATTCTTTCTTTTGTTCTTCAAGGCCTCCCAGAAGTGAAATACTCAAAAAACTGTATAGAAGTTCTGATAATTAGATTCAGTTTATAATGCACAAAAGTTCTTGTACTCTAGAAATATAGATTATAGTCTGTTAAACTCTGTAGATTAAGTGCTCTATAGTTAAAAGAAAATTGTACAGAGTGGACCATATAAGTAGTCACTGCTTAAGACATTCTCATCTGTTCACCTACCTAGCCAGCTATCTGCTAAAAGACTTACCTACCAACCTAAAGAATTTCCTATATTTTTAGGTTAGTGTGTCTAATAGCTAGTGGACAGAGTGTTGTCTGTTGACCTAGTATATATCTTCTCTAGGTTACATTTATTTTAAAATGTATATTCATTCTTTGACCTATTAAATGTTTTAAAAATAATATTTGAATTTTGGTGAGCAATTATGGTACTTGTTGTGCCAGAAATGTTTGGTAACTGAAATTGGGAAAAGCAAAACAGTGATGATACCAAAATTGAAGATGTGATTCTAGTGGCAGCCGGGTTAGTCTCGCTCAATCTAGCAAGCCTAGACTCACCTGTAATATCAGCCAGCTGCCTTACATTGCATGTCATTTATCACCAGGAAGAAGGTGGCAGGTGAGAGAGAATGGATGGATAAGAATTAGAAAAACAACTCTGATCTCATGTGTCCATACCATTCATTATCTTACACACAAAAGAAAATATTATTAGGCTTTATGAAGTAAAGAGTATACATTTAGAAGGCATAGCATCCACTCCAGAGTTTTATAAGCTGTTTGATGTATTTATACTCAGACTAGGTGTTTGAAAGGGTACTCCTAAACATATTTTTAGAACCTTGTTATTGGTTTGACTTAGTATAGAATAAATATTGCTCCATCTCAAGAAGTTGATTTAACTTATTTGCACTTTAACATTTATAAATAAGAAGGTGCACAACATAAGAGAGGTTTCTAAACCACAAATTAGCAAATAATGATTTACTTTTTTTTGCAAAACCACATTCATCCATTCAGTAAATACTTAAAAGCCCCATGCTGAGTTCTAGGTTCCATGCCTAAGAATGTACTGGTGAATAAAAACATGGTCTCATGGGGCTGACACTCTGGTGGGAGAGGTAGTTACTAATAATCACACACTGTATTAAGTTTGTCTCTGTGATGAGTTCTGTGAAAGAGAAGTGTGAGAATGTGCAGTGGGATTTGATCTAATGAGAGGTCAGTAAAGTCTTCCTTGAGGAGGTACCAGTTGAGCAGAGAGCAAATATTTTAGCCTTTTATTGATTTCAAAACCCTGCCTTGTATCTTGATACTTGAGTATGGTTGCCAAAACAATCTGAAAATAATGGTGAAAAGAAAACAAATCAAAATAAGATGTGTAAGACATCCTCAACTTGATCTGGGGAGTTCTAAAATGTCTGCCTTATTCATTTAATTATCACCATTAGCATTATAGATAATTTGTTATTATATTGGATCCAGTCACGAGTCATATTGTTAATTACATGTGAATTTAATAATGTCTTCTAAAAATAATCTGTAGCAACATTCTTTGTCCATATGCATCCATAAAATTCATTTGACAGCTTGTAGTTGTAGAGAAGGATGTTTAAAGTTTTGCTTTGGAGAGATTTCTGGAATTTAAAGCTGAAAAAATGCAGAGAGAGAATTATAGGATATACAATATGAACTGTATTAGTGTTAGAAAACGTAAATTATTTTTTTAAAAGAGTATAATTAATGCACATATAAAAATAAAAATGTCACAAATCTAAAGTGTTATTCCAAATAGCCCTTGTCCAACAACATAGGATGGTTCAGATGGAATGTTAATGCTTCTTAAGCAATAAGCAGCCTGGTTACATGGTATCCAGGTTTCTGCCTAGGGTGGCTGCATCCCAGCTGTGCTGCCCAGGAGTTTAGAAGAGATAAAAGCCAGGCTGTTGACATGATGATGGAAGCATAGACTACTTTATTTTATCTTCAGTAGAACTAGGTACATTTGCTTTTTCAGATGAAAACTGCATTTTATAATGGTCTTGAATAATTCAAAAGGGGCAGAATCTAAATGAATAGACACATCATAAACTAGAGGACCTGGCTGTAACTTGTGAGGTTATGGAAGGTCTTGCTTTTCTTACAAGAAAACTTTCTTTAGAGAAAATATGTTTCTTACACGGAGTCTTAGTCTAAGGTAAGTTTAATGCCCTTACTCTGTTAACTATTCTTCAATGATATGTGGAAACAAAACATTGATAGCCAAAGTATTTTGTTCTAATTTGTTATAGCCTTTTAGGTTTCTCAGACACAGGCTTCTCTTCTTTCCTTGTTCTCTAAGGAAAAGATGGGATATATCTATCTAACTTCCTTACTCTTAACCCAAATCAGAGCAACATAAGCTCACTATTCTGAATGTGTATGTAAGTGTGGTGTGTACACTGTCACATAAAAACAAACCCATATTTAGGTAAAGAAAGATTTTATTCAAAAGAGTTATTGCATTGTGGGGAAGGGGACCATTGCGATAAATAAGGAGAATGATCCTTTCATAAAATCTGTTACCTTCTTAAAGGTCAAGTAGAAACAATTTATCTTTTACTAGAAGGATCTTTGGAGAAGGCAATGTCACCCTACTCCAGTACTTTTGCCTGGAAAATCCCATGGACGGAGGAGCCTGGTAGGCTGCAGTCCATGGGGTCGCTAGAGTCGGACACGACTGAGCGACTTCACTTTCACTTTTCACTTTCATGCATTGGAAAAGGAAATGGCAACCCACTCCAGTGTTCTTGCCTGGAGAATCCCAGGGACGGGGAAGCCTGGTGGGCTGCCATCTATGGGGTTGCACAGAGTCGGACACGACTGAAGTGACTTAGCAGCAGCAGCAGAAGGATCTTTTACTACAAGGCTAGAAGAGCCAGGTATGGGGAGCAGGTGGCTGGGTGGTATGATACTGAGAGGCCATTAAGGGGCTGAATGCTGGCCCAGGCTGGGGAGTGGTCAGAGTTCAGGTCTTGAAGAAAGAAGAGAAGCTTAAGTTTGGCTGAGTCAACAGTTCAGCCAGTCATTTCTGAAAGGTAACTTGGAGTGTCTCTGTCCAGAATCAGTTAACGAGGAGGGCACCTGTGAGTCTTATCTAGGTCATATGGTGAAGGATGGCTCTTGACTGTGAGCTATTTCCTGGAATGCAATATGTTGGGGTTTCCTAAACATCCCTGTCTTCCAGGAGCACAGGGCTTAGGTAAAGTTTAACGTTGTCAACATACACGCATACATATATAAATATGAATGTAAACAATGTTATATATGTGTGTGCATATATATATATATGTGTATACATGTGTGTATATGTATACATGTGGGTGTACATATGTAAATATAAATGTTTAAAGAACATTTTAAGTTAAGAGTAATAAAATTAGATGTTACTCTTTTAAAACCATATTGAAAAGATCATAATTTTCCTCAATCTGGAAGTGGTTATCTTCCAATTTAGTTAAGAGTTCTCTTATTTTAAGTCGATACATTGTGCTCAAATACACAGTGTGTATGAGATTGCATACTCATGGTAACAGACCAGAGTTGGAGGTCGGGGGATTCTTTTCTCCCTTATTTCCCGCTTCTTGTAGCATGTTTTAGTGTTGTTAATCATTCCCCATATATCAGTGATACTTCAAGCATCTGTAATAAGAGAAAGTACCTGTTCACCAATGCAGAATAAGTAGGAACTGAATTTCCCATTTAAGGAAAAATCTATGGCTTTATGAGAAGATTAATTATAGATATTTTGAAAAAGAAATCTCTTTGGATTTTTAAAAGTAAGTTTCGTTCATTTAGGTTCATTAAAAATTTACACACAACTATTCAGAAAAGTGTTGGAATAAGAAAGAATCATCATCATTATTGTCATTATGGCTATCATATTAATGTTTTGAAAGAAGGTAATTTCAGAAGGGAAAACACTCCCTGTCACAGAACTATGACTTAGAATGGGGTCTTAAACTTTTGAATTATCATATGATTTTATGGAAAGGTTATCAAATTATTAGGTAGAAGCCATTTGCTTTCAGAGACAAAGAAAAATCTAGGTTTCTTTCTAGCTAGAGAATCATTCAGTCTGCTGCAAAATAGACTAACCCCTTCTGATTTGGTTTGTAAATCTGCCAGAAGGAAGCTATGTGTTCTAAAAATAGCCAAACTCTTTGAGTGTTTATTTAAAAGATAGTATTCTCAATGGAGTTTTGAGTCAATGGATTCAGAGATGGAAAGTTCTTAAATTACTTCACAATGTATTCCAGGATAAAAAGATGATTATTTACACTTCTTAAAAATATTGAAGGAGACAGGCTTGTTTATTGTGGATTTGATATCAACTGAGAAACCAATATCCAGGAGTGCTAATATATGAAGCTGGCATGTAAATGCTCATGTATGAAAGGTGTGTTTAATAGTAGCTACACCTTAATATTAAATCTGAATAAATGAGACTAATGATTCTTAACAATGTATACTGTGTATCCTCTGAGTCAGTTCATAAAGTCTTTTCATGTAATCTGAAACCAGAGAGGGAAAAAAACCAGCAACTTCCTTCCTCTTCTATCTATAATACATTTTTGTCTGGGAGAGGAAGAATAGCATGGAAAGAAACAATGATGTGTATATATAGTGTGTGCTTCTTGTGTGCATGTATGTGTGTTATAATATGGCCCTCTGAGTACTTTCTTAGCTACTAAATTACAGTTATATCACCCAGATTGAATCATTTCTGTCACCCTTCACTTAAGAACCACTGCCTTACTGATTATTGAGTTGTCTCAGAAGCAGTTTGTTCTTGAACTTCCTCTCTGGTCAGAGGGAAAGGGAGCAAATAGTAAAGTGATTACCCCTGTTTTTACTCCTTAAATAACTGCTCCTGGGAAGGTCATTTCCTTTAGCTCCTTTGTCAAGGATACCCAGGAAGACTTTTCACAGAGACCCTGAACTATAGCTGGCCTTGATAATTAATCACATGAGACTTTATGAATTACATTGAAGTTAAATATCAGTGCAACCAAAATTAGCTTCCTGGTGCTCTTGATTAAACATTTCTATACCAGTGTAATTTCCTTTTTGCAACCTGAAGTTTAAAAATCTGATCCTTGAATGGGTCAGAGCTGCTATGCAGTAATATTACCCTGTAAATTGTGTACTACACAGCTCTAGGGGATGCCATTCCCTTTGAGTCTATGTGAATGGTGCCCTCTGGATCTGTCACATAGCTACCTTGAAATTGTCAATCTAATCATTTTTCTGTTTTCCATAAAGTTGTCCTTTATTGAAAACATAAAACAAAGTCTTCTGTTTTCCATAAAGTTTTAGGGGAGTGTCTTTTCTTATTGCTTATATTAATTTTAATTATTGCCTACCACAGTGATTTTTCCTACTAAGATTTACATTTAGGAAAAGTAATTTCAAAGTATCCATGTGCAATATGTGTCTTTTTATGAACCTGCCACTTCTTATCTGTCTATTGAAGTACATTAGAGAAGCTCAGTAATCTAGAGTATTGTATACATCAGATGAGGAAATTTCATTTGTAGCTTAGCTAGATCTTAGCTTTAATTGGTTTTGACAGTCAGACTTGGCTGTTCCATTTGTAACTCCAGATGACAGAAACAAGAGGCATTGGAAAAATAATATCCGATTCTCTTTTCAAGTCTAATATGAGCTTGTGAGAGAACATTTAATTAATGTTTTTTTAATCTTCAGGGGAAAAAAGTTCTAAATTCATTTAAGAGGATTGAAAAACAACATTTTTTTTTTTTAACAGCCCAATTAAACTTGAATAGGAGGAATGTGTTTTGATGTTTGTCTGTCAGCCATAGGAAAGAATTCTAAGTTCTTGGCTGGATAGAAGGTGCTGTGTGATGGGGCCTCTGCATCTCTCTGCACCTCCACTTCATGCTTCAACGTTCCCATAGTTTTGTAGTTCCTGGGCCTACCGGGCAGTTTCAGGACTCTGTGGCTTCACACTTGCTGTTCCAGCCCATTGTAGCGTTTTTTCTGTCCTCAGTCACCTGACCAGCTCCTCCTCAGTCCAGCTCAGGGTCAACTGTTACTTTTCTAGGGAAGCTTTCCCCGCTCTTTGCTCTCTATGTCCCCATTCTTTGATTTCCATCAAAACCACCTAATCTTCCTGTTAGTGCTGTATCTGTAGCTTGTATATGATTTCACTCCTATATTGCAAAGATTTGTTCCCATGTCTTTTCTCGTGCGAGGTTGCACTCCTTCAGGGTTGGGGCTGTGCCTCACCACGGTGCTGAGTTTAAGCTGAGAACACAGGATTCCAGAAGCTAAGCAGCTTGTTCAAGAGAACATAACTGACGTGGAAGCAGCAGCGCTCGACACGGACCTCTATCTGTGTGACTCCAAAGCTTGTTCTTCACGTCCACAGTCATGGTGTCCAAGGTGACCACTCAGTGCCTGCGTGCCCGTTGGGGAGACAGGTGTTTCTGCAGTTCTTGGCAGCTCCATTCCTCACGGGGCTGGCATTTTGTTCTCTTCCTTCCTCCTCCTACCACTGGGAGGTGTCATTTTCCCTGGCCTATTCCTCCCCAGGCTGATCTTTTCTAACCAGGGCATTCTGTCTTCACAGAACACAGGCACACGGCAATGGGCGTTAGATTGATAATTTGGCGTTAGCTTTTTCTTTCCGGAAGCTCACGGTCCACTTTTATTTTTCTCATCCTCCAGATACTTGTCTTCTATCTGTCTGGCAACTAGTGACTATTCTCAGGTTGTTTGTAGAGTTGCACAGTTTTCCAGATCATTCTTTCAGCTCCTTTCAGCCGTTTCCCTCAGTTCATGCCCTGTAAATGCAGTGTGCACACACATACAAAATAGTCTAAGTATGCAATACAGACACTTTTTGGTGGCCCTATTCTACATTTTACAACTAGTTCCTGCATTCAATTTTTTGTTATAGCAATGGAAGCAGCAGATGGTATGTGCTCAAGGTATGTTTGTTGAATGGAATTATTTGAATATAAACCCCAAATGATATTAAAAATTGCCCTAGTGCAATAAGACTTTAGTCACTATTGCCTGTAGTTGCTCATAAGAGGATTAAAAAAGATACTTTAATTATCTTTGATTTTTTTTTTTTGTCTTTTTCCAGCATGGTTCAGATACCATTAACAATCTAAGTGAGAATTTTTTATATCATCTTTTGTAAAATCTGGGTAACTTATCTTTTGAGTTCCTTCTTCCCTTTGTGAATCATCACCCTCTTCATCACTGTCACTCTTTAAATATTTATCAAGAGTTCATCATATACCTGGTGCTATAAATATATGAAAATGCCTTGAGAGTTTGCTCTCCTTCTTGGATTTACTTATACCTCAAATAGGCAGACCTTCTCCCGCTGGTCTTTGTTATACCTGTGGAAAAGTCCTCTAATCTTGAGACCATCATTATTTTTATTCAGTAACTTAGAGGTTTATTGGAAAACAGCCCTTGTGTACACCAGAAAGAAATGGGACATTTTCAGGAATACTCACTGTAAAACTGGAATCAAGCATATGACTGGCTGAAATTGATGAATTTGATTCTCTTAGAAATATTTTTTTTAATACAGAATGCACTTTAGCAACAACAACAAATCATAATAATGGTTAATGGTTATAAGATGATTATTCTCTGCTAGACAGTGTTCCAAGTGCTTCATATTTATTAAACCATTCAATTCCAAAACAACTAGATGATGTAGGTACTACTAATATTTATGACTTACACATGAGGAAACTTAAGAGAGAAGTTAGGTGGTGGCTAGGTCAACTAGTTAATGAGTGGCAGAGCCAGAATTGAAATCCAGGCTGCCTGGACCCAGAATTCTTGTCTGTCTACGACAAGACTGTCCCACCGGTTTCTTGTCTGTTTCACATATAGCACATGAAAAAACATATCAACAATAGTAAAGCCATACTTTATAATAATAATTAAACCCTAAACTAGCAAATCTATAACTGCAGAGGGAGTCTTCAGATGGGCAGAGAAGGGCTCTTTGTTCATAGCACAATAGGCAAACTATCCCCCCAATTTTTTAAACATGGGTTTCCAGTGTGATTAGATGTATATAAGAAGTCATCTTTTTTTTAAAATTTTATTTTATTTAACTTTACAATATTGTATTGGTTTTGCCATATATCAAAATGAATCTGCCACAGGTATACATGTGTTCCCCATCCTGAACCTTGAGTCACAGAATGCATATGTTGAAGTCTTAATGCACATAACCTCAGATGTGACCTTATTTGGAGATAGTGCCTTTAAAGAGGTAGCTAAGTTAAAATGAAAAGTCACTGGAGAGGGGTGTCCCTAATCCCATATGATTAGCATCCTTATAGGAAGGTGATATTAAACATAGACACCCAGAAGAAAGACCTGTGAGGACCCAGGGAGAGGTGGCCATCAATAAGCCAAGGAAAGAGGCCTCAGAAGAAACCAGCCCTGCTCACACATTGGTATCTGACTTCCAGCCTCCAGAACTGTGAGAAAATAAATTTCTATTGTTTAATCCAGCCACTCAGTCTGTTCCTTTCTTTTTTTTTTTAATTTTTAAAATATTTTATTTTATTTATTTATTTGGCTGCACTGGGCATTAGTTGCGGCTTGTGAACTCTTAATTGCAACATGTAGAATCTAGTTCTCCCACCAGGGACTGAACCTGGGCCTCCTGCACTGGGAGTGTGGAGTTTAGCCACTAAGCCAGCAGGGAAGTCCCTGGTCTGTGTTTCTTTGTTTTGGTAGCCCTAGAAACTAATACAGTAGTTGTCTTTATCAGTTTGGGCTGCTATTACAAGAATACTGGGTGGCTTAAACAGATATTTATTTCTCATGGTTCTGGAGGCTGGGAAGTCCGAGATGAGTGTCAGCAGGTCTATTTCTGGTGAGAACTCTCTTTCTGGTTTCCTCACATGGTGGAGAGAGAGAGAATTTAAATTTTTTATTCAGTTGATAAGTTGTGTCTGACTCTTCACCCTTTTATAAGGATACCAGTCTCATCATGGGGACTAATTATTTCATTCAAACCTATTTACCTCCCCAAAGTTTTACCTCCAAATACCATCATGTTGGGGATTAAGGCTTCAACAGATGAAAGTCCATAGCAGTAACCCAGGAAGAAAAAGATTGTAAAATTCAAGGAGTTTTCTAATATAAAACCCAGTAGGAAAAAACATGTCACAATTTTCTATTGATCATTGGCCCAAACTATAATTTACTTAGAATGCATTTTAATGTGATGTGGGGGTGTGTATAGTCACATGACTTGTTCTGGATATGGGTAGATAGGACAGTCTTCTTGGTGGTGATTAGAAGAATTCCACTGGCTCATGTCTCCCACCAAATATATAAATATATCTGTTAGTATGCCATTGGCTCCTGCCTCCCTGGAGAGGTGGAGTGATAATAGGTATATACAGGGCTTCCGTGGTTGCTCAGACGGTAAAGAATCGGCCTGCAATGTGGGAGACCTGGGTTTGATCCCTGGGTTGGGAAGATACCCTTTAGGAGGGCATGGCAACCTACTCCAGTATTTTTGCCTGGAGAATCCCCATGGACAGAGGAACCTGGTGAGCTACAGTCCATGGGGTTGCCATGAATTGGACACAACTGAGCGACTAAGCACAGCACAGGTATTAACATATCACTGATATACCTATTACTGCCGGCAAAGTTCCATCTAGTCAAAGCTGTGGTTTTTCCAGTAGTCATATATGGATGCGAAAGTTGAACCATAAAGAAAGCTGAGGACCAAAGAATTGATGCCTTTGAACTGTGGTGTTGGAGAACACTCTTGAGAGTCCCTTGGATTGCAAGGAGATCAAACCAGTTAATCCTAAAGGAAATCAGTTCTGAATATTCATTGGAAGGACTGATGCTGAAGCTGAAGCTCCAATACTTTGGCCACCTGATGTTAAGAACTGACTCACTGGAAAAGACCCTGATGCTGGGAAAGATTGAAGGCAGGAGGAGAAGGGGCCGACAGAGGATGAGATGGTTGGATTGCATCACCTACTCAATGGACATGAGTTTGAGCAAGTTCCAGAAGTTGGTGATGAACAGGGAAGCCTGGCATGCTGCAGTCCATGGGACAGCAAAGAGTTGGACATGACTGAGCACCTGAACTGAACTGATCACCTATTATCACTCCACCTGACCTTGAAATTGCTATTGGTGTCACGGTCATCCTCTAGAAGATTCTTGTTAAAAAGGGCCTGAGTAAAAGGTAGGGGACAATATATTTGTTATGAAAGGATGGGCTAGTTTTTGGGTGAACTGATTATTCCTTGCTAGAATTCAAAAGTTGGGAAATGAGATTTTGTGGGAGGTAGATGTCAACAGTCCTGGGAAATACTAAGTTGAGATGAATGTGTAGTCAATGGCACCAATCTATTCCTTCATTTGAGAAATACTTTGGAGGCTTACTTTGAGCAAGGCTCTGTGCTGCCTGCTGAGGATACAGCTGTGCCCATGACAGAGGCAGCCACTGCACTCAAAAAGTGTGCATTCTCATCATTGATGCAAATGCTAAAAAGTGCAAGCCATGAAAGTGAAAGTCACTCAGTTGTTTCCGTGGAATTCTCCAGGCCAGAATACTGGAGTGGGTAGCCTTTCCCTTCTCCAGGGGTTCTTCCAAACCCAGATCTCCCATATTGCAAGCAGATTCTTTACCAGCTGAACCACAAGGGAAGCCCGTGCAAGCCATAGTTGGTTATTTAATTTTAACTGTGGCCAGTCCTATGTCAGGAAAGAGGCTGGAGAGAGTGAAAAATAATTTTACTTAATTCATTGTATTGCTGAAGGTTGGGATCATCTTTTAGCTCATTTTGTCCAGTGTGAAAAACACTAGCCACAAATATCTATTGAAGTGGAAATAAATAAAATTAAAGAAGATTATGTATTCCATCTTCATGGTACTAGTCACATTTCAGTTGCTCAGTAGCCACATGTGCTTTGTAACTGTTATATTGGACAGTAGAGATATAGAATATTTCCATCATTGCAGAAAGGTACTTTAGCAAACATTGTCTGGGCTACAGAGTTATACCAGAATTAAAAAATAAAGTAAGAGAGTCCCTCACTGTTAATTCCTTAGAGAATAGAAGATATCTGTATCTATTTCTTCACATATATATGGACAAAAGATACCTATCTGGAACAAAATAGCCCACTTTTGGCTGCGGGGCAAGGTACAAATCTCAGGTTAGTCTGGTCTTCAAAATGAGGAATGGGGCTTGGTTTTAAACTAGAGATAGATTTCCTTTTCCTTTAGTATTATGAATGTTGAGGTTTAGCATTCTTAGAGTTTTCATTTTTATATTTATGAGCAATTTGTCTGCAGTAACTACAGGCTTTTGATATTTTTTCCTTTTTATTAAAAAAAAACCTGACTATATAATATAAACCTTCTGTGGTTTATAGAGATGAGAAATGTTGGAAACTATTCCTTTAAAATAATCTAGCAGCGCTTGGACCCTCCACAGCCGGGAGAACTAATGTCAACTTCACCGCAGCCAAGCTCCACTTTTCCAAGTACAAGGGGAAAAAGAAGAGACTGAAATGTGGGTAGAGAGGAAGGAAATCCGCTGTGATGGTTCAGTACCCTTGAAGTTGACATTAGGGGAAGACTTTATTAAAAACTATGCAACCTGAAACTGAGGATTAAAAAAAATAATATGTCATGGTGGAGGATATGGTTCTGTTGCCGCTCCTAAAGGTCATCCTTTAAAGGGAGCCGAGACGGCTGCCAGGACCCATTGATTTCTCTCAGTGCTGAAACATCGTCTGGCAGGTGTCAGCCTGGCTGCTCCAACATGTAAATATGGAAAGTTGAAGGACAAGGAAGAATGGCTCAGGGGATAGTGCTAGGAGATGGCTAGAATGTGTTGGTGTTTGTTCTGAATAGATATGACATACATTTTTACATAAGCAGAACAATGAACATGCCTCTATGAAATAAACAAATATTTTCCTTAGAGGAATGCAGCTTCTCAAGTCTCCAGGGTAACAAAGTTTTAAAGCCCTGACTAGGTATATACAGTTCCTTTAATTTGTCTCTGATGAGGTTGTTTTGCCTTGTTAAGTAGGTCATTTCCTTAATGACCATAACACTGCTTTATTTTTCTTGTATTCATCTTCACTTTCCCCTGTACTCCAGCCATGAACAACCCTCTGCAATTCTCCAAATATCGTATGGTTGTTCCTGCTTCCTGAGGGTGATTTTACTCAGAGGCTAACCTTTATGATTTTTTTCAAGTTACTCAGAAAACAAAGAAAGAGGGGTAAAGAAGGAGTAACACAACGTGTTGTCCCCAGGGACAGTCATGGGGATTTTCCAAGGTGCCATGTGGAGGGAGCCATCCCTATCTTGGTGCTTCTCTCATTTCCATTTGGGTTCCAAATCTGAGGTGCTAACATTCATGCTGCACTATTAACAAGTTAAAAATGATAAACTGTTTCCTAAAAAGATAGGCAACTGAGGAAAACTGGTTTTAGCTAGTATGGTGTATGTGTGTGTGTGTGTGTGTGTGTGTGGTGGTGTGTTCTTAACCCCTTTGTACACTGGTAGTTATAAAACTAACATTTGCCCTCCCCTCTCCCGTGTTATTTCTAGTGTTGGTGTTTCAGGCACAGCAGGATGGGAGAAGGGCAACGAGGAGTGTCCATGGGGTTGTTGTTCAGTCACTGTCTTGTCCGACTCTTTGTGACCCCATGAACTGTAGCATGCCAGGCTTCCCTGTCCTTCACTATCTCCCAGAGTTTGCTCAAACTCATGTCCATTGAGCCAGTGATACCATCCAACTATCTCATCCTCTGTTGCCCGCTTCTCCTCTTGCCCTCATTTTTTTCCCTAGCATCAGAGTCTTTTCCAATGAGTCAGCTCTTCTCATCAGGTGGCCAAACTATTGGAGTTTCAGCATCAGTCCTTCCAATGAGTATTCTGGGTTGATTTCCTTTAGGATCGACTGGTTTGATCTCCTTCAACCCATATCGTAAATGCATAATGATAATATGTCCTGAATGCTGAATCATGCTAATAACTCCTTTCAAGTAGAGGAAAAATCTTTATGTCTTAGAGCTATCAACAAATTATTTAAACTTGAGAGCTTTACACCATATTAGGTTAAGTTATGCATGTTAAAATCCAAACAGCAAGTATAAAGTTACTGCCTTATACATGAAAGAGACATTTATATTTTAACCTATTTATTGTTATGTGAAACAAATTTATTGAACATTTTACAATTAGTTTTTTCTCCTTTCACCAAATTGATAAAGCTGATAGCTTTTTTAAATTTTTTTGCTTTGAAGAGCCAAGACTGTTATGATATTGTAAGTTCTCAGAACTTATTTGAAGTCACTCTTACATACTTAGAATGATTGAGGTCCGAATCCACAAAAAAGCAGAGGAATTAACCAAATGGTGTTAGAAAGCGGCTACTAACCATTGAAACAGACTTTGTGGACAGACAGAAGCTTCCTACCTAAGCCCCAAACAGGGGAGCCACCTGGTGGACAATGTGAGAACACTTCATTTTTTAGGAGTAGTTGAATGCATAGGCCATATGCAATCCCTGCTTTTTTAAGTTTTTAGGTAGATTTATTGATATATTTAAATTAGTATGCTTTACATGTTTAATTGCTGAGTAACTTTTTCACTTCATACAAATAACAGGCTCTGAAATAAGGACAAGGAACATTATTAGGACACTATGAAAATCAAATGAGAACAACAATCAGTCCAAGAAGGAGAGGCTTTTAGTTATTCCATTTCACGTTTTGTCTGTGTTCTCTCACAGTTCATTGTTCAGTTTGACTGTGTTTATGCATAAAAAATGGCTTCTATACATACTTTAAGCTCCCCTCTGGCTACTTGACTTCCTATCTCTCTCTTCGCCTACACTGCCAAACTTCTTAACAAGGTTGTTTATACTTGCTGTATGCACTTCCTTACCTCCCACGCACTCCTTAGTCAACTTTAATCTGTCTTCTCCCCCTGACACTCCATTAAATTGTTCTCACCAGAGTCACCAGTCACCTTCTTGTCACGAGATCTCGTGGATGTGTGTCAGCTTTTATCTCCCTTCACTACTTGGGAACATTCTGAGGGCTGATCACTCCCTCCTTCTTGCCTCACTGCTTTCCTTGATTTAGGGGATATCCTCTGGACATTCCTGGCCTTCCTCTTACATCTCTGGCTTTTCATCTCAGGATTTTTGCAGGTTACCTTTCCTCTACTCTTCTATTAAATTCTGGTGTTTCTTAGGGTTCTAGGCTAGGCTTTCTCACTCCATCCTCTCTTTCTGGGTCATACTGTCCATGCAAGTGGTTTCTATTGCCCCCTCTATGCTATTGAATCCAAAGTGTATATCTTTGGTCCAAGTGTCTCTTCCTACCCTTTTAGATGACCGCCACTCCCCACCCATCCCTCCCAACTACCTATCAGGTATTGCACTCTGGAGGTCTCTCAGCCATGGAGAGGTCAGCTCAAACTGTGCTCATCTCCACCCACGTCTCCTGCCTGCCCTCCACGACACCTCTGCTATTCCTACTTGAATGAGTGAATGACAACTCTCAGCAAGCCAAATAAAAGTCCTGGGGTAATCCTTGATCTTTTCCCCAAACCTCCACTTCTAAGCAGTTACCAAGCGTCACTGGTCAGCCTCCTAAGAGGTCTCCATTCCCATAGCTATTGCCTTAATTATTTATCACTCTGGTTAGTGAAGAACCTTTCCTTCCCCATCTACCCTTGTCCTACTCCAGAACACAAAACCTGGGAGACCTTTCTAAAGGTCTGGTCATGGCCATTCTGCCTTCTTAAAGCCCCACCATGGTTTTCCATGGCTCCTCCTGCAAACTTCTTACCTTCCCCTGTGGAGCTCTTTGTGACCTCCTCCGTTCCAGCTTTGCCTCTCATCACCTTCCTCTTCTGAGCGCTACCCCAGCCACACTGGACTTTCCCCTTGGAGGTACCAGTTACACTGTCCTGCTGAGCAGTTATAAGGCCGTCCCTCTGCTGTTATTACTGCCCCCTGGGAGCCTTTGTTCACACACTTGCATTGGGCACTTCACCCGCGCCCCCTCTGTGAGCTAAGGTGCTAAGTCTTCAGGAGATGTTTTCTGATATGGCGACTTCACCCCCCGCCCCCCGCCCCCTGCCATCAGGGTTAGGATCTTTGTCACGTGTTTTCCACAGTCCTCTGTTCTTTCCCTAACAGAACACTTTTATTGCTTCCTTATTTCTTTCCCACTGGATGACAGTCTGTCTTATTTAAAATAATGAGGTAATGAATTTTAACACAGTGATTTTGAATCGAGCCCTAATTAGTAAATGATAGACACTGGGTATATAAGGTGAACTCAGAGAACATCTCATCCCATTCAATGTTTAATAGAGCAGGAACCGGCCCCTCACAGGAGTGAATGATATTCCCAAGGTCACACAGCTGATTCATGACGTGTTGCTCATCTTTGCACTGCACTGCACAGCACTGCATCAGCTATAATCCCTGTCCTTTCTTTTTGACCGATTCTGGTTTTCTCTACAAGAAGCTTAAGAAAGGCTTAGCTTGGGCAGAAGTGTGCTTTTAACTTTGTTTCAGTAGTTTTTTTTTTTTTTTTGGCTTGAGTTACAGGGAACCAGGGACTCATTCAGGCTTTTTCAGGTGAGACTGTGACAATGTGGGCAACTCATCTCCTGGGAAAAAGGGGAGCCACAGAATGGGCAGCCTCACCGAACCGTGGCTAGAAGATCATGACAGTGCGAGCAGGCTTTAGGGCATTGTGTTATCTTTTCCTCTCTTAGGAATAAGAATTTAGGAATTTTCACTCTAGTTCTGTGGCCTTAGGTTCAGATCTCTCTCCTTCTTTCCTCTATTTTCTAGCACCTCTTTTTGTGAGCAACTAAGGCTCACAAAAGTCATACCTTTGACTATACAATGACGGTCCGTATAGTCAAAGTTATGGTTTTTCCAGTAGTCATGTATGGATGTGAGAGTTGGACCATAAAGAAGGCTGAGTGTCAAAGAATTGATGCTTTTGAACTGTGGTGTTGGAGAAGACTCTTGAGAGTTCCTTGGACTGCAAGGAGATCAAAACCAGTCAATCCTAAAGGAAATCAGTCCAGAATATTCATTGAAAGGATTGATGCTGAAGTTGAAGCTCCAATACTTTGGTCATCTGATGCAAAAAGCCGACTCATTGGAAAAGACCCTGATGCTGGGAAAGACTGAAGGCAGGAAGAGAAGGGGAAGACAGAGGACGAGATGGTTGGATGGCATCACTGACTCAAAGGACATGAGTTTGAGCAAGCTTTGGGTTGATGGTGAAGGACGATGATGCCTGGTGTGCTGCAGTCCTTGGGGTCGCAAAGGACTGAATGAACAACAACAACAACAGCTAAGGCTTTTCCAGTTTTCCTGGCTCAATTTCTGAGAGAGTTCATCTAATTGGTTTGACTAATTATTGTCACTGCTGCCTGGAGTCAGGCCAGTTCATCAGTCACTGATCCCCTGTTGATGGGCCACTCTTGGCCCAGTGTGATGCTTGGTTTAACCAGTCACGGCTGGGAGGTGGGCTTTTTCTTTTTCCAATCTTTTTCTAAATTTATTTTTAATTGAAGGATAATTACAATATTGTGTTGGTTTCTGCCATACATCAACATGGATCAGTCATAGGTATATATATGTCTCCTCCCTCTTAAGCCTCCCTTCCACCTCCCACCCCATCACACCCCTCTAGGTTATCATAGAGCCCCAGTTTGAATTCCCTGAGTTATACAGCAAATTGCCACTGGCTATCTATTTTACATATGTTAGTGTATATGTTTCCATGCTACTCTTGGGAGATGGGTTTTAAAGCACAGAGCAAAGCCATCCAGCTCAAGGTCAGCCTGGTGCTGTTTTTTTAGAAGGAGTCTGTGGTCTTGGACAAGGTCATGCAAGGCTTGTCAAATGGAGTTCTGGATCCTTAATTTGGGGATAATTTAAAGTTCCTCTAAAAATGTGGAAGAATTTTTTGGTTTGTATAGCTAAGGCCTAAAAATATACCAGCTACTGAAATATTGAAATTGAAGTTTCTGATAGTTTGATTTTCAGAGTCATCTATTCTTGGAAGAAATCTGAGGCTTGCCTAGGAAGAACAGCATGACATTCATAAAACTGAATGGGCTTAGTGAATGTACAGTGAACTTTTCCAGGCGTCTGTATTTATAAAGTTGATTTAAAAATAAGAATATAAGAGTGATGGTATTTGACATTCAGAAGAAATGTTTTGACAAGTGTATGTGATGATTTAGTGGTGCATATTCTGGGGAGTGGACAGGAGTGAAGCTGTGGAGATAAATGTATGTCTTTAAGGAAGTGGTACTTATTGCTGTGAACTTGCCTGTTAAGTTTCCCCAGGCACTCTCCCGTCACTCATGCTTTTGCTCTAACTCACATAGCTGGATCATTATTTTCAAGATGCTAAGAATGTGAAACTTGAATGGATTCTGGATTTTTTTAAACATCTGTAAAAGATGTTTTGGTACATTTGAGCAAATTTAAGTGCATCGCTTTCAAATTAAATGACTGAATGAATGCTAGCTTTGTTGGGGGCTATGATAGTATTGTGGTTACACAGAATCCTTATTTTCATGACATGCCTACTGAGGTATACAGGATGAAGTATACACAGATAGATGGATAGCAATAGATAAGTTGATTACGCCAACATGACATAATATGGACAACTGAGAAATTTAGATGCTATTATGTTAACTTGCGAGTAGCATGATTTTTGAAATAAACATTAAAAAGCATGAAGAAAATGTGTTGCTAATAGTTTGGTATTGTGGATGGCTTGAGTTTGAGATCTGAAACTTGAGAAAGTCTCAGATGAGCAAACGCAGGTCTTGACATTTTCTTGGAGTAACAGTAATCTGGTCTTTAACCAAATGTGCTACTGGATTTGGGCCATCAACAGTGAATACCTCATTAATGACTAAATCTCTAAACAGTCACTGTGGAGGGAGCTGAGTTGGCTGCAGCTCGATTTAACTGTTAATAAAAAGTAGCCCAATTCATTTAATAAAGAAATGGGTGGAGCGTACAAGGTGGTTGACTTTTGACAGTGTCTTGCTGATATCTCTTTGGCCGCTGTAACCAACACCGAACCTAGGAGTCATGCCCATGTAAATGGGTGCCCATAGAGCCACTGGATAGGCCAGTTGGCCCACGCCATGATGCACTCCTAAAGGGGACAGTTTCAGCCTTTGTAAAAGCATTATGGTTTGGCAGAGAATAAAGAATAAGTGTCCTTGGTAGAGGGCAGGTCTAGACCAGATGTAGTACGTCTGTCATTGGGCTGCAGGGGATGCTGTTCACACAAACAGTGTGAAAGGTGCCCCTGGAGTGGTGCAACGCAGGGCCAGATGTCACAAGAAGCCACTTGCTTACTGAACGTCTCAGCACTGTGACCGCTAAGCAGTTGAAACCATTTTGTGATCTGATGTTCACTCTTTTATTAATGTAGCTACACTCTTATTCTGTCATTTTTGAGATTTATCTTTTGGGTGAATAAAAAAGCCAATACTTTAAGCAATGCTATCAGTAATTTCTTAAACTAAAATGTTACCAAGTGAACTCCAGAATGAATTTTAAAAAATATCCTTCTAATATTAGTAACTACTTTTCTAGGCTTTGTCTGTTCTGAGGTTTGAGGCATCCTACATCTTTCAGGCCATTGTGGATAATCTTTTTAAAGTGAAAATTGAAAGATGCTCAACATCACTCATTATCAGAGAAATGCAAATCAAAACCACTATGAGGTACCATTTCACACCAGTCAGAATGGCTGCGATCCAAAAGTCTACAAGTAATAAATGCTGGAGAGGGTGTGGAGAAAAGGGAAACCTCTTACACGGTTGGTGGGAATGCAAACTAGTACAGCCACTATGGAGAACAGTGTGGAGATTCCTTAAAAAACTGGAAATAGAACTGCCTTATGATCCAGCAATCCCACTGCTGGGCATACACACTGAGGAAACCAGAAGGGAAAGAGACACATGTACCCCAATGTTCATCTCAGCACTGTTTATAATAGCCAGGACATGGAAGCAACCTAGATGTCCATCAGCAGATGAATGGATAAGAAAGCTGTGGTACATATACACAATGGAGTATTACTCAGCCATTAAAAAGAATAGATTGGAATCAGTTCTAATGAGGTGGATGAAACTGGAGCCTATTATACAGAGTGAAGTAAGCCAGAAAGAAAAACACCAATACAGTATACTAACACATATATATGGAATTTAGAAAGATGGTAACAATAACCCTGTGTACGACACAGCAAAAGAGACACTGATGTATAGAACAGTCTTATGGACTCTGTGGGAGAGGGAGAGGGTGGGAAGATTTGGGAGAATGGCATTGAAACATGTAAAATATCATGTATGAAACGAGTTGCCAGTCCAGGTTCGATGCACGATACTGGATGCTTGGGGCTGGTGCACTGGGACGACCCAGAGGGATGGTATGGGGAGGGAGGAGGGAGGAGGGTTCAGGATGGGGAACACATGTATACCTGTGGTGGATTCATTTCGATATTTGGCAAAACTAATACAATTATGTAAAGTTTAAAAATAAAATAAAATTAAAAAAAATAAAGTGAAAATTGCATGAATTGGCAAAACAGAGGTTTTTATATTAAGAGAAGCTCACACTGTGTTTGGCTTGCAGCACTCAAGATAGTCATTCATTATACAAGGAAAGTTAATTTGAGATATTATGATATATTTTTTGTGATGATGACCATCTATTACTAAAGTTTCATTTAAAGTACAATTAATAGCCTTTGTCACCTTGCTAAAGGTTAATGTTACTCTTTTGTCCTTTCTAACTAGAGCTGTTGACAAAAGGCAGATGATCACAATAATGGGAAGCAAAGAGCAGGGAAATCAACAGGCAGTGGCTTCTTATTGTTTTATTGAATGGTTCTTTGTCAAAATGCCTGCAAGAGAATTCTCAGGATATCAGTATCACCGCACAAACATAAATTCATAAAGCTTTCTGCAGTGGAATCGTACTTTTAAGGTTTAGCTTGGGGTTTTCTATTATTCAGCTCTGTGGTGTTGAAGCAATTTTGTTGACATTTTCTGTAAGTGGATTAGGCTCACAGTCATTTGCCCAAAGCAGACAGATGGCTTCTTAAACAGAGTACCCTTGCATAAATCTATCTTCTGGTATCTTCAGAAATATAACAGGTCTGTCACAAAAGATAATGCTTGTCATTAATTTTTTTTTGGTGACAGATGATTTCAGTTCATTTTAAATTTCTCATCTGGCTTAAATGAAACAGCTGTTTTTTTAATCTCAGTAGTGAGCAGCGCTTCCACATTTTACACTGAACAATGTTGTAACTTCTAAACTACAAAAAATAAACTTTCATAGGAGGGAGGATTATAGGGTCTAGGATTCTCCAAGGTAAGTTCCCACATGAATGCAATTGTTACTGTTTTTATTTTAAACATTATGAGATTTTTCATGGGGCTAAGGGTGATCAGTCCTGAATTTTATTCTCAATAATGGTTTATTCCCCCTGACTTTACCAACTTGCTTTTTTTAAGCTTCAAATTACTTTATGTTTCCTTACATTTTAGAAGGTAAATACAGTAGACATCTATAACATCTATAGATGTTTATAATGGTACGGATAGTGAAACATTGCATTTACTGAAAGCTTTAAATTTTCAGTTTGTAGACTAATAGTAATAGCTAACAACCTTTAGAGTTTACCATGTATGCCAGGCATTGTTCTAAACAATTCACATGTATTATCTCTCTTAATCTTGCTTTTAACCCTGGAGATGGGTACAATTATCATAGTCATTTTATGGATGAGAAAACTGAGGCCTCAAATGACCTTGCTAATACTTGGTGGGTTTTTGTTCAAGGAGTCTAACAGGTGGCACAGTGTTCTCTAAAATGAAAACCAATCATCTTCTCCACACTTTCCCTACTCATGAATCTTCTATCATTGCTTCTGTATTGCAAATTTCTGAAAATTTGGCTCAGATTAAAATTATTGTATTATTCCAAACTTTGTACCCATGTTGAAGGAAAAGGTCAGATATCAAAGTATGAGCACCAATGTAGTATTTATGCTAAAGACATTCACAAGGTTCTCCCAAAGGACTTTTTATTCTTTTTTAAATCAAAAAGTCTTAAGCTATTTTCTCCTTCTCTACATTTCTAAAATCTATTAGATGACATGTGCAGCATAGCATGTAATGTACCTAAATACAAAGAAAAATAATGCAGTGAAGAAAAACCATCTGTTGTTCTGGGAAGCAGACATTATTAGTTATTTCCCTCATGCTTGTTTTTGTGCGAACCTGGGAAATATATTTATTTAGCTATCTTGAGTCCATTTCTTCATCTATGTAGTTATGAAAACATTATAACTATTCTTCAAAAATTTTAAATACTGACTGAGAGCTCTTACTTGGTGGAACAAAATGATGCTGTCACTAAATTAAACTTTATTGAGTATTTTCCACTTTCAATGTTTTTTTCCCAGTTTAAATTTCAAGGAAACAAATAAATTCTAAGTAATGAAATATAAGGAAAAATGGGATGTGTCAGACAATTTTGGTGCTGTGTCATAGAGGCAGTATACTTCTAGACCAATCACCTCCCATGCTATCTGTATCTGTAAGACTGTAGGAGGATTAAAGATTCAAGGTGATCATCAAAAGACCCTCACATCGTATTTCACTGATTGTAAGATGCCAGGAAAGAAATGAAGATGCCGCTCCATATTTCAAGCTGTTGTTCAGTTGTCGCTTTCACAGGGAAGCCTTGGCTAATACCCTAGACTACCTGTTCCTGCAGCATCCCGTTCCTTTAAGCACGTAGCTCAACTTGCAATTAGGCATAAATTTGTTTTTGTGACTTTTTGGTTTATGCCTATATCCCTTACTAAAGATTTATGTGGCCGGGGGTCATCTGTGCTCAACACGGTATCCCCAGATTCTAGCCTGATGGTTCTTAATAGGCACAGTACTGCCCCCTAGAGGGTGTTTAGGAACATTGTAGAGGTGACTTCCGGAGGGAGGGGGATTCTCCTGCCATTTAGTGGGAGAGGCCAGGAATGTTGGCTTTCCTACACTGTGCAGGATGGTGCAAAACAATGAAGAATTGCTCCATGTCCTTCAGGACTTTCTAGAGTCTTGCCTGACTGCACATTCTAAAATACAAATCAGAGGACTTTTGTAAATGATTGTTTAACAAGAAGTTATGTGAAAGGCCCAGTACCTGAGAAGGAGTTACTGAGAGGTAAGCCGAAATGAATAAAGATATTGTTTCCAAATTACTGAATAACGTATTCACTCTGGGCATTCTGTCTACCTGATTGTATAATTTCTATAATTGTAATATTGGAACAACCTGAAGTGAGATATTGGTTTTGATTTGATACTTTGTTATTATTGATAATCCATGATAAGCCTTCCACAGTATCCTGTGAAGTAGAAGCTGATATTATCAACCACAAGGAAAATGTCCTTTGAGGTTCTTTTGAAGATTTGGCAAATTTGATGAGATGTGCTGCTGCGGCTGCTGCTAAGTCGCTTCAGTCGTGTCCGACTCTGTGCGACCCTATAGACGGCAGCCCACCAGGCTCCCCTGTCCCTGGGATTCTCCAGGCAAGAACACTGGAGTGGGCTGCCATTTCCTTCTCCAGTGCATGAAAGTGAAAAGTGAAAGTGAAGTCGCTCAGTCGTGTCCAACTCTCTGCGACCCCATGGACTGCAGCCCACCAGGCTCCTCCGTCCATGGGATTTTCCAGGCTAGATGCTGGAGTGAGTTGCCATTGCCTTCTCAGCGATGAGCTGTATGGAACATTATTTACTTCTTAACTTGTGGGATTATCACATTTTTCTCCATGGTGAGATTCTGTACTTGTCTTGACATATTATCCCTATCTTAATTAAGATTATTTTCTTCCTTCTTTTATTATATGTAAGCAAGTCTGGTCTGTTGCCATTATTTGTTTATATACTGGTATCTATGTGGTACATCAGCATTGTCATTTCCTGTATTTTATGTGTGTAGAAAGGCATCTGGTCCTGTTATCTCTCTTTTAAATATTAATGAATCATATTAAGTAAGTAAAAGTATCTATCTACCTCATTATGGTTTCCTGAATGCCTGCTTGGGTGTTTACATGTTGAAATACAAATTATTTTATTTTAAATGACCATTCTTATTTTGGGCGGTGTGTATAGCTCAGTTGGTAAAGAATCCGCCTGCAATGCCGGAGACCCCGGTTCAATTCCTGGGTTGGGAATATCCTCTGGAGAAGGGATAGGCTACCCACTCCAGTATTCTTAGGCTTTCCTGTGGCTCAGCTGGTAAAGAATCTGCCTGCACTGTGGGAAACCTGGGTCTATGGAGTCGCAAAAAAGAGTTGGACATGACTGAGCAACTGAACAACAGTAATATATTATTAGTCTTTTATTTGGAGGAGGGCATGGCAACCCACTCCAGTATTCTTGCCTGGAGAATTCCCATGGACAGAGGCTCTTGGTGGATTTCAGTCCATGGGGTCACAAAGAGTCAGACACAACTGAGCGACTAAGCAGACAAGCAGAGTCTTTTATTTCTAGACTCTCAGTTTCGTTCCGTTGGTCTATGTGTCTTTTTATGACAGAACCATACTGTTTTGATTAGCTTTGTAACAGAGTTTGAAATCAGATGTATGATGCCTCCAACTTTGTTCTCTCTCAGGATTGCTTTGGTTATTTCGGATCTTTTTTGTTCTGTATGAATTTTTGTGTTATTTTTCTCTTCTTGTGAAAAATGCCACTGGAATTTTGGTAGGGATCACATTGAATCTATGGATGGTTTTGGGTAATATGACCATCTTAATAATTGTAATTCTGATCCATGATCATGGGATAGCTTCCCATTTATTTGTATTATCTTCAGTTTCTTTTATCAGTGCCTTTAGTTTTCAGTGTACAGATCTTTCACCTCCTATGTTAATTTTATTCCTAAGTATTTTATTATTTTTGATGCTATTGTAAATGGAATTATTTTATTTCTTTTGCTTTCTGATAGTTTGTTGTAGGTGTATAGAAATACAACTGATTATATTTTTATGTTGATTTTGTATCCTGCACCTTTACTGAATTCACTAATCAGTTCTAACAGTATTTTTATGGAGTCTTTAGGAGTTTCTATATAAAACATCAGGTCATCATTTTACTTCTTCCTTTCCAATCTGGATATCTTTTATTCCTTTTTCTTGCCTAATTGTTCTGGTTAAGTCTTCCAATATTATGCTGAATAGAAATAGTGAGAGTGGGCACTCTTGTCTTGTTCCTGATCTTAGAAGAAAAGCTTTCAACCTTTTACAATTGACAGTTAGAACCAGACATGGAACAATGGACTGGTTCCAAAATGGGAAAGGATTATGTCAAGATTGTATACTGTCACTCTGCTTATTTAACTTATATGCAGAGTGCATCATGCAAAATGCTGGGCTGAATGTAGCACAAACTGGAACCAAGATTTCAGGGAGAAATATCAATAACCTAGATATACAGATGACACCACGCTTATGGCAGAAAGCGAAGAGGAACTGAAAAGCCTCTTGATGAAAGTGAAAGAGGAGAGTGAAAAAGCTGGCTTAAAACTCAACATTCAAAAAACTAAGATCATGGCATCTGGTCCCATCACTTCATGGCAAGTAGATGGGGAATCAGTGACAGACTTTATTTTCTTGGGCTCCAAAATTACTGCAGAAGGTGATAGTAGCCATGAAATTAAAAGACACTTGTTCCTTGGAAGAAAAGCTATGACCAACCTAGACAGCATATTAAAAAGCAGAGACACTACTTTGCTGACAAAGGTCTGTCTAGTCAAAGCTATGGTTTTTCCAGTAGTCAGGTATGGATGTGAGAGTTGGACCATAAAGAAAGCTGAGTGCCAAAGAATTGATGCTTTTGAACTGTAGTGTTGAAGAACACTCTTGAGAGTCCCTTGGACTGCAAGGAGATCCTATCAATCAATCCTAAAGGAAATCAGCCCTGAATATTCATTGGAAGGACTGATGCTGAAGCTGAAGCTCCAATACTTTGGTCACCTGATGTGAAGAACTGACTCATTGGAAAAGACCCTGATGCTGGGAAAGATTGAAGGCAGGAGAAAGGGACAACAGAGGATAAGATGGTTGGATGGCATCATCGACTGGATGGACATGAGTTTGAGCAAGTTCCGGGAGTTGGTGATGGACAGGGAAGCCTGGTGTGCTGCAGTCCATGGGGTCACAAAGAGTCGGACATGATTGAGCGACTGAACTGAACTGAACTGATGGTGTTACCTGTGGGCTTGTCACATATGTCCTTTTGTATATTGAAGTACATTCCATATATACTCAATTTATTGAGAGTTTTGTCATGAAATGATGTAGAATTTTGTCAAATGATTTTTAGGCATCTGTTGAAATGATCATATAATTTTTATATTTCATTGTGTTAAAGTGATGCAATTATGTTATTATTAGGGAGTAGTATTTAAATAATGTTAAACTACTTCATTTACATATAGGACTGTATATGTTTAAGTGTATTAGTCAACTCAGTTGTGTCTGACTCTTTGTGACCCCATGGAGCCTACCAGGCTCCTCCATCCATGGAATTCTCCAGGCAAGAATACTGGAGTGAGTAAGCCATTCCTTTCTCTAGGGGATCTTCCTGACCCAAGGCTCAAACCCAGGTCTTTTGCACCACAAACAGATTCTTTACTGCCTGAGCCGCCAGGGAAGCCCAGTACTCTCTCTCTCTCTATATATATATATGCATACTCACACAATGACACAATAGTTGTCTACTCTATATTGAAAACTAATTAAAAAAAACATGGTTAATACAAAGGTTGTTATTTGAGAAAGACGTGTGGAAAAAGAAAATCTTATTTACCAGGTCTTAAAAGATATGTCATCAAATTTAACTTTCAAACATAATTTTTATTATGTTGAATATTAATAGAGTATGACTTCATATTTTTTAGAACCTTTTGTATGGTTGTTATTAAACAAGTCTTTCTGTTTTATTCTTTAATGTTTTGTGGCATTGAATTATTCTAAAATTTTTTTTGAAATATCTTCTACATTTTGTAAATTATTCTTCTTTCAGATCTAAGTTCTCAGATACTAAAAATACTTACTTAGGTTCTGTTTCCATAATCTTCAGAGATATTTGATTAATTGGAGTTCTGACAAATACTAAAATGTGTCATAAGGATAATTTAAAAAACTGAACTGTATAAAAATTATAAAATCTAATGGCTCAGGTAAACATGTCCAGTGTAGTTCACTTTTTTCTTCCTATAAAAAGGAAATAGTTTAATGCTTTATGTGATAAAGATTTGAAAAGCAGTGTTTTTTCTTTTTTTTTTAAGTTCAGAGTTTCAGGAGAAGAATAACACAAAAAGTTCCATTAAGTCAATACTCTTAGACCAGAACTACTCTTCAACTACTCATCTATATTTCTTGAATGTTCATAGGGTAAAAATTCCCATTCTTAAGAGGCAAGTATAATGCCTCTTGGTTGACAAGGTCTTGAAAAATAATAAATCTGAGTATTGATAACTTTCTGCAATGAGAACTTCTATTTTTGTGCAGTCGAGGTATTTTGTACGTAATTTCCCCATGGCTACATCTCTGTGCCTGTTACTCTTGCTAACATGTTGTATACATTCTATACATAACTAGGCTTTCATTCTGGAGAGCAAGAATCCCAGGCTGTCTTTGCACAGTTTTACCCAATATTTCAGTAATGTAACATCAAGAGAAATATGTCTGTTTTGACACCAACACATTTTTGATTTGCTATTTTGATTTCTCAAATAAAGGACACTGTAATGGTTGTGTGTATCTCTTTGGAGCAAAACACTTACACCTTTTAGATGATACAGAGATTCCTCAAAAGCATGCTTTTTGAACAGTTATTAACTGTGCACAGCCCTCTACAATATGGTCATGTCCAGCAAATGGAGCTGGAATAAATAAAGAGGTACTAACACCATCATACTGTCTGTGGCCGATTTTTGCTGCAGTATTATCCAGGGGTGACTCTAGCTGTGGGTGGGTAGAATTTCAGGGGAATCTGTCTGCCATTGAGTGT
Source organism: Bubalus bubalis (assembly GCF_019923935.1). NCBI lineage: Eukaryota > Metazoa > Chordata > Mammalia > Artiodactyla > Bovidae > Bubalus > Bubalus bubalis. The sequence continues at coordinate 138,817,977 of NC_059158.1, forward strand.
GTGATGACGAATAGCCACACAAGCCTGCCTGGCGACAGTGTTGCATTTGTTTATGGGTGTCGTTGTGAATACGTGAGGGCCTCTCTATTCCCAGAGTCTTGATTAACTGCTTTAAATATTTGTGGTGTACTCTGAGACAACCCAGACATTTCCTTCATACATGACAAAGACACTAGTTATAATGTTCGACTGCTCTTTCATGCACTGATATCACAAGGAATTGTGCAGTTCATGGGAAAAATGGATATTAAAGACCATGGATGTCTTTTGTAAGTTACTCTGCCAGAATGTAGCCAAAACTATTTTAGACTGTTTTCAAACACTGGAGGGAAACTGCCTTTCTTAGTATGAACAGGAATAACACAAATTCTAAACGTCTTTTGATAGATGATAAAATGTATTGTTATATAGCTAATAGCTGACTTGCATTTAGAATTCTAGCCTCTTTTATGGTTTTGAGATAATGGGTACAAATTGGTTTATGTTTAGTATATTGTGCTCAATAAGTATTAGCTTCTGTTTAGTATCGCAATAGCATTTTAAAGTTTTTAAATTTTTTTTATTGTGGTAAATGTCACATAATATAAAACATACTATTTTAACCATATTTAACTGTACAGTTCAGCAGCTTTAAGTACATTCACATTATTTTGCACCTCTCACCATCATCCATCTCCCGAATTTTTCACTTCCCTAAACTGAAACTCTGTCCCCATTAAACACTAACTCCCCATCCCCCTCCCCACTCACCCTACCTCCTGGGCCCTGACATCTACCAATGTACTTTCTGACTCTATGAATTTGTCTGTTCTAGGTACCTCGTGTAAGTGGAATCAAACAGTATTTTCATCTAATGTATATTGGAATGCATTTTTAAGGTTAGCTTAATATGTGTCCTACAAATAGAGTGTGCCTTCTTCCCCTCCGCCCACCCCCCATGCTACACAGTAGGTTCTCATTAGTTATCTCTCTTATGCTAAGTTGCTTCAGTTGTGTCTGACTCTTTGTGACACTATGAACCGTAGCCTGCCAGGCTCCTCTGTCCCTGGGATTCTCCAGGCATGAATACTGGACTGGATTGTCATGCCCTCCTCCAGAGGATCTTCCAAACCCAGGAATCGAAGCCTGGTCTCTTACTTACAGCTCTGGCATTGACAGGTGGGTTCTTTACCACTATCACCACCTGGGAAGCCCATAGTAATATATAATCATTCCCAATCTGCCAATTCATCCCATCTTCTTTTTCCCCCCTTGGTGTCCATACATTTGTTCTCTACATCTGTGTGTATATTTCTGCTTTTTATTGTCAGTAATAATTTTAGTAGTAATAAAAATTGTGGTGGCATGGTAGTATATCAGTCCCATTTGCAATCTAAATGCATCACATATTTCTTGATTTCTAGATAATGTATTTTAACTGCAATTTAATGATATTGGAAAGATTTGGTTATGAATGCTTAATGTATCTTTTTTTAAAAAAACTCATTAATCATTACTAATTTTTAGATTCAAATTTCTGTAGTGATTTATGGTTTTCTATGATTCTAAGTGTTACTCTTTAAGTGTGTTGGGATTTCCATGGACTCTGACATTTGGAAGCCAAATAACCGTGGAGGTCATTGTTGGGGCTTTTGATAGTCCTCTTGTCGCAGCATCAGTCATCAGCATCAGTCTGCCTGAGATGCCCTTTATTACTTTTACTTTTCTTCAGATTGAAGCAGTCCTCATGTTTTCCCCTGAAGTGTCCCTAGTACTAGAGGAGAGATGCTAAACATTCCCTTGAGATCACTCATATATTGAAATGTTGGCAACAGCTTGACATTTCTTTCAAGTTGAGTATTCACTGGTCAGATTGTCCATTAATTGTTCATTCCAGGCCATTACAATCTCAGATTTATTTTCCCAAGAGATGTTACGCTTCATATACCACCAAGTAAAATGAATTCTCTTGGGCTTCTCTCCTTTCTGCCTTTCTCCCAAGACCTCTGTTGGAGGAGAATTTCTAAGTATACTCTTTAGAAATGCCCAGTTATAATACTCCTTAAATGAATACTACACACTAGTATCTTTAATTGGCTTAGCTAAGTGATCTAAATACCTAATATATCTTGTGGGAAATGATACACAGGACAGAGCTATTTCAAGGGAAGAGATATGGTCTAAGCTGCCTAGTTAGGGAGTTTGAGAGGAAGTGTGATGGAATAGAGAAAGGGTGCTAGTTGGTCAATAGAAATCACTGCACATATAGTGGGAAGAAGTCAGCCCTGAAAAGGAATGACAAGATGGGGGTTGTTAACAATAAACGTCACCCTCTGCACAGTTTTGCCTAGAATGAGTCTTTTCTGCTTCTGCTTATTTAATCAAGAGGACTCAAGGAGTTTAGTCACAGAACAGAAAGATGACCTCTCTGCTTTCTTCTTTAAAAAATTGAAAACAGCATTTTTACATCAGTATTTAAATGTAAATCTTAATAATGTAGTCTTTCAATTTTTCTTGTTCTATTAGTTAATAGATTAATTTTTCTTTTAACATTTTTTACCTGCCTATATCATGTACCCAGGACGTGTTGTCTCTTAGTTATCCAGAGATGATGTCCTTGTGTTTTTGTGTACTGGCACAAGCTGTCTTCTCCAACTGGCCTTTGTTTTCTAGAGAGAGTGACTTCTGTTTACCAGAACTGGCACAGTCCGGCTTTTAGGCCTGGATGACGCTTCTCAGAACCGATGAGATGACATTCTGGCTGATTAATTAGATGTGTTTCATAACCTGCTGCCAGAAAAGAGACATGAGAGCATCATGCATTAGTAGTATCAAGCTTGATATTTTTGTGTATTTCACTGCTCTCTTGCAATTAGGAAAGATGCCAGCTTAGCTTTTGTCATGCTTTAAAAATGCTTGATGAAAATTTCAACACCAAGAGCAAAGGGAGCACTTAAAACTAATACTCTGAAAATGAGTGTGGGTATAATCTGTTTGTTAATACAGTTTGTTTTTTTAAAGGGATGTTTGCATTTGTAAAAGCAGTAGCAGTATACATATCTCAGTAAAAACAAACCCTTATGGATGCATTTTAAACAAGTTGGTAAAATTTATATTAAAATGTGCACACATCAAGACATTTATTTAGTAGTGGTGGTGGTGGTTTAGTCACTAAGTCATGTCCAACTCTTGCGACCCCATGGACAGAAGAGCCTGACAGGCTACAGTCTGTGGGATTCTCCAGGCAAGAATACTGGAGTGGGTTGCCATTTCCCACTATTTAGTAGTTGACTATGTCAATTGCTTTTCATATCGCCTAATAGCATATTTACTTGTGATTATTTAAATCACAAACAGCTTTTCAACATATTTTCTTTAATCTTTAAAAGTATGAGGAAGGCAGAAGAATGTTTTCATCATTTTTACAAGAGATAGAATGGCACATGGAGAAATTGTTGGAGCTAAAAGCACAACGAAGATCCTCTGACTTTTGTCCCTGCCAACATATCTTGGTGCATCTTATCTTCCTGACTGTAGATCCCATCTCTAAGTTCTGTGCCACCTGGGCAATGATTGTCTTTTTATCTGTCTTGTTTCCATGGGTAACAATGACTGGGAGGCTTTAATGTGCTTTGTAGAGTGCACAACTTGCCTTGAAGAGATGTCATATCATGTCGTGGTTAAGACTACAGACTCTGGAGTCAACTGCAAGACTTTATTTCAACCCCAGCTCTACCACTTAGCAGCTGTGTGACTCTGGGAATGAGGACCATTCTGGGCCTCTATTTGTTTTTTTACTCTAAACTTAAAATAAGAAAGATGCCTATTTTGTGGGGATGTTGTGACAATTGAATAATGAACATATATAAAGCATGAAGAAGGATGACCACAGAGAGCAATCACTTTGTATGTTATATTATTATTATTGCTTAAGGACTGCATTTTCAAGGTGGATATGACCTTCTTTTTAACTTTCAAAGGGAGCTTATTATTGTCTATACTCCCCAAGTTCTGTTGGTGTAGTGCATATTTTTCCCTTTGAAAGTCCCTCTATATCCTAGAGTGTTCAGTCTCTAGTCTAGTCTTCGTCTAAATTCTAAGTGTGGTGTGTGAAATACGGTAGGCTTCACAGGTGGTGCTAGTGGTAAAGAACCTGCCTGCCAATGCAGGAGACATAAGAGATGCAGGTTTGATCCCTGGGATGGAAAGATCCCCTGGAGGAGGGTATGACAACCCACTCCATATTCTTGCCTGGAGAATCCCATGGACAGAGGAGCCTGGCAGTCTACAGTCCATTGGGTCACACAAAGTCAGACACGACTGAATTTACTTAGCACACAGGCACACCATAACAAAAATATTAGACAAAGCCTTACTCATCCTGTGTTTAAAAGTGTTGTTTGAAGGACTGAGCTATTATGACATAAGATGGAACTGGCAAGTGCTTCTACAGATTTTGAGGAAATATTCCAAAGCATTTTAATACAAGCTTTCTCATATACCCTGAGGTGAAAGCCTTCATCAAATTAAAGAGAGCAAACAGCATATCATGCATAAAATAGATGACTTATCTTTTCTTGGAGTCTCTGCTTTATACAGAAACTCTCCAGCAGCTCGTGTAACCTCCAGTTTCAAGGTCATACTCTCATGCATTGTCGTGAGAATGAAGCTAGGAGACAGAACTGCTTCCTCTTTTGTCTGTACCCTGTGGAGACATGTTCTGGCTTCCCCATACTTACTTCTTCCGCCCCCTAGGCCAGTGTCAGCATACATTCTTGATCATCACAACAATGAACTAAAATAAGAAAAAAGATAATGGAAAAAGATCACTCAGGCTCTGCTATAACTGACAATGGATGATATTCTGTGATCCTTGTTTGCTTTTTTGTTTTGATTGACACACTAAGCCTCCAGAGCCTCTCCTCCATCAACGAGATGGGAACATTGTTTTGAGGATAATGGAAGAGATAGAAGGAATGTGGGTAACCTGGAACTTATCAGACTGCAAACTGCAGTGATGATGCAGTGTATTAAAAACAAACAAACAAAACAAAACAGCAGCTCACCAAGCATAAGGGTGTGTGATTTACTTTATGGAAGATATTTTGCTTAATAAGACCTTGTACACCAAGGAGCTGATTTAATTTTTGGTTTTTTGAGGAAGAGCTTCTTTCCTTGTTTTCTCCCAAGCTTAGGAATGCTGGGCTGGGTGGGACAGGAGTTGTAGCAATGTGCAAAGTCTCAAACCCTGGTGATGGAAGGGCTGAGTGTCCTCGATACATTCAGAGGAGAGTGTTTCCTCCCACAGGAATCTCAAGGGGGCTGCCGGCAATCACAGAACCAATGGTGAAAGCTCAGGTTGAGGTCCTTGAGTTAAATTACAAAGACCCTCAATAATGCAAGAAAAAAATGCGGCCTAAACCTGGCAAAAGTGGGCTCTCAAGTCTAAGTCTGTTTCCTCGCTGAGCAATAGCAGGAAGCATATAGAATGATGTCACTTAGGATCTTCCTGGCCCGTAACTTTTTTCTTTGATGTTTATTTCTGCTTGTTTGTAGGGCCAGGGAGACCTGTTGAAGAACGCCAAGAATGAAGCCATAGAAAACATGAAGCAGATCCAGCTGGCGTGCTCGTCTTGCGGCCTCAGTAAAGCTCCCAGCAGTGGTGCTGAGGTCAAGAGTAAGCGCAGCCTGGAGGCCATAGAGGAGAAGGAGAGCTGTGAGGACAATGGGAGGCTGTGACCCCGAGCCGCAGCAATGCCTTCACCTAGCCTGCCTGCCAAGGACTCTGGTTTTCCCTTCTGATTTGCTTTCTTTAATAAGATTTTTAGAAGTTCACAAGAAGATGCCCTCTATGGGATATTGGACATAAACAGATATTTTCACAGCGTCAGTATTTTAATGTAGTTAATTTATCTAAGTTAAAACCTCTAGTAGCAGTGTTTTAAAATTCTGAGATATGTGTACACACTCATGTATGGATGTGGGTGGAAGTGTGTGTATGTGTGTGTGTGTGAGAGAGTGAGAGACAGAGATAGAGAGGTAGAGAGCAAAAAAGAATGATTGAGAGAGATAGGTGGGAAGGGGAGAGAGAGGTTGAGATTCTGTTAAAATCTATTCTGTGTTGCATTATTCATTTGGTAAGTTATTACTTATCATTTTGGGACAAATTTGTTAATCTGAAATTCTAAAGAGCACTTACTATAACCTGTTGCTGTGCTTAATTTTATTTCTCTACCTTTGTCATTTAATTTAGAGATCTTAACATAGCTTATTGTGGAAGGAAGCCAAAGTTACCAATGCATAGATATTTTAATAGATTAAATATAGATTAGACACATTCCTAAGAATCACAGTAGAAATAAAAGTGAATGAAAGCTAAACAGTTGATCAGAATTTCTGGAGGATCAGTTAGTGAGCTCTTTAAAATATTTATTAAATAAAAGCAATTTTTAGAAAGCTTTTTGTAGTTTACTAAACAGATGTGATTTCATTGGGAAAGCTGATCATAAGTGAATTTATACCCACCCACTCTGAAACACAGTGAAAACTCTGTTGAGATTAGAATTTTGATGTGACAACAATATTCAGTTATGAAATTTCAAGGTTGAGATTTGTAAGAATGTCTCATTCTTCCAAACTGGGGATCTAGAGTTCATTTTCTCTAACAAACATGGGCAGAGAGGAGGTCTTGGCTTTCATTGCATTTAATTTATAGTACTAAATTTAAAGACATCATCCAAACAATATCATATCATCATCTTGAGATGATATAAATTCTGTGCATCAGATAACATTATGATGATTTAAGGACTAACTGATTACAAAAATCTATTATATAATTTTAACACATGCAGAAAAACAAACACGCCAAAAAAGCAAATGACTAATTCGGGTACATTTATAATTGCATCCAGATAATTTTTATCCTAATATCTTCATAAAGTACTTGAGTATAATATGTTTGTTACCTCCAACAGAACTAAATGTTCTATGGTTATGAAAATTTATTTATTTAAAACATTGCTTTTATTTTGAAAAGCTTCTTAATTAATTTGGTTAACAAATATGCTAATTTGGGGGAAGCTAGGGAAGATCATTGTTGAAATTTTGCAAATATAAACATCTTCTATGGCTACTGTGTTAAGTTATTTCTGACTTCTTAACACTATTATGTTTATGTTGCACATTACTGAGACAGTAAAGATATAAAACAACACTTTTATTGTTTTCTTTTATTGGAAATTAATTGAAAAAGGAGCGATAATGAAAATAAGTTATTATATCAAAAAATCTTACAGAATATACATCCATGGACCAGATATGATGATATTTCTCCCTAGGTTTAAAACTGGGTGCTTAGAAAGCACACAAGCTCATTTGAAGGTAGGTTTCCAATGGTATACAGAAACCAGAAAGTGTCCTTACCCTCCATTGTAAAAAATACTTACCCTGCACGGTAGTTACAAGGAATAGTGGAACATGGATATCTAAGTCCTTTATGATGAAAAAGAGGCGATATAAATAGAAACAAAACCTTCCTGATATCAGCCAATTGGTTGGTTTCACCTGTGGACTGCTTCACCTCCCTGAATTCCTTGTGGAAAAATCCATGCCTTTACCAGAGAGACAAGAAGACAAGCTAAAGAGTGGCAGACTTTCAAAGGATATTTATTCATGTATTTATTTTAGGGTCAAATCCAATTTCCAGAGTGGCTTCTCTGGTTTATTCCATGTGTCCTGAGGCTCCACGCACACTTAGGCTCTACCCAGACATTCTTGAGAACGTGATACCACTCTACCTCATCTAATGCTACTTCTCTTGGCAGCCTCACTCTTCTCCATTGTGTTGGGTATCCCTGGTAGACAGGGAGTGACGGGTGGGGCCGGGAGTTGCAAGAGAAGAGGTCTTACCTCTTGATGGAATAACAAAAACAAACATACCAACCTTTCTTCATTATTGTATTCTACAAGTGTCTGTTTTCTTTTCAAACTTGAACAGCAGTAGAAAAAGCCCCCTTCTCTCCACTTAGATTTTGGGGATACTAGGAAGGCAGTGTGGAAGATATTAATTCTGTGTTTGTTTATTAATTTTTACATTACCCAGAGGATTTGAGGTAGATTTGATGGTAGATATTATCATTGACATTTTATAGGTGAGAAAGCCCAAGGCCACTGATACATTAAATGGAAGAATTGACTTTCGATTCTGGTCTGTTTGATTTTATGTGCAAGAATATTTACTCAGTGATTTTGATTTTTTTAATTTAATTCTCAAAAATTTAAACTAAACTATTAACTCTTTCCTTTATAATCACAAATGAAAAAAACTTCACGCTATTTTCTTACAGTAAAATATTAATGATCAATATAAAAATGCAAAAATAGAGAAATGTATAAAAAATAAAAATCTCCCAAAATACCTTTAGATTTATACCACTTATACCCTTTAGACACTGGTTAGCATTTCTTTATGTATATAAATATGCTTTCCATTTTAGCAAAAATGAGATCATATTATAGAAGCTGTTTTGTAACAGGCTTTTTACAGCAATAAAAGCAGTACATCCTGAATATCTTTCTGTGTCAACAATATGCATGTACATTGGTACTGTCAGCCTTTGAATTGAAAATAGTCCATACATGACATATTTTATTTGGTCACTGAATCTTTTTCAAAAAATTTTTAAACAATAGACAACTTTTAAACATGAGGAGATTTCACATAAACTTTCAGTTTTTTTACTTCACTTAAAATATTGGCTATACTGCAACACTAGACCCTCCCCCACTTCTTACTTGGCATCAATTGATTGGAGTTGCCCTCTTCCAAAGGGGCACATGCTGTCTAAGTCTGCCAAAGAGTCTCTTCACTCATTTATGTTACATCTTGCCCCTGTGGTCATCTTAAGTGGTGATCCTTGATCCACATCATTATTTATAATGAAGACAGTGTCTTTGTATGTGGATTACCATAACATATTTTACCAATATCCTATTGTTAGACTTTTATCTCCTAATTTCTTATTATATAAGCATTGCAGTGATGAAAATCTATTTTTGCAAAGTTGTTCAGCTTTTTCTCTAGGATAAATTTCTAAAAGTGGAATTCTTGGTCAAAGAATAGATATATTTTTAGGGATTTTGTGATAATTGGCAGTTTCTGGAAAACTTATCCAATTTAATTTCCTATATAAGTTTATGAAAGTGTGCAAATCTTGGCTAATATAAAATTTAATTTTTCTCATTTTCATCTTTACCAATCTACTATGTTAAAAATCTTACTTCTCTTTATCTTTATTCTCTAGTCAGATTGAACACACTTTAATATGTTCATTGACTATAAATAATCTCATAGAGATTGTCTTTGTGGACTGTTAAATTTTTATCTTTTATTATTTATTTTTAAGAGGCATTTACTTAATAAGAATCTTTAACCCTGAGTTTGTTGTGTGTGTTGCTAATGTTTTTTGATGTATAGGTCCCTAATTTAATCCATGTTATGATTTTTTTTTCTTCATGTTTAGTGTTAAAGACATTTTTGCCCCGGATGTTCATAAAGATATTCTTTAACCTGCTGGTAGCTTTTTTGATTTACTTTTCACATTTAAATTTACAAGTCCCCTAAAATTGACTTCTGTGTAGAGCATAAGCTAGAGGCCCAATTCCATCTTTTCCCAACATGGATAATCAATTGATTGGGTCCATTTATTGTAAAGACTGTCCTTTGTCCATGACTCTATAGTGCCACCCTCATGGAAAGTGTAGCACTCAAGTATGTGTGTGTGCCTCTTTACAGAATCTCTATTCAGTTCCATTGGTCTATGCTGGTCCTGGCAACATTGTTTTAATGTCTTTATTACTATAGTTTTACCATGTTTTGATATCAGAGAGTGTAGGCTCCTTACTTCTCTTCTTCACCATTTTCTTGGCTATTTTTGCTCTTTTCTTTTCCATATAAATTGTAGAATCAGCTTATTAATTTCCATCAGACACTTCATAGAATTTTGGTTAGTATTTTATTGAATGTATGGGGAGTCCTGACATATTTATATTATTGATTAATCCAGTCCATTCTCATGGTGTATTTCTCCATTTTTAAGGTCTTATTTACTTTCTCTTAATACTATGTTGCCGGAAAAGGCAACAGCACCCCACTCCAGTACTCTTGCCTAGAAAATCCCATGGCGGAGGAGCCTAGTGGGCTGCAGTCCATGGGGTCGCACAGAGTCGGACACAACTTAGCAGCAGCAGCAGCAATACTACATTGCTGTGTAAGGCTTTGGACTTCTTTAATTAGATTTATTCCTAGACATTTAATGTTTCTCTTGCTGTTAGAAATAGTAACATTTTAAAATTCCAAATTGCTTATTTATGGCATATAGAAAATACAATAGATTGTTTTGTGATAGCCATATATAAAGTGAGTTTACCAAATGCATTTGTTAATTGTAATTACCTCTGTATTATTTTGGTTTTCATCTGTACACAGTCATGTCATCTGAAAATAATGACAGTTTTATTTTTTTGTTTCTGATTCTTTTATATGTGTTTTATTTGTTTTTCTTGCTTTATTGAACTGGCTAAAACCTTCAGGATAATATTCAGCAGAAGTGATACCAGTGAACATACTTTCTCATTACAGTCTCAGGGGAAAGTTTCTAATATCTCATCATTATGTATGATACATACTCTAGATTTTGGTAGATTTTATTGGGAAATTAAAGTTTTTAAATGTAACTTTTGCCATTTATATAGAGATAAAAATATAGAAGTAAATTTTATGATCTTGGGTTAAGTTCATGAATTTTAGGTGTGACCCACATATAAGTGGACAAAAGGAGAAATAAGATTGAACTTCATCAAAATTAAAACTTCTGTACTTAAAAGGACACCATCAATAAAGTGAAAAGACAATTCAAGAGTGAGTTTGCAAATTACATATCTGATAAAGACTGGAATTGGAATATACAAAGAACTACTACAACATAATAAAAAGACAAACTAATTTTTTAAATGGACAAAGGATCTGAATAGACATTTTTTTCAAAGAAGATAAAGATATTCAGTATCATTAACCATCACAAAAATTTAAATAAAAACCCACAATGTGTTGCCATTTTATATCCACTGCTGCTGCTGCTACTGTTTGGTTGCTAAGTTGCTAGAATAGCTATAATAACGAATGCATTATAACACATTTTAGTGAGGAGGTAATAAAAGTTAGAACCATCATACACTGCTGGTGGAAATGTAAAATGGTAGGGTTGCTTGGGACAATAGCTTGACATTTCATTGGAAGGTTAAACATAGTTACCACAGACCAGCAATTCTATTCCTAGGTATACACCTAAGAGAAATGAAAACATATGTTCACAAACAAAAGCTTGTACACAAATGTTCATAGTAGCATTATCATAATAGTAAAAAAATGGAAACAATTCAAATGTCCATCAACTGATGAAAGGATAAGCAAAAAAATATATCCATTCAACGGATTCAGTTCAGTTCAGTCAGTCATGTCCAACTCTTTTCAATCCCATGGACTGCAGCATGCCAGGCTTCCTTGTCCGTCATCAACTCCCAGAGCTTGCACAAAGTCATGTCCATCAAGTTGGTGATGCCATCCAACCATCTCATCCTGTGTCGTCCCCTTTTTTATTTAAATTGTTAAATACAATGGATCAGTTAGTAATAATAAATACCAATAAAGGCTACAACATGAATGAATCTTAAAAACATTCTAAGCAAAGAAGGCCAGATATAAAGGCCACTTAATGTATGTTTCCATTTATGTAAAATGTCGGTATTAGGCAAATCCATGGAAACAGAAAGTACACTAGTGTTTGGCAGGGGCAGGGACAGGGTAGAGTGGAGAATGATCACTAAAGGATATGGTTTCTTTTTGGGGTGATAAAAATGTATGGAATTAGATAGTGGTGATGTTTGCACAACTTTGTGAATGTACTAAAAACTATCGTGCAGTTTAAAAGAATGAATTTTATGGTATGTAAATTATGAGTAAAATGATTATAAAAAAAGAAACAAAAAAGAACTTATATACTGAACCAAGCTAGTGAAATAACTCTAAGAAGTCTAATATATCTGAAATTGGCGAGTAGGAGGGGGACAAAGAAAAGTGAGAAAGTAATGATTCAAAAAACCCTCATTTTTGTTGAAAACTATAATGCCCCAGATCCAAGAATCTTAAAAACACCCCAAGGATCAGAGACAAAAAAACAAAAAAGGCTCATTATAGTCATCAAATTGGTCAAAAGTAGTGATAAGGAGAAAAGTTTGAAAGTAGACAATAAAATAAGGCATGTATGTATGTTTGTCTACTCTTACTTGTGGTCAAGCATGGTCCCAAAATATGGAAAATTTAATAAAAATTCATAAGTTCTTTATTGTATGTTTTTCTGAGTAGTGTGATGGAATCTCACATTGTCCTGCTTCATCCTGCCCGGATTCCCCACCACTGACATTATATTATCAGAAGGTTGGCAGTTGCCTACTGCTATGTCACAGTGCCTGTGTCATTCATTCACTTCATCTTACTATGTAGGCCTTCTGTCATTGCATGTCATCACAAGGAGGGTGAGTACAGTACAATGAGGTATTTTGAGACAGAGCTCATATTCACATAACTTAAACTATAATTGTTCTATTTTATTATTAGTTATTATTGTTAATCTTTTACTGTGTCTAATTTATGAATTAAACTTTATCATAGGTATGTATGTATAGGGGAAAACAGGGCTGGGCATGTAGCTCAGTGATAGAGCATATACTTTGCATGCGTAAGGCCCTGGGTTCAATCCCTGGCATCTCCTTGTCTTTCAATCAATGGTGTTGGTTTGTTGAGCTTCCCAGGTGATGCTAGTGATAAAAGTACCCGCCTGCCAATGCGCAGGAGACGTAAGAGGTGCAGGTTTGATCTCTGGGTCGGGAAGATCCCCTTGAGTAGGGAATGACACCTCACTCCAGTATTCTTGCCTGGAGAAGTCCATGGAGAGGAGCCTGGAGGGCTATAGTCCAAAGGGTTGTGAAGAGTCGGACGTGACTTTAGTGACTTAGCATGTGTGCACACATTGTTGTTAATCTCTTACTGTGTCTAATTTATAAATGAAACTTTATCATATGTATGTGTGTATAAGAAAAAACCTGGCATATATAGAGTTTGGTACTGTCTGGGATTTCAGGCATCCACTAGGGGTCTTAAAACATATCAGTCATACTTATGAGGAATGTTTTATCTTGATAGTGGTGATCAACTAATGTCATACATATGTCAAAACTTAATCAAATTGTATGCCTTAAGTGTGTGCAGTTGATTTCATGGAATTATACTTCTGCATAAACTGTGGAAAATTCTGAAAGAGATGGGAATACCAGACCACCTGACCTGCCTCTTGAGAAACCTATATGCAGGTCAGAAAGCAACAGTTAGAACTGGACATGGAACAACAGACTGGTTCCAAATAGGAAAAGGAGTACGTCAAGGCTGTATATTGTCACCCTGCTTATTTAACTTATATGCAGAGTATATCATGAGAAACGCTGGGCTGCAAGAAGCACAAGCTGGAATCAAGATTGCTGGGAGAAATATCAATAACCTCAGATATGCAGATGACACCACCCTTATGGCTGAAAGTGAAGAGGAACTAGAAAGCCTCTTGTTGAAAGTGAAAGAGGAGAGTAGAAAAGTTGGCTTAAAGCTCAACATTCAGAAAATGAAGATCATGGCATCTGGTCCCATCACTTCATGGGAAATAGATGGGGAAACAGTGGAAACAGTGTCAGACTTTATTTTGGGGGGCTCCAAAATCACTGCAGATGGTGATTGCAGCCATGAAATTAAAAGACGTTTACTCCTTGGAAGGAAAGTTATGACCAACCTAGATAGCATATTGAAAAGCAGAGACATTACTTTGCCAACAAAGGTTCCTCTAGTCAAGGCTATGGTTTTTTCCAGCAGTCATGTATGGATGTGAGAGTTGGACTGTGAAGAAAGCTGAGTGCTGAAGAATTGATGCTTTTGAACTGTGGTGTTGGAGAAGACTCTTGAGAGTCTCTTGGACTGCAAGGAGATCCAACCAGTCCAATTTAAAGGAGATTAGTCCTGGGTGTTCATTGGAAGGACTGATGCTGAAGCTGAAACTCCAATCCTTTAGCCACCTCATGTGAAGAGTTGACCCATTGGAAAAGACCCTGATGCTGGGAGGGATTGGGGCAGGAGGAGAAGGGGACGATAGAGGATGAGATGGCTGGAAGGCATCACCGGCTCGATGGACATGCGTTTGGGTAGACTCCGGGAGTTGGTGATGGACAGGGAGGCCTGGCATGCTGCGATTCATGGGGTCGCAAAGAGTTGGACACAATTGAGCCACTGAACTGAACTGAAGGACTTTCCAGGTGGCGCAGTGGAGGAGATGCAGGAGACATGGGTTTGATCCCTGGGTCAGGAAGATTCTGTGGAGTAGGAAGTAACAACCCACTCCAATATTCTTGCCTGGAGAATTCCATGGACAGAGGAGCCTGGCGGGTTACAGTCCATGAGTGGCAAAGAGTTGGACATGACTGAGTGACTGAACATACACACATACCTCAGTAAAACTTTTAAAATACTCAGTAGTTTCCCTGTATTAATAATATTTTTGAAGCAGGTTTATTTTTTCACTTATAAGTAAACATTTTCTCTCCCTGAAAGTTTCTGGTTTTTCTTTTTCTCTGATGTACATGATATCACCTCTGTATATTTTCAAATAGTTAAGTTTTACTTTTATTTGGGGAATTGTGAGTTTATAGAGTTGGAGTTTTTTAGCTTAAAAAGCTTTTGTTTTGTATTTTTCCTGTGTGTGTGTGTGTTTAGAGACATATTTGCTTTCATGTATCTGCTCTAGTCTTTTCAGGATCAGTAGTTGGCTATACCGTCATTGTATCCTTTCCTTTATCTTCTCTGTAATCATGTTATTTTTCTGCATTTTCCTTTGTATTCTGGGAGATTTTTTTGTGTGTGTGACTTTACAACAAACATTCCATTTTATATGTTGTCAGTTTTGTTGTTTTGGTATTTCACCATGTTTTTCATTGTAAATATTTCTTCATTTTATCCAGCTATTCGTTTAAGTTCCCGCCTGCTTCTCAGATGGCTTTTTCCCTTATGATCTATTTTCTGATCCTATCATTAAAGTTAATAGTTACTGTGTCTTCTGTGTGTCAAATACCATGCTATGTGCTTACATGCATGATCTCATTTAGTTCTCAAAACATTCTTAGAGATCAGTGTTATCACTTTGGAGATAGGGAAAGGGAAACTGAGGCTTAGAGAATGTGTATTGCTACAAACAGATCACCCAAAATATATTGGATTAAAAAACCACTGGGATGACCCAGAGGGATGGAATGGGGAGGGAGGAGGGAGGAGGGTTCGGGATGGGGAACACATGTATACCTGTGGCGGATTCATTTTGATATTTGGCAAAACTAATACAATTATGTAAAGTTTAAAAATAAAATTAAAAAAAAAAAGAAATTAATGGAAAAAAACAACAACAACAACAACAAAAAAACCAAGCCTGTTTATTTTGCTGACAGATTTGCAGTTTAGGTAGGGTTTAACAGAGGTACCCAGCTCTGTTCCATTCAGTGTCAGTTGGGATGATTTGAAGGCTTGGGGCCAAAATCATTTGAAGACTTTTTCCTGCCCATGGCTGGTCATGGATGCTGGCTATTGACTGAGACTTTAACTGGATATCTACAGGTAGTCTCTGCATTAGGCCTGGTCTTCCTCACAGAATGGTGTCTGGTCTGAAGAGTAAGTGTTCCTCAAGAGAGTGAGGCAGGGGAAAGCTGTGTCACCTCATATGACTTAGTGTTGGAAGGCACACAATGCCACTTCTATTAAATTACATCCACTGAAGCAGCACAAAGGCACACCCAGTATCAAGGAGGGGTGGGATGGATTTCTACTCTTACTGTGTGCATGCATGTTCACCATGATGAAAATGATGTGAAGAAAGTAGCTTCATTCATGTCTGACTCTTTGCGACCCTATGTACCGTAGCACGCCAAGCTCTTGTGTTCATGGGTTTTTCCAGGCAAGAATGCTGAAGTGGGCGCACATTTCCTCCTTCAGGGGATCATCCCGACCCAGGCATTGAACCCTTGTCTCCTGCCATTGCAGGCGATTCTTTACTGCTGAGCCATTGGGGAAGCCCATATTGAAATGTGGTAAGGCTCTAAAAGACCATGTGAAACCAGAAATGTTACTCTTGTCAGTTTTGGAAACTTTTAATCTTCCACAGCAAAATTATGTAATTTTCCCAAAGTCACTTGATAATAATGAAGCAAGTTTTCTTTTTTCATAAAAATCATTTCTTCTTACAGTTATACTGAGTATAAAAGAGATGCTATCTCAAATTTTCTTAAAAATTTTTAAGTATGACTTTCCATAACTCTTGTGCTATGGTCATGTTCCTTTACGGTGTAGGAGTTTTATTAGCATCTTTTATGTTACAAAATATTTTTTTTTATAAATTCATGCTTTGTAATATTTTAAGAAAATTTTCTTTCTTGAGAAATGATATGAGTTTGTTTTTGCTTTATTTCCTCTGTTTAGCTAGGATTTTTTAAAACCCTTAAAACTTAAATGAAGAACTGAATCTTTGATTATAAGCCACAGAATTGGATGTTACTTATTTAGTGATCTAGTCATCTCAGGGTTAGGGACTTGTGACTGAGCAAAGACTCAAGTGTTCCAATTCCTAATAAAAAGACAACCTTGTAATGAAAGGGAATGATTTTACATGCTTTATTAATTTTATTCCCAAGTGATGTAGTATTTTGTTTTGTAACATTCTCACATTTTATGACAGGTTTTATAATTCTCATTCATCTGATGAAGACACCAAGGAATCTTTCTTTACCCAGCGGTCCCTAGAAGTCACACTTACTGGCTTCCAATTTGGTGACTTTTCATTTCATAGCTATTTTTAGTGCGATTTTGTCAACAAGGTAGAGGAAACCAGAATAGTAGATCATCCAAAGTATGTTTAGGTTATAGTTTATTTAAGCTTAAACTCCCCAAAATTCCAAGGGTACAATACTGAAAATTTCTTTCTTCATGTTTTTTCATCATGGTGAACATGCTGCTGACATCCTGGTGGCATTAGCATAAATGTACTTCTAGGCTCCAAAGTCTTTCTAAATTGTTTAAATTTATCTGGGCCTTATTTGGAATATATATTAGAATACATTAGAATATATGTGAATATATATATATATATATGTATATATATTTGTTTATTTGTAAAGTGGTAGATTGCTGCTGCTAAAATGACTCCTGAGTCTGCATTTTTCCATTTCCAAATATGCCCTGTAAATATAATCCTCTCTTCTGTAAAATCTTCTCAGAAATATAATGCATAAATGTTTAGATTTTAGGATTGCTAAAACAAATATATGACAGCTCCTGGAACACTGCTTAATAATACTTTTTATCTGTCTGTTATTTATGTAACCACAGATTTCAGCATTTCTCAACAAGGAATTCACAATTGCTTGATGGGTAAAATAAACCATTGACACAGGAAAGGATAACAATACTTTTATAAGAACCCTTTATAGCACTCCTTATCTCTGAAGAAAGCAATGAGACACAGCAGAATGGAAAAGAATGCTATTCAAATAAAATCTCGAGGGCATTGTAACTCTTCAATGATTCCAGTTTTGCTCAGTAGCTAATATTAATGTACTGTACTCTTAAATTTCTCTTTATCTGCTTTGCTGCAAGGAAGTAGCTACTACTAGCACATACGGCATAAGCAATTTGACTTTGCGAGCTGGAGAGTCCAGATTTTAGATTTTCCGCAGTGTCCTTCATCGTGTAGTCATATCTGGGGCACTATGTATTCTGAGTTTTATTTATAAAATACAATCCTGCCAGGCATGTGGGGCTAGGAGAGTGCTGAAATCCCTTTGGTAAGCATTTTGATGTAGAAGGCCTACATATTAATATACTGGACTTGCAATATTCTAGCTTCCTTGCTATCATATTTAGATCAGGTTTCAGTGCATAGGACCTATAAAGACCTTTGTTCCTTTTGACAGAGCAGCAGAGGGACAGGTGAAAAATTGTCAAGGTTTATCATTATCGCTGCACTTTCCGAATTTCTTCTATCTCCTTTCATGGCAGTTTTCTCGAGGCTTTCCCACCACACTCTGCATGTTTTCTGTTTCCATAATCTGTTCATTGATTCCTTCCTGTGCGTAAAATTTCAGTTAGCCTTTTAAGTGAGAAAAATGCTGAGACTTCTAGAAAAAAATTTTAAAAATCACTCATAGGCCATCATGCAAAGAGAAATCAATGAATACTCTGAGTGCTTCTCCACCAAATCAAATCCACTTTTACCCTTGTGCCATCTTCATTCGATTTTGACTCCTATATTCTATTTCCTTTCTAACTGGTTAATTCTTCTATTTGCTCAGGGAAGGGGTGTTTCTGAGCCTATTTTCATGGGCCAAATGTCCCTCACAGACTACCCTCCATTGTGAAAACAAAGAAAGGGCTTTGGCATTGAAAGTGTATTTTAGGAGTCATCAAATTAGGAAGTTTTCTTTTTCTGCTTCTTTTAAAAAGTGGATTTCTTTGCTATCGATTTCTCATGCCATCAGTTCAATTTAGTTGTGAGGAGGAATTTAACACAATTCAAAGGTTTGTAATTTTTCTATTTAAAATATCAAGTTGTAAGAGAACATGCTTTTAAAATTGGTTTCTATGTTCATTTGTTAATAGTGTCAGATTTTACATTATTAAAAAATAATGTCATTAAAAATACTGTCATTTTTTGGTAGAGAACATTTTGGCATCTCTGAGTTTTAAAATAAATCTCCGAGTAAAAAATATTGTTCACTAATTCTTTTCTTCTTGAAGAGTTGCTAAATAATCATGAAAAATATATGCCACAGATGGAATAAAGCTGTATGGATTATGAGCTCATTTTCCAGTCAGTGATGAATAGATTGTATTCTTTCATTTGGTATGTGCAAGGAATCATAATATGGCAATTACTCTTTGTTGCAACTTATAATGCTTTATATCCTTTTATACTCATAAACATGCCCACATTATTCCTTGCCATTATCACTACAAGAGGCTTAAAGTCAAATTATCATGTTTTTACATCTTGATTTCTCAGCCTCCCATCCCCCTTACCACCTGTTCTTCCCTAGTCTTTTTCTCTCCTACTGAACAGTAACACCATCTTCCCAAGGGCTTAGGCTCAAATCCCAGAGGGCCATGTCTGTTCCACTCTTTTTCTCACACTCCTATAATCAACTCCTGTTAGCATCTTCACCCAAACAGATCTGGAATCTTCTTGCTTCCTTCTATCTATAATTCTACCACCTACGTCTGTCGCTGACCGTCCACCATTGCTTTGCCAGGATTGTTGAAGTGGTTTCTAACTAGACACTTTAGTCTATCTTTGCCCTATAGTAGTAAGAATGAATGAAAAAAAAAATGTGTACATGTATGTGTGCATAACTGTGTCATTGTGTCAGTGCTTCTACTTATACCCTCAGATAGCTTCTGATTACAGTCAGTTCAGTTCAGTCGCTCAGTAGTGTCTGACTCTTTGCGACCCCATGAATTGCAGCATGCCAGGCCTCCCTGTCCATCACCAACTCCTGGATTTCACCCAGACCCACGTCCATCCAGTCAGTGATGCCATCCAGCCATCTCATCCTCTGTCGTCCCCTTCTCCTCCTGCCCCCAATCCCTCCCAGCATCAGAGTCTTTTCCAATGAGTCAACTCTTCGCATGAGGTGGCCAGAGTACTGGAGTTTCAGCTTTAGCATCATTCCTTCCAAAGAAATTCCAGGGCTGATCTCCTTCAGAATGGACTGGTTGGATCTCCTTGCAGTCCAAGGGACTCTCAAGAGTCTTCTCCAGCACCACAGTTCAAAAGCATCAATTCTTTGGCACTTAGCCTTCTTCACAGTCCAACTCTCACATCCATACACGACCACAGGAAAAACCATAGCCTTGACTAGACGGACCTTTGTTGGCAAAGTAATGTCTCTGCTTTTGAATATGCTATCTAGGTTGGTCATAACTTTCCTTCCAAGGAGTAAGTGTCTTTTAATTTCATGGCTGCAGTCACCATCTGCAGTGATTTGGAGCCCCCCAAAATAAAGTCTGACACTGCTTCCACTGTTTCTCCATCTATTTCCCATGTTCTGATTACACTTAAACCTCAAATTCCCAGATATGATCCTCATGATTTGTGAGCACTGGCCCCTATCTGTTACTGTTCTCAAAATTCATACGCATTGAAACCCTAACCTCCAATAGGATGTAGGAGGTGGATCTTTGGGAGGTAATTAGGTTTAGATGAAGTTCTTGTGCTGGAGCCCTCAAGATGGCATTGGTGCCTTTATATGAAGAGAAAGAGACTAGAGCTCGCTCTTTTCCACCATGTAAGGACATAAAGAGATGTCTGCAAACTAAGAAGAGGGCCTTCACCAGGGACAGAATAAGTAGGCACCTTGGTCTTGGACTTCCAAGCATCCAGAACTGAGAGAAATAAGCTATTGTTTAAGCCACCCAGTCCCTTGTATCTGTTATTGCAGATGGAGCTGACTAAGGTCCTGCCCTTATCTACTGCCAGCTCTCTCTCGTGGTGTTCCAGCCACAAATCCATCAAGCTCGCTCTTCCCTTGTTCTCCATCTTCTCTTCCAGTGACTGTGGGGGGTGTGTGTGTGTGTGTGTGATTCTGATTTCACATGTCAGCTTTTCAGAAAGATCTCCTCTAATATGAAGTAGTGTCTCCAAATATTCTCTATCCCCTCCCTGTTTCCTTTGGAACATTGTATTTATTTGTCGATTTTTTTTGTTGTTGTTGCTTTTCATTATCAGCCTTCTCCAAGTAAAATATAAACACTATAAAAGGAGGGAACTCATCCTCCTCCACTTATTCACCATGATACCATGACTTCTATCACAGTGCCCAGAACATCAGATGTGCCCTCTACATATCTGTTTCATGAATGGTGTAAAGCAACTGGCACAACAATAAATTAGCTAACAAAAGTTGCATAAGGAAGATTATGCATACTTTACTTCAGGAAAATATTTGACTTTTACTAAACAGTTTATTCTGAAATTCTTTCATCTTCCTTGGGATATCTTTTCAGGTCCCCAAATTCACCATTTTAAAATGCAACTTCCTCCCAGACACATCTGCTGTTACTGTATATCCTATTTCCACCAACAGAGCACTGATTTCTTATTATCTAAGTTCAATACAGTAGGTTACTCCTTCTATAGCAAGGGTAGCTGGTGTTTTTTATGTTTATTTAGTAAAAATAATATGATCTCCTTTTCCTTTTCTCCAGTCTTGATACCTTGGAATAATGGCTAACACTATCAAGTTCATTTCCTGTACTTGGCTGTAAGAATTAGCTCTGGGCTTCCAGATGACTTGGGCAAAACGTGTGACAGGGTGAATAATAAAATTCCCACGTAAAGAAAGGAAAAATAATAGTTCATTGGTAGAGAAAATTTTCTCATCTTTGTGCCAAAAAAAGTCTTAATTCAATCCTGTATTCAAAAAATATTAGTTGAATACTTATTATGTACTAGGCACAATTATTTAAAACATATTATTGACCAGCTATACTCTACTATTAGGTACTGGACTTCGTTGATCTACAGCATCATGAATTATAAGGTGTACCATTATTTTATTTGAAGTTGGGAAAGACATACCAGGCTATATATTGTTATCCTGCTTATTTAACGTCTATGTAGAGTTCAGTTCAGTTCAGTTGCTCAGTCATGTTTGATTCTTTGTGACCCTATGAACTGCAGCACACCAGGCCTCCCTGTCCATCACCAACACCCAGAGTTCACCCAAACCCAAGTCCATTGAGTTGGTGATGCCATCCCACTATCTCATCCTCTGTCATCCCCTTCTCCTCCTGCCCTCAATCTTTTCCAGCGTCAGGGTCTTTTCAAATGAGTCAGCTCTTCTCATCAGGTGGCCAAAGTACTGGATTTTCAGCTTCAGCATCAGTTCTTCCAATGAACACCCAGGACTGATCTCCTTTAGGATTGACTGTTACATCTCCTTGCAGTCCAAGGGACTCTCAAGAGTCTTCTCCAACACCACAGTTCAAAAGCATCAATTCTTCAGTGCTCAGCTTTCTTTATAGTCCAACTCTCACATCCATACATGACCACTGGAAAAACCATATCCTTGAACAGATGGACCTTTGTTGGCAAAGTAATGTCTCTGCTTTTCAATATGCTATCTAGGTTGGTCATAACTTTCCTTCCAAGGAGTAAGCGTCTTTTAATTTCATGGCTGCAATCACCATCTACAGTGATTTTGGAGCTCCCCAAAATAAAGTCAGCCACTGTTTCCACTGTTTCCCCATCTATTTGCCATGAAGTGATGGGACCGGATGCCATGATCTTCATTTTCTGAATGATGAGCTTTAAGCCAACTTTTTCACTCTCCTCTTTCACTTTCATCAAGAGGCTCTTTAGTTCCTCTTCAATTTCTGCCATAAGGGTGGTATCATCTGCATATCTGAGGCTATTGATATTTCTCCCAGCAAACTTGATTCCAGTTTGTGCTGGATGATGTACTCTGCATATAAGTTAAATAAGAAGGGTGACAATATACAGCCTTGATGTACTCCTTTTCCTATTTGGAACCACTCTGTTGTTCCATGTCTAGTTTTAACTGTTGCTTCCTGACCTGCATACAGGTTTCTCAAGAGGCAGGTCAGATGGTCTGGTATTCCCATCTCTTTCAGAATTTTCCTCAGTTTATTGTGATCCACACAGTCAAAGACTTTGGCATAGTCAATAAAGCAGAAATAGATGTTTTTCTGGAACTCTTTTGCTTTTCTGATGATCCAGCGAATGTTTGCAATTTGATCTCTGGTTCCTCTGCCTTTTCTAAAAGCAGCTTGAACATCTGGAAGTTCATGGTTCATGTATTGCTAAAGCCTGGCTTGGAGAATTTTAAGCATTACTTTACTAGCATGTGAGATGAGTGCAATTGTGTGGTAGTTTGAGCATTCTTTGGCATTGCCTTTCTTTGGGATTGGAATGAAAACTGACCTTTTCCAGTCCTGTGGCCAATGATGAACTGGATGAATCACAAGCTGGAATCAAGACTGCCAGCTATATCAACAACCTCAGATATGCAGATAATACCACTCTGATGGCAGAAAGTGAAGAGGAATTAAAATGACTCTTAATGAGGTTGAAAGATGAGAGTGAAAAAGCTGGCTTGAAACTCAAAATTCAAAAAACTAAGATTATGACATCTGATCCCCTCACTTCATGGCAAATAGAAGGGGTAAAAGTGGAAGCAGTGACAGATTTTATTTTTTTGGGCTCCAAAATCTCTATGGACGGTGACTGCCGCCATGAAATTAAAAAACACTTGCTCCTTGGAAGAAAAGCTATGACAATCCTAGACAGCATATTAAAAAGCAGAGATGTCACATTGCCAACAAAGGTTCATATAGTCAAAGCTATTGTTTTTCCAGCATCATGTATGGATATGAGAGTTGGACCATAAAGAAGGCTGAGCGCTGAAGAATTTATGCTTTCAAACTGTAGTTCTGGAGAAGACTCTTGAGAGTCCATTGGGTAGCAAGAAGATCAAACCAACCAATCCTAAAGGAAATCAGTCCTGAATATTCATTGGAAGCACTGATGCTAAAGCTGAAGCCCCAATACTTTGGCCACCTGATGGTACGAACTGCTCACTGGAAAAAACCCTGATGCTGGGAAAGATTGAAGGCAGGAGGAGAAGAGGATGACAGAGGATAAGATAGTTGGATGGCATGACCGATTCAATGGACATGAGTTTGACCAAGCTCCAGGAATTGGTGAGGGACATGGAAGCTTGGTGTGCTGCAGTGGGGTTGCAAAGAATCGGACATGACTGAGCGACTGAACTGAACTGAGCAAACACATGGAAAGATGCTCGATATAACTAGCTATCAGGGAAATGCAAATCAAAACCACAATTAAATATGCAATTATGAAGTTGAAATGTTGGGAATAGGAGATATGGAAGAATGTGGAGCCTGAGAAGAGCTCCAAATATGGAATTCTAGGAAATCTAGTGAACAGAGTCCAAGGAGGTGCTGAGTGATGTTCTGGACCAGTGTGCACGATGTCGGTAACTTGTGAATGACTGTTTCTGCCTCTAGTCCTTCCAAGGGACGATTTGGGGAGGTACTTTCTTTGTTGCTCAGGAGGTCCTGTGAAATTAAGACTTTATTGTTCACAATGACAGTATCAATAGCATATATATGTATTTATTTCCCCTTCCTCATTCTTCCTGGTGATTCACTTCTCTTCACTGGAATTGGCAACTAAATAAACTACTTTAGAGAAGTAGTTATTTTAGGCACTGATTTGGGGGGAACTCTAAATAGTGATCTGGCATAAGGAATAGCTTTAGAAAGAAGACATGTAGGGTAATATTCTGGAGCACTCTCTTATCAAAGAGCAACAAGGACCAATTGCTGGTAGTAAATGAGTAATTCCTGATGTTAATCTGTAGCGCAGTGAAACATCACAATAAAAAAGGCTCATCTGAGGTAGGTTGGGAAGTGGTACATGTGCAAGATAAGGTAGTTGCTCAAGCACCTGAAGACTGTGAGGGTATTGATGACTTAAGTGATCGCAGCACTGGCTGTGGAAATTCCCAAAAACAAAAACAACTAGCTCAGTTCAGCTATCTGTCTGCTTGGAGTGAGGCATAAAAGCCAGAGGTCCTTCATGGCAGCATTTAAAGAGATTCTTCTCTTGTAAGGTCACAAGGAAGATTTTCGAGTATGTTGAAAGTCAGTCTTATATGATAGAGCTAAATAAAATGGGACTGAGTGCACAGGTGTGATAAGTTTCTACTGAAAAACAAGAACCCTGATTAAAAAAAAAGACCTGGGATGGGAACATTTGGATGGATAAAAACTTGAAATTCTAGAGTCTTCTGAGTTCTGGGCCAGCAGCAGCCACTTCTTCTCTGGGTCAGAGGGTGAAGCAAAGCAGCTTTTCTTTCCTTGGAGCACTTTCAAAGACTTAGCCTGAGGAAGAAGCCTTGAAAGATGATGCTTTTTCTCCTCAAGATCCACCCTCACCTTATCTCATAACCTCAGACCAGTGGGTAAAATAAGAGGGAAGGTGAGTTCTCCAGAATAACATAGTTTACTTGCTGAAACAAATTGGCTAACATATACTGGGTGAAGCCAAAAGAACCCATGTGGGTTGGATCTTGAAAATATTGGGTGAGAACATCAGGTCTGACAGGATGGCATGCACTCACATGGGAGCATTTTTTGTAACCCAGGTTCCCTGAAGAGGGTAAAGACTTGGAACTGGTATAATATGCTGCTCGATGGAAACTTGCAGCTTGGACACATCAATAATCTGTAATTTTAAAAAAAGTAGAAATGCCTGTGAGGTCAGAAGTCTCAGGGCATCCCCTCCTTTCTCTTAGTCCTCTTAGTTCTTTAAATAAAGTTTAAAACCATGTAGGATTTTTCATTAGAACATTTAATATGTGCATTCTAAGTAGAGCCTTGAAGAGTAATGACATTAGGTTGACCAGAAGAACTTGCCATTTTTATTTGTTTAAGCATGATTGGAGATTAGAAATTTTATTTGTTTCTATATGATATCTAGTGACTGATCTGATCTGATATGATATCTGGAAAAAAGAAATTTTTAGAAAGGGATTGTTGACTGAAAGTATTTACAGCCTAAAAATAGAGAGTTATTTCATTTGGTGGGAAAAATTTTGGGACTTCAAGCCCAGGAGGGAGCATCTCAGGTAGCCCTGAGAGACTGCACTGAGAAGGCAGGAGAGGGAGTCAGGGCGTATATAACAAAGGAGAATGGCAGCTACTGGGGTGCAGGCTTTGTTTTCCCTTTTGGGAGCCCTCATTTACATTTGGAGGCCTGAAATCATTGATGTTTGTCACATCCTTGTTTATTGACATGGTAGGAGATATTCTATTTCACAGGATGAACCTTTGTTAGATGCAGGCTAATGGGGGTTGGGGGGTAGTTGGCCAGTGATGCCCCACTCTTTGAGGAACAAAGCTGTAGCTTGGTGATGGTCTTTCACGCACTGTCCATGGGTTGCTGATCAGGGCCACTTTTACCTCGACTTCTGAAAGTGGGTTCCATGATAAAGAACAGTCAAAGCAAGAAAGTCAGAATGGCTTCCTGGTCCTGTTTCTGTTGCAGCAGAACCAGTCAGCTAAGTCCTTGGGAACCTTATTTGAAAGCCAGATGATGACAAAAAGAGCATGAGACAATGGTGTTGGTTGCTACACTCCTACCTGCAGATCCTGTGATTGTATGAACAGTAAAGCTTAGCGTTACTTGTTTTGGGGTAGAGTTGGAGACACGAAAATGAGAACTTTATTGTTATCCCACACATTATACTTTAGGATTTAATGGTATTGGGTGATCTGTTGTTTTCTCTCATTTTGTTTTTCTTTTGTATCTGTGTACCTGCAAAAGACAACCAATTTCAGATAGCAAGCTTGTAATGCCTGAACCACATAAATACTTTTATCTTGAGCTTTTTCTTCCCCATAGTTTCCCAGGTAAGTGTATGAACATGGGGCTGATGTCTAAAAAGCATCCTTTCCTCTTAGCTCATGTGGTCCCAGGAAATGTCATAGAATCTTTAGATTCATTCCCATGGCAACAGGCAACTCTATTACCAAGAACACTTTTAGCTTTTCTCTTTGAGAAAATTTGCTCTATATTTGAGATTCAGAGCTATCTTGATTAATATTATTTTCGGATGCATTGTGAGGCACTGTGCCTACAGAGATGACTTATTTGTTACATACAGTTGAGATGGGAAGGCAATCAATGCCTCTTATCTAATGAAGCAAAATACAGACTATGTTAAAGGGCTTTGCAATGCTGTGTGATTGGAAGTTTTTGTATGATTAGGCTGAGGAGAAGCAAAAGAATGGAGATAGAAAATAATAAACTATGCACTGCTAACTGAAATTACACACATATACACAATCCTAACATATGTGCTCACATACACACATGAACAACAAAACAGAGTGGGGATTGTGGTATAACAAACTGCTACTCCATGAACTGAGTGGAAAGGTTTATTTTCAGCCATCTGGACTGGAATTTGTAATAGAGATTAAAGTAGTAATCAGTGGTGATGTTACCAACCTGGGCCCTTGGGCTCTTTAATCAATAGAAATTTGTAAGAGGCCAGATGAGAAGTTCAGCCGAGGCTTTACTGGGACTCACACTGCAGCAAAAGGGAGAGATAACAAGAAACAGGTGCCCTTGCTCCCTCTTGGTGAGCCGGTTCCTTAAATGGGGTGAGGGTAGGGGTGGATTTGCGAGTTGGGTTAGAGGGGTGTCTTAGCTAGTCTGCCTGCCCCCTTGGTGGTGCTTTGTACAGGGATGACATGGAATAGTTACCCTGCTTTAGTTTCTGTCACCTCAGAAGCAATGGTTTCTGCCCTTTTTGTGTCTTATTGCTCCAACAGCGCATGCAGTTACTTTCAGTCCCTAATAATAATTTCATTGCATTCTGTTGCTGGAGGCCACATTTGTCCTGGTTTAAGCCCTCCAGCAAAGCCTCCCAGGCCCTGTTATGTCTCTGTCTTTTTCCCTGAGTATCTGGACTATTAGGGATGTTTGCAGGGGGTTGCTATTTGGGCTATGGTGGATTTTTCGAGTCTGGACCCTCATTATTTTGTCACATTTTCTATGTTGTGACATGAGGAAAGCAAATTATTGGAGACACTACTAGATAAAATCTATTAAGGTTCTATTTCATGTTTTATGAAATGGAAACAAATGTGAAAGTCTGCACAAATGAGGGCCCTGTTAAACCAAAACTAACCAACCACCACCATCAACAATAAACCCAATGCCTCTCCCAGCCTCAGAGGCTAGTTTAGGATGGGGTTCAAATTAAAAAAAAAAAAATTTCCAGGTGATATCAATGTTTGACCAAGACTGATTAGCTTAATTACTTTGGAAATTATTAACATTTTGTTAAAGAAACAATTCATTTTGTGTCATATCACTCTGACGTATAGGATAGACCTGCCTTCTGGTTTCCATCAAGCTACACCAGCTTTTTTTAAGTATTTCAAGTTATATAAATATATAATTGAATTAAATGCTAGAATCATCTTATTAATAGGGAAGATACTAGTCCCCCTTAACAGAAAAGGAGACTGAAGCTTCATGCAAATGAATAACTAACAAACTGATTCTAAAGCTGATGTTCTTTTTTTACTGTTTCATATCATCTTCATCATTAGTCAGGGAGATTATAGTCTAGGAACCTGGTATCAAAAGGTAAAGGGAGGTCATGAAATGAAAAGGCAGGTTTGGGCATGTTAAGTCTGATTGTATCTCTGTGTATTCATTTGCCAAGAATGTTGTAACAAAGTGCCACAAACTGGGTGGTTTAAAACAGAAAGTTATTCTCTGGCAGTTATAGAGCTAGAAGTTTAAAGTCTAGGCTTCTAGTCATCTCTGGCATTTCTTGGCTTGGTGCTACATCACTCTAATCTTTGCCTCTGTTTTTATGTGGCTGCATCTTTGTGCTTGTCCTGTGTCTCTATTCCAAATTTCCTTTTTTCTCTGACAAAGACACAAGTCATGGGATTTAGGATCCACTATAAATCTGGGATGATATCATTTTGAGATCTCTACCTAATTACATATGTAAAGACCCTATTTTCAAGAAGGGTCACATTCTGAGGTCCTAGGTGAGTATGAATTTTGGATGGGCCCTATTCAACCCACTACACTCTACAAGTTATGTTTGGAATTGCCAGTCATTTCTTGATGAGAAAACTAGTACTCCTGTTTCTTGTGAGAAGATTTGCACAGAACAAAAGGAATAGATGAAATTAAGTGACTGAGAGGAAGCTTTTCTGGCAGCCCTGGAAGAACACAGGCAGGTCCTGAGGAGATTTTCTAGGAAACTTCTGTAGAATTCTAAGTCAGAAAGACGAGTTATAGAAGTTTTTTGCTCTCAGAGTAATTGGCTCTTGTGTATAATAGTATAAGAACACTTGTCTTCCTGCTGGTGCAAGCTGCTTCAGTAGGAATTTATTGGTCATTTGTTTTTTGCAGCTCCCTTGAAGGAGCTGGCTATAGGAAGGAGCTAGCTATCTGAAGATGTTCTAAATGTTGACTATGAAAGGCAGGAGTACTTTGATCAATATTTTGTTTCTTTGCATTCTAATTCAGTGGAATGCCTATAGATGTTGGGATGTTTCTCCAAGCTTCCTCAACTTGTGGATACAAACGGGTGTCTCAGTGAGCAAAAGAATACTTTCTCTTTCCCTCTCAGCTGACATAGGACCTGCAGTCCTACTCTGATGAAAACCTCACCCAGTTATTTCTGAGAGTCCACAGGGAATTTTACACGTTGCTCAAAAACCTCTATCTCATACAGTCTCCCATTCTGACCCCTCTCCAAGAATTTGTTCTTTGGGAGCACCATGTGACACGGTTATTGGAACAAACAACAGCACTGTCACATTAGAACATACAGCAGGGGTTGTATCCATGTTGTGAGTTTCCATCTGAAAACCAAAACTTAGTTTGAGTGATATAAGCTATAGTATAAGCTCAGATTTCCTCATCCAAAAGTGTTTTGGCTAGGTGCTAGGTGCATGTATGAATTTCTACACCTCAGTAATTGATTCAATATTTGATACTTTTACCTTTCAAATATTCAACAAAGACTTATTTGCCTTCCTTAAATTTAAAATGCAAAGAATAAGCTTGATCTTTTCATGTTGATAGTATCTGAAGCCAGTTTGAGTTTTGTATCAGCAGGAACATCATGCTGTTAATTCATGTCCCTATATTTCTTGGCTTTCCTCCTGAAGTTCAGTTAATAATATTTTCCTTTATTCTCCTCAAGGGATTTCTAGAACTGTGATGTGACTATATAATTTATTGTTATGAAGCATTTTACTTACCAGTTCAGTTGCTCAGTCGTGTCCGACTCTTTGTGACCCCATGAATTGCAGCATGCCAGGCCTCCTTGTCCATCACCAACTCTCGGAGTTCATTCAAACTCATGTCCTTCAAGTCGGTGATGCCTTCCAGCCATCTCATTCTCTGTCATCTTCTTCTCCGCCTGCCCCCAATCCCTCCCAGCATCAGAGTCTTTTCCAATGAGTCAACTCTTCGCATGAGGTGGCCAAAGTATTGGAGTTTCAGCCTTAGCATCAGTCCTTCCAATGAACACCCAGTACTGATCTCTTTTAGGATGGACTGTTATATCTCCTTGCAGTCCAAGGGACTCTCAAGAGTCTTCTCCAACACCACAGTTCAAAAGCATCAATTCTTTGGCACTCAGCTTTCTTCACAGTCCAACTCTCATATCCATACGTGACTACTGGAAAAACCATAGCCTTGACTAGACGGACCTTTGTTGGCAAAGTAATGTCTCTGCTTTTCAATATGCTATCTAGGTTGGTCATAACTTTCCTTCCAAGGAGTGTCTTTTAATTTCATGGCTGCAATCACCATCTGCAGAGATTTTGGAGCCCCAAAAATAAAGTCTGACACTGTTTCCCCATCTATTTCCCATGAAGTGATGGGACCAGATGCCATTCATTTTCTGAATGTTGAGCTTTAAGCCAACTTTTTCACTCTCCACTTTCACTTTCATCAAGAGGCTTTTTAGTTCCTCTTCACTTTCTGCCATAAGGGTGGTGTTATCTGCATATCTGAGGTTATTGATATTTCTCCCGGCAATCTTGATTCCACCTGTGCTTCTTTCAGCCAAGCTTTTCTCATGATGTGCTCTGCATAGACGTTAAATAAGCAGGGTGACAATATACAGCCTTGATGTATGTGGAACCAGTCTGTTGTTCCATGTCCAGTTCTGACTGGTGCTTCCTGGCCTGCATATAGGTTTCTCAAGAGGCAGGTCAGGTGGTCTGGTATTCCCATCTCTTTCAGAATTTTCCACAGTTTATTGTGATCCACACAGTCAAAGGCTTTGGCATAGTCAATAAAGCAGAAATAGGTATTTTTCTGGAACTCTCTTGCTTTTTCCATGATCATGCAGCTGTTGGCAATTTGATCTCTGGTTCCTCTGCCTTTTCTAAGACCAGCTTGAACATCTGGAAGTTCACAGTTCACGTATTGCTGAAGCCTGGCTTGGAGAATTTTGAGCATTACTTTACTAGCGTGTGAGATGAGTGCAATTGTGCAGTAGTTTGAGCCTTCTTTGGCATTGCCTTTCTTTGGGATTGCAATGAAAACTGACCTTTTCCAGTCCTGTGGCCACTGCTGAGTTTTCCAAATTTGCTGGCATATTGAGTTTATTTATATTTGATCCTTACTATGTTTCTCTGGAATGGAGAGAAGCAGGGGTGTGGGTGTTACTTCCTTTTACACTTGAAGACCCTGAGGCTCAGAAAGGCAACTGGGTGTCCAAGATCATGCAATTTGCATGTGGCAAAGTCAAGCTTTGTAGCCAGGTCTCCTGGCTTTGTATCTGGCAGTCTCCCCTAGATGGCCTTGTGTGGTGAAAACAAGTGCCCCTTTCCCTTTGTACTCAATATCTGGGCATTCTTTCCATGGAGATGGTGAGATCTGCTTGGTCTCGATAAGACTGCCATACAAATGAGAGCATACAGCAGTCTTAGATATCTGGAAGATGAGCCTCAAGCTGCCAGGGCCCTGAGGCCGCTCTCTAGACTGTGGGAGAGACAAATGGAGGAGAGGAGATATAAGAGACCCATTCTTGGCTGTTTTACCACTTATTCCACTGCCAGCACTACTGACACTTGTCCCCTGATTTAATTTTCATGGAAATTATAGAAGTTTTGTCATCATTAAAAGTGACACATTTTATTTTCATAGACCAGCATTTCAAAGGTTCAGTGAATTCTGATTCATTATTTTTCCACAGTCTGCAAACAGTATCACCCAACAACAAAACAGTATTACTTGATTAATAAAAGCTTGCTCCTGACAGTTCATTTTTGAGAAATACCAACTCACAGTCACTTGTTTCTATTCTTGATGTCCTAGCCTACTAACTTTTTGTATTGGTATTTGGCAGAATCTTACTACTGCAGCAACTGTTCCCTGAAATTCTCCCGTTGTTAATCCCAGAGCTGGCATCCCACGCTCCTCCTGCTACTTCTGCCGACACTCATTTTAAGCTCAGAGCACCAGAAATAGGATCCTGCTGGCTGCATCATTATTGCTTTCCTTTCCCATTTCTTATAGCATCGCACCTATCTGCCTTCTTGCAATGAGTCAAGCATACCCATAGTTAATGTACAGTTTCTCTCTCTGTATATAACATAAAGTTTCTTCCTGATATGGCAGGTATGTGGTTTTGCTTTTTAATTCTTAGCTAGCTCTTAAATTTGCCACCCAGCATCATCTCACAGTGTGACAAATCTTGGGAAATTTGGGCAACACGTGAAAGACACAAAAGATAAACTAATGAAGCGGATCAGTTTGTTAATTAGGGGACTCAATTTCTTTTCCCATGCCTTGTGTTTACTGCCTACCACACTGGTGAAAGAGACCATATTTATATCTTGTATAAAGATCTTCTTCATAATAGTTTTATTTTTTTTAAAGAAGTGAGCATATGTCACAATTTTGTCACCCTAACTCTACAAGGCATCCAGCCATTAGCTCCCTCAGGCTCAGCCTCAGCTGCAGAGAAAGGCTCAGCCAATGTCACACACTTTCCTGGTCAGCCTGCATCGCATGACTGAATGAGGCAGTCCTGAATGAGGATGTAAATTCCCAAGCATCTGGACCTTACTCAGGACATCCCTGTTGGGTGTGGGAGGTACTCCAGAGCTTCCCTCCAAGCTGGCCCAGGTTTTGCCAGACTTGTCTGTTTGATTATCCCTCTGCCCAATCCTGCTTGTTTCCCTTGGCTTTCACAGGTATTGATCCCTGATAAATGTCTTGCATTCGAGCATAGTCTCCATATATGCCTCCAGAAACCCCAACCTGTGACAGACACTGTTTGTTTTAAATTAATCGACACACCTCTGGCTTCTCAGAGCCTCAAAAATAGAGATGCTGAGGCTTCTCTCCGGATGTCTGAGGGACTCCACCTGAGCCAGGTGAGGCAGTCAAGGCCTGATGGGGCAGGTTGAAGCCCAACGTGGAGGTAAGGGCTGCAGGATGGTTCGTGGGGAGGCTTGTGGCCCTGGCTCTGATGACTGCAGAAATGTTCTGTTAAGAGGCAGCTCCTGTCTTCCTAACCAGCCCCATGCCCAGGATCAGACCCTTGGGGATTAAAGGACCACAGGGTGTTATTACAGCCTGGTGTTGGAGCATGGGACTTTTCTTGAGAAAAGAAGATAGAGCATTGTGGTTAAATGTATGGACACTGAACTCAAGCAGTTCTGTGTTTTCAATAGCTTTATTGAGACATATTTACATACAATAAGTTGCCACTTAAACTGTTTAACTAGATGCACAATAGTGAAACTGTCACCACAATTTCAATATCCATCATCCCTAAAGTTTCTGCTTGTCCATTTGTGATTCCTTCCTCTTACCCTTCCTGGCCCCATCCCCTGTTTCCAGGCAACAACTGTTTTCTACTTTGTTGTGATAGTTTTCTATTTTCTATAGCTTTATACAGTTGGAATTATTCAATATGTATTCTTTTTTTCCCTCTGGCTTCTTTCACTCAGCATAATTAGTTTGAGTCATTTATGTCATCGTGTTTGTATGTCAATTATTCATTTCTTTGCATTGTTGAGTAAAATCTCATTGTATGGATTTACCAGTTTATCTAGTCACATCAAAGGATATTAAAGTTGTTTCCAGTTTTTGTGTGTATGTGTTTGTTTTTTGGCCAGGGTAAATATAGTTGCATAGACATTTGTGAGCAAGTTTTTGTGTGAGCCTTGGTACTCATTTTTTTTCTGGGGAGAGTTCAGCAAAAATTTTTTGTAAAAGGACAACTAAAAAATGTTTCAGGTTTTGCTGGCCATGTAACCTGATATAGCTCCTCAATTCTATCACTAAAGTATGAAAAAGCCATGCTTATTACATAAATAAGGATGGCTGTATTCCAACAAAACTCCGTTTATGAAAAAGTGTGACACTTGATCTTAGATAAATATTAAAAGTGGGATTGATGGGTCACATGGAAAGTGCATGTTTATAAGAAATTGCCAAAGCTGTTTTCAAGAGCGGTTCCACTAGCTTGTAATATCACTAGGAACATATGAAAAACTAGGAACATATGAAAAATCAGTTGCTCTTACTCCTTTTGACCCTTCAGAGAGAAATTTCTTATATTAAAAAAATTTTAGTCACTCTTACGTTCACTGGTTTTTCATTGTAGGTTTTAATTTACATTTTCTATTGGCTAATGTTTTATATGTTATTTACTATCAGTTTATCTTCTTTGGTCAAATGTTCAAAGTTTTGGTGAGTTGTTAAGAAATGGACTATTTTCTATTTGAAGTTTGAGAGTTCTTCACTCTGAATACAAGTCCTTTTTCAGAGATATGATTTACAAATACTTTCTTGCACTCACTAGCTTGACTTTTACTTTCCTACCATTTCTTTGTTGTGCTAAAATTCTAAATTTTCATGAAGTATAATCGATTTTTCTATGACAGACTATGCTTTTGTAGTGTCCAAGAATGTTTTTCCTCAAAGTTCATGAAGATTTAATATTTTTTTATAGATTTACATTTTGTACTTAGATTTATGATCAACTGAGTTAATTTTTGTATACATTGTGAGGTATGGGCCAAGGATCCAGCACCATTTGTTGAAAAGACTTTCCTTTCTCCATTGAATTGCCTTTGCATCTTGGCCAATTTCCATGTCTCTACTTAACATGTTTAACCTTTTCTCTAATTAACTGAATGTATGGACTATAGTTATAATAACAGTTACAATGATAAAACAATATAATAATAACTGTTTTACTATCCTTGTCTGCTATTTATCATCCATATAATTTCTGGGTCAAATTTGGTTGATTGGTTTTTCTTATTCTTATGGGTTGTAATTTTTTTTCCCTTGCTTCCTTGCCTGGCTGGCAACTTCTGGTGGGATGCCAGCCATTTTACCTTATACCTTTGTGGATTCTGAATATTTTGTATCCTTTTAAATATTCTGCAATATTTATTCTACAATATTGTGCAGTGCAGGTAAGTTATTTAAAGTTGTTTGACCTTTTTGTGCCTTGCCTTTAAGGTTCATTAGAGTATTTCATTTCAGTTCAGAAGCTCAGTCCTGTCTTTGCGACCCCATGGACTGCAGCACACCAGGCTTCCCTGTACATCACCAACTCATGAAGCTTGCTCAAACTCATGTCCATTGAGTCGGTGATGCCATCCAACCATCTCATCCTCTATTGCCCCCTTCTCCTCCTGCCTTCAATCTTTCCCAGCATCAGGGTCTTTTCAAATGACTCAGCTCTTCACATCAGGTGGCCAAAGTATTGGAGTTTCAGCTTCAGCATCAGTCCTCCCAATGAATATTCAGGACTGATCTCCTTTAGGATGGACTGGTTTGATCTCATTGCAGTCCAAAGGACTATCAAGAGTCTTCTCCAACACCACAGTTTAAAAGCATCCATTTTTTGGTGCTCAGCTTTCTTGATAGTCCAACTCTCACGTCCATACATGACTACTGGAAAAACCATAGCTTTGACTAGATGGACCTTTGTTGGCAAAGTAATGTCTCTGCTTTTTAATATGCTGTCTAGGTTTGTATAGCTTTTTTTCCAAGGAGCAAGCATCTTTTAATTTCATGGCCGCAATCACCATCTGTAGTGATTTTGGAGCCCAAAAATATAAAGTCTGTCACTGTTTCCACTGTTTCCCCATCTATTTGCCATGAAGTGATGGGACCCGATGCCATGATCTTAATTTTTGAATGTTGAGTTTTAAGCCAACTTTTTCACTCTCCTATTTCAATTTAATCAAGAGGCTCTTTAGTTCTTCTTCACTTTCTGCCATAAGGTTGGTGTTATCTGAGGTTATTGATATTTCTCCCAGCAATCTTGATTTCAGCTTGTGCTTTATCTGGTCTGGCATTTTGCATGGTATACTCTGCATATAAGTTAAATAAGCAGGGTGACAATATATAACCTTGAAGTACTCCTTTTCCTATTTGGAACCAGTCTGTTGTTCCATGTCAAGTTTTAACTGTTGCTTCTTGACCTGCATTAAGAGGCAGGTCAGGCGGTCTGGTATTCTCATCTCTTTCAGAATTTTCCAGAGTTTGTTGTGATGACACAGTCAAAGGTTTTGGTGTAGCCAATAAAGCAGAAGTAGATGTTTTTCTGGGACTCTCTTGCTTTTTTGATGATCCAACGGATGTTGGCAATTTGATCTCTGGTTCCTCTGCCTTTATTAAACCCAGCTTGAACATCTGGAAGTTCATGATTCACATACTGTTGAAGCCTAGCTTAGAGATTTTTGAGCATTACTTTGCTAGGGTGAGAGATGAGTGCAATTGTGTGGTAGTTTGAGCATTCTTTGGCATTGTCTTTCTTTGGGATTGGAATGAAAACCGATCATTTCCAGTCCTGTGGCCACTCCTGAGTTTTCTAAATTTGCTGACATATTAAGTGCTGCACCTTAGCAGCATCATTTCTTTTAGGATTTGAAATAGCTCAACTGGGATTCCATTACCTCCACTAGCTTTGTTCGTAGTGATGCTTCCTAAGGCCCTTTGACTTCACATTCCAGGATGTCTGGCTCTAGGTGAGTAATCATATCATAGTGGTTGTCTGGGTCATGAAGATCTTTTTTATATAGTTCTGTGTATTCTTGCCACTTCTTCTTAATATCTTCTGCTTCTGTTAGGTCCATACCATTTCTGTCCTTTATTGAGCCCATCTTTGCATGAAATGTTCCCTTGGTATATCTAATTTTCTTGAAGCGATCTCTAGTCTTTCCCATTCTGTTGTTTTCCTCTATTTCTTTGCATTGATTGCTGAGGAAGGCTTTCTTATCTCTCCTGCTATTATTTGGAACTCTGCATTCAGATGGATATATCTTTCCTTTTCTCCTTTGCCTTCCACTCCTCTTCTTTTCTCAGCTATTTCTCAGACAACCATTTTGCCTTTTTGCATTTCTTTTTCTTGGGGATGGTCTTGATCCCTGTTTCCTGTACAATGTCACAAACCTCTATCCATAGTCCATCAGGCACTCTATCAGATCTAGTCCCTTAAATCTATTTCTCATTTCCACTGTATAATTGTAGGGTTTTGATTTAGTTCATACCTGGATGGTCTAGTAGTTTCCCTACTTTCTTCAGTTTAAGTCTGAATTTGGCAATAAGGAGTTCATGATCTGAGCTACAGTTAACTCCTGGTCTTGTTTTTTGCTGACTGTATAGAGTTTCTCCATCTTTGGCTGCAAAGAATATAATCAATCTGATTCTGGTATTGACCATTTGGTGATGTCCATGTATAGAGTCTTCTCTTGTGTTGTTGGAAGAGGGTGTTTGCTATGACCAGTGCATTCTCTTGGCAAAACTCTGTTAGCCTTTGACCTGTTTCATTTTGTACTCCAAGGCCAAATTTTCCTGTTACTCCAGTTATCTCTTGACTTCCTACTTTTGCATTCCAGTGCCCTATAATGAAAAGTACATCTTTTTGAGGTGTTCTAGAAATCTCATAGGT
The DNA here is from genome assembly GCF_019923935.1 of Bubalus bubalis. Lineage (NCBI taxonomy): Eukaryota > Metazoa > Chordata > Mammalia > Artiodactyla > Bovidae > Bubalus > Bubalus bubalis. The sequence continues at coordinate 138,855,678 of NC_059158.1, forward strand.
CTTCATAGAACCATTCAACTTCAACTTCTTCAGCATTACTGGTTGGAGCATAGACTTGGATTACCATGATATTGAACGGTTTGCCTTGGAAACAAACAGAGATCATTCTGTCGTTTTTGAGATTGCATCCAAGTAACTGTATTTTGGACTCTTTTGTTGACTATGATGACTTTTTTTTTTTTCTCAGTGTAGCTATCACCTTTCCAGTTCTCTGTTTTATGAACTCAAGGTACCTTTTTGTGTCTTAGATTCCCAACTTTATATCCTCAACTCAGGGGGACTACTGAGCTTTGCTTGGGTTCCTCATCCCTGCAGCATGGCCTAGAAACTTTCTCTAGGCAGTAAACTCAGGTATGCATAGGGTTTATCTCATTTATTTCCCATCTTCCAGAGGTCACTGTTCTTTTTGTCTAATACACAATGTCATGGGAGATTTTGTTTCATATATTTTGTTTGTTCTTGTTGTCATTGTGTGTTCGAGGATAAATATGGTCTCTGCTATTTCATATTGGTCTAAGATACAAGTTGAAGATCTGGACTCCATTCCTCCCCTATTTCCTTATCTTTTTCAACTTACAAGTCTTGAATCCTTCCATATCCCTAGATGTGGAATGAAAGGACTTTGTGGAAACGCCTTTGGTCTATAACCTCCTGGGAATGTGTGTTTGGCTGAGTTTACCAGGTGCCAACCCTCCTGCTTTTGATACCTGTCTAGTTAGGCCCGACACTCTGGGCTCTAACATGGAGCTTTAGATCTGTGGAATGGCTACCAGGTAATATTCCCATCCAAGAGGGCTAACATAAGCCTGTTTCTGTTGCTGACATCCCTGTACATGAGCTATTTCTATCATCAAGCAAATTTTATCTTTTATTGAAATATAAGGCTCTATTTTTAATTTTTGCATAAATATTTAATAATAATTCCTAATCAGAGTAGTCCAAGGATGACTTTACTGTAGTATGTCTATAAATTTGCAAGAATAAATTTTTCAAAAATTGGCCTATGGTATAAAGAGAATTAGAAGTAGAAAATATGGTGGTGCTGCCTTTGGTCTAAGGGACCCCAAACCCTGCCCTTTATAGGAACGTAAGTGACCACACTTCCTTCTCTTGGTACCAACCTGAAGGTCTCCTATAATAAACACTGGCTGTTCTGTGGCTCTGGGGCCCAGGATGACAACTGTTCTCCTGGATGTCTTTAACCATTGCTTCAGGAGAGCACATGCTGCCCATGAGCTAAACAGTGATATTTTAACCAGTGCCAAATTTACTAAAGAACTCGAACAAAATAAAAGTAGAGTAATAGAAATAGAAGAAACCAACACAGCAGTGTATTATTGTGCTAGGGTCATCATAGCAGAGTACCACAGGCTAAGTGACTTGAACCATGGCAATATATTTTCTCACAGTTCTGGAGGCTGGAAGTCCAAGATCAAGGTGCTGGCAGGCCTTTCCCCTGAGGCCCCTCTCCTTGATTTGCAAGTGGCTGTCTCTGTCTGTGCTTTCACATGTTCTTCCTCTGTGTGAGGGAATCCCTGGAGTCTTTCCCTGTGTCCTAAACTCTTCTTATAAGGACCCTAGCCAGATTAGATTGGTATACACCCCACTATTTTACCTTAATCACCCCTTTAAAGGACCTGACTCCAAATATATTCATATTCTGAGGTACTAGAGCTTAGGGCTTCAACATATGAATTTTGGAGAAGCAATTCAGTCCCTTACAAGCAGAATATTGCTCACTGTCATTCTGTATGGTGAGTACATGTGTTGCAGAGAAGAAGCCGATTCTGACTCCATGTTGGAACTGCTTGTTTGACTTGTTTTTTGTTGTTGTTGTTTTTGTTATTATAATCATACAGAAAGGCCTACCTCAGAGAATCCTGCCACTCTGCCAGACTCAGAGTACCTTTGCTCAGAACCCTGTCCACCTATAGATAGTAGGAAGGAAGAAATGAACACATCCCTTGCCTGAGGCTTTCTAGGAGATGTTTACAAGATAAATGGCCTTTTTACTTTGCTTCTTCACCTCCCCCCATCTCTGATCTATAAAAGAACGTGGTATCCAGACCCCGGTGAGACAGTTATTTTGAGGTACTAGCCTGCTATCTTCTCAGTCAGCCAACTCCCCGATTCAAGTCTCTTTCTTCCCTCAATCCCTTGTCTCTCACATTCATTGACCTGTTCGGACTTGGTTTGGGATTTCATTATATATTTCTCTCCACTTTTGTGTTATATTGAGAATTTTCTAAAAAAAATGTTTAAAAAATTACTACTGAAGGTAAAGATACTTGAGCTAACCTGGGGAAAAAATTCTGCCCAACAAATATTTCTTTGTATAGTACTCCTTGAAGACATTGTTTTCTATTTATTGTCCTCTTGTGAAATGGACACACGTGTGTACGTACACACACACACCCCCTTTGTAACTTTAGGCACTGTAAATTCTTAGGACACAAACGGTCCTGTCAAGAACTGTATCTCAGCCACTGCAAAATAACTTTGACAGTAATAAATAGCAGTGGGAATTGACAGGCTTTTGAAAAAGGATAGTGCATATTTTTTTCATACATTTCCTGAGTCTCCAGGAGGCAGGCAGTAGGAGTGATACCATCCCAAGGTGGGAGTGAGGAGAGGACCTTTGGGCCCCTGACTCACCAGATCACACAGGGTGGAGTTTGTAGTACCAGGTCAAGTCTGATTCCAGCCTCAGCGACTTCCCTGTGGATATGTTTCCTTTGTGATGGAACAAGGAGCTATAGCTCCCACAGTATTTTGTTCTCTCTGTGTTGCAAGAAACTGATTGAATAATGATACCTCTGGAAATGACCCTTTTTCAATTGCTGCCAGTTTTTCTCAAATGTTACTGCTTCAAACTGGCACTTTAATCCATCAGTACCCAAACCTACTTTCATGTTTAGCTGATCATGTTTAATTTCTGAAGTGCTGAGCTTTAAGATGTTTTTATCTTTTTGGAAAGATTGAATTTATGAAATGGACACAGAGGACAGTTTTATGCTATGTTGTATATTTTGCTTTTTAATGCAATAGGCACTTTTAAGTATCACTTTTCTTAGGAATATTGCTTTCTCAGGTCTATTAATTATTCTGATATGAATTGAATTACTGTTCATTTCAAGGGAAGGCTGGGCTATAAATAAGGAAAATCTCTTTCATGAACTTTTTACCTTCACATCTTTCCTCTGATATATCCTTTCATCATTTTACTTCAAGAAACAATTTTATATGTATTGCAAGAATTCAGAGTTTCCCCCCCATGAACTAAAATACCAATTCTTCTATTTCAAACAACCAACCATGTGCTATGGAGTGAACTATTAGAAAAAGGAAGATAAAAACTGTTGCCCTCCTTTCTGTGGACTTACTCTCTCCTCTCACTTCCCGTCTCAGGAAGGAGACACCAACCTTGGTCCCTGGAGGCTAAGCTCTGTCCCTTTCTCCTGTTCCCTATCCCCACCCTGCCCTCAGTCTGCTGGGTGGAGTAAACAGCTGAAAGGTTTTTAGGTCATCAAGATGATTAGCCTGGCTTTCCCAGAGGTGAATGGACTTTTGGGTTAGATAAGGTAGAAATGGACAGACCTGGGATAGAAGGAGAAGGCAATGGCACCCCACTCCAGTACTCTTGCCTGGAGAATCCCATGGATGGAGGAGCCTGGTAGGCTGCAGTCCATGGGGTCGCTAAGAGTCGGACACGACTGAGCGACTTCACTTTCACTTTTCACTTTCATCCATTGGAGAAGGAAATGGCAACCCACTCCAGTGTTCTTTCCTGGAGAATCCCAGGGACGGGGGAGCCTGGTGGGCTGCCGTCTATGGGGTCGCACAGAGTCGGACACGACTGAAGCGATGCAGCAGCAGCAAGGGATAGAAAGTTGCCATCAGAAAATGGGGGAATACTGGGCCTAGGGGGTTCCATGAATGGCAGCCCCACATCCAACTTGAGTGACAGCCAGGCATGGGCTATGGCACTGGATGCTGAATGCTGAGGCCATCGGAGCAGTAATGAGGGACTGACTCTATGACCATGGGAAATGGCTCCTATATGAGGGAGAGCAGAGCTTGAGGGACAACGACAGGCCAGACACAACACAGTAGTGCTGGGACCAGAGAGAATGACACCAATAAGGACAACCCACCTGGATGGCTGGGTCCCTGTCTGTTTACATCATGTTCATTCCATCATTTATTGTCTTCTTCTGTCTCTTGATAAACTTCTCCTGAAGTATTTATTGAATGTATAAGAAGTGATTCAATGAGGTTTTTTGGGAGCCATTAAAGCTCCCAGATCTTTAGATGATACTAGGGAGAACCCTCAGGCATGTTTAGTTCCAATGTATTGCCACCGTGAGGTTTCTGTGTGTGTCTTAAGCCTTAGCAACACCATCTCTCCTGTTACATCAGTACAGACCCTTGGAGTGGCCCTGGCCCTCTCTCCACTATGCCACCTCAACACATTTCTTCAGAAGACACACGTGTAAAAGACATTTGTTCACGGCTTCTAGATCTTTGTATCATCTGGAATGCTTTTGGCTGTGTTCTGGTTTTACATTGCTGCTTAACAAAAACCCAGAAAACTGTTCTAAGACGACTTGTCATTAGCTCTTATGGTTTTATTAGTTGACAGAGCTCACCTGGGTGGCTCTTAGGATATTTCATATGGTTGTCGGAGATGACTATAATTTACATGTAGTTCAAAGTCCTTTCCACTTCTGTTATCTCACACAGCAATAAGTTAACTATAACATGAGGTATAATTAGACAAGTAGGCAAATCTAGAAGGTGGCTAGTTTAAGAAAGACATTTACAGGAGGGGCTGTTAGAGCAGTCTTAAAGGAAGAATATGATTTCCATGAATGTAAAAGGTGGGAGGTAGGACTCTCTACACTGGAGGAACAGCATGGACAGAGATTTTAGAACATTCAAGTACCCAGTAAGGGGAAAATGGTCTAGGAGCTAGAGTAAGGGATGAGGAAGATAGACTGGATGAAGGAGATAGTTTATGAAGCTGAAGTGAAATTTTGAGACTTACTAAGTGGAGAGAGAAATAAATTGGAGAAATTTCTTCACAATTAGAAAGTCCTGGCTAAATCTGATATGTTCAGAGATACAGATCTGACTGCAAACCATGTCTTCATACACATGACTTTTATCACATTAATAAGTTGGCAAATTTACTTCTTATTCAAAATGGTAGCACCTATACTCTGACTAGAAAAGGTTCCTTTGTGTCAGTTCATCAGGAACAGGTCTCTATAACAATGCCACACATTACTAGTGATGTGGGGTAGATACTAAGCCCAGCACAGGAGGTAAAAATTATGAAGCATGAAACAACCTTTGCAAATCCCTTAGGAAGTTGTCACGGTGGAGATCAACATACTGTTTCTAACAGGTCCCATGGAGCTTTGCAACAGATTTCTGTTTCTATAATTGAGTATCAGATAAAGAACTTGGGTTTATATGCCTTGCATACAAAACTTAAATATTTGAATGTGGGTACCAAGTGGCTAAGGGAACAAGGGACTCATATCTCCCACTTGGAGACACTTACTTCAAGGAAACCTATGTGGTTATTTCTTACTTATTCATTCATATGCTCTACCTCTCCCCTAACCTCCTCCCCCCTCCCCTCCCCCTGTCCATCTCTCACCTCTTCTAGCCACTTCTCAGTTCAGTTCAGTCGCTCAGTTATGTACAACACTTTGCAACCCCATGGACCGCAGCATGCCAGGCCTCCCTGTCCATCACCAACTCCTGGAGTTTACTCAAACTCCTCTCCATTGAATCAGAGATGCTATGCAACCATCTCATCCTCTGCCATCCCCTTCTCCTCCTGCCCTCAATCTTTCCCACCATCAGGGTCTTTTCAAATGAGTCAGTTCTTCTCATCAGGTGACCAAAGTATTGGAATTTCAGCTTCTACCTCAGTCCTTCCAATGAACACTCAGGACTGATCTCCTTTAGGATGAACTGATTGGATCTCCTTGCAGTCCAAGGGACTCTCAAGATCTTCTCCAACACCACAGTTCAAAAGCATCAATTCTTCAGTGCTCAGCTTTCTTTGTAGTCCAACTCTCACATCCATACATGACCACTGGAAAAACCATAGCCTTGACAAGATGGACCTTTGTTGGCAAAGTAATGTCTCTGCTCTTTAATATGCTATCTAGGCTGGTCATAACTTTCCTTCCAAGGAGTAAGTGTCCTTTAATTTCATGGCTGCAATCACCATCTGCAGTGATTTTGGAGCCCAAAAATATAAAGTCTGACACTGTTTCCACTGTTTCCCCATCTATTTCCTATGAAGTGATGGGACCGGATGCCATGATCTTAATTTTCTGAATGTTGAGCTTTAAGCCAACTTTTTCACTCTCCTCTTTCACTTTCATCAAGAGGCTCTTTAGTTCCTCTTCAATTTCTGCCATAATGGTGGTGTCATCTGCATATCTGAGGTTATTGATATTTCTCCCAGCAATCTTGATTCCAGCTTGTACTTCATCCAACATATAGTTAAATAATCAGGGTGACAATATACAGCCTTGACGTACTCCTTTTCCTATTTGGAACCAGTCTGTTGTTCCATGTCCAGTTCTAACTGTTGCTTCCTGACCTGAATATAGGTTTCTCAAGAGGCAGATCAGGTGGTCTGGTATTCCCATCTCTTTCAGAATTTTCCACAGTTTATTGTGAGCCACACAGTCAAAGGCTTGGCATAGTCAATAAAGCAGAAATAGATGTTTTTCTGGAACTCTCTTGCTTTTTCCATGATCCAGAGGATGTTGGCAATTTGATCTCTGGTTCCTCTGCCTTTTCTAAAACCAGCTTGAACATCTGGAAGTTCACGGTTCAAGTGTTGCTGAAGCCTGGCTTAAAGAATTTTGAGCATTACTTATTAGGCTGTGAGATGAGTGCAATTGTGCGGTAGTTTGAGCATTTGTTGGCATTGCCTTTCTTTGGGATTGGAATGAAAACTGACCTTTTCCAGTCCTGCTGCTACAGCTGAGTTTTCCAAATTTGCTGGCATATTGAGTGCAGCACTTTCACAGCATCATCTTTCAGTATTTGAAATAGCTCAACTAGAATTCCATCACCTCCACTAGCTTTGTTTGTAGTGATGCTTCCTAAGGCCCACTTGACTTCACATTCCAGGATGTCTGGCTGTAGATGAGTGATCCTACTTTCGTGATTATCTGGGTCATGAAGATCTTTTTTGTACAGTTTTTCTGTGTATTCTTGCCACCTCTTCTTAATATTTTCTACTTTTGTTAGGTCCATGCCATTTCTGTCCTTTATTGAGCCCATATTTGTATGAAATGTCCCCTTGGTATCTCTAATTTTCTTGAAGAGATTTCTGCTGCTGCTGCCATTGCCTTCTCTGGAAGAAATCTTTAGTCTTTCCCATTCTATTGTTTTCCTCTATTTCTTTGCATTGATCACTGAGGTAGGCTTTCTTATCTCTCCTTGCTTTTATTTGGAACTCTGCATTCAAATGGGTATATCTTTCCTTTTCTCCTTTGCTTTCTGCTTCCTTTCTTTTCACAGCTATTTGTAAGGCTTCCTCTGATGGCCATTTTGCTTTTTTGCATTTCTTTTTCTTGGGGATGGTCTTGATCCCTGTCTCCTGTACAATGTCACGAACCTCCATCCATAGTTCATCAGGCACTCTGTCTATCAGATCTAGTCCCTTAAATCCATTTCTCACTTCCACTGTATAGTCATAGGGATTTCATTTAGGTCATACCTGAATGGTCTCGTGGTTTTCTCCACTTTCTTCAATTTCAGTCTGAATTTGGCAATAAGGAGTTCATGACCTGAGGCGAGGTGGGGGGTAGAGGTTGCCGGTGAGGCTTAAAGCGGGCCCCTCTGGTGACTGTCCTCGCCGCGCCTCCCCCCTGCTCCACCTTGGCTCAACCGATCGATGTGGTGTGGTCGTGCTCTCCCGGGCCAGGCCTAACAGTCTTGTTTTTGCTGACTGTATAGAGCTTCTCCATCTTTGGCTACAAAGTATATAATCAATCTGATTTCAGTGTTGACCATCTGGTGATGTCCATGTGTAGAGTCTTCTTTTGTGTTGTTGCAAGAGGGTGTTTACTATGAACAGTGCGTTCTTTTGGCAGAACTCTATTAGCCTTTGCCCTGCTTCATTCTGTACTCCAAAGCCAAATTTGCCTGTTACTCCAGGTGTTTCTTGATTTCCTACTTTTGCATTCCAGTCCCCTATAATGAAAAGGACATCTTTTTCTGGGTATTAGTTCTAGAAGTTCTTGTAGGTCTTCATAGAACCGTTCAACTTCAGCTTTTTCAGTGTTATTGGTTGGGACATCGACTTGGATTACTGTGATATTGAATGGTTTACCTTGGAAACGAACAGAGATCATTCTGTCGTTTTTGAGATTGCATCTAAGTACTGCATTTCGGACTCTTTTGTTGACTATGATGGCTACTCCATTTCTTCTAAGGGATTCCTGCCCACAGTAGTAGATATAATGGTCATCTGAGTTAAATTCACCCATTCCAGTCCATTTTAGTTCTCTGATTCCTAGAATGTCGACGTTCAGTATTGTCATCTCGTTTGACCACTTCCAATTTGCCTTGATTCATGGGCCTTACATTCCAGGTTCCTATGCAATATTTCTCTTTACAGCATCAAACCCTGCTTCCATCACCAGTCCCATTCACAACTGGGTGTTGTTTTTGCTTTGGCTCCATCCCTTCATTCTTTCTGGAGTTATTTTTCCACTGGTCTCCAGTAGCATATTGGGCACATACCGACCTGGGAAGTTCATCTTTCAGTGTCCTATCATTTTGCCTTTTCATACTGCTTATGGGGTTCTCAAGGCAAGAATACTGAAGTGGTTTGCCATTCCCTTCTCCAGTGGAGCACATTCTGTCAGACCTCTCCACCGTGACCCATCCATCTTGGGTGGCCCCACAGGGCATGGCTTAGTTTCATTGAGTTAGACAAGGCTGTGGTCCATGTGATCAGATTGGCTAGTTGTCTGTGATTGTAGTTTCAGTCTGTCTGCCCTCTGATCCCCTCTCTCAGCACCTACCGTTTTACTGGGGTTTCTCTTACCTTGGATGTGGGGGTCTCTCTTCACGGCTGCTCCAGCAAAGCACAGCTGCTGCTTCTTACATCTGATGCGGGGTAGCGCCTCTCGGCCACCGCCCGTGCCCTTGGGCCCAGGGTAGATCCTCTCGGCCACTGGTCATCTGAATTAAATTCACCCATTGCAGTCCATTTTAGTTCACTAATTCCTAAAATGTCAATATTCACTCTTGCCGTTTCCTGTTTGACCACTTCTAATTTACCTTGTTGATTCATGGACCTAACATTCCAGGTGCCTATGCAATATTGCTCTTTACAGCATTGGACCTTGCTTCCATCACCAGTCACATCCACAACTGGGTGTTGTTTTTGCTTTGGTTCCATCTCTTCATTCTTTCTGGAGTTATTTTCCTTCTTACCTGGTAGCATATTGGGCACCTAATGACCTGGGGAGTTCATCTTTCAGTGTCCTATCTTTTTGCCTTTTCATACTGCTCATGGGGTTCTCAAGGCAAGAATACTGAAGTAGTTTGCCATTCCCTTCTCCAGTGGACCACATTTTATCAGAACTCTCCACCGTGACCCGTCCATCTTGGGTAGCCCTACATGGCATGGCTTAGTTTCATTGAGTTAGACAAAGCTGTGGTCCATGTGATTAGATTGATTAGTTTTCTGTGATTGTGGTTTCAGTCTGTCTGCCCTCGGATGCCCTCTCTCAGCACCTACCGTTTTACTGGGGTTTCTCCTACCTTGGACTTGGGGTATCTCTTCCTGGCTCTCTAGCAAAGCGCAGCTGCCGCTCCTTACCTTGGACATAGGGTGTCTCCTCCAGGCCGCTCACTACTCCAGTGCTGTGTAGCCGCTGTTCCTCTCTACCTCTCAATTCCTGCTCCCTCTCACTTTCTGTTGTGCAGTAGAAATGTGTGAATGTGTAGAAGTTGAGTATGTGTATGATGTTTGTCTCATGATTGTAGGCTCCTGCCAGACATCTTTCTTCTCTGGAGAGCCTGGGCTGAATATGCTCAAGGAAAATTTTGGAAGCTTCTTTTGCTCTCTACTTGTCAGTCTGACAAGCAGCCAGCTTCTCCCTCTCTGCCCTGCTCCACTTCCTCTTAGCTCTCCAGAACCAAAAACAACTCACACACTGAAGGTATCTCCAGCCCCTAAATGCACCTCCAGCTGCCAAAATGAGCACCAGAGGTGCCAAAACAGCTTCCCGGGGCTCTTAAATCAGCTTCCCCACCTGACAAGCATTTATTGAACTCTACAAGGTGCCAAGCTCTAATAATGTGGCAAGGACACTGTGGGAAACAAGACTTAGTCACAGACCATGGTGTCTAAAAAGTAAGTCTGACTTCATGCTATCAGCCTTGATATCATATTTTATATCGAATTGTTCTGTGTATCCCTTAACTGCGTATTGCGGGTATAGATGGTATGACTACTTTTGTCTTTTAACCCCCTACCAGTTTTGTGTGTGGATAATTTCCCACCTTTCCTTTATGTTGCCTTTACCAGTGAGTTTTTCATTTCATGATTTTCTTGTTTCTAGTGGTGGCTTTTTCTTTTTCTTTCAGTTATTGTATTCTTCCTCTGAATTTCTTCTCCTGAGGTTTTTTTCTTTTTCTTTTTTGTCTTTTGGCTGCGCTGGGTCTTCTTTGCTTTGGCATGGAGTTTCTCTAGTGGCAAGTGGGGGCTGATCTTCTTTGTTGCAGGGCACAGGCTTCTCATTGCAGTGGCTTCTGTTATTGTGGAGCATGATCTCTAGGCACACAGGCTTCAGTGGCTGTGGGAGGCAGGCTCCATAGTCGTGGCACATGGGCTTAGCTGCTCTGTGGCATGTGGAATCTTCCTAGACCAGGGATTGAACTGGTGTCCCCTGCACTGGCACATGGATTCCTATCCACTCTACCACAAGGGTAATCCTCTCCTGAGTTTTTAAATCATCTTTACCATCTTTAGTCTGAACTTTTTATTGGTTAGATTGACTATCTCCTCTTAGATTTTCTTTAGGGTTTTATTGTGCTGCTTCATCTGGAGCATGTTCCTCTGCTGCCTCATTTTATCTGTAGTTGCTATTCATATGTATATGGTAGATTAGTTCTGTTTCTCGACCCTGGAGAAGTGGCCCTCTGTAGGGGATGTTCTACACACCCCAGCAATGCACCCTATTGAGTTCACCCAAGCTATACACTCTAAGGATTCCCTCTAAAAGGGCTGCATGGGTCCTTCTGTTGTGACAGGCTGACCATGCAGGTGGTCTGGAGGTATAGTTGGCCCCTAGTTCAGTTGGTTGCCAGGCTCTGCAACCAAACTTGTGTGGCTACTGCTGGCTGCCAATTAGCAGGACCTGTCATGAGGTGGCTGGCTGCAGAACCCTAGGGTTCTCTGGGGCTTGGGCCGGCTCACTGGTGAGCAGGGTCAGGGTCCAGAAGACTCTGGGGCTATTGTGGGTGAAGCCAGGTCCTAGGGCTGGAGCTGGACTACCGGCAGGCAGAGCCAAGCCCTGTTTCAGGGTGCAGGGATCCCATACGTGTTTAGTTGCTCAGTTGTGTCGAACTCTTTGTGACACCATGGACTGTAGTTTGCCAGGTGCCTCTGTCCATGGAATTCTCCAGGCAACAATACTGGGGTGGGCTGCCATTTCTTCCTCCAGGGGATCTTCTCAACCCAGGAATTGAACCTGGGTCTCCAGCATTGCAGGCAGGTTCTTTACTGGGGGGAATGACACAGTTGGGTATGTAATCTGGGGTGTCCTGAAGCTTGCGTTGGCTTCTAGTGAGAAGGGCTAGGGACCAACTGGTCCCAGGTAGGGTCTGCCCTGCTATGTGATTGTGGTTTCCTTGTATCTGTTGTCTGCCCCTTGGTAGATGAGGTTGTGTCTAGAGACTTGTGCAGGGCAGGTTTCCTGGTAGAAGGGCCCATGCCTACCTATATGTGGGCTGAGGTGGATCCTGGGCCACTGGTGTACAGGGCTGCACTAGAGGTGTGCAGCCTCTTTGCCGGAGGGTGGGCCTGTGTTCCTGTCCAGTTAGTTATTTGGCCTGAGATGTCCCAGCACTGGCCCCACAGGCCGAGTCTTGGTGAACCTGCGATGGCGTTGCTGGTACTACAAAGCTCCCACATGTGGCTGCCACCAGTTTCTCTATCCTCAGGGTGAGCTGAGGCCACCCTCACCTCCACTGGAGACCCTCCATGACCAACAGGTAGGTCTGGCCCAGGTTTCTATCATATGACTGCTTTTGTCCTGCATCTAGATTTGCATCAAGTTTTGTTTGTGCCCTCTAAATGTGAAGTCTCTATCTCCCAGGCTCCTGAAATTAGGACTCACTGGCCTTCAAAGACAATACTCTGGAGGCTCATCTTCCTGGCACAGGACCCCTGGGCTGAGAAGACTGTTGTGCACTAAGAGCTCCCATTTGTGTGGGAGAATTTCTGAACTATAATTATTCTCCAGTTTGTGGATTGTCCACCCTGAGGAGCATAGGATTTGAGTATATCGCGAGTCTCCCTCTTCTACTCTCCTGACCTGAGGGAGTTCCTTCAAGGTGGTTCCTTCTTTGTCTTTAGTTGTAGAAGATCTTTCCTGCTAGGTTCCCATCTTCTTCATTGATGGTTGCTCTGCAGACAGTTGTGACTTTGGTGTAATGGTGAGAGCTGTTGAGCCCAGGGTCTTTCTGCTCCACCATCTTGGCCCATCTCCCTGTATGCCAGCAGTCTTTGTATTTGAAGGCACATGTAGTAAGAAACATATTTGTATCACACTCCTGCAGGGCTATATGGTAGCTTTCTGCGGACTGCTGTCCTTACATCCTTGCGAGGACCAGTCTTGTGAAGTTTGGGGAAGGAGGAAGAAAGAAGATTCATGCTAACTCAGATTTCAGGCTGGGCCTTGTCCCGAAGCCCCTTGTTGCCCATCTCAATGATGGTCTTTGGTGTTTGTTTTCATTATAAGTAAGTTGTTTACTTTTTGTTCTTTTAATCCTCTAACAGTGGGGCCAACGCAATCAGCTTAGAAACACCCAAGTCCCTTTCTCCTGCCTGCCTACACCTCCACTTCTGTCTCTTCCTCACTGCAGGGTGCCCACCCTTTCCTGTCTCGCAGGACCAGTGACCCTCATGGGTGGAACACATGCATGCTGGTGGGGAATCAAAAAACATGGGTGGGCTAATGTCTGTGGGAGTTGGAAGGAATTAGGAACAGTCGGAATCTATTATCTCCTATTTTCTCCCATGGTGATAGACGGGCATTACCACGGTTCCAAGCTAAGACTACTTCAAGGTTTTCTTCCTCCTCTCTTGTAGCACTTGTTTTTGAAAGTGAGAAAATGGTCCACATTCTCTTTTCAGCCATTCACATCCATTTCCATGGACGCTGTAGGATGAGCAATAAATAACTCTCTGGTTTTCTCTTTGTCAGCTTCCCAATATCCTCTGGCTTTTAGCATGTCTACAATTACCTCTGGTCCAAGTTACTAAAAGGAGATTTTTCTCAGCATTCTAGGTTCTCCTCTGGGCTCATTCTTATTTTAAAATTATATACCCACTGCTGCTGCTGTAGTTGAGTTTATCATATTTTATCATTTGGATTATTGCAATATTTTTCTAAGTGGTCTTCTACTTCTCAAGAGTCATAACTGTCACTCCCAGCACTAAACCATCAGCTAAAACTAATTCTCAGAAAAGGAAATCAGATCAAGTAGCATCCCTGCTGATAATCTGTCAGGAACTTTTCCTGCTTTTGAGAGCAAGTCTTCCCTCCTTTAAGTTTGTGTGTAAATAAATGCCTTATCAGAAAGGTCTTCCCTTACTAGCCTGTTTCAAATAGCACTCACCTCCTGACTCTGTGTCTCCTTATATTGGTTTATTTTCCCTCTTAGCATTTATCATCATATGCTACATTATATATGCATTTCTTGCCTGTCGCCCTTCTCTAGGATGTAAGTTCCATAAAGAGCTTTTGCCTCTTTTAGTCATGGCTATGTGCTGCATGTACTAGATGTTCAATACCCAGTGGTTGAATGAAAATTAAAAATATTTTTCAGTCAGTTTACCACTCACCTTGAGAGTCTCTAACCCTGCTATAGACTGCCCCTAACCCCCTTACTACCTTCTGCACATACAGAATATACCATGTACTTTCAGATATCTATAATTTGGGACAAATGTTTATCTTTGCCTGGACTTGTCTTTGCTTCCTCAACATCCCCAATCCCCAACCAAACACTTATATGGAAAATCCCTTCCCACCACCCAAGGAGAAACACAATGTCACCTCTTCTCTAGACACCATTTGCCACCTACTCCTTAGTCCCACCCACACACCTTCACTTCTCC